>NC_074669.1:44286636-45499209 GCF_029448725.1 Salvelinus fontinalis
AAGCTATGATCCAATTTGTAAGCATTACCAACAGAGTGAATGTGAAAATGGATTCAAAATGGTAGCCCTCTGCTGGTGATTTGCAGGATATTCAACTTATACAAGTTAAAGGAGGGCTGTGATTGGTTAAATTGCCTACTATGCCAATTCCTTTGTATAAAATGGACCATAACTTTAAAACTAGAAGAGATCCAGATTTAGGCAATTTAGGTAAAGTCACCAAAAGTGCGTGGAAATGGTACACCTTGGTGGTAATTGTAATGCAATGCATTTATTTCTACATTAAATTTGACATTGCCTTGAATGATCCTCTCTATGCGCCGTTGCTATATCTCAGTGGTTTCCAATGGAGAAAATAAATGGGAAAAGGAGTTTGAAGTTTCTTCGCCTGTGTATTATTTAAAATCGCTAGGGTCCTTTTAAGATGTCAGGCTTGAAAATCCGTAAAGCCATTTTTACACAGTGAGTCACTACCCAAACCAGATCAAACCAGACGCATCTGGTTTCAAGTGGCCAAGTCACATCATGTGATCTTCTACTGCGATCTAGTGGACGAACTGGGAATCAAACATGAGATCTGATTACATCAGTGAAAAGGTTACGACTTCAGCTTTCTCCTCATACTGTATGTACAGAGCATTTGGAAAGTATTCAGACCCCTTGACTTTTTCCACATTTTGTTTTGTTACAGCCTTATTCTGAAATGGATTAAATAGATTTTTTCCCTCATCAATCTACTCACAATACCCCATAATGACGAAGGAAAAACTGGTTTTTAGAAATATTTGCAAATGTATAAAAAAAATTTTTTTTTTAAATATCAGATTTACGTAACTATTCAGACTCTTTACTCAGTACTTTGTTGAAGCACCTTTGGCAGCGATTACAGCCTCGAGTCTTCTTGGGTATGACGCTACAAGCTTGGCACACCTGTATTTGGGGAGTTACTCCCATTCTTCTCTGCAGATCCTCTCAAGCACTGTCAGGTTGGATGGGGACCGTTGCTGCACAGCTATTTTCAGGTCTCAACAGAGATGTTCGATCGGGTTCAAGTCCGGGCTCTGGCTGGGCCACTCAAGGACATTCAGAGACTTGTCGCGAAGCCACTCCTGTGTTGTCTTGGCTGTGTGCTTAGGGTTGTTGTCCTGTTAGAAGGTGAACCTTCGCCCCAGTCTGAGGTCCTGAGCTCTCTAGAGCAGGTTTTTATCAAGGATCTCTCTGTACTTTGCTCCGTTAATTTTTCCCTTGATCCTGACTAGTCTCCAAGTCCCTGCCGCTGAAAAACATCCCCACAGCATGATGCTGCCACCACCATGCTTCATCATAGGGATGGTGCCAGGTTTCCTCCAGACGTGACTGTTGGCATTCAGGCCAAAGAGTTCAATCTTGATTTCATCAGACCAATCTTGTTTCTCATGGTCTGAGAGTCCTTTAGGTGCCTTTTTGCAAACTACAAGCGGGCTGTCACTCTACCATAAAGGCCTGATTGGTGGAGTGCAGCAGAGATGGTTGTCCTTCTGGAAGGTTCTCCCATCTCCACAGAGGAACTCTAGAGCTCTGTCAGAGTGACCATCGCATTCTTGGTCACATCCCTGACCATGCCCTTCTATCCCGATTGCTCAGTTTGGCTAGGCGGCCAGCTCTATGAAGAGTCTTAGTGATTCCAAACTTTTTAAATTTAAGAATGATGGAGGCCACTGTGTTTTGGGAACCTTTGATGCTGCAGAAATGTTTTGGTATTCTTCCCCAGATATGTGCCACGACACAATCCTGTCTCAGAGCTCTACGAATTCCTTCGACCTCATGGCTTGGTTCTTGCTCTGACATGCATGTCAACTGTAGAACCTTTTTATAGACAGGTGTGCCTTTCCAAATCATGTACAATTGAATTTACCACAGGTGGACTCCAATCAAGTTGTAGAAACATCTCAAGGATGATCAATGTAAACAGGATGCACCTGAGCTCAATTTCGAGTCTCATAGCAAATGGTCTGAATACTTATGTAAATAATGCTTTAACTTTGTCATTATGGGGTATTGTGTGTAGATTGATGAGGATTTTCTTTTTATTTAATCCATTTTAGAATAAGGCTGTAACGTAACAAAATGTGGAAAAAGGGAAAGGGTTTTGGGAATACTTTCTGAATGCACTCTGTGTGTATGTACACTGACGATCAAAAGTTTTAGAACACCTACTCATTCAAGGGTTTTTCTTTATTTTTACTATTTTTTACATTGTAGAATAATAGTGAATACATCGAAACTATGAAATAACACATGGAATCATGTAGCAACCAGAAAATTGTTTAACAAATCAATCAAAATATATTTTATATTTGAGATTCTTCAAAGTAGCCACCCTTTGCATTGATGACAGCCTTGCATACTCTTAACCAGCTAAATGATGTAGTCCCCAGTAATGCATTTCAATTAACAGGTGTGCCTTGTTAAAAGATAATTTGTGGAATTTCTTTCCTTCTTAATGCGTTTGGGCCAAGCAGTTGTGTTGTGACAAGGTAGGGGTGCTATACATTTGGTAATGTAGTCCATGTCAATCAATCAATCATATGTATTTATAAAGCCCTTCTTATGTCACAAAGTGCTGTATAGAAACCCAGCCTAAAACCCTGCGGTGGCTAGGAATAACTCCCTAGAAAGGCCGGAACCTAGGAAGAAACCTAGAGAGGAACCAGGCTATGAGGGGTGGCCAGTCCTCTTCTGGCTGTGCCGAGTGGAGATTATAACAGAACATGGCCAAGATGTTCATAAATGACAGGTCAGTACCTCAGGAGTAACTGTAAGTTGGCTTTTCATAGCTAGATCATTCAGAGTATCTCTACCGCTCCTGCTGTCTCTAGAGAGTTGAAAACAGCAGGTCTGGGACAGGTAGCACGTCCGATGAACAGGTCAGGGTTCCATAGCCGCAGGCAGAACAGTTGAAATTGGAGCAGCAGCTCAACCAGGTGGACTTGGGACAGGAAGGAGTCATTAGGCCAGGTAGTCCTGAGGCATGGTCCTAGGGCTCAGGTCCTCAGAGAGAGAGAGAGAGACCGAATGAGACCGAATATAGCCCACGAAGATCTCCCCCTTGGCACAAACCCAAGGGGGGGGTGCCAACCCGGATAGGAAGATAACGTCAGTGACTCAACCCACTCAAGTGATGCACCCCTCCCAGGGACGGCATGGAAGAGCACCAGTAAGCCAGTGACTCAGCCCCTGTAATAGGGTTAGAGAAAGAGAATCCCAGTGGAGAGAGGGGAACCAGCCAGGCAGTGACAGCAAGGGCGGTTCGTTGCTCCAGTGCCTTTCTGTTCACCTTCAGACTCTACTCAATCATAGGACCTACTGAAGAGATGAGTCTTCAATAAAGACTTAGTCGAGACCAAGTCTGCGTCTCTCACATGGATAGGCAGACCATTCCATAAAAATGGAGCTCTATAGGAGAAAGCCCTGCCTCCAGCTGTTTGCTTAGAAATTCTAGGGACAGTAAGGAGGCTTGCGTTTTGTGACCATAGCGTACGTGTAGGTATGTACGGCAGGACCAAATCGGAAAGATGGGTAGGAGCAAGCCCATGTAATGCTTTGTAGGTTAGCAGTAAAACCTTGACATCAGCCCTTGCTTTAACAGGAAGCCAGTGTAGAGAGGCTAGCACTGGAGTAATATGATCTCATTTTTTGGTTCTAGTCAAGATTCTAGCAGCCGTGTTTAGCACTAAGTTTATTTAGTGCTTATCCGGGTAGCCGGAAAGTACAACATTGCAGTAGTCTAATCTAGAAGTGACAAAAGCATGGATACATTTTTCTGCATAATTTTTGTACAGAAAGTTTCTGATTTTTGCAATGTTACGTAGATGGAAAAAAGCTATCCTTGAAACAGTCTTGATATGTTCATCAAAAGAGAGATCAGGGTCCAGAGTAACGCCGAGGTCATTCACAGTTTTATTTGAGACGACTGTACAACCATCAAGATTAATTGTCAGATTCAACAGAAGATCTGTTTGTTTCTTGGGACCTAGATCTAGCTTCTCTGTTTTGTCCGAGTTTAAAAGTAGAACATTTGCCGCCATCCGCTTCCTTATGTCTGAAACACAGGCTTCCAGGGAGGGCAATTTTGGGGCTTCACCATGTTTCATCGAAATGTACAGCTGTGCGTCGTCCGTATAGCAGTGAAAGTTAACATTATGTTTCCGAATGACATCAACAATAAATAAAATATATAGTGAAAACAGTAGTTGTCCTTAAACAGAGCCTTGAGGAACACCGAAATTTACAGTTGATTTGTCAGAGGACAAACCATTCACAGAGACAAACTGATATGTTTCTGACAGATAAGATCTAAACCAGGCCAGAACTTGTCCGTGTAGACCAATTTGGGTTTCCAATCTCTCCTAAAAAATGTGGTGATCGATGGTATCAAAAGCAGCACTAAGGTCTAGGAGCACGAGGACAGATGCAGAGCCTCGGTCTGACGCCATTAAAAGGTCATTTACCACCTTCACAAGTGCAGTCTCAGTGCTATGATGGGGTCTAAAACCAGACTCTATACATTGTTTGTCTTCAGGAAGGCAGTGAGTTGTTGCGCAACAGCTTTTTTTTTATTTTCATGAGAGGAATGGGAGATTTGATATAGGCCAATTTAGTTTTTTTTTTTTTTTTGGGGGTCAAGGTTTGACTTTTTCAAGAGAGGCTTTATTACTGCCACTTTTAGTGAGTTTGTTACACATCTGGGGGATAGAGAGACGTTTATTAGGAGGGCGAAGTACAGGAAGCGGTTCTTTCAGTAGTTTAGTTGTAATAGGGTCCAGTATGCAGCTTGAAGGTTTAGAGGCCATGATTATTTTCATCAAAGTGTCAAGAGATATAGTATTAAAAAACTTGAGTGTCCCCCTTGATACTGGGTCCTGGCAGTGTTGTGCAGACTCAGGACAACTGAGCGTTGGAGGAATATGCAGATTTAAAGAGGAGCTTTCTAATGATCATGATCTTTTCGTCAAAGAAGTTCATGAATTTATCACTGCTGAAGTGAAAGCCATCCTCTCTTGGGGAATGCTGCTTTTTAGTTAGCTTTGCGACATTATCAAAAATAAATGTTGGATTGTTCTTATTTTCCTCAGTTAAGTTGGAAAAATAGGTTGATCGAGCTGCAGTAAGGGCTCTTCGATACTGTACGGTACTGTCTTTCCAAGCTAGTCGGAAGACTAGTTTGGTGTAACGCCATTTCCGTTTCAATTTTCTGGAAGCTTGCTTCAGAGCTCGGGTACTTTCTGTATATTATTTTATGTATTTTATGTCAAGAACAGCTCAAATAAGCAAAGAGAAACGACAGTCCATCATTACTTTAAGACATGAAGGTCAGTCAATACGGAACATTTCAAGAACTTTGAAAGTTTCTTCAAGTGCAGTCGCAAAAACCATCAAGCTCTATGATGAAACTGGCTCTCATGAGGACTGCCACAGGGAAGGAATAACCAGAGTTACCTCTGCTGCAGAGGTTACGTTCATTAGATTTACCAGCCTCAGAAATTGCAGCCCAAATAAATGCTTCACAGAGTTCAAGTAACCAACACATCTCAACATCAACTGTTCAGAGGAGACTGCATGAATCAGGCCTTCATGGTTGAATAGCTGCAAAGAAACCACTACTAAAGGACACCAATAATAATAAGAGACTTGCTTGGGCCAAGAAACACAAGCAATGGACATTAGACCGGTGGAAATCTGTCCTTTGGTCTGATGAGTCCAAATTTTAGATTTTTTGTTCCAACCACCGTGTCTTTGTGTGACGCAGAGAAGGGGAACGGATGATCTCTGCATGTGTAGTTCCCACCATGTAGCATGGAGAAGGTGTGATGGTGCGGGGATGCTTTTCTGGTGACACTGGCAGTGATTTATTTAGAATTGGCACACTTAATCAGCTTGGCTACCACAGCATTCTGCAGCGATACGCCATCCCATCTGGTTTGCGCTTAGTGTGACTATAATTTGTTTTTCAACACAACAATGACCCAGCACACCTCCAGACTGTGTAAGGGCTATTTGACAAAGAAGGAGAGTGATGGAGTGCTGCATCAGATGACATGGCCTCCACAATCACAGGACCTCAACCCAATTGAGATGGTTTGGGATGAGTTGGACTGCAGAGAGAAGGAAAAGCAACCAACAAGTGCTCATTATATGTAGGAACTCCTTCAAGACTGTTGGAAAAGCATTCCTCATGAAGCTGGTTGAGAGAATGCCTAGAGTGTGCAACGCTATCATCAAGGAATCTCAAATCTAAAATATGTTTACTATTATTCTACAATGTTACTGTGTATGTATGTATGTATGTATGTATGTATGTATGTATGTATGTATGTATGTATGTATGTATGTATATATATATATATATATATATGTATATATATATATGTATATATATGTATATATATATGTATATATATATATATATATATATATATATATATATATATATATATATATATATATATATATATATATATATATATATATATAAAATACATTCATTATTTTACCCAGTCGTTATTTTATCATTAATAATGTATTCTTGACTCAGATCCTCCTTTCAAATTCTCTCTTCCCTAGTGCCCCCATGCCATACCTTGTGGGAGTTCATCTCAGTCTGCTAGAGGTAAGTCAAACAATCGCAGACACATCATATTATATCTAAATTAGATTCTGATTCTGAATCTATCCCGCTATATTTTATTAAATGTATTGTGATTTAATTATTCAATTTTTCAAAAATGTCGTATCTAGTTTTTTAAATGTATTTGTCAGTTTGTAGTGGTACAGTATATAATGGATGTGTACAGTATATAAGTGTGATCAAACAGCTGTGATTGCAGCTGTGAGAATGAATTAAACTGTGAACTTCATAATGATGCAATATTTACATTGACGTATCCAACACTGGAAATCAAATCAAAAGGATATTGGCAATACTTTTCCTTTTCTGCCTGTAGGTTTTGTGTGCATGCTTACCAATTTAAGAAAAAAATAAATGACAGAGAAAAAGACAGTTTTCACAAACAAAGAGCTTTTGTGCTTCATTATTGAGAGCTGGTGTGTTGGTCGGGGGTAGACCCGTCACCGCGGGTGTGTGTGTGTGTGACGTTCCTGGCAGTAGCGGTATTTATCACACACTGTACCAGTGACAGACCCTCTCTCGTGCACTGCCAGATCAGCATGCTAGCCTCCGCAGCCACCACTGTCACACAAGTGTGTGTGTGTGTGTTGTGTATGACTGTGTGTGTGTACTGTATGTGCCTGTATGTTTGCTCATGTGTGTATATCTGTGTCAGTATGTGTATATGAGAGTCTCCGTATCCCAGACTATCACAGACAAAAGTGACAAAGTAGAGATCTCCAGCCCCACCTGCCTACTGAGCACCACATAAAGATCAGTGTGGTTTGTAGATTTCAGGAAGACTCCAGCCCAGCACAGCAGACTACTGTTGATGCATCAGGATTTACACTGCTCGAAAATGTTTGCAGACTTTGAATGTTTGCTATGTGCTATTTTTCATTTTGGTGTATTTGTCTGTGTGGGTGTGTGTGTGTGGAGCAAATTTGTTTTTGACTGTAGTTTTAAATGTTACTTGTCAGTCTATTTAAATCTAAAACACTCTGGCGGTAAGACGAGCATGAGGTTATAGAACAGGTGTGTGTGACTTATTATAATGAGCTGTGAAATTTGCAGCACTGTATCGAGTTCTGGAACAATAAAAACTGTTATTGTTCCATTAAAAACACTCCGAGATGAATAAATATGGTCTGTGTTTAAATTTCTTAAACTTTTTGGGGGAGGGTGAATTATTTTTCAAACCAGAAACTTTTGCTGGTGTGTGTGAGGGATAATTGTTTCTTTATGATGATTGGTGTGTGTGTTTAGCTGACGACCTGTGTTTGTCCTCTCAGAGAGTGCGCAGCAGGTCACTGGAGGATGTAGTGATTCTGAATGTGGACACCAACACACTGGAGAGCCCCCAGGATGACCTGCAGAACCTGCCCAGCGACGTGGTGAGCCCACACACACACACACACACACACACACACACACACACACACACACACACACACACACACAGAGCCTGCCCCCCGCAATCATTCTTATTGCACATGCACATACAGTACCAGTCAAAAGTTTGGACACCTACTCATTCAAGGGTTTTTCTTTATTTTTTATATTTTCTACATTGTGATGGAGTGCTGCATCAAATGACCTGGCCTCCACAATCACCCGACCTCACCCCAATTGAGATGGTTTGGGATGAGTTGGACCGCAGAGTGAAGGAAAAGCAGCCAACAAGTGCTCAGCATATGTGGGAACTCCTTCAAGACTGCATTCCAGGAGAAGTTGGTTGAGAGAATGCCAAGAATGTGCAAAGCTGTCATCAAGGCAAAGGGTGGCTACTTTGAAGAATCTCAAATATATTTTGTTTAGTTTAACACTTTTTTGGTTACTACATGATTCCATATGTGTTATTTCATAGTTTTGATGTCTTCACTATTATTCTACAATGTAGAAAATATAAAGAATAAAGAAAACCTCTGTAATGAGTAGGTGTGTCCAAACCTTTGACTGGTACTATATGCAGAGCCTCTTTCACATCTACTCTCTGTCTCTCTTGTTTCTCTCTCACACTATCTTGCACAGTATACACACATTCCTCCATTCATACCTTCCTTCTCTGTTCCCTCTTTCTTTCTCTCATTCATCAACATCAAGTAGTACAGTGCATTGGGAAAGTATTCAGACCTCTTCACTTTTCCCACATTTTGTTACGCCTTATGTTAAAATGGATTAAATAAAACATGTTCTCATCGATGTACACACAATAACCCAGAATGACAAAGCGAAACACCTTATTTACATAAGTATTCAGACCCTTTGCTATGAGACTCGAAATTGAGCTCAGGTGCATCCCGTTTCCATTGATCATCTTTGAGATGTTTCTACGACTTCATTGGAGTCCACCTGTGGTAAATTAAATTGATTGGACATGATTTGGAAAGGCACACACCTAGGTCCCACAGTTGATAGTGTATGCCAGAGTAAAAACCAAGCCATGAGGTCGAAGGAATTGTCTAAATTCTTATTTACAATGACGGCCTACCGGGAAACAGTGCCTTGTTCAGGGGCAGAATGGCAGATTTTTACCTTGTCAGCTCGGGGATTTGATCCAGCAACCTTTTGGGTACTGGCCCAACGCTCTAACCACTAGGCTACCTGTGTCATACCCAAAAAGACTCGGCTGTAATCACTGCCAAAGGTGCTTCAACAAAGTACCGAGGGACTGAATAGTTATGTAAATGTGATATTTATGTTTTATGTTTAATACATTAGCAAACATTTCTTAAAACCTGATTTTCCTTAGTCATTATGGGGTGTTGTGTGTAGATTGATGAGAAAAAACAACAATTTAATCAATTTTTGAATGAAGCTGTAATGTAACAAAATGTGGAAAAGGTGAAGGGGTCTGAATACTTTCCGAATGCACTGTAAATCCATGTCTTCTTAAGGATGTACACACACACTCTTCCTCACTTGTCTAACAACCCTGTCCCCCCCCACCCCCCTGGTCCTTAGCAGCGCTTGTGGGAAATCCTGCGATACACACATGCACATACAAATACACCCACTGAAAGGCGAGAAGCATTCATCAGCCATCAGATCTGTGGAAACATCTCTCCCCTTCATCTCCCTCTATTCTAATCATTATTCCTCAAAGACTGCTTTTTCTGCCTGCCCAGTGGCACGTCTCCGGGAACGACAGAGCGAGAAAGACTGTTTGAGAAGGGACGGAGGGAGAGGAGGAGAGACTGGGTTTGTGGAAGCAGGGAAAGAGAGGGAGCGAAAGAGAGAGAAGGGGGCCAATTACCAGTGGTGTCTCTACAGCCACCTGCCAGCTCCATCTCTTTAATTAATGTAGCACTGACACCGGTCAGTGCAACAGGAAACCAGGGTCACACACACACATGCATGCCTGTCATCCCTCCGTTTGAATCACGCAGGAGGCTGTTTGTTTCTTTCTTCTCTAGGGGGGATTTAATACTCCTTGTGAAGCAGTGTGTGTGTGTGTGTACTGTACTCATACAGACACACACATGCGTGTGCACACAGGCGCACGCACACACACACACACACACACACACACACACACACACACACACACACACACACACACACACACACACACACACAGCCCTAATAGTATACTTATACCTGCAGAACGGCTACCTCTCTCTCTCTGACTGTGCAGCAGCCCGTCTCTCTGTGCCCAGGGACTCCAATCCTAAATTAAAGCGCAAACTGAGTCTGTCATAAAAGGGAGATGGCTCTTTTGAATCCGACAGGCAACAGAGGAAAGCCTTTGTCTTTGTCGTCTGCTAAATTAAGTGGCTGCTTTGATCCTCGAGCTCGCCATTTCCCTCCGACTAATCACGGAACACACTCTTCATATCGCGGCGAATTACACCGCCTGAAACAAGATGTGTCACCTACTACAGTACAGTACCATCATATATTTATTACAGGGAGAGAAAAAAATCGAAAAAACATTCACTCTCTCCTGCCCCCTCATCGCTAGGGGTGATGTAGATGAATCAGGAAAAGAGCAGGTACTAATTGCGGGGAATTCCAAGTCCCTTGTTAGTTTGCTCGTTAGTTAGAAGGACGTGCCACATGGCATCTGATAATTGTGTTTACATACAGTAGGATGGTTGAGAGGCATTGCTCAGTTCGTCAGAACCAACGGCCGGGGAACTGAAGGCTTAATTAAAATAGTCTGTCTTAATCTCAGAATAAGAAACTGTTAAACTGGCTGCTAGAGATGAACGTCATAGATCTGTTATTGCAAACAAAGTGGAGTCTTTATAGAAGTGTCATAACTTTATACAGCTAAAATATACACTTCATTTACCTGTTCTCGCTGGCTGTACTGTGGCGTCCTGATGATGAATACAACGGCATACGCTAAACCTATCAAGAGCAGTTAGCATTTAAGAGGAAGAATGTACAGTTAATTCAATTGGTACTGTTAATATGAATTTATCAGGAGCAAACTGCATTAGTAGATAAAGATTAGCAGACCTGATAACCTGCATCTCCTTTCACCTCAGCATTATCTAACCTGGGATTCAGATAGTGAGAGTTTTCTACAAGTTATCCACATTTAGAAAATCCAATGCCTCATTCCTTCCATAAAACCAAGTATATTAAAATAGATTCAGGGGCAAATTTTTTGGTTTGAGTGTTTCAAGTATAAAAAAATAAATAGCAGCACTCTCCGATATTGATTGGAGGCAAAGCTTTTTGGGAGATGTATGTATCTAATTGCGGCTGCGGAGCAACTTTGTGCATCAAATCAAATCACATTTTATTAGTCACATGTGGCGTCGGCTGACCACTGGCCCTACTCTGGAGGGGTCAGGGGTCACAGACGTCCTGCATTACCTGGCCCGCTCCCAGACAGGACCCCGCAGCTGCCCGCTGCCTGCCCTTTAATGGCCATTTCCCCCAATTCCACACATAATATTTGAGATTTATTGACTATTAGAAATGCTACCACGCCAATAGCGCTTCCGCTCGGCGAAAAAGCGAAAGATTTACAAATAGAGAGAATAATTGGTAAAAGGGTGAAAAAAGGATTTGTGTAACCTTCTGAGAATTATTTTTGACGTGTGTTTTTATTGGAAACATCAGATGAGACGGAGTTTAAGTTCCTGTGTTAATTGTATTTTTGTTCTGAATTTGTCGTGCTACTACGCACTGAGAATGTTCACTTTTGACGGTGGTAGTATTACACATGAATAATCTTTCGATAAAGGTTGAATTTTGGCAGTTGTGAAGGCATTTTCTAAAATAAGCTGTTGTCTTTTTTCCTGTTGAGATTATTTTTGTTTAATGAAATTACGTTTAATAAAATAAAAATATGACATCAGAATGTTTCTGCACAAAACATTTACATTTTTCTTGTTGAGTATTGCAAATGAAATGGAAATATCATGCAGCTGATATATAATGCAAATCTATTTCCTGTCCTTAATCTGTTTGGGATATTAAGCACATTTATAGATTTAAATAAATCATTTTATATCGTTAAATTACAATATTGTAACGGTGTAATATAATGTTAAAAAGTCCCTTTTTATATTTTGTTGAGAACAATTTACTCTTAATATGTATTCATTAGTGGCATTGTTTTGAGTTTAAAAAATTTTTTGCTAATTTGTGGCATGGGTCTGAAAAGGTTTATAGGTTCTTAAACTCTTTTAAAGTTTCAGCCGCTTTTCTACAGATGCTACTAATCTAGTCTCTGAGGTCTATGTGTGTTTTATTACAATCAACGTGTTGACAAGTGTATAGAACAAGGAATGTGCCATATGAACCACTGCTGTTCTAAAGATCAAGGTGCTTTTATTCTTTGTTTCTTTCATTCTTTGTGTTTTTTGAATTGTTTTGCAGACTTCTCCCACACAGTGATACAGTTATAATTGGGCTGGGGTGTAGTGTGGTTATTTACCACGCCAGTCATTAAAAGTATCCAAGAATAGCAAATTAGGCAGACATTAATTCTGAAAACAAACAATGTGCGACTGAATCCCATTTTTATTCGATCGCGAAGACTTAATATCAAAACCTATGACTGGAGGATAAAAATAAATAAAATAAAACAATTTATTCTTCCTTTTGTGTGTTTTACACATTCAAAGTAAAATGTACGAGAACCTCTTTCAGATCGCAATGTGCAATTCCCTCTGTTCTCTGTCGCCAACGGCTTTTTTGACACACTGTTCCTTACATTTCTACCCTTCCTATATTTGATCATCTGTGTTTCCAATCAATGAGGGAAATGTACCCAGTGCACACCTACTTGTTCTATTTTAAGACTGGTTGGAAGTTAACAAATATGGCAGAGGGCGAGAGGTGTGTGTGTGTGTGTGTGTGTGTGTGTGTGTGTGTGTGTGTGTGTGTGTGTGTGTGTGTGTGTGTGTGTGTGTGTGTGTGTGTGTGTGTGTGTGTGTGTGTGTGTGTGTGTGTGTGTGTGTGTGTGTGTCTCAAGAGATAACCTGGCACAGGTAATCAAACACAACAGCTTTAATTGGGAGTTCAGCTTCAGACGTTCACAGAAAACAACATCATCAGCAGCCAACGCAGCTACACACACACACATACACACACACACACACACACACACACACGCATACATGCAGAGGAAGGTACACTCCTGTCGCACTAAAAGTCACACTGAGTCCTGTTGACGGTGAACGATAATCGCTCAAAACGCCAAGCTGACATTTAAATTAGGAGAAAGATTTCTCTACTTACACGTTTCTGCTTCGTTCACAATACGCGTTAGCCACAGCCACAGCCACAGCTGTACACTGCATACAGAGTAGGGCCAGGTGTGTGTGTGTGTGTTTCACCTCAACTCATTTCCACTGTGAAGCAGCTCCAGGATTTCCCAAACTATAAGCTACCTACCTCAGAAATTGGCTTGTACATTAAGAGCAGTACTGAACTGTGCTGCTTCCGCTAGGATTGCTCACTTCTTATTAATGAAGCATAATGAGTTAAAAGAAGGTTAACGACAGGTAACTGTTTTGATTATGATCTGATGACGATTCATATCATGTTTTTTTGGGGGGGGGGGGCGTGCATATGCGTCCGTGACTGACAACTGTCTCTTGTTAAATTGCCTTGACTTAGTTTAACTCAATGTACACTCTGTTTCTGCTTCAAACTACAATTCCCAATCTTGTCCATCAAATGGAGTTTTGGAGTTTGGGGAATGTTTACTCTGCTCTCTCTCTCTCTCTCTCTCTCTCTCTCTCTCTCTCTCTCTCTCTCTCTCTCTCTCTCTCTGTCTCTCTGTCTCTCTGTCTCTCTGTCTCTCTGTCTCTCTGTCTCTGAGTCTTTCTCTCTCTGAGTCTTTCACTCTCTCTCTCTCTCTCTCTCTCTCTCTCTGAGTCTCTCTCTCTCTCTGAGTCTCTCTCTCTGAGTCTCCCTCTCTCTCTCTCTGAGTCTCTTTCTCTCTGTGTGTGTGTTGATGCTCTGGTCCATTCTGTATTTGAAGTCAACCCAGGGAGCACCAGAGACCAGTTAGTGTTTGAAGTAAAGATGACATTTAGATATGTTTAATTATGTATGCAAAACTCCCAGCTCATCCCGGAGCCTGCTATACAGGGTCAGCCTGACAAAGTAACCCCACTTCAGGGAGTAGCATCTGCCATTAGATATCCCTATTAGTTAAAATGAACACACACACAGACACAGACACACACACATCATCATCGTCTGTTTGATGTGCTTATTTCACTGCGGGTAATAAAATGATGATGGATCTATAGTCCTGCTCATATGGGCTGTAGGTAACAGTGTCTTTCTTTGTTTTCCTGTGGGACATCTAGCTACACATCTCACCAGCAGGAAAGACAGCACAAGATATTAAAACCTACTTCACCTGCCTTCTCTGTCCTCTCATCTTACAATTAGAGGTTGAGACTGATGGACTTGGAAGTCATAGTTTTGCTTTGCAACTAGAGAAGACCGTTAATGAAATAATGATTTTGGATATAAATATACAAGCAATTGAGTGTGTTTGTCTTGAATAACATTGTCATGATGAATTGGTTTATATAGTAGAAATTGCAGTTAAAAGAATGAAGGACTCTTAAGGGTAAGAATAGTTTTATATTGAGTTTTATGTGTCAGATATTCTTTTTTTAAATTATTTTTTAAATGTGGGTGGAGTGCGTTGTTTTGTGTGTGTGTGTGTGCATGCGCACACACATGTCTTTGTGCATGAGTGTATGTGTAACATTCAGGCAGCAGTACATCAAAAGAAAGCGGGAGATTTTCATAACTATTTTTTTCTTCTTCTTTGTAGTTCTTTAATTGCATCCCCACGGCCTTCTTTCCCTGGACAGAATCTTAACAAAACATCATTTTTTTGTTCGAAGAGAAAACCCAAACTTTCTACCACAGCAGCAGTGTCAGGGTTGAAATTTGGGAGTTTTATATGCGCTGGTAGAGCCTTAATTGGCATTGTCATTATTACAAGTATTTTTTAATCAATTTTTCATTTTAAACACATTCTATATAATTAGGATATAGATTATTTTCTATGTCAAATTGCTGCTGGGTTTAAGCAAATTTTTCCACTGCTCCAATCACTGATAAATGCTCCATTATATTTAGGCAAACACTTACCTTTGCTTTTCCTTTCTCTACAAAATGCTGCTGGGTTTTAGCTAGGGCGACAAACCGTGTACGGTTCCACTGCTGTCTAGTTGTAGATAAATAGTGGTGAAATGCTCAGTAACAATTAGCTGTGCTGTGCCTTTTGCCAGAGTAAAAGTCGTCAGACAGTTAGTGCCTGTACGGTAACGTGGTGTGACTGTGTGCTGTGAGACAATGTTAGTTGATGTTGGTTCCCATGTGTTTAGAGGACGCTACAGTACCAGCCAAGCCTCGTTATCCTTGACGGCTGTACTAGATCCTCCGCGTCTCGTTATGATGATGAAACTTTTCTCTTTTCTGTTTCTCTATGTAATGCACCAGAGCTGAAAGATATGGCACATTTACTGCTTTGGACACTTCATGTTTGTTAGAATTGTTTTTGCTGTCCTTGTACGCACGTAATATTATTTAAAAGTTATTTCTAGGATATTCTGAAGTGATTCAATTTTGAGTGCTCTGCAAAAAAAATCCCTTTTTTAAGCATATTTTTGTGCATAATTATGTCGGTGTATATTTGTCAATACATGTACACACTCACTGGGAGAGGACCTACAGTTCAATCAGATAAAACTTCAGAATGGTGTTACATGACGTATGTGTGTGCGCCCACGTGTGTTGTGTGTATGTGTGAACCACATCCAGCCCACAGCAGAGATACGATGATCCAATGACAGTCGCTAGTCTTATCCTTTACAGAGAGACCGATATCACCACTGCACCTGCTAATTATCATCTCCAGCTGCTGAGTTAAATGGAGATCTGTTCCCGGTCTGACCTGTGACCCCCCTGCTCTTTACACCAGCCACTTCAGTCCTTGTTATGGGGAGGCTGGGCCGTGGCTTAATGAGCCCCCGTGTCTACCCTGTGTGGCTGCCGGCCTGCCGCTCCTCAGACGCACGCCTTTCATCCACAGCCATCCTCCCTTGATGTAAATTGAAAAGATCACAGCTTTGGGGAAAAGACCTATACGGGAAAGGCCTCTCTGCATAGATTATGACTATCATAACTCAACACTTTTTTTTTTTTTGCGCCTTCCTTTCCTTAGCCCCCCCTCTCTATCTCCCGCTCGCTTCCCCTCCTCTCTCTCTCTCTCTCCCTCTTTCTCTCTCGCTCTCTCTCTCTCACTTGCTCTCTCTCTCCTTCCTTCCTTCTCTCTCTCACTTGCTCTCTCTCTCCTTCTTTCCCTCTCTCTCTCTCTCTCTCTACAATGCTATAGTTAATTGGACCCATTGGGGGAGTCAGTCCCTTTGATCTGCTGGCCGTCAGTGTGACTTTACAGTAAAAAATGTCATTGCCAAATAGGGTTATCACCTGTAGAGCAGGGCCTCTCTGTGACGCCTGCTCACGTCTTGTTAGCCACGCTCACACTATAAAAGCTAATTAGTCTGACAGAGACCATTACTGCTGCAGCATGCCTGATGAGATGCTACTGCACCAACTAGCCTCGTCTGTCAAACACACACTTATTATTAATCACAAGTTTATTATATTTTTCTGTACATTTTTTGGATTGTTTTATGGGATGTGTGGGTTTTGTTTTTATAAGTGCATGTTGTGATTGTCGCCTTCTGAAATGATTCGATTTTTGAACAAAATTCCTTTATATAAAAAAAAGAAATGGTTAAACTCGTCACTGGACGAACGGAATTTCCCTTCTCAAAACGAATCAAGACACATTTTCAAAATTCTAACTTGTCACGAAAACAATCTCATTCTAATTATATTCCCGAAAACAGAACGTCTCTTTGTGTCCCTCCCTTTCATTAAAAAGTATTTGTAATCGTTCTCCTCTAAACGCTGATCTTCAGAACTCAGCGAGCAGCAGAATTTACTTCTCCCTGCCTGTCTGGCAGTCTTCAGGGTATCAGCAGTAGACTGACTGACATTCTGTTGTCTTTGATTCTCAAGCTAAAAAAAAAAAAGACCTTTAATGATTTTGCAGTGGGAGAGAAAGAAAAAATCTGCAAACGCACACAAACATGAAATATTAATTTCAGAAACAACTTTACATAAACATAAAAGTATTTAGCAAAAATGAGTGAGTGTGGAGATGACAGTTGTTAATTTAGCAGTGATAAACTGCTGTTTGATGCCTTGGAGGGGAGGGAGTTTTAGTGGTGGATGGTAGCAGGCAGCGCGGGAACGGGGACACGGTGGAGAGAGAGCGTCAGACTAAACCCCAGGGGTTTAGTGAGACTTTGTTAACACACTGCTTCTACTCCCTCTAGTTTCTAACTGCGAACTCAAACAGCAGTCAGTGTTTCTCCTAATATTACAAACAGAACTGTTACTGTAGGTGCTCCTTGATTGTTTGTGTCTGGTCTCTTGAGGGTGTTAAAACAGAATTGTTGAAACATTTTCTTGCTTTACATTACGTGATGTTGGCCTATGTATTCACGGTAATCAATAGGTACAGTTCTTAGACTGTTAAACATTTCACAAAAAGGTTAACAACAACGTGGGCATTGTATACTGAGTGTACAGAACATTAGGAACATCTTCCTAATATAGAGTTGCACCCCCTTTTGCCCTCAGAACAGTCTCAATTTGTCGGAGCATGGACTCTAGGTGTCGAAAGCGTTCCACAGGGATGCTGGCCCATGTTGACTCCAATGCTTCCTAGAGTTGTCAAGTTGGCTACACAGGAAACTGTTGAGGGTGGCAAAACCCAGCAGAGTTTCAGTTCTTGACACTCAAACCGGTGCGCCTGGCACCTAGTACCGTACCCTGTTCAAAGGCACTTAAATATTTTGTCTTGCCCATTCACCCTCTAAATGGCACACATACACAATCCATGTCTCAAGGCTTAAAAAACTTTCTTTATCCTATCTCCTCCCGTTCATCTACACTGAAGTGGATTAAACAAGTGACATCAGTAAGGGATCATAGCTTTCACCTGGATTCACCTGTTCAGTCTGTCATGGAAAGAGCAGGTGTTCCTCATGTTTAATACACTGTGTATATTGTATACAACCAAGGGACAGTGTATATTTTGTGATTATATACAAGACAGACAGGGACTTCAGAGCAGGTGAAGAGGCTCTGACACCTTCCTTAGACGTTCCAATGGACCGCATGGGTCCCCCTAAAATAAGCATCTGCACGCTGCTGCTCTCCTGTGGGAGGGAGGGAGGGATTTACAGGATAGTACAGGGAGTGGCATTAAGAGGAAAAGAAAAGAAGTGGAGTGGGAGAGAGAACGAGACAACTGTGGATTTTCTTTCACAGTCCTTCTTTACTCCCTTCCTCTCCATCTCCCCCATCCTCTGCTCAATTAACAGAGCAGCAGGTGCTCTCTGCAGGTGCTCTCTGCAGGTGCTCTCTGCAGCACAACAGATACACTTTTTTTCCCTTTTTTTTCGGGAATGACCTGTAAATGTGACACTTCACACCCAGAATGGCTCTCCCGTTCCAGCTACCAATTTCACAGGTGTTAATTTAACTTTCCCCTCTCTTTCCACTCTCTTTCTCTCATTCATTCCCTCTCTCTCCCTCTCCATCCTCTCTCACTCCCCTCCCTCTCTTCCTCTATCTCTCTCCACCCTCGTTCTCTCTTCTCCTCCTTTCTCGATCTGTCTCTCTTCACCCTCCCTCCATCCCCTCCCTCCACCCTCTCTCCATCCCCTTCCTCTCTCTCTCTTGCTTGCTCTGTCTGTCTCTCATTCCCTCTGTGTTTTTCTCTCTCTCTCAGGTCCACTCTCTGAAGAGTAAGCTAAAGAAGCAGTCGACATCAACAGGAAGCGGAGTTGCAAGGGCCTTCCTCCGGGCTCAGGCTGCTCTGTTTGGATCCTACCGAGATGCCCTCCGATACAAACCTGTAAGAGCCTAACCCTAGCCCTTAGAGTAGGGTTTCCCAAACTCAGTTTTTCGCCCTAGCACTACACAGCTGATTCAAATAGTCAACTAATCATGCTTTGATGATTTGAATCAGCTGGGTAGTGTTAGGGCAAAAAACTAAATGTGCACCCATTGGGGTCCAGAGGACCGTGTTTTGGAAACGCTGCCTTAGATACAAACCTGTAAGAACCTACCCCTAACCCTTACCCTCCGATACAAAACTGTAAGAAGCTTCTCCTAACTGCAACCCTCAGGTACAAACCTGTAATAACTCGCTTCGACCTAATCATTATATCCCTAACCCCTACCCTCAGAAGTTTGTTTTCAGTTTGTGAAAGGAAAATGTGTTTTTGAACAGTGAGTGAAGGTGTGTTTTGAGTTGACTGAAGGTGGTCTGAAACACAGACATATCAGTACCTTTACACGAGGAGTCAGGACATTCTCTTTGAAGATATCTTTTAGCCACTTCTCACTATCTTCCTTTCCCTCTCTAGTCTAAATCCCAGAACATTTCTCTCTCGCTCTGCTTCTCGATTCTAAGTTACTCCAGTTGAGAGCAAAACAAGCCATGTACTGTTTGTCAAATAGCAGGGCTTTTGTTCATAGGCTTTAAGGGTAATTGGGCTGTGTAGAGTCCCAGAGAGGGGATCCATAATTGATGCCTCTGTGTTGTCGGTCTGTGTATACAGACAGTGGCATGAACACACTGCCTGACTCCCTTCAGACACAAACATTTAAAGCAGAGCGAGCAAAGAGCTTGTGTGTGTGCTGTGACGTCCACACAACATACCATCTCCCTAGTCCCCATAGGATCTAGATAAAAGCCTATGATTCCACACACACACACACACACACACAAATTGGCATCCATGCTCGCATACGGACATACACACACACACACAAATACACATACACAGGCACTCACACACATTCTGAGCACCCCGTTTGACTGAAGCATGTGTATTTGGAGCCCATATGCTGTCACAGAAGAGCCAGTGTGTCTGTGTGTTAGTGTTGCACGGTATACCAAAACTTGAGTCCTTTTCAATACTAGAACCTGAAAAAATGGTTCGGTACTAGACATGTTGTTACTTTCTGTACTTCTGTCAAATGTGTCTCATGGATTAAGCCTGTCTATCAGCGCCGCCGACCACTTATTATAGCGCGCGCTGTGCCTGCTCCACAATCTCTCGTTTTAGTATCGAAACGTAGCGTTTTGCAACTGTTTGGACTAATGATTACACCCTAGATCAGCTAGATACAGGCAAGAGTGTGCAAGGCAGTACTGAATGTGTCACTGTCTGTCACCTTGATTACTACCATTTGGCTCTCGAGCTGTACACGGCACCTACGTTATTAAATTTTTTTTTTAGGCTAGATTGTAGCAACCTCATGATGGGTATTGGGCAATTTTTAGTATCATGTAGTAGCTTAAACCTATCTATGTTACGTTGAGCTGGGTGAATGGAATATGACTGACAGACAGGCATCCAATATGCTGTAATAGAAACAAGGCCATGCTCATAGAAATACAATTAAAATTCCTTCATAGTCTTAAACGGCACGGACCGCCACTGGGCTACACATACATGTCCTCTGCCTCGGCGACAATGGCAGTGTTATCAGCAGCACCTGTCTTTTTCACTAAAGAAATGCGTTCACTTAGGAAATGTTTCTGTTGACATTTAAATCTTTTATTTTTTCCTTTTCTCTGCCCCCCCTTTTCTGAAAGCGCCTCATTGCCGCAGCGTAGTTTTAATGAAAGTGACGTTTCCAATCGTGTCGTGTGAAACAATGCACGGGAACTCTGTCAGGGAGGAATAGTCCATTATTGTCAACCAATCCGTGGGTGATTAATGACACTTGTTTCTACTATTATGAGGAAAATGTTGTATTAATGTTGATATGAAATATATGTATGGAAATAACTTATTGATCTGTTATTAATTATTATTTGGCTGTATGACTTCATGTACTTTTTTGGAGGCAATTTTTGTTAACAATGTGGCCCTATTAACCTTAGCACAGTGGCCAGGCACTGTGCCCTCCGTAATCTAGCTAATGATTAGCCCATTGGGGTAAACAATGCGGAGAAGCAACCCCATGCTTCAGCCATGTAGCCACAGATGCTGCATGAGACGGGTGATGATGCTTATTGCTAAAATAGCACACCAGCCTGATAATATGTGCCATGTACAGCCCCTAAAGATATTGCTTTTCATCAATTCGTTATTGGCACATTTCTGGAGGGGAATATTACATTTTAAACGGTTTAATATAGGCTATACAGTATGTCATCATTGAGAGGGGGGGGGGGGGGGGGTAGCTTTATTTTGGTTTTCCAAACAATCAGTGTAAATATCAGATTTTATGGTTGGTTATAATATAAGGTACTTGCCCAAAATGAAACATGAAATCACAACTGAAATGATGCATGCATAACTTGCTTTACTGTGATCTTGGGTGGGGCCAGTAATATTGTCATTCGGGTACATGACTGTCTGTCTAAACTGACTGTCTAAACTGGTAACCAGGCTAATTGCCTTACATTTTTGAAGACATTTATTTTCATTGTTAAGAGCGGCCACTTAAGTATCTGGTCAATATAATGGATAATCAAATGGATTATCTGTGGTCACACACACAATAACTAATTCGTGAGGGACGTCATGTTTACTGTTGCCTTCTTAGAATAGATTTGTTCTTTATTAGTCCATCTGCAAAGAAAGACATTCTTCTGTTCCTATTCTTTCAGCATAACTATTCCATGTCTGAAGTAAAGTTGCTAATTGCAGAACTATAAACTAATCTTGACCTTATATATAGCATTAACCAACCAGCACTAAAATTAGGCCAGACCTACACTGTAGTGAACATGTTCCAGTGTGTTCATAGCCTCAAACACTAGCCTGGTTCTCCACAATACTTAAAAAGTAACTGTAGAAAAATATGCATTTGCAAATTAGGTTAATTATACGGAAACATGCATGTAGAACCACTGCAGGCTCCTTATGATTGGCTGGGTAGCCATGTTGTCATCTAATGTCTGTAGCTCTCAGCTAATTATGATGCAAGAGAGTGTAACAGGAGAGACTGAATTACCTAGTTACTAAAGTTACTAAGTTTTGGGTGGCAGAAATTATATAAGTAGTATACAGTAGACATTTCTCGTCAACTTCTTAATTTCTCTGATCCTTTATCAGATCAGTAATGTGACATTTTAACAGTGGTGGGAAAAGTACCCAATTGTCATACTTGAGTAAACGTAAAGATACCTTAATAGAAAATGACTAAAGTAAAAGTGAAAATCACCCAGTAAAATTCTACTTGAGTTAAAGTCTAAAAGTATTTGCTTTTAAATATACTTAAGTATCAGAAGTCAATGTAGTTGCTAAATTATACCTTAGTATCAAAAGTAAAATTATAAATCATTTAAAAGTCTTTATATTAAGCAAACCAGACAGCACCATTTTCTTGTTTTTTTTTATTCACTGATTGCCAGGGGCACACTCCAACACTCAGACATCATTTACTAAACACGCTTCATTTGTGAGTCAGCCAGATCAGAGGCAGTAGGGATGACCAGGGATGTTTTCTTGATAAGTGTGTGAATTAGACCATTTTCATGTCCTGCTGGGCATTCAAAATGTGAAGAGTACTTTTGGGGGTCAGGGAAAATGTATGGAGTAAAATGTACATACTTGTCTTTAGGAATGTAGTGAAGTAAAAGTTGTCAAAAATATCAATAGCAAAGTAAATACAGATACCCCCAAAAACTACTTTAATACTTTGAAGTATTTTTACTTAAGTACTTTACATCCCTGCATTTTAAAAGTATTCCACTACAGAATACAAAGTGTAAATATCTGTAAACGTTATCTGGTTCTAAATATGTGGTTCTGATCTTCCTGTCTCCTCCTCTTCCTGTTTCTGGTCAGGGGGAACCAGTCACGTTCTGCGAGGAGAGCTTTGTGGCTCACCGCTCCAGCACCATGAGAAACTTCTTGGAGATGGCGGTCAACCTGCAGCTCTTCAAACAGGTAACACTGCGATGTGTGTGCCTGGGTGCATTCATGCATGTGTGAGGCCCACCATTCCAGAACCATGAGAAAATTCCTACCTAATAACCTAAAAAAACAATAGGAGCTACAGTGGTTGCTCACTAAAAGTTTTGCGATTATGCTGCGGGTTGTGGTTTAGTACGGTACCCTGCGTCACCACTTCATTGCTCCAGACCAGCACAAGGGGGTTAGAGCACTGATTATGCTTTTGGGTCCCAAGGCGCTACTGTGTCTCTAAATGACAATGAATGGGCAAAATAAACCTAAATAGAAAGTGATAATTGTGCACGTCTTCAATATTACTTACTAAAACTGTTGTTACACTAAGGTTTTTATTATTTTATTTTGTTAGGATTATTTTACTCTTACTGTAGTATTGTAGCCCACTCCCGACCAGTCACGTTGTACAGTGCCTAAGTGGCGCAACGGTTTAAGACACTGCATAGCAGTGCAAGCTGTGTTGCTACAGATGCTGGTTCAATACCCGTGCTAGCCTCAACTGGGAGACCCATGAGATGACTGTAGGTTTTTAGTTTCTATCCCTCTAAAAACATAAATAAATCATTCTAAATAACAAACTGGCCTTATTTACAAAGTATTAACAATGTCTCACCCCATGTTCAAGAATGGCCTTTTTCTCGCTCATTTTACGTTATTTGAAAACTAAATCATCTCCAAAATGTAATTTTTTAAACAAACCAATTATTATTAATTTAGAATGATATAAAAGCCCCTTGGATATTCTCACAGATATATTATTAACCTCTCTGGGATATGTGTCCCAACTGGCCAACATCCAGTGAAAATGCATAGCGCAAAATTCAAATAAATTACTAAAAAAATTTAACTTTCATGAAATCACACATGCAATACACCAAATTAAAGCTACACTTGTTGTGAATCCAGCTAACGTGTCAGATTTCAAAAAGGCTTTACGGCGAAAGCAAACAATGCTATTATCTGAGGATAGCACCACAGAAAACAAACACAGGACATCATATTTCAACCCTCCAGGCGCGACACAAAACGCAGAAATAAAGATATAATTCATGCCTTACCTTTGACGAGCTTCTTCTGTTGGCACTCCAGTATGTCCCATAAACATCACAAATGGTCCTTTTGTTCGATTAATTCCGTCGATATATATCCAAAATGTCCATTTATTTGGCGCGTTTGATCCAGAAAAACACTGGTTCCAACTCGCGCCACATGACTACAAAAGTTACCTGTAAGCTTTGTCCAAACATTTCAAACTACTTCCTAATACAACTTTAGGTATTTTTTTACGTAAATAATCTATAAGATTTAAGGCAGAATATACTGTGTTCAATACCGGAGGAAAACAATGTGTAGCGAGCCTCTGCGTAACGTGCCTCTAACAAAGATTACACTTCCCTCTAGCCTCGTTCTGAACAGTGCTACTTCTTAATTTCTCAAAGGAAAAACCTCAACCAATTTCTAAAGACTGTTGACATCCAGTGGAAGCGATAGGAACTGCAAGAAAATCTGGATTCCCAATGAAAACTCATTGAAAAGAGTGACCTCAACAACAACAGCAAATTCTAAATGGTTTGTCCTCTGGGTTTCGCCTGCCAAATAAGTGATGTTATACTCACAGACATAATTCAAACAGTTTTAGAAACTTCAGAGTGTTTTCTATCCAAATCTACTAATAATAATCTTAGCTTCTGGGCCTGAGTAGCAGGCAGTTTAATCTGGGCACGCTTTTCATCCAAAATTCTGAATGCTGCCCCCTATCCTAGAGAAGTTTACCCTGTTATTAGCAGGACAATATACACTGCTCAAAAAAATAAAAGGGAACACTTAAACAACACAATGTAACTCCAAGTCAATCACACTTCTGTGAAATCAAACTGTCCACTTAGGAAGCAACATTGATTTCACATGCTGTTGTGCAAATGGAATAGACAACAGGTGGAAATTATAGGCAATTAGCAAGACACCCCCAATAAAGGAGTGGTTCTGCAGGTGGTGACCACAGACCACTTCTCAGTTCCTATGCTTCCTGGCTGATGTTTTGGTCACTTTTGAATGCTGGCGGTGCTTTCACTCTAGTGGTAGCAAGAGACGGAGTCTACAACCCACACAAGTGGCTCAGGTAGTGCAGCTCATCCAGGATGGCACATCAATGCGAGCTGTGGCAAGGTTTGCTGTGTCTGTCAGCATAGTGTCCAGAGCATGGAGGTGCTACCAGGAGACAGGCCAGTACATCAGGAGGCCGTAGGAGGGCAACAACCCAGCAGCAGGACCGCTACCTCCGCCTTTGTGCAAGGAGGAGCACTGCCAGAGCCCTGCAAAATGACCTCCATCAGGCCACAAATGTGCATGTGTCTGCTCAAACAGTCAGAAACAGACTCCATGAGGGTGGTATGAGGGCCCGACGTCCACAGTTGGGGGTTGTGCTTACAGCCCAACACCGTGCAGAACTTTTGTCATTTGCCAGAGAATACCAAGATTGGCAAATTCGCCACTGGCGCCCTGTGCTCTTCACAGATGAAAGCAGGTTCACACTGAGCACATGTGACAGACGTGACAGAGTCTGGAGACGCCGTGGAGAACGTTCTGCTGACTGCAACATCCTACAGCATGACCGGTTTGGCGGTGGGTCAGTCATGGTGTGGGGTGGCATTTCTTTGGGGGGCCGCACAGCCATGTGCTCGCCAGAGGTAGCCTGACTGCCATTAGGTACCGAGATGAGATCCTCAGACCCCTTGTGAGACCATATGCTGGTGCGGTTGGCCCTGGGTTCCTCCTAATGCAAGACAATGCTAGACCTCATGTGGCTGGAGTGTGTCAGCAGTTCCTGCAAGAGGAAGGCATTGATGCTATGGACTGGCCCGCCCGTTCCCCAGACCTGAATCCAATTGAGCACATCTGGGACATCATGTCTCGCTCCATCCACCAACGCCACATTGCACCACAGACTGTCCAGGAGTTGGCGGATGCTTTAGTCCAGGTCTGGGGGGAGATCCCTCAGGAGACCATCCGCCACCTCATCAGGAGCATGCCCAGGCGTTGTAGGGAGGTCATACAGGCACGTGGAGGCCACACACACTACTGAGCCTCTTTTTGACTTGTTTTAAGGACATTACATCAAAGTTGGATCAGCCTGTAGTGTGGTTTTCCACTTTAATTTTGAGTGTGACTCCAAATCCAGACCTCCATGGGTTGATAAATTTGATTTCCTTTGATAATTTTTGTGTGATTTTGTTGTCAGCACATTCAACTGTGTAAAGAAAAAAGTATTTAATAAGAATATTTCATTCATTCAGATCTTGGATGTGTTATTTTAGTGTTCCCTTTATTTTTTTGAACAGAGTATATTGGTCATGGCTCCCGAGTGGCGCACAATGGGATTGCCTTGCAGTTCTCCAACTGTATCCATTGAAAGTGTGAGGTTTAAGGCACGAGGGCAGGGGGCACGGGATGGGCCGCACAGCCGCGCACAGAAGACTGACCTAGCCCATGGGGAAGGGAAAGAAGGGGGGGGGGGGGGGGGATGGACCCCCACCCCGCCACACTGGGTAGCACAGAGCAACACTTTAAGTGGCATTGCACTAATAATGGCGCTGACTAGGGAAACGTTCTAAGTGCCTGTCTGCACTTTCAAACTAAAAAAATGTAACTAATAATGCTTTCCTTAATAAAATGATAAAAAATACTCTTTCAAAATGTCTGTTTATTTAGTTATGGTTCCATAACAAATGGAACCATAACTAAATGGAACCATAGGCTGTAGCCTATACCCGACCATCACGTTGTCAGTGCCATATTTTCCATTCCATCTTAACGGAAACCAAGAGGGATTTTCGTATTTCTTGGAATAGAAACACCATGATATTAATCAAATTAACTAAGCAACATTTCTTAAAATCAGTCCCATATACTTACAAAAAAAGGTTTTAAATTCTCTAGTACAGCCACTATTGAAGGCCATCAAATGCTTCTCAAAGATGCCCTCTGGTGGTCAAACTAGCACTAACGGTACCAGTGGTTCACACTTAAATAACATGCCATTGAATTCTGCGGCAACATGCAAGCTGCGCCGCAGTACTCTGCAACTTTTAAAGAACAAACCACTGTATTTAAGCCTTTGATTCAACTGAAAGCTCTTTCAATCCTCTCTCCTTTAAACCAATCAAACCAACACCCACAGACAAAAATGCACCTAGGATAACTTCCTTCCCTTAATTAGGAAACGAAAACTATTAATGGAGTAACTTTCAAAGACCGCACAGTCTTAAAAGCATTCCTTTACACCCCACCACAGTTGGACTGTTCCTCTCCAGTTGTTTATTTATCCCTAAGAGGGAGCTTCTTAATCAGCTATTTTTTGCGCTCTCTCTCTCTCTCTCTCTCTGTCTATCTCCCACTCACCACCCCCTCTTTGCTCCTGTCTGTGTGGTAGCGTAGGGAGTGTTAGGATGCGGTGGTTATCTCTCTCCTCTCTAGCGTGGCGAAGGAGAGCATTTATCTCTTCTGCTTCCTGTTAAAGTGAGAGAGGCCAGTGGTCCGCCGACTCTGATCTGGCCATGACCCACATCCGCCCACTGAGACACACACACACACACACACATCTGCTGACAAACCAGCCTTTCCCGACCCAGCCCCATCTCCATCCCGGCCTATTCAGTACAGAAAAAGAGGAGAGCTGCCAAGAGAATGCGAGGGAAAGGCTGTCGGTGATAACCTGCTTTTTTTATCAACCCTTTTGGCCCCTACACACACATTGACTGAAAACACACACACACACACACACACACACACACACACACACACACACACACACACACACACACACACACACACACACACACACACACACACACACACACACACACACACACACACACACACACACTCCTTCTATAGTGGATGGTTTCAGGACACTGCTTGGTAGATGCAGTGCTTCAGTGGAGACTGGCTCAGTGAAGCTTCTCCTTCCTATAGACAGAGAGAGCAGCCTCATAATGTGCATAGTACCCCTCTGTCTCTCCACATAATACCGATCACAAGTCAATCTGATCATTCTCAACGTAGGACTCCATTTTGCGGAGAATCAAAGTGGAAAAGCTAGAGAGCTTTAGGTTTCCTCTTCTCAACATATACACTGTGTATGAATGTGATGTTTATGGGATGTTGAGTGTGGATGTCAGAGTTGCTCTGTAGGGTCCTGCAGGCAGTTAACCCCCATGTTCGAGAACATCTTCCAGAGATCTGGAACCCCTCCCACAGTAATCTAGAACACTGCAGTGAGGATTCCAATGTCTGGCCCACAGATGGCCTGTCCGCCTCGTTTTACTGTGTACATGCAGCAGTACAGGTGGACGCCAGATGACTCCCAACATTATTCACCTCACAGCTATAGAATGACTCACACTCTAGGATAATCATAGAGGTAATAATGAATGTTTTGTAGTTTATTTATTTATAAAATCCCAACCCAACAATTACATTGAGGGAGCCGATTGCTGTACAATTCAGCCGTTTGATTCATCAGACAAAACCTTTTTGGTCCATCTATTTTTCTAAAGATTCTTTTAATATTTTTAACTATTTAAAAAATATCTATATTTGAAAATATCAATCATTTCAACACAGTTAACATGATTGATATTCATGGCCATGGCCAGAGATTTGTCTTCCGTCCAGTTACTCCTTTTAAACAAATCTCTTTTGATGGTTGAAACCTGCAGTGTCATCCCGCATTAGCAAAATGATGATGATGAGGTTCCCCTCAGTCAGGCCTACAGGAGAGGAAAGCCTGGTGCTAGGTAGCTAGTTAGCCTAGCGCTCCCCTTAGCGATATGCCCGAACCCATGCCTAGATATAGACGGACCGCTACTGACGGTTTCTAGATACAGTCTTTGAAATACAGCTAGCTGGGTGGACATAGCTCTAAAATAAAATGTATCTACTTAACCCTTATTTGACCAGAGGCCGTATGTATCAAGCATCTCAGAGTAGGAGTACTGATTTAGGACTATGAAACTATGAAATAACACATATGGAATCATGTAATAACCAAAAAAGTATTAAACAAATCAAAATTATTTTATATTTGAGATTATTCAAAGTAGCCTGCCTTTGCCTTGATGAGAGCTTTGCATACTCTTGGCATTCTCTCGACCAGATTCAAGAGGTAGACACCTGGAATGCAATTCAATTAACAGGTGTGCCTTAATTTGTCGAATTTCTTTCCTTCTTAATGCATTTGAGCCAATCAGTTGTGTTGTGACAAGGTAGGGGTGGTATACAGAAGATAGCCATATTTGATAAAAGACCAAGTCCATATTATGGCAAGAACAGCTCAAATAAGCAAAGAGAAACAACAGTCCATCATCACTTTAAGACGCTATGATGAAACTGGCTCTCATGAGGACCGCCACAGGAAAGAAAGACCCAGCCTTACCTCTGCCGCAGAGGATAAGTTCATTAGCATTACCAGCCTCAGAAATTGCAGCCCAAATAAATGCTTCACAGAGTTCAAGTAACAGACAGATCTCCACATCAACTGTTCAGAGGAGACTACATGAATCAAGCCTTCATGGTCCAATTGCTTCAAAGAAACCACTACTAAAGGACACCAATAAGAAGAATAGACTTGCTTGGGCCAAGACACATGAGCATTGGCCATTATAGACCGGTGGAAATATGTCCTTTGGTCTGATGAGTCCAAATTTGAGCTTTTTGGTTCCATCTGTCGTGTCTTTGTGAGACACAGAGTAGGTGAATGGATGATCTCCGCATGTGTGGTTCCCACCGTGCAGAATGGAGGAGGAGGTGTGATGGTGTGGGGGTGCTTTGCTGGTGTCACTGTCCGTGATTTAATTAGGATTCAAGGCACACTTAACCAGCATGGCTACCACAGCATTCTGCAGTGATACGCCATCCCATCATTTGTTTTTCAACAGGACAATGACCAAACACATTCCAGACTGTGTAAGGGCTATTTAACCAAAGAGGAGAGTGATGGAGTGCTGCATCAGATGACTTGGCCTCCACAATCTCCCGACCTCAACCCAATTGAGATGGTTAGGGAGGAATTGGACTGCAGAGTGAAGGAAAAGCAACTAACAAGTGCTCAGCATACAGTGGGGCAAAAAAGTATTTAGTCAGCCACCAATTGTGCAAGTTCTCCCACTTAAACAGATGAGAGAGGCCTGTAATTTTCATCATAGGTTCACTTCAACTATGACAGACAAAATGAGGGGAAAAAAATCCAGAAAATCACATTGTAGGTTTTTTAATTAATTAATTTGCAAATTATGGTGGAAAATAAGTATTTGGTCACCTACAAACAAGCAAGATTTCTGGCTCTCACAGACCTGTAACTTCTTCTTTAAGAGGCTCCTCTGTCCTCCACTTGTTGCCTGTATAAATGGAACCTGTTTGAACTTGTTATCAGTATAAAAGACATCTGTCCACAACCTCAAACAGTCACACTCCAAACTCGACTATGGCCAAGACCAAAGAGCTGTCAAAGGACACCGGAAACAAAATTGTAGACCTGCACCAGGCTGGGAAGACTGAATCTGCAATAGGTAAGCAGCTTGGTTTGAAGAAATCAACTGTGGGAGCAATTATTAGGAAATGGAAGACATACAAGACCACTGATAATCTTCCTCGATCTGGGGCTCCACGCAAGATCTCACCCCGTGGGGTCAAAATGATCACAAGAACGGTGAGCAAAAATCCCAGAACCACACGGGGGACCTAGTGAATGACCTGCAGAGAGCTGGCTGGCTTGCTAACTAGCGTTACGTCATGCGTTGGGATTATTTGTTTACCTAGCTAGCTATCTAGCTACATTTCTTAACAAAAGACTCTCATCTTAGTGTGCCACAGCGCAGAATAATTGTTGCATTTTTGAATGCTCAACACCCATTGAATATGTCCTGTGTCAGTAACTGTCGGCAACAAAGAGTAATTCAATTGTAGCCAGCAGCACAGTTACAGTCACCAATGCTCTGGATAACAGGAAAAAAGCCTAACCAGCTCTGCTAGGGCAAGTAAAATGGTCAGAGTGACGTGTTCTCTCATTATGTGTCTGGAAGTAGCTAGCCAATGTTAGCCAGTTAGCATGGGTGCTTGATTGTCGTTGTGAGGTCAGAGCTTTTGGAACAACCCTTATTGGCCAGAGGGTCCCTTAAAGAGATGGGTGTGGCTAAGGCTTAAGAGGGTGTGAACAATGCTGAATGAGTGTAGACAAAGAAGGGCTCTCCAATAGTAGTACCAAAATATTGAAAGACGGTTGTCTCAGAAGTGAGTTTATAAGTTGATCAACTTTCAAATCAGAATTATTTGAAACAAGCGATGCATGTTTTTTTTCCAAAGGTCTCATGGAATGTAGGCCCACATTGAACCCCCACATTGGCTGCTACTGTAGGCTGAATGGTAGAACATCTATTTCCATGTGAAAATGTTATGGGATGCATTTTTCCCATTTGTTTTTTGATGGTAGGCCACTGGTAGGCCTACATTATAATTTAAAATAGCCACCGTAGCATACTTGGCCACTGCTAAAACTGTAACTTAAAGCAGTTACAGCCTCAGTGTTCACACTAAACGCAAGCTGGAAGTTGCACCGAAATTTCACAACGTTCAAGTTTGCCCTCAGCAGACTTGAAATTTTCTCAGTGCAAAATAAATTATAGGGAACATTGGTTATGACGACTTGCGGAGGACATCCTCCAACCTATCAGAGGTCTTGCAGTATGAACTGACGTGTTGTACATCCAATAATCAGAATTATTTTCCTATTGTTTTCTCAAATACAGTGTATGATATACAATTTTGTAGCTCTGAGTCGCTACTTGTATCTAATGTAAAAATTCAAATGTTTCTACATAAGACCGAATCCAGGTGGTGAGTCACATATGTGGGAACTCCTTCAGACTGTTGGAAAAGCATTCCAGGTGAAGCTGGTTGAGAGAATGCCAAGAGTATTCAATGCTGTCATCAAGGCAAAAGGTGGCTACTTTGAAGAATCTCAAATATAAAATATAATTTAATTTGTTTAACACTTTTTTTTGGTTACTACATGATTCCATATGTGTTATTTCATAGTTTTGATGTATTCACTATTATTCTACAATGTAGAAAATAGTAAAATAAAGAAAAACCCTTGAGTGAGTAGGTGTGTCAACTTTTGACGTGTGTGTGTGTCTGTGCGTGTGTGCACGTGCACGTAACGTCTGGGCTTATAATGAACATATTTATGGGAAGCGTTTTATAAGCTCCATGTGACAAAGGGAGGAAATTAAAGTTCCTAGTGCATCAGACACCATGTCTGCATCCCCAATGGCACCCTATTCCCTACATACTGGGCCAAAAAGTAGAGCACTATGTAGGGAATAGGGTGCCATTGGGGATGCAGACCTGGCCTCACCATGCAGTCTCCCAGCCAGGCCTAACCCTAACCAGGCAGCATGGCTGTCTACTGCCCTAATCCCCAAAACCTGCTCCACATTACCCCCCCCCCCCCCCCCCGACACCTAAACTCATTTAATCTAGAGACATTTTTGGAACAGGTAGGATTAAACACTCTTGCCCAGTTGGGTGTCTTTTTTTCCCTGTTGTTTGGCCTCCCTCTGTCCCTCCTTTTCTCCCTCTTTACCTCCTCTCCCTCCCTCTCCCTTTCCCTCCTCCCATGCCTGCCTCCCTCCCTACCATCTGTAATTCTGTGTTGTAATTTATGGTTGCAGTTTATTGACGGCCGGCTGGCCAAGCTGAATGCAGGCCGAGGCTTCACTGACCTGTTCGAAGAGGAGATCAGTGAGGGAGGCTTCTGTGGAAGTAGGTGGCACTAACATCCTATAAGATTCATCTTACAAATAATAATTTTACTCAAACATAATTTTGGCTTACTTTTTAATTTCATATTGAACCTTTTATTTAACCAAGTCGTCCGATTGAGGTCAGACGACCACTTTCCCAAGAGAGTCCTATACGTTTGATACAGTTCCACAACATGTATATCATCATTGAATTCATGTCATCACTGTGTCTGATCAGTCACTTTCACGTCTGTCATTGTGTGTGCCTTTTCTGTTCTGCAGGTAATTCCAGATCTTATCAACAGTGGGTGCACACCGTCAAGGTAGGCAAAGATATTGTGCAAATAAAATTAATTGAGTGTATTCTATATCTTCTCATGTTAGAGTAAATGACAGCTGTACGTTCTTGAGTCTATGGAGTGGAGCGTGCTGAATGTAAGTGTGTGTGTGTGTACATGTGTGTGCGGTTGGGCTTGTGAATCTGTGCATACTTACAGTAGGACAATTGAGACAGGGAGAAAGAGAGAGGGAATGTGAGAGAGCGAGAGAGAGAGAGAGAGAGAGAGATGGAAAGACAGAGAGGGAAAGAGAGCGCTAGACTGTAGTGATTTGACGAGACGTCTCCCTGACTGACATGTTGATCTGTCAGGAAACACAAGAAAAGTGTTCCTCCATCAAACCAACCAAAGAACATAGATCACACACCCCTCTCTCTCCCCCTCTCTTCCCTCTCTCTCTCCCCTCTCTCTCTATCACTCTCTCTCTCTCTCTCCTGTCAATCGTTCAGCAGCTCTGAATTAGTCCTCTGGAGTTATTTTCAAAAGCTTGTTAAAGTTCACATCCTATGACTGACACAGATCCATAAGAGCAGACGTTCACCTCGGCCCCTCTCTACTCTTCTCCGCTCATCTCCTCTCTTTTCTCTGTCGGCTCCAAATTCTAAACTGGCTGGCATTAAAAGAGTTTAGTCGTTTAGTTTGACGCAGTTGCCTTGTGCTCTCTTAGTCTTTGCATTAAAGACTAGCGTGGTGAAGGTAGAGAGGGAGTGACAGAGAAAGAGAGAGACACACAGAGATAGATGCATGGAGAGACAGAGGGAGAGAAAGAGATAGAAAACAGGATAAAATACCTGAGTTCAGCAGAGATGTCATTCAATATGTGATGCAATTTGGCTACTGTATCTTGCCTGCTAATGTGGTGTTTATATATTCACTATCACACTATCACAGTGTATCTCTCAAAGCAAACTATAGATGCCAATAATGATTTTTGTATGTTAGAGATATGATACATACAGAAAACACGCTGTCCGTCCATCGGCTTATTTTTGGATAGTAATTCCAGGCGTCTGTTGGTTTCAGTGGAGGCTCCTCAGAGGATGAAGGGGAGCACCATCCTACTTAGTGAATTTCATTTTTTTTTTTTATAAATGTATTGAAACATTAAAGTTATACTTTTTAGATAAAACTGAGCTAAATATATTCACGTCACCAAATAACTGATTAAAACACACTGTTTTGCAATGAAGGTCTGCAGTAGTCTCAACAGCATCCTCTCGGGTAACACAATGGTGTAGTTGGGGGACCGTTAGCTTCCATCCGTCTCTGGGTACATTGACTTCAATACAAAATCTAGGAGGCTCATGGTTCTCACCCCCTTCCACAGACTTACACAGTAGCACAGATGAAATATCAGCCAACAGAGAGAAGCACGAGGTTGAACTTCACTCAACTTAATCGCGTTTTCTCTATTAGTTAACACTATCAACGTTTCCCTTTACTCTGCAATTGTGATCGATTCAACGCAATATTAGCCACTTTCAATGCAACATACTGAAACAAAATGAACTATGCAAGAGATTTTGTGGTAGGCAGAACGCATCCAGACCAGTGCGGCATAACCAGTCAGAGCTGCAGTAGGCCTGTATACAAATAGACTATATACGGATCTGTGCCATTGACTTTGAACAGGACTGTGTTTACAGCATGAGCGGTCGTGAGTTGATGCGCTTGTTTTAAGATAAAAGCTAAATATGCGTGTAGCCACGTGGACATTTTGTTCATATCCTTTTCTAGTTAGTGAGTTATTAGCCCAGTTATAGATAATTAGTAGTTAGTAATAGGGGGGTGATTGCTTCCTACAAGAGCACAAAACGTGTACACTTCTAGACATCTTTGAAAAGCAGGTCATGGAAAATAGCTTTTTTTTGTCTTAACAAGAGTGTTGTATTTTGAGACGGGCTTGAATAAGCTAAGTAGCCAATTGGCAGAGGGTAGCATCATTTGTCTCATTCTCTGTAATAATGGTACGAGAATAATAATGCATTTTATTTTGTAAAGTGGTTTCTTGCATCAAATAACACAACAACATTTACAGTCACCTCCTTGTCTGAAGGATAAACAGGCTAATGTCAAACGCTGCATGTTTTTTTTTAAAGTCTCATGGAATGTAGGCCCACATTGAACCCCCACATTGGCTGCTACTGTAGGCTGAATGGTAGAACATCTATTTTCATGTGAAAATGTTATGGGATGCATTTTTTCCATAGTTTTTTGATGGTAGGCCACTGGTAGGCCTACATTATAATTTAAAATAGCCACCGTAGCATACTTGGCCACTGCTAAAACTGTAATTTAAAGCAGTTACAGCCTCAGTGTTCACACTAAACGCAAGCTGGAAGTTGCAACGAAATTTCACAACGTTCAAGTTTGCCCTCAGCAGACTTGACATTTTCTTAGTGCAAAAGAAATTATTGGGAACATTGGTTATGACGACTTGCGGAGGACATCCTCCAACCTATCAGAGGTCTTGCAGTATGAACTGACGTGTTGTACGTCCAATAAAATGATCAGCGAATTAATCTAGTTCTGAAAGCATAAGCTACAGCTAGCATTACAGTGCATGAAGTGTGGTGAGTAGTTGACTCGAAGCGAGAGAAAGACAATAGTTTAACAGTTTTTAACAAATTAATTTCTTATAAAATTTACGAGCAGGAGAGAGCGAGAAAGAGAGCGAGAAAGCTACATTTAGTTTTCTTCTTAGTTTACCTTTCACTTACTTAGCTAATGCAGCTAATTTAGCCTAATCCTGACTCAGAGAGGAATTTCTATTTATGTTAGCTGGCTGGCTACGGCTATCCAACACGGCAACTCTTCCAATTAATTCAAGTTAGCTTTCGGTTTTATTAATATATTGCCACCGGGGCCTTTCGGTGTAACTTCTAAACTGCTTGCTGTACTGCGTGATAGGAATGGTTGGTGTACTAGTCTTATGTTGCGCTGTACCTCTAAAATCACGTCGTTGTCACGTGTCCCTTGGAGGTCTGGAGAATTTTGTACTGTAGGTTTTAATAGTCAGAGTGGGTACAACATCTCCTATGCACTTCCTTATAAACTCACCAAATCAGTGTATAAATCAGTATTATTCTCTGAGGCTTCCCGGAACATGTCCCAGTCCGCGTGATCAAAACAATCTTGAAGCGTGGATTCTAATTGGTCAGACCAGCGTCGAATAGTTCTTATCATGGGTACATCCTGTTTGAGTTTCTGCCTATAGGACGAGAGGAGCAAAATGGAGTCGTGGACAGATTTGTTCCTTGAGTGCCGTCGTGGTTATCGGCTTGAGGGGGGATATACACGGCTGTGACAATAACCAACGAGAATTCTCTTGGGAGATAATACGGTCAGCATTTGATTGTGAGGAATTCTAGGTCAGGTGAACAAAAGGACTTGATTTCCTGTATGTTGTTACAATTACACCATGAATCGTTAATCATGAAACATACAACCCCGCCCTTATTCTTCCTGGAGAGATGTTTATTTCTGTCGGCGCGACGCACAAAGAATGCCGGTGGCTGTACCGACTCCGACAGCATGTCCTGAGAGAGATTTCGTCTACCTTGTTATCTAGAGACTGGACATTAGCGAGTAATATACTCGGAAGCAGTGGGTGGTGTGCGCGCCTCCGAAGTCTGACCAGATGGCCACTCCGTCTTCCTCTTCTGCAGTGACTTTGTTTTGGGTTGGCCTCTGGGATCAGTTCAAATGCCCTGGGGGGTTCGGACAAAGCATCCGCTTCGGAAAAGTTGTATTCCTGATTGTAGTGCTGGTAAGTGGACGTCGCTCTGATATTCAATAGTTCTTCCCGGCTGTATGTAATAACACTTAATATTTTCAGAGCTAACAATGTAAGAAATAATACATGACAAAAAAAATACAAATACTGCAGTTTCCTAAGGACTAGAAGTGAGGCGGCCCTCTCTATCGGCGCCATCTTGTACTACATTAGATTGATGGTAACAGTTGTCAGATTACAGGTAAAACAAATTCTAATAAAATAAACACTGGCTGTTGTTGACAAGCATATTCAGTTCATATCACAGGAGGCTGCTGAGGGGAGAACAGCTCACAATAATGCCCGGAATGGAGCAAATGGAATGGCATCAAATACCTGGAAACCATGTGTTTGACGTATTTGATACCATTCCACTCATACCGCTCCAGTCATTACCATGAGCGCGTTCTGCCCAATTAAGGTGCCACAACCTCCTGTTGTTCATATACATATTATTAATATTTAATTTGGTGATTTAAATTATGATCCCATCCTCAGTAGCCTATTCCAGCAGGCTATTGGAAACAAAAACACTTCTTATTGCAAAATCACCTCGCTATTCATGTTGAATAAATTAGTCTGTTAATTTGAACTAAGCAAGCTGCTAAATCATTCAGTTTACATCTTGCCTACATCTTTTCTAGGCTACTGTAGACTATCTGAAATGAGATGTAGGCCTTTCAGGGGCCATAGACGAACAGCCTTTAGCTAAGCAGACTATGGCAACATTTTATTACAATCATAAAAACAGATTTTAGTTTGTAGCCTATGCCTATTGAAATGACAAGTCAATCTCGCAAATTGGCCATTGATAAAGGTTTTTAGTCTGAACATCTGGCACATAATAACAGCACAATTGCCAGAAAGTAGCCTAACATTCGTTTTTTTATGTTCATCCAAGTGTTTCTTGCTCAGAGATTTCGAGATCCTCTGTCCAACTTTCATCACTCAAACTCTCCTGTCGGACTTATCTATAGTTTTGAACATGCACAAAGAGGATTTATTTACATTCATAAACCTGGTTCAAGCCCTGAATGCTAATTGGCTGTAAGCCTTATCCCACAGGTATGACAAAGCATTACTTTTTACTGTTCTATTTACAGTGGTAACCAGTTTATAATAGCAACAAGGCACCCCGGGGGATTGTGGTATACAGCCAATATACCACGGCTAACGCCTGTCTCCAGGCACTCCGCGTTGTGTCGTGCTTAGGAACAGCCCTTAGCCATGGTAAATTGGCCATATAAACTCAGCAAAAAAAGAAACGTCCTCCCAATGTCAACTGTTTATTTTCAGCAAACTTAATGTGAAAAAATGTGTATGAACATAACAAGATTCAACAACTGAGACATAAACTGAACAAGTTCCACAGACATGTGTGTAACAGAAATGGAATAATGTGTCCCTCAACAAAAGTAACAGTCAGTATCTGGTGTGGCCACCAGCTGCATTAAGTACTGCAGTGCATCTCCTCCTCATGGACTGCGTCAGATTCGCCAGTTCTTGCTGTGAGATGTTACCCCACTCTTCCACCAAGGCACCTGCAAGTTCCCGGACATTTCGCCCTCCAATCCAACAGGTCCCAGACGTGGTCAATGGGACTGAGATGCAGAACACTGAGATTCCTGACTTGCAGGAAATCACGCACAGAATGAGCAGTATGGCTGGTGGCATTGTCATGCTGGAGGATCATGTCAGGATGAGCCTACAGGAAGGGTTCCACATGAGGGAGGCAGATGTCGTCGATGTAATGCACAGCGTTGAGATTGCCTGCAATGACAACAAGCTCATTTCGATGGTGCTGTGGCACACCGCCCCAGACCATGACAGACCTTTTTTTTTAAATTGCCGGTGATGTCTGGTGAGGAACTGCCTTACAACAGGCCTACAAGCCCTCAGTCCAGCCACTCTCAGCCTATTGCGGACAGTCTGAGCACTGATGGAGAGATTGTGCGTTCCTGGTGTAACTCGGGCAGTTGTTGTTGCCGTCCTGTACCTGTCTCGCAGGTGTGATGTTCGGATATACCGATCCTGTGCAGATGTTGATACACATCAGCTGTCCATCCTGTCTCCCTGTAGAGTTGTGTTAGGCGTCTCACAGTACGGACATTGCGATGTATTGCCCTGGCCACATCTACAGTCCTCATGCCGCCTTGCAGCATGCCTAAGGCACATTCACGCAGATGAGCAGGGACCCTGGGCATCTTTCTTTTGGTGTTTTTCAGAGTCAGTAGAAAGGCCTCTTTAGTGTCCTGTTTTCATAACTGTGACCTTAATTGCCTACCATCTGTAAGCTGTTAGTGTCTTAACAACCATTCCACAGGTGCATGCTCATTAATTGTTTATGGTTCATTGAACAAACATGGGAAACAGTGTTTAAACCCTTTACAATGAAGATCTGTGAATTCATTTGGATTTTTACGAAATGTCTTTGAAAGACAGGGTCCTGAAAAAGCGACGTTTCTTTTTTGGCTGAGTTTACAAATTAATTAAGGGCAAATTAATGATCTTTTCTCTTGCCAAATATTAAAATTCATTTATTAAAAATGTGACTTCTTGACATTCCCCTTTAACCTCTATCATAAACTCACTGTTTTCGCCCATGGGACTGCCGCTGACTGGATGTTTTTTTGTTTGTCGCACCATTCTCATTAGACACTGTCGTGTATGAAAAGCCCAGGAGGGTGGCCGTTTTTGAAATGCTGGATTCGGCGCGGTTGGCACCGACAATCATACCACATTCAAAGTCGCTTAGGTCACTCGTTTTGCCCATTCTAACGTTCAATCAAACAGTAACTGAATGCATGTCTGCCTGCTTTATATAGCAAGACATGGCCACATGACTCACTGTCTGTAGGAGCGATCCATTTTCATGAACGGGCCGGTCAGTGTATAAACCTTTTACAATTGGAGCAATTATCTATTGTTGTTTAGTCTAAGATGTCTAATCTTTACATACAGTACGAGTTAGCTTTTTTGTAAATTTTTAAGTGATAAAGTGTTGATTCCTTGTTTTAACTGTTAAACTACTTTTCAAAATTAACTAGTGTCAATGTTGGTTAAACCCATATCATAATCCTGCAATAAAGTAGGGAAGGGGTTCTGCGTTGTATTCCTAAATTAACATTTCCTTTTTGAGAGCTCCAGTTGGTTTTATTGTCACTCTCTCAGTATAATTTTTTATTTATCTGTTATTTTACCAGGTAAGTTGACTGAGAACGCATTCTCATTTACAGCAACGACCTGGGGAATAGTTACAGGGGAGAGGAGGGGGATGAATGAGCCAATTATAAACTGGGGATTATTAGGTGACCGTGATGGTTTGAGGGCCAGACTGGGAATATAGCCAGGACACCGGGGTTAACACCCCTACTCTTACGATAAGTGCCATGGGATCTTTAATGACCTCAGAGAGTCAGGACACCCGTTTAACGTCCCATCCGAAAGACTGCACCCTACACAGGGCAGTGTCCCCAATCACTGCCCTGGGGTATTGGGATATTTTTTAGATCAGAGGAAAGAGTGCCACCTGCTGGCCCTCAAACACCACTTCCAGCAGCATCTGGTCTCCCATCCAGGGACTGACCAGGACCAACCCTGCTTAGCTTCAGAAGCAAGCCAGCAGTGGTATGCAGGGTGGTATGCTGCTGTGAATCCATTTAGCAGCTTATCATATAGCATGCTTCGCCAATGCAGCTATAGGACTACAGTATGATGGCATTACATGCCTTATGGCATTTGTCATCTGAAGCAGGGAATAGCTAAACTCACACATTGTTTACATGTTGAGCTATATGTTCTCAATTTAAATTGATACCAATAGACAATGTATGAAGCAAACCATATACCAGATTTTGTACATGCCTTTTAAGTGCTGACGTAAAATTGTTTAGTGTAAATCCAAACCTTGCAATTTAGGTACAGAATGAAAATAAGGAGATGACAATTAGGCTACAGGAGATGAACATTACAGATAATATTTTGAGGTTGATTTAATTTTATTAATTTTAGCAATGTTGCTTGCAAAATGATTGCAGTTGTTCCCATAGAGAGACAGTACATGGTTGCTCTATGTATCACTGACACTGGATAAGCTAGCGACTGGGCTAACACAACTAACCTTTTTGGTCAATAATTATTATTAACATTTTTTGGGCTTCATAATCGTGAGAGAAAATTAACTAACTAGTAGCTAGCTAGTTAGTTATAGCTAGGTAGCTTACAAGGTTAGGTGACCTTTCTCAAAACAAGCCTCATTGTGGCTAGCTACTTCTTGTCCTTAATCCTAGCCTTTACAGCTAAATATCTCTTCAGAAACCTCAAAATAAAACATATTGATTAATGCTAGCATTGATTACATTTCCCCCCCTCTTGCTGCAGCTTTAGCTCATCTCAAATTAACTGAGAAATGCTGTGAAAACCAGCGTGCTGCAAACATTCAAAAAGGTTTTGTCACTAGTGCTTGTTTTGTTCAAAGCTTTAGTCCTCGCGTACCGATATTCCTACGGCACTAATCTGGTGAGCATCTTTTGGAGCTCCGCTCAAGCAAGGCATTTGATTGGTTTGACGTGTTGCACGGCGACACTGATTTACACCGGGTTCCGACCACTCTTTAGCTGATTTCTGCCATGGAACAGGCTTCCCGTTTTAGGGCTTTGAGTTTACTAATGCGTTAGTTCTAGTTTCTTGACTATAACTTTAATATGGTGACATTGATGTAGGCTGTGTAGCGCTTAGCAGTTATGGTATGAAGGGTTTGGCTTGAAGTTTTTGTGCCTATTCACAGACAGCTGTTGTGTTGTGCACTAAAGTCCATAAGCAAAGGGAAAAGGTGAGAGGAGGAGAGTGTGCGGGTGATCAGGGGTATATTCATTCTGCTGATTCTGGTGCAAAACGTTTTTTAAACGGAAGCAAACTGAACGAAACTGGGAGGGACCTACCTGAATTTGGACTAATGATTACACACCAGATCAGCTAGATGCAGGCTAGATTCAGGCAAGAGTGTGCAAGGTGGTATTGAATGTGTCACTGTCTGAATACTCCAATATATCTCTCGACCTGTGCACCTACATTATAAACGTTCATTTATAGACTAGGTTGTAGCAACTTCATGATGGGTATAGGGCAATTTTTAGTAACATGTAGTAGCTTAAACAATCTTACATTGAGCTGGGTGAATGGAATATGAAAGCCATGGTCATAAATAAATAAAAATCTTCCTCCCTAATCTTAAATGGCACCGACCGCCACTGGTTGGGTTGTGTGTTCGATGGAAATCCTGTGTGTGCTGCCAACTGTGCGTGCGTGTGTGTGTGTGTTTGCACTGCTAAATTACAGTGTTGTGTGTTGCAGAGAGGCGGCGTGCTGATCAACACTGCAATGACTAAGGCAAGTCCAGCTGTGAAAACGGCCTACAGATATGCAAGTCTGGATCAGTAACATATTCCCAATCAGACCTGGGTCAAATACGTCCAATATGTTCAAATACTAGAGCTTCTCTTGATTTGGTTTGGAACCAGTGGAATAGTACCACAAGTGCAAACTCCAAGCTAAATCAAGCACACCTCAAATACTTTCATATTGGACACACACAACATGAAAACATAACCTTAAAATGTGTATTAAGTCATACAGGTTCTCACTCTGAATATCCGAAAGGTTGTAGTTAGCTGGTAAATGTCATTGTTCTACTAGGACTGTGTATGTATATGCATGCGTGTGATGCCCTTTCCAACTTTAGTCTTTGTCCATTTGGCCAGCAGGATCACAGCAGGCCTTGATGTTACACCAGACCACTGTCGAATATTAATGGAGCTTGTGGTTATTTCTAATGCCTGTGTTTCTCTCCTACAGGCCAAGAGTCATGCCAAGAGGGGCATTCGCAGGCTCAAGCAAAGGGTGACCTATGTGAATTCACACCTCTCCAGGGCTCACAGACACACTCTGTTTTATATGGAGCATATGACTCAGCTCACTCGGAGATGAGCAGGGTTCTAATGACTTGTGAAACATGTGCATTGTGCTTTGGTCAGGAGTGTACATTTTTAATCAGTGTCCCTCTGCCTATAGCCTGTCATCAACCAGCTACAGCCCTAACCCTTTATTGTTTGCATATTTCATAAATGAGCCACTGATTCCTTCAAAGGAAATGCAACCAGATGTATGTTTCCATAAGTCTGGTCCTTTAGTCAGGGACACGGACTAACTGGCTCTCACTAGGCTGTACTAGGCACACACACACACACACACACACACACACACACACACACACACACACACACACACACACACACACACACACGTCGCTATGTGTGCATACACATGAGTTCAGAATGATTAAATCTGATTTGACCTGGCCACATTCCAAATACATGCATAACTGTCTGTTTTATTATGTTATACACACATTATGGCACACTCACTTGACACACTCACTCCTCTCTCTTTCTCTCGCTCTCTCCCCCCCTCTCATTTTCTCACACCATATCTCCATCTCCTCCTCCTCTATCGCTCTCTCTCAGGAAGAAGAGGATGATGGGCCATTCTGCTCAGGGTCTCCCACCAGCACCAAGAGTCTGTCACCACGGAGACTGCAGAAGAGGAGACATGTGAGTGACACACACGCACAAACTATTCCTACGTCTCTGTTCCCATCCCTCTTCTCATCTATCTCCACATCTAATCTCTCTTCCTCATCTACCTCTTCCCTTGGTCTAGTCTCTCCATCCTTCCTCCTATTCATTACTTTGTAGTAGTTTGTCAATGTGCCAGATGATAAGTAATGATAAGCAGATTTTCTAGTGTGTAACATCAGCAATAGTAATATGCACTGTACACTCTACAATGTGTATGTGGGTTTGTTAGTTTGCTCCGTCTGTATGGACAGTCAACACAACAACACAGCTCCTCTGCTTTTCAGCACTTCTTATGGAGAATCTGCTTGTGGCATCATTAAAAACACGGCGTGTTTTCCTAGTATGTGCAAGCTGGCACATGCACTCTCCATGCACCCCCCCATACCTGTCTGTTTCTCTCTCTTGTTCCCTCCTCTTTGTTTCTCTCTCTTGTTCCCCCCCCCCCCCCTCTCTCTCTCTCTGACGCACTCACACAAACAATACTCCTGTTAGATTTAGCTTGCATGGTGATTGCGAAGTTGTCAGCTCGATGTCACATACATCCCTGCTGAAAAACTGCATAGACCAGCATAAATTTCAAGCTTGTCTGTGCTGGTTCATGCAGGTCTGACCAGCATGGTCTAGTTGGTCAAGCTGGTCTGACCAGTGTGATCTAACTGGTTCTGCTGGCCCACCAGCATGGTCTTGCTGTTTATGCTGGCAGACCAGCATGCTCTAGCTGGTCAAGCTAGTCTGATCAGCATGGTCAAGCTAGTTATGCAGGTAGACCAGCCTTCGATGTGTTTTCTCTGGTGATAGCCTTCGTTATGTTTTTACTGGTAAACCTCCTTCGGCTGTGTTTTTACTGGTGGCTAGCATTCACTGTGTTTTGGACACTGGTTTTGCTTTAGCATAAGCTTGACATCAAGTCACATTATGCTGGCTTGCAAAGTGATATTTAATTCCAATTGGAATCCAGCCAGAGTGGATCCCGCCAATCTGCATTCAGAATGACTGGAAGGGATAGACAGATTAATAAATGAGACTACATAAGTAGTCTGAAGTATGTGGACACCCCTTCAAATTTGTGGATTCTATGTATAAAATCGAGCACACCGCCATGCAATCTCCATAGCCTAACATTGGAAGTTGAATGGCCTTACTGAAGAAAGAGCTCCGTGACTTTCAACTTGGCACCATCATAGGATGCCACCGTTCCAACAAGTTAGTTTGTAAAATGTCTGCCCTACTAGAGCTGCCCCGGTCAATTGTAAGTGCTGTTATTGTGAAGTGGAAATGTCTAGGAGCAACAATGGCTCATTCACAAAGTGGTAAGCCTCACAAGCTCACAGAACGGGACCGCCAAGTGCCGAAGTGCCTAAAAATCGCCTGTCCTCTGTTGCAACACTCCACGACTGAGTTCCAAACTGCCTCCAGAAGCAACGTCAGCACAAGAACTGTTCGTCGGAAGCTTCATGAAATGAGTTTCCATGGACGAGCAGCCGCACACAGGTTTAAGATCACCATGCGCAATGCCAAGCGTCGGCTGGAGTAGTGTAAAGCTCGCCGCCATTGGACTCGAGCAGTGGAAATGCCTTCTCTGGAGTGATGAATCACGCTTCACCATCTGGCTGTCCCCACAGGTGTCTACATACCTTTGGTAATGTTGTGTATCTAAACTTGAACAACCATTTAAGTAACGGCTGCAATAAGTCAAACTAACAGATTGGATTGGTTTAGAAAAATGTATGTTATTTGTCTTTGTGCAGCAAAATATCAAATAAATGTGCATAAACACAGATATTGAAACAAACAATTAAAAACATCTCAATGCGATAGAGCATGCTGGGAAATATGATAATGGTGGGCGTGGTTTTGCAGACCAGTGAAATTCGGATTACTTAGGAGTCAACCTCCTAAGGATTTTAACTCACCTCAAGGTTGCCAGCGATCTGAATTTCCTGCTACGCCACTGGATCTACATTCTGTCATTTGTCCCAGTAGGGCAGCGCTTCCCAAACTCGGTCCTGGCTACCCCAAGGGTTGCACGTTTTGTTTTTTGCCCTAGCACTAACCAGCTGATTCAAATAATGAACTCATCATCAAGGTTTGATTATTTGAATCAGCTGTGTATTGCTAGGGCAAAAGCCAAAACGTGCACCCCTTGGGGTCTCCTGGACCGAGTTTGGGAAACGCTGCTGTAGGGGGAACTCTTTTGGGTTCCACGTAGAACCCTGTCATTTGTTACTATGGGGGAACCCTTTTGGGAGCCACGTATAACCCTTTTGATTTGTCCCTGCAAGATCAAACTTTTTTGAGTTCCATTTAGGGCCCTCATGAAGAACCCTCTGGTTCCAGGTAGAACCAATGACATGTTCTACAGTTATACTTATAGGATACTTTAAATGTGCTTATGTTAAAAATTACTGTAATTTGACAGTAAGTTACCTTCTGAGTTGCAGTAAGAATAGTGTTTTTATATACTGAATAAAAATATAAACACAACATGCAACAATTTAAAAGATTTTACTGAGTTACAGTTCATATTAGGAAATCAGTCAATTTAAATAAAATATTTGGCCCTAATCTATGGATTTCACATGGCTGGGAATACAGATATGCATTTGTTGGTCACAGATACTGTACCTTTAAAAAAAGGTAGGGGCATGGGCCAGAAAACCAGTCAGTATCTGTAGTGACCACCATTTGCCTCATCTCCTTCGCATAGAGTTGATTAGGCTGTTGATTGTGGCCAGTGGAATGTTGTCCCAGACTTCTTCAATGGTTGTGCGAAGTTCCTGGATATTGGCGAGAACTGGAAAATGCTGTCGCACATGTCAATCCAGAGCAACCCAAATATGCTCAATGGGTGACATTTTTGGTGAGTATGTAGGCCATGGAAGAACTGGGACATTTTCAGCTTTCAGGAATTGTGTACAGATCCTTGCAACATGGGGCCGTGCATTAATCATGCTAAAACATGAGGTGATGGCGGCGAATGAATGGCATGACAATTAGCCTCAGGATCTCGCCACAGTATCTGTGTGCATTCAAATTGCCATCGATCAAATGCAATTGTATTCGTTGTCTGTAGCTTATGCCTGCCCATACCATAACCTCACCGCCACCATGGGGCACTCTGTTCACAACGTTGACATCAGCAAACCCCTAGCCCACATGACGCCATACACGTGGTCTGCGGTTGTGAGGCGGGTTGGATGCACTGCCATATTCTCTAAAACAACATTGGAGGCGGCTTAGGGTAGAGAAATTAACATTAAATTATCTGGCAACAGCTCTGATGGACATTCCTGCAGTCAGCATGCCAATTGCGCTCTCCCTCAAAACTTGAGACATCTGTGGCATTGTGTTGTGTGACAAAACTGCACATTTTAATGGCCTTTTATTGTCCCCAGCACAAACTGCACCTGTGTAATGATCATGCTGTTTAATCAGCTTCTTGATATGCCACACCTGTCAGGTGGATGGCAAAGGAGAAATGCTCACTAACAGGGATGTAAACAAATGTGTGCCCAACATTTGAGTAGAAATACGCTTTTTGTGAGTATGGAACATTTCTGGGATATTTGGACCCCAACACTTTACATGTTGCGTATATATCTTTGTTCAGTATAGTTCATTTTTTTTGTGAGCCTAACACTCATTTCTCTAGAGCGAAATCAAGTCAACAACTATGTAGGACGCTGGGTTGAAGGGAGTTGTTTTTATGAAGCAAATATTCAACTGAGTTCAGCGCAGAAACGTGGTAATGAAATAAAATGACCATAATCCATTAGTCCTGTTCTTTCCGGCTCGGACAGAGATGGATACACTTATGCCTGCTACATTCGGTTAGATACACACAGACTGCATAGACCACATGAGAGGAATGTACATGACACAAGACAATGGAGAGGGATAGACAGTTTGCGAAAGTGCTAGTAAAAGACCTCGTAAAATGATTTTGTAAGTCTAGCTAAATAGTATGACTGAAGACAGTACAGTATGGGGAGCACAGAGATAAAGTGATCTGGCAGGCCGGATCTGCCTGAGCAGAGATGAGATGATGACTTTAAGGAATGAAAAATAATAAAGCCATCAAATAAAAATATGTGTACGCATTTTAGAGCTGACCCCATTTAGTCGATTGTTTGGTCAATAGGCTGTTGGTCAACCCGAAATGTCCTTAATCGAGCAGTCACAAATATATATTTTTATTTCTTGGTGCACAAGACTCCTGTTTGATTCGCGCCTGTCTCAGTGGACTAAAGCATTGCGGAGGCCACAGGGACGGCACAGTTCATCACTCTTAAGATGTGATACTAAAATTGAATATGGTTATATAATGTAAAAAATAATGGTGCAACACTAATAAATCTAGTATTATTTTTGGTAGCACTTTAATTGACACCCAGTGTCATAACATGTTATGTCATAAGAGCTGACATAACTTGTCATAACCTGTTATAATATGGTCATAACACTGTCATGACATATGCATTATTTTATGGCTGTTTATGACACCTACATAAGTATAAAATCCCAAAGAAACCTACCACACAAGGCAAAATATTCCGTAACACCATAGCCTATGTGTCAACGGTATGTTTGTTATATAATGTTTTTGGAAAATGGCCATATTAAATTATCATTGTAATTGTGCACGCATTGATGGCAGAAATGTACTTACCCCAATGCTCTGTTGCTGATGACTGGGATGAATGCAGGAGCAGATTTATGGAGCAGGACAAGACACCCTCTTTTTGACTGATGACTGGAATAAGGCCATGTATGTGATAGGCCTATCTGGCTTATATGATTATGATGGTCATTATGCTTCTTGACAGTGTCAAAGTGTATTTTCATAGTCCAAGTAAATTGACACAGGATAGTTATAATACTTCATTACAGTGTCATGAAGTAAATGTTCTACTAGTTATTTAAAATATGATTTTTTTTTAAACTACAGAATTCACTATAACAACAACAGGATTTGTTTATTTATTTTATTTAACCTTTATTTAACTAGAGAAGTCAGTTAAAAACAGATTCTTATTTACAATGATGGCCTAAGCCAAATGTGCGCCCTCCTATGGAACTCCCAATCACGGCCGGATGTGATACAGCCTGGAATCGAACCAGGGTCTGTAGTGACGCCTCTAGCACTGAGATGCAGTGCCTTAGACCGCTGCACCCCTCAGGAGCCCAAGAAACAAACTTTCAAATTAAAGGAAACTTCTTGGCAGTAAAAAACTACTTTGATTAAATGTTTTGACACTCTTATGTAGGTGTCATAACCAGCCATAAAATAACGCAAGATACCTATGTTACAACAGGTGTAAATATATGGGTCAAGACAATATTATGACCATGTTATGACTAGTTATGTCAGCTGTTATGACACATTATGACATGGTTATGATCGTGTTATGACACTGGGTGTTAAGTAAAGTGTTTTTCACAGCACAGTTGAAAAATATATGGCAAATAGAAATCAAAACTGGATGGTGTTCAGAGATAGATGGGAGGGGTTGATTGGAGCTGAAGGGTGGGACTAAAAACAAACCAAGGATAACTATAGTAAAATACACTGTGTCCGTAAAATGTATATAGTATGTATAATCTGGAAGTAGAAGCCTAAGTGTTGTTCGTTAGTTTACTCTAATTATGGGAAGGGGAAAATAATAAAGGAAAATTTGCTCGATATTTGGCAACATAACCATCAACCACTTAAACTAGTACAACACTTCCACTGAGGGTTGGCACAAATACACATATATTAGTTCACCCCCCCCCCCCCCCCAAATATGCTAATGAGCCCCACTGGTACATTGTCCCCACGTACATTTCAAATCTCTGTGATGATTATATTTATATATTTCAAAATATTGGGTAGAAAAATGTACTATTATACTAGATTATGTACCCTAAAAGGAACCAACCAACCAGAGGTTCCTATGTGTACCTCTGAAGGTACCTTATGTTTACCTTTGACATCTTTGTACCTCAGAGAACAACACTGTATCCTAACCATACGCTAATTTTGAGAGTGTATGTTTTTGGTAGTAAATATGTATCTGGTGGCACTGCTGAGACGTTAATGCACTTCCGCCCAAAAGCTTGCAAGTTTAAATCCCCAAAGCAATTTTTGCACACCTTACATTCAGTGTCCCTTAGCACTGCTATTTTTACATTGGTGTTGTGACAATTATTGGCTTGGGCAACTTTTAGCAAAGTGCAGGAATGTTTTCTTGCATTAAATCTGTGGCCAATCTCTCTCATGCCCACAGACCTGGTGGCGTAGCAGGAAATTCAGGTCATTAGCAACCAAGAGGTTGTGAGTTCAAATCCCAAGTGAGGTATAGTCTCAAGTAACCAGCGTTCAGCATCACACTGTCCTTTTACAGCAATAACACCTTAATTCAGTTGTAAAAATTCTGTAACTTGTTGTCGTTTACCTTACTTTCACTGCAACCAGTAGCCTGTAGGGTACCATAAATTTATAGGAACTTTTTAACAGTGTAGCATTTCATGGCATAAAAGGAAACCATTGTGGAGAGGAAAAGAACAGGATGGTTCTTCACAACCCTCACAGCAGTAAAGAACCATTCCTGATATGCAAAAAAATATATGGTTACACATATCACCCTCACCCCTGACAAATAACTTTTTTTGGTATGTGTGTGTGCTTGTGCGTGTGTGCTTGTGCGTGTGTGCGTGTGTGGTCTGCAAATCCACATCCATCATTATCATGTTTCCCATGCATGCTCTATTGCAGTTTGATTTTTAGAATTTTGGGATCACACCTACAGACAAACCAAGGGGAAACACTGAGATTGTGAGTCCCAAACGGTCGCCACGGCCATGGGTTTCTGTCCTGTAATGGACTGTGTTATATCCTGTGTGCTTGATGAGGCTGATGAACACACAAAAAAAATGTGACGGCTCAACCACTACCAATTAGAGATTCTTTACCGAGGTCTCTGCAACACACATGCACGCACGCCACTGAGCTCTGTTCATGGCCAGAGTAACGGGACCCCAGGGACTCCTGGTGCAGAGACACACTGGATGGCATGTCCCAGAGTATGTGTGTGTGTGTGTGTGTGTGTGTGTGTGTGTGTGTGTGTGTGTGTGTGTGTGTGTGTGTGTGTGTGTGTGTGTGTGTGTGTGTGTGTTAGGCATCGCTTCCAGTTTAAGATATATTTCTCAATCAGACATGTACCCAGACCAAGTCCTATATCCATATCCTGTACCCCTCGATGGAGCCCCATTGGCCAAGACTACCTCTCCGTTCCTGCGACCTGCATATGACCCAGCCCCATACCCGAGCCCTGTACTCAACTCATATACCCCATTCTGACAATATACAGTACCTTTGCCTCAACCCCAAACTCTATCTGTTCTTGGTAATAAAGATAAAGATATACCTGGTAGCACTGCTGAAACATTAATGCACTTCTGCCAAAAAGCTTGCCATTTTAAATCCCCAAAGCATTTATGCACGCTTTACATCAAGTGTCCCTGAGCACTGCTATTTAAGAATGAGCAACTGATTTAAGAATGGCGCCGGAGGGGAAAGCTGCGGTTTTACGGGCTCCTAACCAATTGTGCTATTTTGTGTTTTTTCGCATTGTTTGTAACTTATTTTGTACATATCTTGTTGCTACCATCTCTTATGACTCACTTTCTTTAATGAGTTGGACGTGAATGATATAATGTTGCTCCCAGACAATGCCCAAATCCCCGTCATTCACATGAAGCAAATAAGGAAATTCAGGGAGCGTAGATCAGGGTGCATTGTGAGAATTAGTCGGCGAGTGGGTAACCCACCTCTACCATCTGTTCTATTAGCCAACGTGCAATCACTGGAGAATAAACTGGATGAGCTCTGTTCGAGACTATCCTACCAACGCGACATTAAAAACTGTAATATCTTATGTTTCACTGAGTCGTGGCTGAACGACAACATGGATAATATACAGTTGGCTGGGTTTTCTGTGCATCGGCAGGACAGAACAGCTACGTCCGGTAAGACGAGGGGTGGGGGTATGTCTCTATTTGTCAATTACAGCTGGTGCGCTCTGTCTAATATTAAGGTTGTCTCGAAGTATTGCTCGCCTGAGGTAGTGTGGTCTACTGCTTATCATGAAATACTCTATCTACCAAGAGAGTTTTCATCTATATTTTTCGTAGCTGTCTAATTAACCACCGCAAATCGATGCTGGCAATAAGACCGCACTCAACTAGCTGTATAAGGCCATAAGCAAACAAGAAAATGCTAATCCAGAAGCGGCACTCCTAATGGCCGGGGTCTTTAATGCAGGTACCCTCCTGATTCCTGCTTACAAGCAAAAACTAAAGCAGGAACTACCAGTGACTCGCTCAATACGGAAGTGGTAAGATGACATGGATGGTACACTACAGGACTGTTTTGGTAGCACAGACTGGAATATGTTCAGAGATTCTTCCGATGGCATTGAGGAGTACACCACATCAGTCACTGGTTTCATCAATAATTGCATCGACGACGTTGTCCCCACAGTGACCGTACGTACATGTCCAAACCATAAGCCATGGATTACAGGCAACATCCGCACCGAGCTAAAGGCTAGAGCTGCCGCTTTCAAGGAGCAGGACACTAATCCGGACGCTTATATAAGAAATCCCGCTATGCCCTCAGACGAACCATCACACAGACAAAGCATCAATACAGGACTAAGATTGAATCCTACTACACCGGCTCTGACGCTAGTCAAATGTGGCAGGGCTTGCAAACTATTACGGGCTACAAAGGGAAACCCAGCGCGAGCTGCCCAGTGACGCGAGCCTACCAGATAGGCTAAATGTATTTTATGCTCGCTTCGAAGCAAGCAACTCTGAACCATGCATGAGAGCACCAGCTTTTCCGGACGACTGTGTGATCCTGCTCTCCATAGTCGATGTAAGCAAGACCTTTAAACAGGTCAACATTCACAAGGCCGCAGGGCCAGATGGATTAACAGGACGTGTATTCAAAGCATGCGCAGACCAACTGGCAAGTGTCTAAACTGACATTTTCAACCTCTCCCTGACCGAGAGAGTCTGTAATACCTACATGTTTCAAGCGGACCACCATAATCCCTGTGTCCAACAAAGTGAAGGTAACCTGCCTACATGACTACCGCCCCGTAGCATTCACGCCAGTAGCCATGAAGTGCTTTGAAAGGCTCACATCAACACCATCATCCCGGAAACCCTAGACCTACTCCAATTCGCATACCGCCCCAACAAATCCACAGATGACGTAATTTCAATCGCACTCCACACTGCTCTTTCCCACCTGGACAAAAGGAACACCTATGTGAGAATACTGTTCATTGACAACAGCTCAACATTCAACACCATAATGCCCACAAAGCTCATCAATAAGCTAAGGACCCTGGAACTAAACACCTCCCTCTGAAACTGGATCCTGGACTTCCTGACGTGCCGCCCCTAGGTGGTAAGGGTAGGCAACAACACATCTGCCACGGTCATCCTCAACACGGTGGCCCCTCAGGGGTGCGTGCTAAGTCCCCTCCTGTACTCCCTTGTCACCCACGACTGCGTGGCCAAGCATCACCATCATTAAGTTTGCTGATGACACGACAGTGGTAGGCCTGATCACCGACAATGATGTGACAGCCTATAGGGAGGAGGACAGAGACCTGGCAGTGTGGTGCCAGGACAACGTCCTCTCCCTCAACGCGAGCAAGACAAAGGAGATGATTGTGGACTACAGGATAAGAAGGGCTGAACACGCCCCCATTCACATCAACGGTGCTGTAGTGGAGCAGGTCGAGAGTTTCACCAACAAACTGTCATAGTCCAAATACACCAAGAAAGTTGTGAAGAGGGCACGACAATGCCTTTTACCCCTCAGGAGACTGAAAAGATTTGACATGGGTCCCCAGATCCTCAAAAAGTTCTACAGCTACAGCATCGAGAGCATCTTGACCGGTTGCATCACCGCCTGGTATGGCAACTGCTCGGCATCCGACCATAAGGCCCTACAAAGGGTAGTGCGTACAGCCCAGTACATCACTGTGGCCAAGCTTCCTGGCATCCAGGACCTATATAGTAGGCGGTGTCAGAGGAAGGCCCAAAAAATTGGCAAACACTCCAGTCACCGAAGTCATAGACTGTTTTCTCTGCTACTGCACGGCAAGCGGTACCGGAGCGCCAAGTCTAAGTTCAAAAGGACAGCTTCTATCCCTAAACCGTAAGACTGCTGAACAATTAATTAAATGGACACCCGGACTAATTGCATGATCACCCCCCCCCTCCCCCTTTGTTTTTACACTGCTGCTACTCGCTGTTTATTATCTATGCATAGTCACTTTACCCCTTCCTACATGTACAAATTACCTCGACTAACTTGTACCCCCACACATTGACTCAGTACCGGCACCCCCTGTATATAGCCTCATTATTTTGTTTATTTAGTAAATATTTTCTAAACTCTATTTTCTTAAAACTTCATTGTTTGTTAAGGGCTTGTAAGTAAGAATTTCACGGTAAGGCCTACACCTGTTGTATTCAGCGCATGTGACAAATATACTTTGACTTGATTTGATCTCTACTGTACCAGGCCCAATGTAGGCCAGGGCTACCTCGCCATCTCTGCATATTAAAGAGATATTACAAACAATTTATCTAGTGTATAATTCGTACACACTTTGCCCTGCACACACCTCACACACACACACACACACCTCACTCACGTACTCACGAACACACACTCAGTTCTCTGAGTGATATAGACATCTTAACTTCTCATACCTTTTTTCACCATGTAGTATTAACAGCAGCCTCTGTTTCTGTCGTTGAAATCAGATGAATTAATGATCTAGTTCATCTTTGGAGTTTATTCTAATATTAGATATTTTATATTAGATCAGTGTAATTATGAAATGAACATTTTCGGTTTTGTTTTATTGGCCAGTTCATTCAAGTGTCACTAAAAGAGCATGTCCATTAAAGAATTTGGGAGGTATTCCTTGATTTGCACACCCGGAATGTTCTCTTAGTGTGAAATACTAACAAACACAAACCTATTGTCTTGCTTCTCTATGTTTGGGAGTGATTGCTCACCTCGTGTGTGTTTGTGTGTGTGTTTTAGCGGATGCAACAGTACGTTAGCTGTGTGAGAGCGAGACGGTGGTATGCATAGTGACAGCAGGCTTGTGGCAGGGCTCAGCAGTGTGACGCTGACACTACTCTACCATAGACTGAATAAATGCTAGCATGGGGGGTGGGGAGAGGGAGAGAGAGTGTTTGGGGGGGGTTGGGTAGTGTGGATGGTTTGTTTTTGTGCTTCTGTTCTAATGGGGAAAAACTGCACACATCTGCATGGGGATGATGTGGAGATTGGAGCCTGTCAGGTTGTGTGTGGGTGGGTGTGTGTGTGTAGGCTGTGTGTGTTTAGGTGGTTATGTGTCGTCTGGCCTGAAATTCTTGTCTGAAGCTAAACTGCCACCTCATGGTAGCTTTAAATTACTGCATACGTCAACAGACACGCTGGTTGATTTTATAGGATTGCTTATTTATTTATTTTTGCAAAATGGTCAGAATACTTTTAATTTAGCCCGTTTGTTAAAAGCGTGTGCTTTCAGAGGCAGCCAGTTGGACAGACAGGCAGGCAGTGTATCCTGCCTCAAACGCTGTCTGTAGTTTTATGTCTAACAGAAAGACAGACTTGGCCATGGTTCTGGCTCCCTCTTTCACTCTATCCCCCCCTCTCTCTGTGTGTCTCCCCCCCCCCCTCTCTAGCTCCCACTCCCCCCTCTCTATCGCCCTCTCTCTCTCTATCCCTCCTCTTTCTCTCTCTCTCATTTCATTTCCCCCCTCCCCCTCTCTCCGTGTGGTTTGTTTGGCATATCTCGCATACCCTGCCAAGCTGTGAGATCAGTGGCCACTCAGAAACACCATATGAAATGTATAATGTAAAGCTGGTACTTAAAGTCTCTAGCGCTCTGTCGTTGGCATGCTCGCTTGACATAACTGGTCATGCAGACGAGAGACTGAAAGAGAGAAAAAAAAGTTTTTCTTCAAATATTTCTACTGAAATGGACAGTGATTACTATTTTCCCCTCTTAAGAAGGGGAGTGAAATATAGAGTTATTGTATGGCATATGAAGGATTAATAGAGCCACTGCCGTGAGCGCTCCTTTAAATAGATTTCGTATCTTGGCTCATTCCGTTTGGAGAGCGGAAGCTTGACACTATACAACAGGTTAGAAGATGACTTGGCAATATTGGCCATATTGAAACTCTCCTCACTTACAGCATGACTGGCTGGAATACACAGGTTTTTATTTCACCAGAATTGCCTCAATAAATTATTCTTCGTTATAAAAAAACATTTACTGTAAATAATGATTTGTTGCCACAAAATGGGCAACTGCAGAGGTATTGACGATGACTAAACATGCAGCCACTGTAAAAAAAAAAACAAAAAAAACTCACCATTGTGTATATCACATAAGTGATCAAAAAATAATTCCTTTTTTTTTCACAGACAGGTCTATTGTTATGCCAGCAGAGGTTATTGTGCAGAGTACCTATTGAACCACATTAACCGTGCGTTTAGTGATTTTAGTGTGCTTTTAAACAAATTAGAGGCTCCCCCCCCCCCCCCTTCTGTCCTCCAAACTGATGGCTTTAGCCAGATTCCATGAAATAGCCTGGGCCTTTTTCATTTTCATTATTAGACTACATTTGCTGCCTCCTTTTCCTGGTGTGGCACTCTCCCTCGCTCTCTCCTTCTTTCTCCCCTTCTCTTTCACTGCAGCAGACTCACTGCGAGAGACAAAATAACAGTCATCTGTCATATGAGAGAGATGAAGACAGAGAGAATGAGCGGCAGAGATGGAGGCTGAGGGAATGAGAGGGGGGGGGGAGAAACGAGAAAGAGAGGGAGAGACGGGAGAGAATCACTTTTCCATTTTCACCTCTCAGTTTTATATTAGTCTGTCATGAGAAGTGAAGGGGGACGTTGTTTCACCCAGACTTCCTCTAGCATGGTTGTCTCGTCTTTACTGTTTCATCAAATAACATGCTACTGCCACTGTAATAATTACAACTCTGGATGACTTCCATGTTCATTCAGTATGTGTGTTTCATAAATGGAAAGTGTGTATGCATGTATTTTTGTTTCCTGTATGTTTTGCCCTTCCAACAGTATGTAGGTGTAGGTTGTCTAGCATGGATATAATTATGACCATAGGAAAGGGCAGGCTGAGCTGGGTGTGGTTATGATGTGGGCTGAGCTCTATGGCCTGGGTATGGTTTGTTGTGTTTGAGGGTTCACCTTGTTTTAATAAACACCTAGACACACCGAGAGGCCCCGCTTCCCTAAACATGCCTAAGTGCACAAATGAACAGGCTAAATAGCAGCAAGGACCATGACTTGTGTGTGTGTGTGTGTGTGTGTGTGTGTGTGTGTGTGTGTGAGCCCCAGCGCCCACCCTCTTGCAGGTGCATCTCCAGTCTCCCTAACTGTCAAGCCAGCCTCAGCGTCTGCGTGAATGATTTGATATGTGTGCGTATGAACGCCCGTGCGCTTGTGTGTACATGGTATCACAGTGCTGATTTACGGCCCTGACACAGGAATCCATTAAAGTTTTTTTTTAGGAGATGGGAGGCCTGAGCCGCTCTGTAATGGTCTTTATTATTATAGCTCCTAGCTACCAGAGACAGAGAGCAGCCTGAGCCGGGCAATCAGCGCCGCACTACATGTGTTCCTGTTTAGCCCAATGGCAAAGAGGACTAAGTGGCCGCTCCACACATTTCTCCTCCCTTAGCTTTTATGGCGAAGGCGGCGGTTAACCTTTTCTGTATGCATCCGCGCGTTTGTGTAAGGTGTGTGTGTGTGTGTGTGTACCCTAAATGAGCAGCGGCCAGCGACACGTTACATTGCGCCCGTCTTGCTGGCACTGTGTCAGCTAATCAAGACCGGGTTGGTGCAAGGCCCTAATGTTTCCCCCGTCTCCTCTGTCTCCAGGGGTTATGGGTCCCCCTTTCCCTCTTTCTCTCCCTCAATCATTTACATCCAACCTGTCCTCTCTCTCTCTCTCTCTCTCTCTCTCTCTCTCTCTCTCTCTCTCTCTCTCTCTCTCTCTCTCTCTCTCTCTCTCGCGCTCTTTTTGTGACGAGTCATGGTTGCCCTCTAGGGGATGTGAAAGTCACAGGCTTTTATAATATGGCAAACCTGGTTTTTATAGGCTGCTTTAGAGGCTGCCTTGGTACAGGAAAGAAAGAGGGGTGAGAAGGTACAGAGAGAGACTGAGATGGTTAGAGAGGACAAGGGAGGGAGAGAGAGAGAGAGAGGGAACATTATACGGTGTGCACGCGATATACAAAGTTGTGAATTAGATGGGCGGAGAGAGAGTTAAAGAGAGGTAGAGTGAGTAAAAGACTACACGTCTGTAGTGGATAAAGGTATTTTTAATAGCAGGCGTTGGGCAGAGCTGAGCTCTTATAGGGGAAGAGAGAGGGAGGAGGGGGAGGCGTGTGCCTTAAAGGTTCTTTCTCCTTTAAGTCCCCAGACAGTTAAACGTGCTACACAGGTGGCTTATTATACACACTGGACTTGAGGTACCAGGCACTGGACTGGGGTGGGAATGACACCCTGTTGCCAACACAAACACAGCACACCGGCATCATACAGAGTTTTTTTTGTTTGTTGTCATGGTCAGATGTGATGGTCATTTGCCTTGAGTAACCTGTTGATCTCATTGTCTCTGTTTGTGTGTTAGCATTATTATGCAAAGTCTTCCATGGGATGTCCTGACTTTGCCATCGATGACGATGAACTGGACACCGCCAGCAAGTAAGAGTCTGATATAGGAATATGATAATACCAATAATCTCCCAGTAATGTTTGAATATGTAGGATCTGTGACATGTATTTATCTATCCTTTCAGGTGAGTCTCATTGAGACAGCTATCAATTTTACTAGTGAGCCCTAGCCAAGAGCAAACATCGCAATACAATAAAGTTATTCAAGTTGGTTCCATGGTAGTTTCCTCTTTCATGAAAGTTGTTTGTTCAGTCATTTGGAAAAATCATCTTCCTGTCCTGTCCTTCACTAGTTACTGTGGTATAGACAGGTTCCCCCTCATCCTCTTCATACTCATATCAATGCTGCCCTCCAGTGGTTTAGTCCTACAGTAAGGACCCCACGGTAGATTTATTGCATTGTGATTATAGCCTCTTGGACAGATCATTATTCATGAAATGATCATTGATTTGCTGAGTTTATTTGCTGGCTTATTAATACATTTATTTACAGATGATTTTTTTTTGCTATTTTTTTTTCTGTATTTCATGTATTTGTTGATTTGCTAAATTTGTTTTGCTAATTTATTTTGCTAATTTAATTTGCTCGCCTTGAGGATCTCGTCTGAGGACAGTGGGGAGATACCGTCCTACACTGAGGACAGTGACGACTCCTATTCGCTGGAGCTAGACACAGACTCCTCCCATCAGGGCCAGATGAACCTATTAGAGGAGATCCTTGACTCTCTAAGCACCACCAGCACAGAGCATGGCAAACTCAGCGCTGCCAAGAGCCTGGACTTCTTCAGATCTATGGACGACATCGACTATAAGGCTCCGGTAAGAGAAACATCTGTAACATCTTAACCACACTCATATAACCCCAGATACACACAGTAAATAGAGTCTCAACGTCATGGACAATATCTTTGCATATGGACAATATTGACTGAGGCACCGGTTAAAGAAAACATAAAAATGTGTAAACCACTCTGTGTCTGTATTCTAGAACAAGTCCAACCCCCACAGTGAGAGTAATCTGCCCCAGATGTGTACCAGTGGCAGCAGGGTGGGGGGAGTAGGTGGGGGAGGGGAACAGGGAGGGAGCTGGCAGGACGACAGTGCCCTCCACGGGAAGCACCTGCCCCCCTCCCCTCGTAGACAGCCTAGCAAGAGCAGCCTCAAGAAGCCAAAGCAAAACCCCTTGACAGCCTCTCCACCGGCCACAGATGCAGTCCCAGCCAAGGACAACAAGGTCCCCAATCTCCTGCCCAAGATCCAGGCCCCTCAGACCAAGACCCAGCCCCTTCATGCCAAGCCCCCGATCTGTCTCTCTCAGCCCCGTCCAGAGGAGCCTTCGCTCCCAACACCTCCGTCACCACACCTGGGAGACCAAAACCCCTCATCCAGCCGCTCTCCTGCACCAACCCGTGCATCCACACACAATCCTCCACCGGCAACACACACCCCTCCACACACCTCAATGATGACCCGTGTTAGAGTCTCCACAGACCCCCAGCCTGAGTCTAAGACCAAACCCCAGACCACATCCAGCATCCTGCGGGGGAATGTGCTGTCCAAGGAGACAGTGAGGCAGGACCAGGCCCTCCAGAGGCAGGGCAGTCAGGACAAAGAGAGGCAGGGTGTGAAGGCCAGGCAGCCCTCTGTGCTGGTCCCCTGGGAGAGAGGGAGACCAGAGGAGGGGGGACAGGGAGAGGACCAGGGCCTAGGGCTGGGGTTGGGGAAGGAACAGGGCAGGGTCTCTGGGGCAGAGGTCCAGGAGAAAGGCCTTCTAGAGGAGATAGAGTCCATGTGTCACCTCAGCTCAGCCTTCCAGACCAGCCTACAGCTGTCCCAGGTCCAGTGCCACACCAACAACACACATAATAATACCCACGCCAACAGCCACAGCAAAGCCACCGACAAGTCCTGAGACGGACAGGGGAAGGGGTGCTTGAGGTAGAAGTTGCCCTTAAGAATCAGACTGCCCTCCGCAAATCCCAACCTTCCCCTTCCCCTTAACCTTAACCTGAGTGGAGAATGTTTACGAAAAGATCAGTGTGTTTTAACAAAGAACAAATTCAATTTTCCTTCGATCTGAAAGTATTGTAAAGACACAAAGTAAACCCCCATGACCTTGGTAACTCTTCCACTGTACAGTTTCCTAACACAATGCCTTAAACCAGGGATGGGCAACCGCGGGACGCCTTTTGTAGGTCTGAGGACCAATTTCACCAAAAATATACAACTTTTTTTAGGAACTCAGCCGGGGTTTCAACTTGCTGTTAAGAGTTAGAATAATAGAGTACACAAGGTGCAATTTCGAAATTTGATTGTACATCAGTAGTCACTCAATTAGCCCATGTCGGCTAAAATGTTTTAAATTGGTAAGTTAGTCTAGTGGCCAGCTACCTAAACTTGTAGTAAGCATGGTCGAATTACCGACCGGGTTGGGGCCCACTGATCATCAGTTATCATATTAAAAACGGTTAACATTTGCCTCCACCCAATGGCAAAATGTGTGGAATTGCAGGAAATTAGCTGTAAATTGTCTAATTGTTCTCTCTGCCCCATGGCAAAATGAGTAGAATCGCATGAAATTTGTTACAAAATTGCTATATCTTCTCTCTACCCCTGGCAAAATGTGTAGAATTGCAGCAAACTTGCTTTAAAACGGCAACATTTTCTCCACGCCCTATGGCAAAATGTGCAGATTTGCTGGAAATTAATTTTAAAACTTAAAATTGGTGGGTGGGGGGGGGGGGGGGGATCCACTAGCCACTGCAGCCCCTCATGATGAGGTTTTTTTTGTGGCCCCCACCCCTATCAAAGTTGCCCATCCCTGCCTAAAACTGCGGTGTGCTTTGCATTTGGTAGTGCTCAGTCTTAAAATGAATAATGTAACTGTTACTTTGGAAGCAGTTGATCTGCTTAGATCTACTATCACATGAATGTGGAAAACAGACAGCTTTCTCACTGTGCTTAGACATATTAAAGATAGTTTAATATATGTTGCACTCAGAGAGAAGCTCTATTTAGTTTGATTTCAGAGGCTTATCTATTTAGAGATGTATTTTTCTCAAGTGTTTGTTTCTCAGGATACTCCTGTCTGTTAGGAAAGAAAGGCGAAAAGGACTTGTGTAAATACAGCGGATATGAATGAATAGACAAGCCCATCCATGGCACCTATCTCACCGTCTCTTTGTCGGTCTCTCTCTCTCTCTCCATCTCTCTCCCTCTCTCGCTTCCTGTCTCCATCTCGCCACTCCTTCCCAACTCCTGCTCGCTCTCCTCCATTCACCCTTCCATCCTCACCATCTCCCACAATCTCTGTCTATCCTCCTACCCTCACACACGCTCGTCCTTTCTCTGAGGATTTACCCCAGTGTTTTACCCAAAAGGCTCCGACTTTTCTGTTCCCATCTACGCGGGCTGGCACCCGTGTCTCAATGGGCTATGGGTGGTTTTCGGCTTTCGTTTACATAACAATGGCTAACTGGGAACTTGGAACACCTTGTCACAAAGCAACAGTCTTGATGATGCAGACGTTGTTGATTCTGCTCCCCCCAAGGCTTTAGTGTCACCCTCCTGATGGAAATAATATCACTAGAGCTTACGTTAACAGAAAACACCGACGGCCCACTGGTATGGGCGTATGTCATTGGTGAAACACCCGTGAGTGCTTTAGGAGGAGTGTGATTTCACCACTTGAAATCTCTGCTATGTGCACACACCGAATGAAATGCTTTGTCCCGTACTCTGATGCTACCACACTTTGTTTGACTGGGAGGCTTGAGATGATTGTAGAAGAGTACTAAAGCAATACGGCTGTCTGAGAATATGGACGGACGTCCAAAGAGATTTTATAAGAATCTCCCATGGAGAGAATGCAAGCCCTTTGGGTAATGCCCAGAGATGGTGGCCACTCACTATCGTACCACTATAGTACATACAGACAAAATAAAGTATTTTCCAGTGCTTGTTTGTGGTTATGTTGATGATGAGTTTAGCCTGTTTTACTCTCGTGATTTATGTGGCATGCCGTTGAGTGTGACTGTTTAACGGTAGCTCTTGCCCCGTCCTGAGCGTTGGGCTGTGGTAACGATGAGATCGTAAAGCGTTCTCCGTGGTTCTGGGAAGACCTCACTTCAGCTATTAATTTGGATTTCAAAGGGCCCCCATGTACAATTTATGTTCGCCTATTCTATGTTTAAATTTTGCTATTTACTTGGGCAGCTTTGAAGTTGGAGCACTGTCTATATACTATGCAAAACGTATTCAAAGTTTCCAAATTCAGAATAGAATTTGAGGTTACCACTATAAAGATCAGGTAATTGGTAATCATATTTGTGAATCCATAGATCCTCTGGCCTTTTCTGAGTACCACTTAGTATGCTCAACACAAGTCATTAGGGAGAAATCGAGTGGCTTTAAAGAGTCGTCCTCTCAATTTTTCAATTGATATAGTCTGTATATGCAAAAAGTACATATTGTGCTCATCTATGGCACGTGCAATGATGTCCGAGGAGAAAAAACTGTGTTTGCTGTTTACAGTAACTTATTTGTGGTTGAAATATCGCAAACGGACATGGTTGTTTCACCATTAAGGATTCCAGTTTTAAATGCATGTTCACCTATGAGAACCACTAGAATAGACTTAATTTCGGTTTAATTCTTTCGTTTTCTGTCTTTAAATTTGGTAATGAGGCTTACTGTACGTGTTCTTTTTTTCCCCCATCTGTGCTGATATTTCAATGGTCTTTCATACTGAACTCACTATGGAGAAGGATCTTGTTATGCTTTGTTGTAGGTAGTTATATTTTAAGATTTATTATAGATGAAAGATTGTATTTTTTGTGTTTTAAGTATATTTTACAAGGAGAAATATATAACTGGTATAATAATATATTGTAAATGATTCATAGAACAAACAAGATTTGAATGTTGTTATATCATTTTTGGAGGGGAAATATTTTGTATAAATATAATATGTGTTAACTCAAACCATTTACCATCCAGCCACTCGCGTATCATGTTACAGCATTTCAATCCATGAGATAGGTGACTATCTGCATACCCATGGATTTATCTTTCTTTTTTCACTTTGTGTTGTGCATGTACAGTAGAATACCCTAATTTTCCATTCCCCTGGTTCAAAGTATCTGTGTGTATTGGCCATGTTCTGATAATCTTATTTTGTTGTTGAATGTGTTTAAAGTTAATCAGCTCAAAATAATGATAAAAAGGTCGCGTCAGGTTGTCCGATATCCACACTTTGTTTAGCCAACTTGAAATACTTTATTATTAGTTATTTCATCTACTACTGTATTAACTGCGATGGATTGGGATGTTTTACTTGAGCAATGTCTTACTAACACTTGCAATAGTCAGCTAGGAATCCTTTGAGGCTGAGTATCTGTGTACTGAAAAGCTGGTATTTTTATGACTGAATGTCCGTTTACTGTCTCAAAGCTTACTGACTGATGCAGAAGAAAATAGGATGAGCGCTAACCTCTTCTATTCTCTTTTCTAAATGCTGCGATTGCGTTTCCCCCTTTTTCCTGATACTCGTGTGATATGAAAGATCAAAACCACTGATTGTCAGGAACTAACAGAGGCATATCACTTGTCTTTTTAACCTTTCATCCACGGCAGTGACAATACTGAGACTTGACACGGTTCATGTTCATTCATTCACCTTTTCCACTGATCCCTAGACATGGTACTGTAGTGATTTGAATATGCTGTATGCAACCTACTGAAGTCTATTGCGTTGCATGTTCTCAATGATGAGAGAAACTGTTGTCTTAAATAACGTATAGGTCAATCTAATGTTCTATCAATGGAATGGTACAACTGTTTGCACTGTGAACTTAAAAATAAATTATATTCATGTTAATGCAACATTGTCCTTTTTTTTCTTAAATTCTCTCTGTAAAATACATTTTCTTTAAACACATACAAAAGGGCAGTGCAATTATACTCTCCTTTTAATGAATAAAGTCGATTCTTCACCTCAAAATCAGACATTTAGAAGCTGTAGACATGCATATAAACTACATATGTATGCCTCTATTGTATGCTGGGAGTAGGAGGGATTATCAGATCTGGAGGTGTCAATCTGCTGACTTCTCTCTAAAGCCCTCCTCTACTCCTTGAGGTTCCTCAACAGGGTGCGCATCGCCATTGGCATCCCCACTATCGCAGTCACTACGGAGTCTTCAGTGGCCTGCGGTGGCCGCAGTGCTCCTTGGGCTCCAGCTGCAGGACACAATGGAGCTCCTAAAGCTTTGACTTCAAGGTGTGGTGGTCCGATAACAATTTCTGGTGTTTGTTTATGAGAGAGCGGTGATAAGAGCAGAGATGTCTGTGCTCCCTCTCCAGTGTGCTTCGGCACTATACTCTGGTGCCCAGTACTCTGATGCTGCACTTAAAGGCCTTGATTTGATAGCTCGGGGTGAGACACGTTGATGTCTGTGTGGAGGAGACATTCATGTGCAAAAGCTTCCTGACTGTCACTTTGGTCTCCTTGGCCATCCGGTTGGAGTGGCTTTATTGAGCTGCCAGGAGGGCACTCAGGTCACTATCGGACTCTTTGTCCTTCTCCATGTACAGAACAAATGTAAAATTAAAATAAAATGCTTGTCACCTACCTCAGCCATTTCCACCTACCTGGCTGTGGGAAGACAAGGCAACAGATGCAGCCTGACTGAGATCAAGGAGTAAGACCGAAGTCTTCTCCATAGGAATAGGAAACATAGGAAACATTACATGAAACAGAGGTATCTAGATTTAGTATTGTCCACTATATGAGCAGCAACTTTACCCACTACTGTACATCCAGATTAGATACCTATTTCAACCTCACCAGTTTGAGAAACAAATCACTCAGACTCAGAAAAGAGTCAATGATGGCAATGATTATCTCCTACCTGAGCCTCTTCCTCCTCTTTCCTGCTATGAGCAGAGGAAGCGGTCTTGCCAGTGGATCTCCTTAGAAATGGAGGAGTCAGCCTAGATCTCCTCGGGAAACGGAGGAGTCGGACTGGATCTCCTCGGAAACGGAGGAGTCGGACTGGATCTCCTCGGAAACGGAGGAGTCAGCCTAGATCTCCTCGGGAAACGGAGGAGTCAGCCTAGATCTCCTCGGGAAACGGAGGAGTCAGCCTAGATCTCCTCGGGAAACGGAGGAGTCGGACTGGATCTCTTCGGAAACGGAGGAGTCGGACTGGGTCTCCTCGGAAACGGAGGAGTCAGCCTAGATCTCCTCGGGAAACGGAGGAGTCGGACTGGATCTCCTCGGAAACGGAGGAGTCGGACTGGATCTCCTCGGCAGTAGGGGCATCGGACTTGCCCTCGTTGTTCCCGGCAATCAATGAGTCGCACTGGTCCTTTATCTCCTTAGCAATGGACTCAAACTCCTCTCCCTCACAAGAGTCCTGTGGCAACAGCATCACATGAAACAGAGGTATGTAATGTTAGCATGGGAGCTCTAGACCACCTTTACCCACTACTGTAAATTCAGTAGATAAAACCTCCCGAGTTTAGTGTGGGATGACTGAATAGTCTTGTGGGTGTTGTCACTTCCCTTAGCCTGTTTCTCTTCTGCTCTCGGAATATAACCAGCACGGGGACAGGATAGAGGCAGCAGAAGCAGGCTGGTCCACCACCACCTCCTTTAACTCCCTGAAATGGCATGGCTCTGGAATGGAAGACAGAGTAGCCTATTTTTTATTTAAAACATTTGTAAGGACAGTTACACACACTTATCCTATTCTATTTGTGGCCTCAGTTGAGAAAGCACTGAGTTGCATATTTGGAACGTCTGAAATGTCCTAAGCACTTTACCTTCACCAAGGGAGAGATCATCCACCAGTGAGTAACAGGCCTTTGGATAATCTGGACAGGCTGAACTCCGTTGATAGCAACTCTAATATCAAGGTTCCTAATCTGACAATTCAATTCAGTTGCGTATTAGGAAAGTAAAAAAACTCAAACACTTTACCATCCTCAAGTGAGAGATAGTCTAGCAGTGTGTCACAGAGTGGAGTTATTGTGGCCTGTGCATAATCTGAAACAGAATGAACTTAATTCATAAACGGACATACCTGTGCATCACCTAAGCATATACACTGCTCAAAAAAATAAAGGGAACACTTAAACAACACAATGTAACTCCAAGTCAATCACACTTCTGTGAAATCAAACTGTCCACTTAGGAAGCAACACTGATTGACAATAAATTTCACATGCTGTTGTGCAAATGGCATAGACAAAAGGTGGAAATTATAGGCAATTAGCAAGACACCCCCAATAAAGGAGTGATTCTGCAGGTGGTGACCACAGACCACTTCTCAGTTCCTATGCTTCCTGGCTGATGTTTTGGTCACTTTTGAATGCTGGCGGTGCTCTCACTTTAGTGGTAGCATGAGACGGAGTCTACAACCCACACAAGTGGCTCAGGTAGTGCAGCTCATCCAGGATGGTACATCAATGCGAGCTGTGGCAAGAAGGTTTACTGTGTCTGTCAGCGTAGTGTCCAGTGCATGGAGGCGCTACCAGGAGACAGGCCAGTACATCAGGAGACGTGGAGGAGGCCGTAGGAGGGCAACAACCCAGCAGCAGGACCGCTACCTCCGCCTTTGTGCAAGGAGGAGCACTGCCAGAGCCTCCAAAATGACCTCCAGCAGGCCACAAACAAGTCAAACTATGTTCATATTCAATCCTCAGGTTGTTTTTAGCCTAAATAATCGATAATATTTCAACCGGACAATAACGTTGTCAATTGTTGTCAATAACGTTGTCAATATAAAAGGTAAACAAGAAAAGCACTCTCTCGGTCGTGCGCAGGGTCCACTCATTCAGACTGCTCTTACTCCCTCATTTTTCAGAATACCAGCCTGAAACAATTTCTAAAGACTGTTGACATCTAGTGGAAGTCCTAGGAAGTGCAATTTGAGTCCTAAGTCAATGGATACTGTAATGGCATTGAATAGAAAACTACAAAACAAAACAAAATCCTACTTCCTGAATGGATTTTTCTCAGGTTTTCGCCTGCCAAATCAGTTCTGTTATACTCACAGACACTATTTTAACAGTTTTAGAGTGTTTTCTATCCATATCTACCAATTATATGCATATCCTATCTTCTGGGCCTGAGTAGAAGGCAGTTTAATTTGGGCACACTTTTCATCCAAAATTCCAAATGCTGCCCCCTACCCTAAAGGTGAAATATATATATTTTTTTAATAAACCTCCAGGTGTCACCTGTTTTCCCCATTAGTCCCTGGGTATTCCGGTGTTCCCTGTTTATTTGTTGCCAGTCCGTCTTGTCTTGTCAAACAGCGTGTTTTTCCGTGCTCCTGCATTTTCTTATCTATCTCTTGCTCGTCCTCCCGGTTTTGACCCTTGCCTGCCTTGACTCTGAACCCGCCTGCCTGACCATACTGCCTGCCCTGACTTCGAGCCTGCCTGCCACACTGTACCTCATGGACTCTGACCTTGTTTATGATCTTTTGCCTGTCCACGACCATTCTCTTGCCTGCCCCTTGAATTATAATAAATATCAGAAACTCGAACCATCTGTCTCCCGTGTCTACATCTGGGTCTCGCCCTGTGCCCTTATAGTTCGTACGCACGACACATCGCGGAGTGCCTGGATAGCCGTGGTATATTGGCCATATATCACAAACCCCCAAGGTGCCTTATTGCTATTATAAATTGGTTACCAATATAATTAGAACAGTAAAAATAAAAGTTTTGTCATACCCGTGGTATACGGTCTGATATACCACGGCTGTCAGCCAATCAGCATTCAGGGATCAAACCACCCAGTTTATAATTAATGATAAGTAGGCCAAAAGGATTTTCAGTAAGGGAGAGGTCGAAATGTACACTATAGTTAACCGGAGGAAAATGGAGGGTCATGCTTTTTAAATTTCAGTCAGAAGAGGGTTTAGAATTTTGTCATTCTGCTCAAGGTTTGATAATTAGCTGCTTGTTATAGTATCTCATGTGTGCCTGATGATGCCCCTCAACCCTGATTTTCTGCTGTGCTCACAATATCAAGCGTGCCTAGTGTGGTCTCAATACCTTAAACATAATGCCTGAACCTTAAACACTTTTGACCGTTGACCTTTGGAAGAACTTCTGTAATTTGACGTTTGAGAAACATGGATGAACGTCTCATTCTGATGTGACACTGTGAAAGATTATCCATAGCCTATACCAGTCTTTCTCAATCCCTGGGCCGTGGAGGATTGATTGATGGTCTGCATAGCCTATGGATCATATGCTGTTCCGAGCCACTGCCTGTTCACCCCGCTATCATCCAGAAGGCGAGGTCAGTACAGGTGCATCAAAGCTGGGACAGAGAGACTGAAAAACAGCTTCTATCTCAAGGCCATCAGACTGTTAAACAGCTATCACTTGCACATTAGAGGCTGCTGTCTATAGGCATAGACTAGGAATCACTGGCCACTTTAAGGAATGGAACACTAGTCACTTTAATAATGTTTACATGTCTTGCATTACTCATCTCATATGTATATACTGTTTTCTATACTATTCTACTGTATCTTAGTCCGTTCCGCTCTGACATCGCTCGCCCATATGTATTTAGTCTTACTTCATTCCTACTTAGATGTACAGTATGTATTGGGTATGTGCTGTGTAATTTGTTAGATATTACTTGTTAGATATTACTGCAATGTCGGAGCTAGAAGCACAAGCATTTCGCTACACCCGCAATAACATCTGCTAATCATGTGTATGTGACCAATACAATTTTATTTGATATTTGTATTGAATGCAGACATTTAGAAACAAAGCACATCCACATCTCAAGGATAAACCAGACAAAAAAAAAATACGAAAAAAGGATGACCAACCAAACACAAATGCTGCACAATCATTTCACAGACAACAAGAGTTTTATGAAGGCTTCATTCTTACTCTCTCATAACATTCCCAAGTGTCAGGCTCCTTTCACTATAGTTGAAAAGCTGGTCATGCCCTCAGTCGTGGATACTTGCCGAGAGGTTTTAGGCACTACTGTTGCTACAAAGATCAGTGAAATCACACGTTCCAATGACATTGTTATTCGTAGAATCCAGGATATGGCAGGTGATATTGAATCACATGCAGGTTTTAGACAGCCCGCACATCAAATTGGTTTGCAATCCAACTAGATGAGACGACTGACATTTCAAATGCCAGCTTCTTGTATATATTGACTACATACGGTGCCTTCGGAAAGTATTCAGACCCCTTGACTTTTTCCACATTTTGTTAACTAATTAAAAATATTTTTTTATCATCAATCTAAACACAATAGCCCATAATGACAAAGTAAAAACTAGTTTTTAGAAATGTTTGCAAATTTATGAGAAAACCCCCCGGAAACATCACATTTACGTACAGTATCAGTAAAAAATTTGGACACACCTACTTATTCAAGGATATTTCTTTTTTTTTACTATTTTCTACATTGTAGAATAATAATGAAGACGTCAAAACTATGAAATAACACATATGGAATTATGTAGTATCCCAAAAAAAATTCAACAAAAAATACATTTTATATTTGAGACTATTCAAAGTAGCCACCCTTTCCCTTGATGACAGCTTTGCACACTCTTGGCATTCTCTCAACCAGCTTCATGAGGTAGTCACCTGGAATGCATTTCAAGTAACACGTGTACCTTAAAGGTTAATTTCATTCCTTAATGCATTTGAGAAAATTAGTTGTGTTGTGACATGGTAGGGGTATAATACAGAAAATGGCCCTATTTGGTAAAAGACCAAGTCCATATTATGGAAAGAACAGCTCAAATAAGCAAAGAGAAATGACAGTCCATCATTACTTTAAGTAAGACATGATGGTCAGTCAATCCGGAAAAATTCAAGAACTTTTAACGTTTCTTCAAGTGCAGTCGCAAAAACCATCAAGCGCTATGATAAAACTGTCTCTCATGACGACCACCACAGGAAAGGAAGACCCAGAGTTACCTCTGTTGCAGAGGATAAGTTAATTGGAGTTATCAGCCTCAGAAATTGCAACATCAACTGTTCAGAGACTGCGTGAATCAGGCCTTCATGTTCGATTTGCTGCAAGGAAACCACTAAAGGACACCAATAAGAAAAAGACACTTGCTTGAGCCAAGAAACACAAGCAATGAACATTAGACTGGTGGAAATCTGTCCTTTGGTTTGATGGGTCCAAATGAGAGATTTTTGGTTCCAACCGCCGTGTCTTTGTGAGACATAGGTGAACGGATGATCTCCGCATGTGTGGTTCCCACCGTGATGCATGGAGGAGGAGGTGTGGTGGTGCTTTGCTGGTGACACTGTCGGTGATTTATTTCAAATTCAGGCACATTTACCATCATGGCTACCACCGCATTCTGCAGCGATACGCCATCCCGTCTGGTTTTCAACAGGACAATGACCAAACACCTTTACTGTATATACAGTATATATATACAAAAAATATATTTGGAGGATTGGAAATAATGCAGACAATTACATTGATGGAAACTACAATCTATCTGCAATATTAAAGCTGATCTACCCTCTAAAAAATATATATAGAACAATTCTGAAGCCCTACATGGGTAACCCGCATTCAAAGTGCGGGTGCATGCGGGAGCGTGCAAAGAGCAGCCAAAGCCTTGCTTGCTTAGAGGCGCATCGCCAGCATTCCATTTTTATCTCACCTCCTTGTCGTCACAGCTTTCCAGAGGAATAAGACTGTCTCAATAGTTCAAAATGTCTTCCTCCTCTCCTTTCCTTCATCTGCACTGATGTGAAATTAGACAGATTAATATTAATTTTACACTCATCTATCCTGAGATTTCAAAAGAGTGCACATGAATGGAGATTAGGAGTTGTGGAAGGAAGCTACATGGACTATTGAGATGTACCCCCAGTGGTGTAAAGTACTTAAGTAAAAATACTTTTATGTACTACTTCAGTCATTTTTTTGGTATCTGTACTTTACATTACTATTAATATTTTTGACTACTTTTACTCCACTATATTCCTAAATAAAATAATGTACTTTTTACTTCTTACATTTTCCCTGACAACCAAAAGTACTCGTTACATTTTGAAGGCTTAGCAGGACAGGACAATTGTCTAATTCACGCACTTATCAAGAGAACATCCCTGGTCATCCCTACTGCCTCTGATCTGGTGACACTCAGTAAGCACAAACAGTTATTTTGTGAATTTTGTCTGAGTGTAGAACTGTGCCCCTGGCTATCCGTACATTTTTAAAAACAAAACAATTGTGTTGTCTGGTTTGCTTAATATAAGAAATGTTTCATTATTTATACTTTTATTTTTGATACTTAAGTACATTTAAAACCAAGTACTTTTAGACTTTTACTCAAGTAGTATTTTACTGCGTGACTTTCACTTTTACTTGAGTAATTTTCTTGGGGACTTGGGTACTTTTCCCATCACGGTGTACCCCCAGTATGGACAAATGAAGACAGAACAAGATAGAGCTGATGTTAAGAGATAAGGGAAGTGTGGGAATTTAGAGTTTTAGGTGCCACATTTTCTTTTTCCTCTGGAACTTACCTCTCTGCTTGCTAGCCACTTCCTCAGCTCATAGATGGAGTATGCAGTGCATTCGGAAAGTATTCAGACCCTCCCCCCTCCTTTTTCCACATTTTGTTACATTAAAGCCTTATTCTAAAATGGATCAAATAAACAAAATCACCCTCATCAATCTACACACAACACCCCACAATGGCAAAGCAAAAACTGGTTTTTAGAAATGTTTGCAAATGTATAAAACATTTTTAAACATAAATATCACATTTACATAAGTATTCAGACCCTTTGCTATGAGACTCAACATTTAGCTTCGGTGCATCCGGTTTCCATTGATCATCCTTGAGAAGCTTCTACAACTTGATTGGAGTCCACATGTGGTAAATTCAATTGATTGGACATGATTTGGAAAGGCACACACCTGTCTATAGAAGGCCCCACAGTTGACAGTGTATGTCAGAGCAAAAGGCCCTTGGTCAGGGAGGTGACCAACAACCCAATGGCAACTCTGACAGAGCTCCAGAGTTCCTCGGTGGAGATGGGAGAATCTTCCAGAAGGGCAACCATCTCTGCAGCACTCTACCAATCAGGCCTTTATGGTAGAGTTACCAGATGGAACCCACTCCTCAGTAAAAAGCACATCAGAGCCAGCTTGGAGTTTGCCAAAAGGCACCGAAAGGACTCACAGACCATGAGAAGCATGATTCTCTGGTTGGATGAAACCAAGATTGAACTCTTCGGCCTGAATGCCAAGTGTCACATCTTGAGGAAACCAGGCACCGCTCATCACCTGGCCAATACCATCCCTACGATGAAGCATGGTGGTGGCAGCATCATGCTGTGGGGATGTTTTTCAGCGGCAGGGACTTGGAGACTAGTCAGGATCGAGGGAAAGATGAGCGGAGCAAAGTACAGAGAGATCCTCGATGAAAACCTGCCCCAGAGCGCTCAGGACCTCAGACTGGAGGCAAAGGTTCACCCTCCAACAGGACAACGACCCTAAGCACACAGCCAAGGCAACACAGGAGTGGCTTTGGGTCAAGTCTCTGAATGTCCTTGAATGGCCCAGCCAGAGCCCAAACTTGAACCCGATCGAACATTTCTGAAAATAGCTTAGCAGCGACGCTCCCCATCCAACCTGACAGAGCTTGAGAGGATCTGCAGAGAAGAATGGGAGAAACTTCCCAAATACAGGTGTGCCAAGCTTGTAGCATCATACCCAAGAAGACGCGAGGCTGTAATCGCTGCCAAAGGTGCTTCAACAAAGTACTGAGTAAAGGGTCTGAGTGCTTATGGAAATATGATATTTCATTTTTTTATATATATATATATATACATTTTCAAACATTTCTAAAAACCAGATTTGCTTTGTCGTTATGGGGTACTGTGTGTAGATTGATGACAGAAAAAACGTTTTAATCCATTTTAGAGTAAGGCTGTAATGTAACAAAATGTGGAAAAGGTCAAGGGGTCTGAATAGTTTCCGAATGCACTGTATAAAGGGTTTGCACTTTAACGTGGCAATATGTAACTTTTTGGGGCGATCTGACCAAATTCACATAGAAATGTGAGTTATAGATCTATCAAACAGCTGAAAAGACAATATTTTTGGTTATGTAAAATATATTTCGTAGCGGATTAGATGGTACAATGATTCTCTATTTTGTCTTATTTTGTCACATAAACTGAAATAAGGGAAATTATTAGTTTTAGCAGTCAGGAAATGGTGGAGCAATTTCTGCATAGTGCAACTTTAAATAGAGAGCCGGAATAGACAGAGTTATATTAACCAACCAGCCCATAGTCACATATTAAACACTCTCAGTTTAATTTGTCCTCAAACCCTCTTCAGATGACAACAGTCCTGCTATGATTCATGTTGGGTTTAGCAGTTGACCTCTGCTGTCTGCGGTCTCACAGTAGGCAAAGGATAGATCCCTAGGCCAGGGTCACCTCCAGAGCCATAGATGACTACTGCTAAAAGTATTTCAAATACATTCTGGAAGCCGTGTCTGTCTGTCCCTAACGCTAACCAAAGGGCCTACCCACTCAAATGTGTCTGCATGTGTTAAGGATGTCACACTGCTTGCTTATCGAGTACCACTTCTTCCTGATTTCCCTCTTCCTGATTCGGCTCTGAGGCTCGAACCCAGGACCTCTGCCTTGCTAGCACATGTGACAGTCATCCTGAAGCGTCTTACCAGTCTGCACCATGTGAAAAGCTAGCTATTTGCTGCGGCAAGTGGAGACAGTTCAGGCTGAGGAGTAGGTTTCACACATTCCAAATGTGCAACACATGACACAGGTGTAGAGTCTTTGGTTTGGTCTTGTTTATATTCTTTTTGAAGATACCAGTGCACTTCAAATAATAAAAAATAAAAAAATCATAATTGCAATTTCCACTCAGCAAGAGAGACATATTTCCTGTGTTGATGCCTTGTGGAATCCCCAAATTACATTTTCAAAATATTCTGAGAAAAAACAAGTTCATATATGTGACCCGTTTCAGGAAGTTAGGTGTATGTCGCATGTCACTACTTCACAGGAGAGGCATTTGAATGTTAAAAAAAGTAAATAAAACGTTTTTTTTTTATGGCAGAAATGCTTTCTGGAACATGTGAACTTTCATGTGCCTTAATAACAAACATGTATGCCATCTGTAAATATAAATACAATTGTTAAATTGATCTCAATTTTTATGGAATGGTCTGCCTACCCATGTGAGAGACGCAGACTCGGTCTCAACTTTTAAGTCTTTACTGAAGACTCATCTCTTCAGTGGGTCATATGATTGAGTGTAGTCTGGCCCAGGAGTGTGAAGGTGAACGGAAAGGCTCTGGAGCAACGAACCGCCCTTGCTGTCTCTGCCTGGCCGGTTCCCCTCTCTCCACTGGGATTCTCTGCCTCTAACCCTATTACAGGGGCCGAGTCACTGGCTTACTGGTGCTCTTTCATGACGTGATCTTCCTGTCTGGGTTGGCGCCCCCCCTTGGGTTGTGCCGTGGCGGAGATCTTTGTGGGCTATACTCAGCCTTGTCTCAGGATGGTAAGTTGGTGGTTGAAGATACCCCTCTAGTGGTTTGGGGGCTGTGCTTTGGCAAAGTGGGTGGGGTTATATCCTTCCTGTTTGGCCCTGTCCGGGGGTATCATCGGATGGGGCCACAGTGTCTCCTGACCCCTCCTGTCTCAGCCTCCAGTATTTATGCTGCAGTAGTTTATGTGTCTGGGGCTAGGGTCCGTCTGTTATATCTGGAGTACTTCTCCTGTCTTATCCGGTGTCTTGTGTGAATTTAAGTGAGCTCTCTCTAATTCTCTCTTTCTTTCTTTCTCTCTCTCGGAGGACCTGAGCCCTAGGACCATGCCTCAGGACTACCTGGCATGATGACTCCTTGCTGTCCCCAGTCCACCTGGCCGTGCTGCTGCTCCAGTTTCAACTGTTCTGCCTGCGGCTATAGAACCCTGACTGTGCTACCTGTCCCAGACCTGCTGTTTTCAACTCTCTAGAGACCGCAGGAGCGGTAGAGATACTCTTAATGATCGGCTATGAAAAGCCAACTGACATTTACTCCTGAGGTGCTGACTTGCTGCACCCTCGACAACTACTGTGATTATTATTATTATTTGACCATGCTGGTCATTTATGAACATTTGAACATCTTGGCCATGTTCTGTTATAATCTCCACCCGGCACAGCCAGAAGAGGACTGGCCACCCCTCATAGCCTGATTCCTCTCTAGGTTTCTTCCTAGGTTTTGGCCTTTCTAGGGAGTTTTTCCTAGCCACCGTGCTTCTACACCTGCATTGCTTGCTGTTTGGGGTTTTAGGCTGGGTTTCTGTACAGCACTTTGAGATATCAGCTGATGGTAGACGGGCTATATAAATAGATAGTTTAGTTGGTTTAGCCATGGAAAAAGTCAGGAACCTTCCCATGATTGGGTGAGATAATGGATGGGCTGGACATGCTGAGAGATGAGTTTGGATTGGTCTGCCATGTAGCATGCTTCTGTCTAAAACATGAGCTGCCCAGTATGTAGATAATCCTGGTTACCGCTGCTATTTTGAAAGATATCATGGAGAACTGCTAAAGTTTTGCTACTGTTCTCAGCATTGCTGCCCTGAATTTAACAGGTGCTATTGGCAAAGATCAGCGGGGAAAAAGTTGTGATGGACTACTTTCTGGAGGTCGATCGGGCCATGCTGACTTTGACTCAGAGGATGAGGAAATCCCTGATTTAGTTAAAAACATTTTCATTTAACCAAACCTTGTAGTATCTTCTGATGACAGTTATGGGGAAGAAATGGCAATCAACAGTGTCGTTTTCAAGGAAGAAGTTGACAGAGTTTTGAAATCAGTGGAAGGCCCGGTGAAAGCAGTTTGATTGCAAATGCGTAGGGAGTCAAAAAGAGAACATAGTAGGCTGTGGTATAAAACACCTGTATCCAGATTATATCTTCAAACTACGGGAAACCATGGCATCCATGATAGATAGGGAGAAGCGTTCATCCGTGTATACGGACGGGTAAGAGTCTAGCTACATTTTTTGTATTTTAATTAGTTGAAATGTAGCATCTCCTGGGTTTCAGGTGGGTGTGTTTGTTTGCTCTTTAGCAGATACCAAATAAAAGCCCCTCTATACAAATATAACACAACAGAAAGACTTCACACTCAAAGACGTTACATATGAAGATGTTTGAGTCATTTTTACATATCTTACCATACATGTTTATTTGTTTGTCACACCACTTCACACCAGCTTGACACTTACTGTATGATTACTGTACTCTGATGGTCCAGAGGGAACTATCTCATTCCCGCAGAGGTTTCTCCTCTTTCATCCCTTCCTGGTGTGTATTAACAGGGCTGAGGGATGTGACTTAACAGACACCATACAAGACTAAGAACAGATATAACACTTCGATGAGTACTTTTCAGAGAAGGAGAAAAAGGAAGAGATGAACTTTACTTCAAGATAAAATGATCATGCCAGAGAGTGATACCAAATAAATGATGTGTGTGATGCAAAAATAAATTGATAGATACATTTACATATGTGTAGGAAGACCTATGCAGGATGTAGGCCTAGTATGTGAGTTGACTTACTTTTCTTCTTTTCAAATATAGACTTTAAACTAATGGGAGGCGTCAGAAGAAGAGGGAAAATGCTGAAACCACAACAGGTTTCATAATGGGTCACAGACCACAAAGTCCCCAGTGTATAACTACCCACACGTTCATCAAAGATGGCTGTCTTGTCAGTACAAAGGAGTAGAGCATGTTCACATGTATCACCTCACTTGTCAAAAGAAGCGCAACAGGTCCACAGAGTTGAAATGTGAAAACATTATGTAGCCGTAATAATTGTTTTTGTGTGAAAAGAAACAGACAAAAAATGAATATATATGCCAATTAGCAGATGCTTTTATCCAAAGCGACTTACAGTTATGCGTCCATACATTTTCAAATGTGTGGCCCCAGCGGGAAACAAACAAACAAATAATGGCATTGCAGGCACTATACTCTACCAACTGAGCCACACAGGACCAACTATAATAGTCAACACATAACTCTGTTATATGGAAGTAAATCCTTGTTTGTGAGTTCAGAAAGCCTCTTGTTTAAAAAAAATATATATTTTATGGACAAATCAGCTATGTCTGACTGTGAGACCAGACTACTCTGGCCCTCTCCTCCTCTTAATATTACTCAAATGTCTAAACACAGTTAAAGCTGGCCTGCACTAACAAACTTATAACATGTATTTTGTGTATATTTGATGTGTATCTAGGAAAGAGCAGAAGTGGAGGGAAGGCGATGTGTGGCATAGAAGAAATGGGACTTCCTGTAAAGTAAGGTAAGGTACAGAGCCTCAGCTAGCTGTGAAATCACTTGTTGTGTCACGCTGAGGGACCAGAGATGAGGGTTAGGGGAACACATTCAAGAAGCTATGTCCACGGATAAGACCGGAGAGAAAACAAACATAAAGAAAAATAGCTTTTTTTAAGTACTTCTCTTTTTTGGGGGGTTCATAATAAGACAGATACATTGTTTCCTTTGGTGTTCCCTTTAGGACATATGGTGTATGGGTAGAGTGATCATCACTCCTGGATATGGCCAGTCTCTTTGGACTGGACATCCTGCTGCTGTGGACTGGGCTCATACAGTTGGCTATATGGAAGCACAGTATGATACCCAGGGGATGGGAGTGATGGGAGGGTTGTTATTTATTTTAATGGGGATGGGCTGTGGGGCCTAAATTCACCTTTAACGTATATGGAATTGTTTTGGAAAATGTATCCTGATGCAGTCACCATAAAGGCTTAAGAAAACACTTAAAGGGTGCAGGATTTCATGTAAAATAATGTTGATGAATCAAACTTATTTGAGATCATTCGAAATGCAGTAACTTTCTCGGGGTTGACTAATGTATCCTTTTCCCTTTCAATCTGAGTTTGAGTAGAGTAACTCTGAGATTGTCAAGTCCATCTAAACTGTCTGCCTGTGGGTGAGTGTTACTTGGAGGACTAGCTTTTAAAGGAGAATTGTGACAGAGTTGGCCCGCTCATGTTCAGAGAATGAACAGACCTGATTTAGTGATGTAAAGTATTTAATCGCCAGCGTCTTTGTTTGGTTCTCTGAAATAGTTTCACTGAAAGACTATAATAATCTGAGGCTAATGCCAGTTTCTCACTGTGCAACCAATGCAGAGTTACTTGTGCATCCAAAACCTCTTGTTGTGTGCAAAACTGTATTGTATGTGTGAATTTAGCATGAATCTACACTGCAGTACATGTGAAAGTTCTGAATGTACTGTACGTCTACCGACTGCAGTAAGACAACGTTTAGATGAGCGGTTGTCTCTAGGCTGATCACAGCACAACCACTCCGTGTTCCATTTTGAGCAACCAAAGTCTAACAATGACGATCTGGACATTATTTATATCTGTAAAGAGTTATATTGAAAAATCCACATGTCATATGAATTTACATATGACAATTGAGTTCATGTTTATTCAATTGAGTATAAAACCATACATTTAAAAAATGTCCATTCAAAGGAAAAAATCACTAATATTATTTTTTAAGTCACAGGAAACAATGGGTCTATCAACTTGACTAATTTGGAACCCTTCAAAAAGTACATCTGTCTTAGAGATATTACTCACAACAATTAAACTATTTATACCACGTCCCATGAATTTGAAATCAAGTGTGGTAAGTTATAGCATTTTTTTAATAAACTCTCAACTTAAAAATGCGAATTCTAAAAATTGTCTCCACTCTTAGAAAAAAGGGTTCCGAAAGGGTTCTTTGGCTGTCCACATAGGAGAAACCTTTTTGATACATGTAGAACTCTTTTGTGTTCCATGTAGAACCCTCTGTGGAAAGGGTTTTACATTGAACTCAAAAGGGTTCTACATGGAACTCAAAAGGGTTCTACCTGGAACCAAAAATGTTTTTTCAAAGGGTTCTCCTATGGGGAATTAGCCTTTTAAAATGATAAACTTGGATTAGCTAACACAGCGTGCCATTGGAACACAGGAGTGATGGTTACTGATAATGGGCCTCTGTACGCCTATGTAAATATTCCATACAAATCTGCCATTTCCAGCTACAATAGTCATTTACAACATTAACACTGTATTTCTGATCAATTTGATGTTATTTAAATGGACAAAAAGCGTTTTTCATTCATGTCACGGCCATTTAAAGGAGTGGACCAAGGCGCAGCGTGATTAGAATCCATTCCTCTATTTATTTAAACCAAAAAAACACTTTAACAAACTCACAAAACGAACCGTGAAGCCAACGTAGTGCTCACAGGCAACTAAACAAGGACAACTACCCACAAAACCAACTTGGGAAAATGGCAACCTAAATAGGCTCCCCAATCAGAGACAACGATAAACAGCTGTCTCTGATTGGGAACCCATCCAGGCCACCATCAACCTACATACCCCTAGACAATACAACATCCCCATAGATAACAAAAACCCTAGACAAGACAAAAACCCATAGACAATACAAAACCTAAATAAACCACCCTTGTCACACCCTGACCTAACCAAATAATAAAGAAACCCAATATAACTAAAGTCAGGGCGTGACAATTCAAAAACAAGGACATTTCTAAGTGACCCCAAACTTTTGAACGGTGGTGTACATTTAAATCTGGAGCAAACAAGTGATTGATAAGCATTTCATATAATGTATCTCTGACTCTTAAAATGTTTTATCAGGTTGTCAGAGTTTTGAGCGCTTGCATCCATTCACAGAGTATAACTGCTCAGTAGAGTCGAATTACCAAGGCATCAATTTCTCAAAAACACCCCTATGTATTCACACCCCTTGACTTTTTCCACATTTTGTTGTTACATCCTGAATTTCAATTGAGATTTTGTGTCACTGGCCTACAAACAATACCCTATAATGTCAAAGTGGAATTATGTTTTTAGTAATGTTTACAAATTAATTAAACATGAAAAGCTGACATATCTTGAGTCAATAAGTATTCAACCCCTTTGTTTATGGCAAGCCTAAATAAGTTCAGGAGTACAAATGTACTTTACAAGTCACATAATAATAAGTTGCATGGACTCACTCTGTTTGCAATAATAGTGTTGACTACATCATCGCTGTACCCCACACATACAATTATATGTAAGGTCCCTCAGTTGAGCAGTGAATTTCAAATACAGATTCAACCACAAAAACCAGGAAGGTTTTCCAATGCCTTGCAAAGAAGGGAACCTATTGGTAGACGGTTAAACATTTAAAATAAAGCAGACATTGAATATCCCTTTGGGTATGGTGAAGTTATTATTTACACTTTGAATGGTGTATCAATACACCCAGGCTCTACAAAGATACAGACGTCCTTTCTAACTCAGTTGCCAGAGAGGAAGGAAACTGCTTAGGGATTTCCCCATGAGGCCAATGGTGACTTTAAAACAGTTGCATAGTTGAATGGCTGTGATAGGAGAAAATGTAGGAGGGATCAACAACATTATAGTTACTCCACAATACTAACCTAAATGATGGAGTGAAAAAAAGGAAGTCTGTACAGAATAAAAATATTCCAAAACATGCATCCTTTTTGCAATAAGGCACTAAAGTAAAACTGCAAAAGAATTGGCAAAAAGTACCATTCTTCATATTTTCAAGCATGGTGGTGGCTGCTGCATCATGTTATGGGTATGCTTGTCATCGGCAAGAACTAGTGATTCTTTGGGGGATAAAAATAAATGTAAGAGAGCTAAGCAGAGGCAAAATCCTAGCTGAAAACCTGGTTCAGTCTGCTTTCCAACAGACATAGAGAGCCCAATTCCGCTTTCAGCAGAACAATAACCTAAAACACAAGGCCAAATATACACTGGAATTGCTAACCAAGATAACATTGAATCTCTATTATACAGTAGTGCTATTGATGCAAAATGTTAGCTACAATTTAAGAAAACTAACACTAAAGTGAAAGTTATAAATGTATGTGGGTATTTGATGGAGTCAATTTGGGGTCATGATAGTGGCTGTACCAAATGTTTGATGTATTATAATAATTGATTGTAATATGTTGTATTTATAGAAGGGGAAGGGTTATAAGACCCCTCCACATGTATAGGGTCCTAGATTACAGATTAACAATATATATATATTCATTATAATGTTTTAAAATTGTTCCACAGTCGTTTCTAAGTCTCTGCCTCTTATAAAGAAACGGTCTGATAAATGTGTGAAATATTGCATGGAGTCTGTGAGAAAGCACTTCAAAGATAAACACAGAATCCTGCAGGGGAGTAAAAGAGATAAGAGACTCGTCAGACATACCTCTATAAATCAACTTGGGGGAGTGGACATTTACTGCTGAGCCCTTAGAAAACACTGGAACTATTGTATCTCTCTTGCAAGTTTGTATTGTTGTGTCTGCATGGGCTTGGTCTGATGAGTAGAAGGTAATGACATATGCAGTGACATCACTAGGGCTGGACTTCGGGCTTAATAAAATAACTTGGGACTTTTCCTATGGGGCAGAACTCAGGAGAGACATCAGTTGTATGTGTGATGTTTGATCTTTGACTTCTGTCTACAGCTGTATTTTGATTCAAATTGTAATGATGTATAAGTGCACATTTTGAGTGTTCCTTATTTGTTAAGTAAATAAAAGGGAGCACAGAAAAACAGAACCAACATAGTACTGACGGTGGCTCCCGATAGTGGCTAATTAACATTATACAAATTGTAAAATAAAAAAAGCTTTAAAATATTCTAAAACGCATACATCAACTCGGCAGGTTCAGCCCTACAGAAACCTATAGCTTGAGTGTCCAAATTTCATCCACACAAATTATAAAGGCACACAATTAAAATTCTGAATAACGGCACAGCTATTTATAGCCTATTTCACTGTGGAAAAGGGGCCGCAATCCATGTCATGTTGATATGATTTTCAGTTGGCTTCTATATGGCTGGTTTCCCATTCATCTATAAAGGGATCATATTTACAATCACCTTCTCCAAACGGTTTACTTATTTACGTAGCTCTTATCAATAGATGTTATCCATTTATAAATTGCACTGCATGGAGAATTATTTTATTTCTATGGTAAAAAAATGAAGTAGATGCTTTTTTCACTCCGAACCAGTAGGTTCGCTGGACCTTATTCGTGGTTTCCACGCACATAAAGGTATACGTCTTATATGTAGACACACCTCTGCCACACCTTTACTTCTAAGATCTTCACCCTGAAAGAATAGCGGGTGAATAGCATGCTATTCTCATGCTTAAATTCAATGTCAGAATATGCATAGAGAGAAAAGTGCATAAAAAGGGAATTACGTTTCATTTACGCACGCTTAACTTGGGTCAGAATCGGGGACTAAGAACTTAAGGAAATTAAATGTGTTTGTGTCTGGCTTTGTCGTTGTTTCAATATTGGTCATTGAATCCAAGAAAGAACATGGGCCTTGACCTAATGTCACCCCATATCCTTTCCCTAGACAGGAAAGAGAGTAATCAACATCAAATCAAATTGTATTTGTCACATGTGCCGAATACAACTGGTGTAGACCCTTAACCAACAATGCCGTTTTAAGGAAATAGAGTTAAGAAAATATTTGCTAAAGAAAATAAAGTACAATTTTTGTTTAAGTGATTCACTGTGCACATGCTCAGTTTAGTTCTGTACTCTCATGTGATAAAAGCAATACGGTGTGATTAACTCTGCCGATTCTATTGACAGAAATCTGATTTTGAGGTATAAAAGTAATTATTTTGACCAAATTAGTTTTTGTGATGGCAAATGCTTTGTAGTTTCGTTCATCAAACTTATATCAGGTGTATAATCAGTCTGTGTAGAGGCATTTGATGCAAGTTAGCAATGCTAAAGTAGGGTTAATTGTAACAACTTGTGAGAAAATGTTACAACTAACCCTGGGGAGACAATTAGATCGGTTGCATAACCCTGAGTGAAACTGAATGTTTTTGACAAATGTTTTCTTTTCCTTCCAGCCTGCCTAGATCATGGAAAAGAAAGACATACAGGAGAGTACCTCTCCACACTTTGAAAAGAGAGTCAAATGATGTAGCAGAGCATGGGGAGACAACTGGATCGGTTGCAAAGTTGTATGGCATATGTCATGTGACAGATTCTGCAGAGAGTGAAATAAGCTACTGGAGAAGGGGTCGAGAGAGCTTCCTCACGTAGGCTACCGTAGTGGAAACAGGGTCTTCATGGATGAGCAGAAGTTGTCAGAGTATTTCTTGAAGGCAGGTGATTTATGCCCACGGTCCCACTGCTATCCAGCCCACCTCTCCAGCTGCCTCCCAGGCCACATTACATTTACATTTTAGTCATTTAGCAGACGCTCTTATCTAGAGCGACTTACAGTAGAGTGCATACATTTTATTACATTTTTACATACTGAGACAAGGATATCCCTACCGGCCAAACCCTCCCTAACCCGGACGACGCTATGCCAATTGTGCATCACCCCACGGACCTCCCAGTTGCGGCCGGCTGCGACAGAGCCTGGGCGCGAACCCAGCCCAGCCTGGGCGCGAACCCAGAGACTCTGGTGGCGCAGCTAGCACTGCGATGCAGTGCCCTAGACCACTGCGCCACCCGGGAGGTCTCTGGAGGTCTCCTACATCTCCAGCTGCCTCCCAGGCCACATCTCCAGCTGCCTTCCAGGCCACTTCTCCAGCTGCCTTCCAGGCCACATCTCCAGCTGCCTTCCAGGCCACTTCTCCAGCTGCCTTCCAGGCCACATCTCCAGCTGCCTTCCAGGCCACATCTCCAGCTGCCTTCCAGGCCACATCTCCAGCTGCCTCCCAGGCCACATCTCCAGCTGCCTCCCAGGCCACATCTCCAGCTGCCTTCCAGGCCACATCTCCAGCTGCCTTCCAGGCCACGTCTCCAGCTGCCTTCCAGGCCACGTCTCCAGCTGCCTCCCAGGCCACATCTCCAGCTGCCTTCCAGGCCACATCTCCAGCTGCCTTCCAGGCCACATCTCCAGCTGCCTCCCAGGCCACATCTCCAGCTGACTCCCAGGCCACATCTCAGCTGCCTTCCAGGCCACATCTCCAGCTGCCTTCCAGGCCACATCTCCAGCTGCCTTCCAGGCCACTTCTCCAACTGCCTTCCAGACACCTCCCAACATGTATCAGGCTGTGGCTGGGAAACACCTGATTACTCTTCTGATTTCAACCCAGCTGATGTGTGCCCCTTCCCAAAAGCAGGGCCCAGGAAAATTACAACAAGGGGTAGGCAGAGGAGAAGAAACCCCGTCAAGCAGGCACTGGAAGAACAGCATAACAAGTTAAGCTCTCAGAAGGCAAAATAAAAATTGCCCTGCCTCAAAAAACATCTGTAAAGAAGCAAGCTAAGACAAAGCCGAAACAAAGCACATTGAACTAGAAGATTCAGATTCCTCCAACGAGGAAAACTGCTGCATTGTGTGCATGGAGCACTTTAACAAATCCATGTCCAAGGAGGTCTGGGTGCCATGCTAGGAATGCCAATTATGGGCCCGCCAAGCCTGTACCTCAGGACAGCTATACCACTGTCACAACTGTGACTCTGATTAAGTCAGAGTCCAACATTGTCCTACACAGACGCATACACAGACACACACCACAAACGTTCAGGTGTTTCGTTTGGCCTACTTGTTGTTTGGTTGAGAAAGATAATTTAGTGAAGGGTAAAATAATAAATATTGTATTTAAATGTATTATTATTTCTGCCAAACAAAATGCTAAACAGGGCAATGTTGCTCTCATGGTCTCAATAAAGGTGTTCAATAATTAGTTGCATGTCATGATTTATGCACTTTTTCAATCTGTTACAGTTCACCCCAAGCACTGTTACAACTAACCCAGACCATGGGGTAAATTGTAACACTCCATTCCTTGTATTTAAGACAACACCATGCATTTGCAGTTTATTTACATATACTGTATAATAACCACACCCATTTTTAAAGGACGAATGTAGGTTGTTTTTATCAAGTTTTGAAAACACTACCAAAAACGATCTCTGGGAAACTGACTAAAAGGTGATTAGTGTTACAACCATCCCCGGTCTCCCCTACATGTAACACTTTCATTCGAAGTTTATAGCTTTATTTCTGTCAAATTATGACTCTGCATTTTTTCAGAGTCAAACTAAATGATGTATTGTGTGGCCATGGTAGGGTAAGCTGTGTAGGATATAGCAAAGTAAATGGCAAACTTTGCACTACATTGCTGTTTTCAAACTACAGATTTTCCATCTTTGTATGATACATTGGTATGCCTAATAGCTGAGGCTTTAAGGCTGTTTCAATTTTATTATTAGGTTTATCTACTTTCTGTACTATCATAAGTGCAAATCAAGTCTGTGTGTTCATTTATTTTAAGTAGTAATTTGTCTTGATATAAAGGAGTGGCGACTCTGCCGAGACATTTCAGGGTCAATTGAATATCTTGTAAAGATAGTTGAACTGTTACAAATGTGCATTGCTTGCTGTTATTACACCATGGTTACTTAGTACTTCCTATTACTGAGAAGCAAGCCAAGTGAGCTAAAAAGAAAGAAAGAGAAGTTGGCCTACACTTTGACGAAAAGATAAGATTGAATGCTGAGCAACGATGCCCTGACTGTAAGTCTGGATAAAGTAGGTATGCTGAAAAAAATGTGTTTTCTTACTTGCTAAAACCAAGTAGCCTAAGCCATTGGAATCACACTATACGTTTGCACAGTTGATTAAGATAAAAAATATATATTATATAGTGCAAATACTAACTACTTGTAGCTTGACAAATACCCAGGTATTGTAGCTTGACATTGCATGTGCTTCTAATACACTTGTAATAAACTTGGCTTTTAAACATTTAAGGTTGTATGGTATAATATTCATCAGATTCATGATTTTAATTTGAAGTCAAGTTCCACTGAGAACACGACTAAGAATGATGAACTGAACACTAAACAAACATTTTACAAATTTGACTTGTGACGATTCTCTATTTTATTAATTCACGGATGTTCTCGCATTTTCAGCATCAAGTTCTCGTCATATGTAAGTAAAAGTTGCATATTGTATAAAAGGTATACCCTATAAACAAATATTATGAAACATCTGAATACTATGAACAATATGAAACCTCATCAACGTAGTTAATGCTGGACATGTTTTCTGTGAGAGCCTGTTGTAGCGGCTTTAGAATGTCTTCCATTTTACTGTTACCTCATTTCACGGCCCAAAAGGATCCACCCCTTTTTATTTTTTTTTGCCTAAAATGACGTACCTAAATCTAACTGCCTGTAGCTCAGGACCTGAAACACGGATATGCATATTCTTGATACCATTTGAAAGGAAAGACTTTGAAGTGTGTGGAAATGTTAAATTAATGTAGGAGAATATAACACATTAGATCTGGTAAAAGATAATACAAAGAAAAAAAACATGTTTTTTTTTGTATTTTCTTTGTACCATCATCTTTGAAATGCAAGAGAAAGGCCACAATGTATTATTCTAGCCCAGGCGCAATTTAGATTTTGGCCACAAGATGGCAGCAGTATACGTGCAAAGTTTAGACTGATCCAATGAACCACTGCATTTCTGTTCAAAATGTTTTATCAAGACTGCCCAAATGTGGCTAATTGGTTTATTAATACATTTTCAAGTTCATAACTGTGCACTCTCCTCAAACAATAGCATGGTATTCTTTCACTGTAATAGCTACTGTAAATTGGACAGTGCAGTTAGATTAACAAGAATTTAAGCTTTCAATATTTAAGCTGCCAATATCAGATATGTCTATGTCCTGAAAAATGGTCTTGTTATTAACAACCTTATGCTAATCACATTAGCCTACGTTAAGTCAACCATCCCGCGGGGCACCCACCGATCCTGTAGAGGCTAACACGGAACCCAAACCGGCTGCACGCGTGCGCCATAATGCATACATTTATTTTGTACCCTACACCAAACGCGATCACGACACGCAGGTTAAAATATCAAAACAAACTCTGAACAAATTACATTAATTTGGGGACAAGTCGAAAAGCATGAAACATTTATGGCAATTTAGCTAGTTAGCTTGCACTTGCTAGCTAATTTGTCCTATTTAGCTAGCTTGCTGTTGCTAGCTAATTTATCCTGGGATATAAACATTAGGTTGTTATTTTACCTGAAATGCACAAGGTCCTTTACTCCGACAATTAATTCACACATAAAACGGTCAACCGAATCGTTTCTAGTCCTCTCCTCCTTCCAGGCTTTTTCATCTTTGAATTTATATGGTGATTGGCATCTAAACTTTCATAGTATTACCACGACAACCGGCAACACAGTTCGTCTTTCAATCACCCACGTTGGTATAACCAAAGAGGAGATGGCATGTGGGCACCTGCTTCTATAAACCAATGAGGAGATGGGAGAGAGAGGACTTGGAGTGCGATCTCCGTCAGAAATAGAAAGGACTTCTATTTTAGCCCTTGGCAACGCAGACGCTCGTTGATGCGCGCGAGCAGTGCGGGTGCAATAATTGAATAACATAGATTTCTACATTTATTTTGTGACGCGAGCGGTGTTGTCAGGGTATAAGTGTTATGTTTTCAAAATGTATATTGCTATTTGTAGGTGACCTACTGACTGTTCCATAACAAATAGTAACAGAGCGCATTATGTGATCATTTTGAAATAACTGGACTCTTGCAGTGCTAAGATCAGAATTCAACAATATAGTTTCCGAGTAACAGTCGTATTAGCAAGGAGAGCATCCAGTCCTGTGGAATACATTCAGAGGGCACACAAAGCTAGAGAGTAAAGCTATACGGTATTTACTGTTATTCAATGCAGTCTTTGTATGAGGACACTTATCAGACACAAAACAGTGCTTCTCCTGACATGTTCATCCACCAAGGGATCGTAGACTGGACAAAAATATAAACACAACATGCAACCATTTCAAAGATTTCACTGAGTTACAGTTCATATAAGGAAATAAGTCAATTGAAATAAATTCATTAGGCCCTAATCTATGGATATCACATGACTGGGAATACAGATATGCATCTGCTGGTCACAGATACCTTTAAAAGAATGTAGGGGCGTGGATCAGAAAACCAGTCAGTATCTGTTGTGATAACCATTTGCATCATTCAACACGGCACATCTCCTTCGCATAGAGTTGATCAGGCTTTTGATTGTGGAATGTTGTCCCACTCCTCTTAAATGGTTGTGCGAAGTTGCTGGATATTGGTGGGAACTGGAAGACGTTGTCGATGCACTTTGTGATGTAGCCAGTGACTGAGGTGGTGACTGGTACTTCCTGCTTTAGTTTTTGCTTATTAGCAGGAATCAGGATGATAGAATTATGGTCAGATTTGCCAAATGGAGGGCGAGGGAGAGCTTTGTATGCGTCTCTGTGTGTGGAGTAAAGGTGATCTATTGTTTTTCCCCCCTCTGGTTGCACATGTAACATGCTGGTAGAAATGAGGTAAAACGGATTTAAGTGTGCCTGCATTAAAGTCCCCGGCCACTAGGAGCACCACTTCTGGATAAGCATTTTCTTGTTTGCTTATGGCCTTATACAGCTCGTTGAGTGCGGTCTTAGTGCCAGCACCGGTTTATGGTGGTAAATAGATGGCTATGAAAAATATAGATAAACTCACTTGGTAGATAGTGTGGTCTAAAGCTTATCATGATGTACTCTACCTCAGGTGAGCAATACCTCGAGACTTCCTTAATATTAGACATTGCGCACCAGCAGTTATTGACAAATAGACCCACACCACCACCCTTTGTCTTACCAGATGTAGCTGTTCTGTCCTGCCGATGCACGGAAAACCCAGCCAACTGTATATTATCCGTGTCGTTGTTCAGCCATGACTCGTTGAAACATAAGATATTACAGTTTTTAATGTCCCGTAAGCTCATCCAGTTTATTCTCCAGTGATTGCACATTGGCCAATAGAACGGATTGTAAAGGCGGGTTACCCACTCGCCGATAAATTCTCACAAGGGTCCCGGATCTGCGCCCCCTGTATCTCTGTCTTTTCTTCATGTGAATGACAAGGATTTGGGCCTGGTCCGGTAGAAACAGTATATCTTTCGCTTCAGACTCATTAAAGAAAACATCTTCGTCCAGTTGGAGGTGAGTAATCGCTGTTCTGATATCCAGACGCTCTTTCGGTCATAAGAGATGGTAGCAGCAACATTATGTACATAATAAGTTTCAAACAATGCCAAAAAACACACAAAATAGCTTGATTGGTCAGGAACCTGTAAAACGCCGAACTGCAGTCCAGTCAAAACCCTGGTGAGGACGACGAGCATGCAGATGAGCTTCCCGAGACGGTTTCTGATAGGTTGTGCATATCCACAGTTTCATCAGCTGTCCTGATGGATGGTCTCAGACGATCCCGCAGGTGAAGAAGACGGATGTGGAGGTCCTGTGCTGGCGTAGTTACACTTGGTCACTTGCGTACTGCCAAATTCACTAAAAGGACGTTGGCGGCGACTTATGGTAGACAAATTAACATTCATTGCTCTGGTGGACAGTCCTGCAGTCAGCATTCCAATTGCATGCTCACTCTAAACTTGATATCTGTGGCATTATGTTGTGTGACAAAACTGCACATTTTAGAGTGGCCTTTTATTGTCCTCAGCACAAGGTGCACCGGTGTAATGGTCATGCTGTTTAATCAGCTTCTTGATATGCCACATCGCTTCTTGATATGCAAAACCTGTCAGGTGGATGTATTATCTTGGCAAAGGAGAAATGCTTACTATCAGGAATGAAAACAAATTTGTGCACATCATTTGAGAGAAATAAGCTTTTTGTGCATATAGAACATTTCTGGAATCTTTTATTTCAGCTCATGAAACATAGAACCAACACTTTACATTTTTGTTCAGTAGTTACACGACGGAGAGCTTGCCATGTGGCATTGAAGAATTCTCAGATTTTACAAAAATGTTGTGTACCATATTTTGGTATTTTACCAATACACATTTTCATAGCTTATATCACTTTTACCTGAAAAACAGGTAAACAATCATTGTTCAGCATAGTTTTGTTGAGGAATATGAAGAAACATCAAGTACAATAATCCTTCTTAAAAGGGCCCAAAACACACATTGATCTACCAGTTTGTACTTCCCAGTTAACCAGCAGCCAAAGGAAACATATTTGTTTCCCCATAAAATACACAAGGAGACTTTGTAAAACAGTCAAACATTGGTATTCCCCCTGTCCCCCAGTTGTTTCTCTGTAGATAAAGCAAAACATTGTCAATGTCAAGAAATTGCTTGTCATTTGGAATGATTTTGACAGGGAAGTGCATTTAAATAATGTATGAATAATGCATTTAAATACATCGTAGTTGGCTAGTTCTCAAAAAGCAGCATTTGACTGTCAAACATCATTTAAAATGTCTCATTCAACTTCAGTCACAATGTTGTGAAGTTTCAAATATTCAAATGTGAAGAAGTAGTGTCAGAAAAAAAAGAAGTTGGTTCTGGTGTTGCTTGTCACAAACATTGGCTAACCTTTGGCTTGAGTAGTATAACAAGCGTTCTTCTTGGCTAGTTATTTTCTTGTGTGACTTGACCACTTCCAATACATTCTCTTCCCTCTCTGATCCACCCTTGTTTTGACATTTCCACCCATTGTGCAACTAGAGGTGGACCCAAGTATAGACTTGGGTCCTTGTACCACACAAAACCAATAACATTATCAGGTCCACCTCTACAACTCAGCACCTCTTCAGCCCCACACCACCCCAAGGCACAGTCAGGGATCAGTCACTCAATCAGTACAGGTCAGTACAATACAATAGACCTCCACAGTCAACGTCATTGACGTCCATCCATCCGTCCCTCCTCACCCTCCCTCGCATTCCTCTTGTCCTTCCTCTCTGATGTAGTGCAGTAGCTCTGACTTAGACCAAATATGGGCCCATCTGTCCCTGTGTACTGTGTTCCACCTCCTCAAATTTCAATCTTAAACCAGCTCAAAACCAGCCCAGACCAGTTCAAACCGACTCAAACCAGCTCCCTGCACCTGAGGAGACACGCCTAGCACTACCAGCCATGGTAGACAGTACATCACTGGCTGTGCAAGCTTTGATTGGAGTCAATAACACACATCCATCCTTCTATGGGCTACTTATTCTTGGCTTGGCTTTCTGAAGTTGCTCCCCCGTTGGATGCAGTGGGGGCATTGGCGGTTTCAGGTCGTGGTTTAGATTTAGGAACGGAGTCTGGCTCCCAGAGGAAGAACTCGTGCAGGAGGGTGTTGACGCTCTCGGGACACTCCATCATCACCATGTGACTGCCCTCATTGATTATCTTCAGGAAGGCAAGCAGCAAGATCTGAGAGGAGGTAGAGAGGTTAGATTAGGTTTAAAGAAAGGGTTAAAGTTGGCGTTAACGGTTTCTCTCTCACCTCTGCCATGCGTTGATCCTCCTCCACGGGCACAAACTTGTCGTACATGCCGTGCACCAGTAGGATAGGCACAGTGATCTCTGCATGGTACACCTCGTCGCCCTCTGGCCAGTACTGGCCACTCATCATGGCACGCAGCACGAAGGAGGACACGTTGAAAGCATTGTTGTCTTTCAACAGCTGCTTCTCCTTCGCACCCTGGTGGGCAAACCCAGCCCTGAGGGAGGCAGAGGAGAGAGTGAGTAGGATATAGGATATCATACTTGAACGTCATAGACGGAAAGATATTTGCACTGAAGTTTGTCTGTATGGGAGGGAAGGCGCACACACACACACACTCTCTCGCTCTTACTTGAGAAAGCTCCAGGAGAGGCAGGGGGAGAGGCAGTGCAGGACGCAGGTGGGCAGGTTGAAGATGGAACAAAGGCTGGGCTCCAGGGCAGTGGGGCCTCCTCCGTTTATCATCACCACCTTGTGGACCTGGTCCGGGTACTCATGGGCCAGGAATGTACAGAATGACACACTGTACAAAGAGAGAGATGGAGAGAGTCTGGGAGAGCAAAAGGCAGAAAATACAGTAGTGTAGTGTCTATAACTAGTGTAGTGTCTATAACTAACACACTTCTGTCTAACTCACCCATAAGAGTGTCCGATGAGAATGTTCCTTTTCCGTGCATATCTCTTAAAGATGGCCCTCATGTCCTCGGCCAGGGCATAGAACGTGTATGCCGCCGCGATCTGGGGCGCCGAGCTCGCCCCGTGACCTACCAGATCTGGCACGATGACCTCATAGCCCAGACGGAAGAAGAAGTCCAGCTGACTGCCCCAGATGTCCAGCGAGCCGCCCACACCGTGCACAAAGAACAGTGCCACGTCCGCGTGTGTCCCCTTACATGATGTGATCTTCCTCTCGCTGTCGATCACCACTGTGCGCTTGGGCTTCCGCCGTCGCTTCCGGGGCTGCTGGGTCAGATCTGGGGCTAATTCCAGGATCGGGGCTGGAGCTGTTGCCGCTCCCCCTGCCCCACTTCCCCCTGTCCCAACCACTGACCCCGTCTTGTCCACTTTGGTGTCAGGATTGGGAGTTGGATTGGACGGTGGGTCTGCGAGCTCTACCTCTACTGTACAGTTGGGTTCTGCTTCTCCGTTCGGAGCATGTAACAGCTCCTGTCTCACCGCATCCCCCAGGTTTTCTATCAGTAGCTGTCCGTTACGATACACTGTGATCTTCCTCTTGCAGTGGACGCTTCCCCCTGGCCCGCTGGGCTCTTCCTCCACCTCCCGCTCCGGGATGACGTGTCGGACCCTCAGGACGCGACCTGGTTTGACCTCCACAAACTCGTAGCCGTCAGCGGGTTCTGAGGTTTCTATGGGAACCACAACGTTGGCCGACTTCCCCGTCAGGCAGCAGAGGAGGCCGTCCAAAAAGGTGGTCAGCATGGCTGCCCCTGAATGTTCACACACATAGACATAAACATGAGTCAATTGCATATGAATGATGAAGGCAATGGCTGACGATAGATAGGCGGCTGTTTCCCTATACATATACAAATATAAGGAAACACGCACCCAGTAACAGCATCCACACACAAAGACATGCTGCTAGGATAATCCCTAATCTAAAGCCGTTAGGGGTAAGGTTAGACTACGTGAACAGAGTCCACTCTTAGAATCCCAGCACAACAGAATAACGAGCGCATAATATATCAGGAACGGGAGAGGAACTCCTTTGACACGTGGGTGGCTAGTTAAAACCATTGAAACTTGACCATTTTCCTTCAGACGTGGCCCATAAATAGGCTCTTCTATCAAGCCTCTTTCCCCTAGTGAGGCCTTAGAAGTATTAATAGAAAGGGGGGACAGTAATAGCCCGTGGCTGAGTTAAAGCCGGCTACAGTGTGCCCATGTGTGCCCCCTGTGTCTTCCAGAATTATTACAGTTCATAGGACCCAAGGCCTGGGGTGAATATTGTTGAGGCTACAAAGCAAGAACGTGTTTGTTTTGATCAGCAAAGTAAATGACAAACTTTGCATTTCATTGCTGATGCTGTTTTCCAACTACTGTTTTTTTTTAGAATACTTAAACAATGGTTGTGTGATTTTCGGGCTGTTACAATCTGATTATGGAATGGGGTATTTGGGAGTGGGACTGCTCTGAATAAAGCGAAGATGACATGCATTCACAGATGTTGCCCACACAAACATAATCTGGCTCAGGACAGCCCTCGTAAAGGGATTGGGGTGTGGCTCTTCTTTAAGATCCCATTTAATTCAAATAAACTATTCTGAGTGGGCAGCATCTTGGCTTTTAACATAGACTTGTTAGACACTGTTTTCACATATTGACAAACAACTGACAAAATGTTCCTGACAAAAGAACAAAACAAAATCAGACCAAACCAGATCGTTACAACTACTGATACGTATTCACACTATGTCCTCTCGCTGTGTTCCTAATGTATTATTTGCTGAGCAGCGACTCTTAAGATAAGTGTTGTTTATCAGACTGGCAACCGAAGAGAGAGTCAAGCTGGTTCTGTCTCCTGTGGTATTAGTCTTCCTGTTGCTCTCCTCACCTTTCTTTCCTGGAAAAGGAGGGATTACACCCATTTCTTTCTCTCCCTCCAGACACACTGCAATATGTTTGTCTAACTATCCTTTCAAAAAAAAAAAGTGGTTCTCCATAAACAATTCTTTCAACTTTTGTGTTTGCAATAGAATATAATAGAATAGGCCGGAGATGTCTTTTCTTTTGTGGTTTGATGTTGGAACCAGACTTTCCCTTTGTACATTTACATTACATTTTAGTCATTTAGCAGACGCTCTTATCCAGAGCGACTTACAGTAGAGTGCATACATTTTATTACATTTACATACTGAGACAAGGATATCCCTACCGGCCAAACCCTCCCTAACCCGGACGACACTATGCCAATTGTGCGTCGCCCCACGGACCTCCCGGTTGCGGCCGGCTGCGACAGAGCCTGGGCGTGAACCCAGAGACTCTGGTGGCGCAGCTAGCACTGCGATGCAGTGCCCTAGACCACTGCGCCACCCGGGAGGTACAACTGCAGACCTTTCAACCCCCACTGCTCACTGTGGTTGGATGAGGCTTATAGTAACAATGTAGCATATAACTCCGCTCCTCTCGTTTTCTCCCCCCTCTCTTTCGCTTACTTGCACTTCCTCAGCCCACACAGTGTTCTGTGGTGCTGTGTGTTTTGTGATAGCTGTAGGCCTTGATGTCTGACACATCAGGTTTGAGCTATTGAAAAACGTGTCCCTTGACTACTGTGGCGTGGCCCTCCATTTTCTCTCAGTGTAGATTCTGACAGGGGGCATGGTCAGCATGTAAAGACCCTGTCCTGTGTTTAAAAGGTAAACCCCTTATAGGCTACCTAACTTACTGGTATATATATATATATATATATATATATATATATATATATATATATATATAGCTTACAGTAATAGCTTACTGTATTTCTACAATCAGAGACCATACACTTTACTGTTAATAAGTAGTCCATTTCAGGTGTCATTTTAGGTAGAAAACTGATACACATTGCGTCCCCCCCCATAAATGACTGCCTTTAAACCACACCTATCCCTCCTTTTCATAGCAGTCTCCCTCAGTGCTCATCTGCTGTATATATTATTCAATAACCAGGAGTATAGATGCTATAGGTTTAAATTATTCATAAGTCCAGTGATGCCTGAAAACAGACTCAGTGTCTCGTCACAACACACTGAATGACAAATCACCGAGTGGAACCTCTCACGTTAACGCCACCGCGGGCTTATTTGTGGTGTGGCACACAACGGTTGTACATCTCTCATACTCCAACTATTTTATTCATTTTGCTATTGGTGACATCATTCATATGTGGTCTTATTTGAATAATAAGGATTCGAAGGTACTGCCACCCACTTTCTTGGCCAATAACGCCTTTATGTTATCAGTATAACAAGGCACTGGCTACAAATAGCAGAAGTCCCACACACATTCTTAGTGTGCACACTCATTAAAATCCCCCCGCTGTCTACCCACTGAGGAACAAGAGTGTAACTTTTTGGCAACTTCAATTTAAGCAATTGGGTCAAAATCTCTGGTCCATGTGCAAATTTAGTCAATCCTTCAAATTGGCCGGCGATATCTGCAAGGCTAGCAGTAGCAACACACAGACTTCCCTGCTAATGGCGTAGCTAAAACAGTGTTGCATAAGCCCAGATCAAAGGGTAGTCAACTCTGTGTAGGGATTGGCGCTTAGAAAAGAGCAGATAGCATCAGATGGATTAAAACACATTATGGCCTGTGCTGACAGTCTCGGGCCTGCTAAGGGTCAACAAACACTAACAATAATCCTTCTTCTTCTTCTAGGTGTGTCTACAGGCATGCTTCTGTTCTGCACGATGCAAAGTGGTATCTTTAATATATCAAGGTCCCAATACTATGTGATTGTATGTAGTTCTGTCCTTCAGCTGTCAGTCTATTCATGTCATATTTTATGTTTTGTGTGGACCCCAGGAAGAGTAGCTGCAGTTTTGGGGATCCTAATCAAATACTAACAATGGCTCCAACTTCTGTGGATGAGTGTCAGGACAATTGATTTGTTGGCTCATGGTGAGAGTCAACCATGAGATGTGCATAGGCTACATGGGATCAATCGATACTTTAAAAATGGTATTGAAATCTGATGCTAAGCAGACTCTAAATTCATGTATACATACATGTTGTATATTCTGTACTAAATCAGAGGCGAGACCAACCATGAGAGAAGTCTCTGAGGAGTTGATCAAAATCAGAGCCTATTTGGTACTAAAAACACAATCATTTCTAAATGTTGCTGAGAATGTGTTCATTATCCTCCAATGGACTGGTGTCAGCTGGAGGATCCAATCAATATCAGCTACTTTACAAGGCAACAGATCACATGACCTATCACTGGGTGACATCTTCAAATCAATACACAGGATCGGTGCTTTGTCTTGAATACAAATAATCAAAACAATTGGTCACAAAACCAATCAAATAGAATATTGGTGTGACATTAAATACAAAACACACCCTGAGGTAGTCGGGAACATTATTTTCATGACGATGTATTAATAATGTATCTATTTATAGAATTATTAGGCCTTTTTCAAGCTTATTTTTAAAACCTCAACCAGTACAATATAGTCTCAGGAATGTCATGCAATAAGTGGGCTGTCCAAAGGACAAATCCTATCAGGGCTCTCATGAATCACATGTCAATAATTAGGTCATATCACAACTGAAATGAATCTAATATCATGTATTGTTATTAGTTGGATACAACAATATATATACACATTGTTGGCTATCTAATAAATGAGGTAGTTTATTTGCTACTGTTCCGTTTACTATAGGTCCCCTTCCATAGAATGGAAAACAACAAAGCGTGGATCACTGACGGATGTCTGATCCAGAAAATATACAGCAAACGTCAGAATGTTTTTCACGTTTTGTTCACCAATTCTCAAGATGCATTAGATCAGCCATACCACTTTACACACAAGTAATACCACATCCCCATTTTGGTGTTTGATTTAGGCTAATTAAATTCGGAGAATTTGTTATGCAACTGGTTTAGTGTATCTCCCTAATTTCCCGGTGCGTTCTCTTTTTGCCTTCTGTTGACACGAAATACAATTATAATCATACATCAGGCTTCATTCATATACATTCTCAACAACGAAGAATCATACCTTATTATTGTCGAAGTCCACAGGGGTAAAATTGTTAGATAATACGCTTCTTTCTCGGTATACTGCGTCTTGGAAGCAGGCGCGCTATAATCTGTTGCAGCCAATCCAATAATCTAATCTAATTGGAGTCAGCAGCACTGTTCTCAACCTCAACATTCTTATCCGTTGGTTTACCTGATAAACGAATAAAAATGGAAACCAAGGTGCATTATCAATTCCATTGCATATTGGACGTGCCCGTGGGCGCATAGTGGATGCGCACACCAGGTGTCTATCTACATGTGGAGGTTTTTAATCCATTGTAAAGCGCACCGTTCACTCTTTTCCAACTGTTCCCTGGTCCCGTGACTGCCTCTCTGAAACCTGGCCTCAGAGCAAAACGTATTATATTTGACCAAAATCCGGGTCACTCCATTTAGTATAAAATGTTACTTTACATTAGGTTACATTACATTGGCCCTAGCAATGTAATAACGATCGTAAAATATAATATGAATTATAGGATGTATAGTAATATGATATGCTACGTTCGACTGCTTTAGTATGATATGCTATGTTAGGTTAGGGTTAGGAGTTAGGTTAAAGGGTTAAATTTAAGAGTTAAGGTTAGGGGAAGGGTTAGCTAACATGCTAAGTAGTTGCATAGTAGTAAAACAGTAGTAAGTAGGCGAAAAGTTGCTATTTAGCTAAAATACTAAAGTTGTCCGTGATGAGATTCGAACACGCAACCTTTGGGTTGCTAGACTTTCGCATTAAACACCAACCCAACCAACTCAACCCAACCTTACCTTACCCTACCCTATCCTACCCTACCCTACCCTACCCAACCTACTACCCTCCAGATTGCAAGACATTTGTGTTAAATGTCCACCCCACCCACCGCCCTCCTTTCATTTTTGACTTAAGTAACTTACTGTCCATACCAAACGTAACATATCATACTATTTGAGCAGGGTTGGGTAGGTTACTTTCTAAATGTAATCCGTTAGTTACTAGTTACCTGTCCAAAATTGTAATCAGTAACATAATTTTGGGATTACCCAAACTCAGTAACGCAATCTGATTAAATTCAGTTACTTTTAGATTACTTTCCCCTTAGGGGGCTTTAAAAGACAGAAAATAATAATACCAATTGAACAACATCTATTGCAAGATAAATCAATGTTAGCGTTTAGATAACTGCCCATAAATGGGTGTTGCATTTGACTTTATGGGTTGGTTATGTAGACTTCTTCTAACCCATTGCTTTCCACTAAAGATAATAATATGATTAGGTTACATCTTTACATTAAAAACCAAAGTCTGTCAGATTTCCAGTCATTCCAATTAATTGAATAGGACTTGGAAATATGGTATAGTATAGATTAGCCAAATGATTTTACCTGAACATAACCCCAAAACTAAGGATTTATTAGCCTACTCTGTTGTTTAAGATTTTGTTGTCATGGAGGACTTTTTGGACTCATTGCTTCAAGTTGAAAAATAAATGCTGCTCTCGTGGAAGGGCATGCTTTGAGCACTACCAAAAAGTGCTATTTGCATGTGAAAAATATATGCCATATACTGCATTTGCCATAGGCCTATTGTTTAAGTGTTTGTTGGTGACCCTTTGATATCTCTATAATTTGCAGATGTTTAAAGGGCGAATCCACAGTTGAAACAATAACAAAGCTGTTAAAAGACGAGGGATGGGCCTGGAGAAATGTAACCACTTTCAGATTAATAGACAGAGCTATGGATGCAAGGACTGACACTCTATTATATCAAAAGTATTGTTTTAAACATATTTTTTCAGGCTACACAGTGTTTGTTTACATTTACAATGTTTACAAACATTGGGAGGGGAAAAAAAGCTTATATTTTGGATTCTCATGGGTGTGAAGGTTGAACTAAGCTCATGATCTGATTAGGATCTCTTTTAGTTCTCATTTGGACTAATCTTCCAAGAATCCTTAAATATATATTAAAAAAATATATATAATACCATCACATTTTCACATAACACACTGTTACAAATAACAGACATAATACACTGACATATTGACCAGATAAATACTCTGACAGTCTGAAAATATAGATTGGTTCCTTCATCTACCATAGTCCTGCACAACCTTCAAAGTAATGTATTTAAATGGTTCTAAAGTATTGTTTGAAATAATAAAGATTTCTGGTTTGCTCAGATAAATTATTACATTTCTTTATTGCTCTGAATCTAAAATGTTATTTTGCCTATTTCTCTTTTCTGACGGAATTACACATAGATGGTGGACAATCTATTTCTAGTATTGAATGTCTGTCTCTTATCAACTGAATACCGTTGTGAATTTAGTTTGGCCTCATGCAACCGCTGTCAGATTTCAAAAAAGCTTTACGGCAAAAGCACAATATTCAATAATCTGAGAACAACGTTCAGCCACAAAAGAAAGCCATACAGTTACCCGCTAAATTGTGGAGTCAACAAAAGTCATAAATAGCCTTATAAATCTTCACTTACCTTTGCTGATCTTCATCAAAATGCACTCTCAGGACTCCCACTTCCACAAGAAATGTTCGTTTTGTTCGGTAATGTCCATCATTTATGTCAAAATAGCGACTTTTGTTTGCGCGTTTGGTAAACAAATCCAAAGCCACGAAGCGCGTTCACTAAAAGCAGATGAAATGTCAAAAAGTTCCGTAACAGTCAGTAGAAACATGCCAAACGATGTATTGACTCAATCTTTAGGATGTTTTTTGTGTTCCAACCGGAGAATTCCTTTGTCTTCAGAAATGTGATAGAACAGAGCTCGCTCTCACATGAACGCTCATGGCAGACCTTACTCATTCCCCTCTCCTTCGGCCCCACTTCACAGTAGAAGCATCAGACAAGGTTCTAAAGACTGTTGACATTTAGTGGAAGCCATAGGAAGTGCAAACTGACCCATATCCCACTGTGTATTCGATAGGCGATGAGTTGAAAACCTACAAACCTCGGATTTCCCACTTCCTGGTTGGATTTTTTTCTCAGGTTTTGCCTGCCATATGAGTTCTGTTATACTCGCAGACGTCATTCAAACAGTTTTAGAAACTTCAGAGTGTTTTCTATCCAATACTAATAATAATATGCAAATATTAGCAACTGGGACTGAGGAGCAGGCAGTTTACTCTGGGCACCTTTTCATCCAAGCTACTCAATTCTGCCCCTGCAGCCATAAGAAGTTAATTGAAATGCCTTCCAGGTGACTACCTCATGAAGCTGGTTGAGATAATGCCAAGAGTATGCAAAGCTGTCATCAAGGCAAACGGTGGCTACTCTGAAGTATCTCAAATATAAAATATATTTTGATTTGTTAAAACCTTTTTGGGTTACTACATTATTCCATATGTGCTATTTCAGTGTTGATGTCTTCACTATTATTCTACAATGTATAAAATAGTAAAAATATATAAAACCCTTGAATGAGTAGGTGTGTCTAAACTTTTTACTGGTACTGTACGTGTGTCAAGGTAAGTTCTGATACAAATTTCCTCTGACACAACATCAATGTACATCCAATTCAATGGAAGGAAACATTTAGCACACATACAAGCAAGTGAGATCAACTTATTTTGATTTATATCTCCTTGGACGTTTCCAAGATGATTCAATAAACATTTCACTGGGTCCAAAGGGACTGATATTCCGGTAATGGCTGAAACTGGTTTCAATACCATGGACAAATATCAGATTAGGGCATTTCCAGATCTATGTATAAATTGTCCATTGCCTCTCCTTACAGTGCCAATATTTGTCAGACACAGAAACTTGCATGAGTTTAGATTTCTTAGGGGTCATACATTTTAAATGGATTAATAATATATTCATAACAGAATTGGATAGTTAGCATGTTTTTCCGGATATTTTCCCATGTTTCAGGAGAAAGGCCCAAATCCTTTTCCTAGGTCAGTTCTACACCGTGGTAAACAGAATATCTGGAATTATTAATGATTTTATAAAGTTGACTAGCTATGTGTCTTTTGGACTTAAAAATGTAAATAAGTTTGTTTTGAAATTCAGTAGACTTTGGAGGGTAGATCTTGTCTCACAGATGTTTTGAAAAAATGAGTAGGAAGTCTTTGTTTAGAAATGTATTCAATTTACCCAATAATCTCAAATTGTTGTCAAAGAGGGGCTTGGGGGGATTATATTCCAACAAAGCCCATAGTTTTATGTAAATTGAAATCCATCTTATGTCAGGATTCTTTATCCCTTCCCAGTATTTCGGATTGTACCACTTAGCCTTGAAGAGACAAAGAACATTTGTTCATGTCTAAGACTTCTTGTTCTATGATCTCCCAAGGAGTGGGAGTGAGATCGTTGTTATAAGCCAATTTAAGAGGGTACCTTGCATTAAATGCCAAATAGTATTTCTGAATATCAGGAAGGCCCAGGCCACCTCCATTTCTGTCCATTGATAATTTTGAGCAGCTGACTCAAGGGGGTTTCTCTCTACAGAATAACTTCCTGAATAAAGTATTGAACCTCCAGCTAACATGTCTAAATATTCGGAAATAACTTTAACTTTTTTTTAGAAAGATAAGCTTGAACTGTGCTTGGTGTAGGGTAATTGACTCAACAACAAAATACACATATCTAAGTTTAGCTTTCTTAAGTATCCAGAAAATCTATCGTTATTTCTGGGTTGTTTATTGAAGTTAGCTGGCTAACTCATTGATGCTGCTTTGTAGTATAACCCTCTGCTCTGTGAATTAATTAACCCAGCTGTCTCCATGGAAATGGCAGCCTACACATGATACATTGGGAACAGTGTTCACCTCCTAGCAGACACACTACTGATACAGGGGGAATGTAATCTCTTCATGGATAAACAGTTTCTGAAAAGTACAATTTCAGTAAAAACAGCTAAGTTGTTTCCATTTACAATGGAAAACATTTGCAATTGTAACTGATAAAGCCAATAAATCCCATTGGTTTCCAAACAAGTCTAACAGGAAAATGCAAACTCCCAAAATCTTCCTCTCTCCCTATCCTCCTCAAGCTGACAACTGCTGCTGATGTAGTTTCTATTAATTTTGTTGCTAAGGAACAGTTACCAAGGGTCCAGGTGCCAGAGAGGTGAGACAAGGCAGACTTCCATACATCAGCGGTCACTCAGAGACAGATGTAAGATACCCTGATGATGGCCGATATTCACAGCCGTGTTTCACATAGGCTTACCACAAAAATAATCAAACAGAGCAGCAACATAGGTCTCAAATAAAGTTTAGAAATTCACTGTAATTATCTTGCGAAGATATTCTGTGATATATCAATTTATTCATACAGCATCAATGCACTAGCGAGAAAGAACTGGTAGGTGAAAGCAAATTCTGCATTTATGTTATATATCAATGAGAGGGGACTATTGAGATGCATCACTTCCATCCCTACCTGCCCATTTGTCAACCTATTCCTGGTTTTGGAGATGGCTAAAAAATTATAACCAGGAATGGAGACCCCTGCTCTACGTGACCTGATGTCGTCCTCACAGGTTCTGTCACTCTCCTCTTCTCCCTCCTGCCCCAGACTGTAATCTCAGCCAACCACCCAGTTAATATCATCCAAATTATAATCCAACCTGATTTCCGAAGGAATATGAAGAAATGTAGGATGGGACCTGCAGGACTTTTAGCAACATTCAACATAAAACAAAACAAAATTAGGCTTTGGAAAGATCTAAGGGCAGGTCTGTTTGTAACAGCCCTTTCACAGACTAGTTCACAACCAGACAACCAACCATTCCACTACAGGAGTATCCCCAGCATCCTTCAGAATGGGATAAGCTTCCAGGGTAACCCTCCATTTTACAGCCTGATAATAGGTAAATACATAGTAGCAAAAACGAAATATGTACTAACAATTTAGTCTTAAACGTAGTAACTAGGAACCAAGCAAGTAAGTACTACATATTTAGTGTAGGTAAGTACAAGTACGTACCAGTGAGCTTACCAGATGAGCTAAATGCCTTCTATGCTCGCTTCTAGGCAAGCAACACTGACCCATGCATGAGAGCGCCAGTGGTTCCAGACGACTGTGTGATCTTGCTCTCCGTAGCCGATATGAGTAAGACCATTAAACAGGTTAACATTCATTCGCAAGGCCATGGGGCCAGATGCTATACCAGGAAACTTACTCAGAGCATGCGCTGACCAGCTGGCAAGTGTCTTCACTGACATTTTCAACCTATCCCTTACCTGGTCTGTAATACCAACTTGTTTCAAGCAGACCACCATAGTCCCCATGCCCAAGAATGCCAAAGTAACCTGCCTAAATGACTACTGCCTCGTAACACTCACATCTATAGCATGAAATGCTTTGAAAGGCTAGTCATGGCTCACAACAGCACCATCATCCCAGACACCCTGGACCCATTTCAATTTGCATACTGCCCCCAACAGATCCACAGATGACAATATCTCTATTGCACTCAACACTGCCCTCACCCACCTGGACAAAAGTAATAGCTATGTAAGAATGCGGTTCATGGTCTACAGATCAGCTTTCAACACCATAGTCCCCTCACCAAGCTCAGGACCCTGGGACTGAACAACTCCCTTTGCAACTGGATACTGGACTTCCTGACGGGCCACCCGCAGGCAGTGAGGGTAGCCAACAACACATCTGCCATGCTGACCATCAACACGGGGGCCCGTCAGGGGTGTGTACTTAGTCCCCTCCTGTACTCCCTGTTCACCCACGACTGTGTGGCCGTGCACGACTCCAACACCATCATCACGTTTGCTGATGGTAGGACTGATCACTGACGATGATGAGGCAGCCTTTAGGGAGGAGGTCAGAGACCTGGCAGTGTGGTGGCAGGGCAACAAACTATCCCTCAACGTCAGCAAGACAAAGGAGCTGATCGCGGACTACAGGAAACGGAAGGATGAGCACGCCCCCATCCACATCCTCAAAAAGTTATACAGCTGCACCATTGAGAGCACTGGCTGCATCACCGCTTGGTACAGCAACTGCAAGGCACCCGACAGCAAGGCGCTACAGAGGGTGGTGAATACGGCCCAGTCCATCACCGTGTTTGAAAGTAACTCCTATAACTTTTCTTACACAAGTTGTATGTGAAAGTAAATTCGGAGTGAGGTTGGGTTCATGTGCTTTTTTTTGTTTCCAATCTACAAATAGGTTCCCTTCTTACTAAGGCATTGCAAAACCTCCCAGGTCTTTGTGGTTGAATCTGTGTTTTAAATTCACTGCTCGACTGAGGGACAGATAATTGTATGTGTGGGGTAGAGCGATGAGATAGTCATTCAAAAATCATGATAAACACTATTATTGCACACAGAGTGAGTCCTTGCAACTTATTATGTGTGACTTGTTAAGCAAATTTTACTTCTGCATTTATTTAGGCTTGGCATAACAAAGGGATTAAATACTTATTGACTCAAGACATTTCAGCTTTTCATTATTAATATTAATTTTTAAAAAGCTTTGGCATTATGGGGTATTGTGTGAAGGCCAGTGACACACATTTTTGAGGATAAAGTCTAGAGGTGTGAATACTTTCTGAATGCACTGTATGTACATACAGTGCCTTGCAAATGTATTCATCCCCCTTGGTGTTTTTCCTATTTTGTTGCATTACAACCTGTAATTTAAATAGATATTTATTTGGATTCCATGTAATGGACATACAAAAAAGTATTCCAAATTGGTGAAGTGAAATGAAAAAAAATACATGTTTTTAAAAACATGCATATGTAGTGGTGCGTGCATATGTATGCACCCTCTTTGCTATGAAGCCTCCAAATAAGATCTGGTGCAACCAATTACCTTCAGAAGTCACATAATTACCAAGGAGCTCTCCAAACAGGTCAGGGACAAAGTTGTGGAGAAGTAAAGATCAGGGTTGAGTTATAAAAAAAATATCAGAAACTTTGAACATCCCACGGAGCACCATTAAATCCATTATTAATAAATGAAAAGAATATGGCACCACAACAAAGCTGCCAGGAGAGGGCCGCCCACCAAAACTCACGGACCAGGCAAGGAGGGCAACAAAGAGACCAAAAATAACCCTGAAGGAGCTGCAAAGCTCCACAGCGGAGATTGAAGTATCTGTCCATAGGACCACTTTAAGCCGTACATGCCACAGAGCTGGGCTTTACGGAAGAGTGGCCAGAAAAAAAGCCATTGCTTAAAGAAAAAAATAAGCAAACACGTTTGGTGTTCGCCAAAATGCATAAGGGAGACTCCCCAAGCATATGGAAGAAGGTACTCTGGTCAGATGAGACTAAAATGTAGCTTTTTGGCCATCAAGAAAAACGCTATGTCTGGCACACACCCAACACCTCTCATCACCCAGAGAACATCATCCCAACAGTGAAGCATGGTGGTGGCAGCATCATGCTTTGGGGATGTTTTTCATCGGCAGGAACAAGGAAACTGTTCAGAATTGAAGGAATGATGGTGGATGGCACTAAATACAGGGAAATTCTTGAGGGAAACCTGTTTCAGTGTTCCAGAGATTTGAGACTGGAGCAGACGATCACCTTCTCCAGATGACCTGGAGCCAGTGGGTTTGGCGACGAATATGAAGTGAGGGCCAGCCAACGAGAGCATACAGGTCGCAGTGGTTAGTAGTATATGGGGCTTTGGTGACTAAATGGATGACACTGTGATACACTACATCCAATTTGCTGAGTAGAGTGTTGGAGGCTATTTTGTAAATGACATCGCCGAAGTCAAGGATCGGTAGGATAGTCAGTTTTACGAGGGTATGTTTGGCAGCATGAGTGAAGGATGCTTTGTTGCGAAATAGGAAGCCGTTTCTAGATTTCATTTTGGATTGGAGATGCTTAATTTGAGTCTGGAAGGAGAGTTTACAGTTTAACCAGACACCTAGGTACTTGTAGTTGTCCACATATTCTCAGTCAGAACCGTCCAGAGTAGTGATGCTAGATGGCTGAAGAGCATGCATTTAGTTTTGCTTGCATTTAAGAGCAGTTGGAGGCCACGAAAGGAGAGTTGTATGGCATTGAAGCTCGTCTGGAGGTTTGTTAACACAGGGTCAGAAGTATACAGAATGGTGTCGTCTGCGTAGAGGTGGATCACAGAATCACCAGCAGCAAGAGCAACACGATTGATGTATACAGAGAAAAGAGTCATGCCGAGAATTGAACCCTGTGGCACCCCCATAGAGACTGCCAGAGGTTCGGACAACAGGCCCTCCGATTTGACACACTGAACTCTATCTGAGAAGTAGTTGGTTTGGCAGTCATTTGAGAAACCAAGGCTGTTGAGTCTGCCGATAAGAATGCGGTGATTGAGAGTCGAAAGCCTTGGCCAAGTCGATGAAGATGGCTGCACAGTATTGTCTTTTATTGATGGTGGTTATGATATCGTTTAGGACCTTGAGCGTGGCTGACGTGCACCCATGACCAGCTCGGAAACCAGATTGCATAGCGGAGAAGGTACGGGGATCTGTTTGTTAACTTGGCTTTTCGAAGAATTTAGAAAAGCAGGGCAGGATCGATATAGGTCTATAACAGTTTGGGTCTAGAGTGTCTCCCCCTTTGAAGAGGGAGATTACCGCAGAAGCTTTCCAATCTTTAGGGATCTCAGACGATACGAAAGAGGTTGAACAGGCTAGTAATAGGGGTTGCAACAATTGCGGTGGATAATTTTAGAAAGAGAAGGTCCCGATTGTCTAGCCTAGCTGATTTGTAGGGGTCCAGATTTTGCAGCTCTTTCAGAACATCAGCTATGTGGATTTGGGTGAAGGAGAAATGGGGAGGCTTGGGCAAGTTGCTGTGGGGGGTGCAGAGCTGTTGAGCGGTGTAGGGGTAGCCAGGTGGAAAGCATGGCCAGCCGTAGAAATTATTATTATTGAAATTCTCTATTATCGGGGATTTATTGGTGGTGACAGTGTTTCCTAGCCTCAGTGCAGTGGGCAGCTGAGAGGTGGTGCTCTCATTCGCCATGGACTTTACAGTGTCCTAGAACTTTTTGGAGTTTGTGCTACAGGATGCAAATTCCTGTTTGAAAAAGCTAGACTTTGCTTTGCTAACTGCCTATGTATAATGGTTCCTAACTTCCCTGAAAAGTTGCATATCGCGGGAGCTATTCAATGCTAATGCAGTATGCCACAGGATGTTTTTGTGCTGGTCAAGGGCAGTCAAGTCTGGAGTGAACCAAGGGCATGCTGTTCTTAGTTCTACATTTTTTGAATGGGGCATGCTTATTTAAGATGGTGAGGAAAGCACTTTTAAAGAATAACCAGGCCTCCTCTACTGACAGAATGAGGTCAATATCCTTCCAGGATACCCGGGCCAGGTTGATTAGAAAGGCCTGCTCGCTGATGTGTTTTAGGGAACTTTTGACAGTGATGAGGGGTGGCTGTTTGACCGCGGACCCATTACGGACGCAGACAACGAGGCAGTGCTCGCTGAGATCATGGTTGAAGACAGCAGAGGTGTATTTAGAGCGCAAGTTTGTCAGGATGATATCTATGAGGGTGCCCGTGTTTACAGATTTAGGGTTATACCTGGTAGGTTCCTTGATAATTTGTGTGAGATTGAGGGCATCTAGCTTAGATTGTCGGACGGCCGGGGTATTAAGCATATCCCAGTTTAGGTCACCTAACAGTACAAACTCTGAAGATAAATCGGGGGGCAATTAATTCAAATATGGTGTCCAGGGCACAACTGAGGGGGGTCTATAACAAGCGGCAACAGTGAGAGACTTATTTCTCCTGAACTTATCTCGGCATGACGTAACGAAGGGTATGAATACTCATTGACTCAAGATATTTCTGTATTTAATTTTCAATAAATTTGCCAAAATTACTAAAAACGTGTTTTCACTTTGTCATTATGGGGTATTGTGTGTAGAGGGATGAAAAACAAATGTTTTAATCCATTTTGAATTCAGGCTGTAACACAACAAAATGTGGAAAAAGTCAAGGAGTGTGAATACTTTCTAAAGGCACTGTAAATCCGACCTGTCAGCCCCGTTTCTCTTAAAGATAACGAAAGATTAGATAATGTATCTAATGATGTTCTACTCAATATGTTCTTTATTAAACTCTATTCTTGCATCCCCTCCCCTATCATACTCATATCTCAGTCTCTCCCTTTTCCTCTCATATCATCCACACTGTATCAGTACATGTTCCACTGTTTCTGTTTCCTGGCAGTAATCATACCTTCCAGTGGAATGCTTTCCTATCATATTTCATGTCTTACTCGGCCGGCTGTGTCCCACCCTTAGCCTTCTAAAGATGGCCTCCTCTCTTCTGTCTCTTCCTGCCGTTCTCCCTGACTTTCCTCTGTACTTGGAATACATGTCTACCTTTTGTGTCTCTGTTCCACTGCTCCTGCCATCTCTGCACCACTACTTCCCATATCAGTCGCTTAGATTCAGCCTTGCTCGTTGGCACCTCCACATCCAACTCTCCTAATAGGCTAGTGGCCTGGACCCTTTAATGTCAACACGGAACCCCGCCGATCCATCATGACTGGACTGCCAACGTGATCGCCCGATGTGGTCTCCACAGGCTATTCTGTTACGATTTTGCCGAAGAACCAGCTACTAGCCCTGGACCGCTAGCTTTTCTGAACGCTGTGTCCCCTGCTCGCCTAGCGTAGTAGTGACCACCGAATGGCACCCTGACTCACCTAGTGCTGCTCTTTTGACCCTATGATCACTCGCCTACACAGCTGATGCCCCCTGGACTGTTTCAATAACACGGTACCTCATTTTGTTTACCTGTCGGCCCCAGTCTCGAACTCAGGTCCTGAATGTACCTAACTGACCCGCTCTGCCCATTCATCACCATTTACCCGTTGTTGTCTTTGCTCTCCTGATCAACACCTGTGATTGCTTTTTACCTCTCTCTAATGTCAATATGCCTTGTCTACTGTTGTCCTGGCTAGTTCTTATTGTTTTATTTTACTATAGAGCCCTCAGTCCCGCTCAAAATACCTTAGATAGCTCTTTTGTCCCATCCCACACACATGAGGAGAGACCTCACCTGGCTTAACTGGTGCCTCCAGAGACGAAACCTCTCTCATCGTCACTCAACTCCTAGGTTTACCTCCACTATACTCCCATCCTACCATACCATTGTCTGTACATTATCCCCTGAATCTATTCTACCATGCCCAGAAATCTGCTCCTTATATTCTCTGTCCCCAACGCACTAGACGACCAGTTCTTATAGCCTTTAGCCGTACCCTTATCCTACTCCTCCTCTGTTCCTCTGGTGATGTAGAGGTTAACCCAGGCCCTGTAGCCCCCAGTTCCACTCCTATTCCCCAGGTGCTCTCATTTGTTGACTTCTGTAACCGTAAAAGCCTTGGTTTCATGCATGTTATCAGAACCCTCCTCCCTAAGTTGATTTTATTCACTGCTTTAGCACACTCCGCCAACCCTGATGTCCTAGCTGTGTCTGGATCCTGGATTAGGAACTACAACATTTTCCGGCAAGATAGAACTGTCAAAGGGGGTGGAGTTGCAATCTACTGCAGAGATAGCCTGCAGAGTTCTGAGGGCATGAGACAAAATAATGTGTAGTTTCAGTGGAGAAAGTTGTGTGTGTTAGTTGTGGGGTTGCCCATGGGGCTGGAGCTCAGAGGTGTCCGGTGAGAGAAAGGCAGGTTGAGGTTGCTAGGGTCAGATTAGTACAGAAAGTGTTGTATGCTGAAGCAGTGAAGAGAGTGGTAGAGGAAGATGGGTACAGGGTGAGGGACCATAAGAGAATTCCTGTGAGTAGGCAGAGACTAATAGAGAGTGATGGGAAGAATATTTGCTTCAGTAAGGTAGGTTTCTTGGCAATCATAGCCATGGTTGTCAATTGCACTGCAGAAATTTATCAAAAGTCACAGAAAATAGAGGTTGTCTTGAGATTGTGGCAGCAGCAGAGAAATACTTGGGATTGTGAAGTTTTACTGCAGAACAGTTCAGGGGTGGTAGTGTTCTGTCCTCCCAGAGTGTTAGGCTGGAGTAGGATTAGATAGGGTAAATAATGGAGTGGTGTGTGTTTTTTTTGTTGTTTTTTTTTAGATAGGGCTAATAGTTGGCATGGTCATTTTTCCTTTTCCCCAATTGTATAGTACTGTACCACAAATAATTTAATGTCAGTAGGCCGTGAATGGCGTCACACTCCAGTACATTAGGGTGCGGTGTATGCACCTTAAATTGGATGCGATCCGCGAACACAATCTGAAGACTTTCTCCAACTGCTAACATCAGTGGAATCTAAGGACGATTGCTGAGACGTGGGTTGATCGGCGCTCCGGTAACAACATACAGGAACTCATTGATAACTTTCCCAAGTTGATTGGGAAAGTTATCAATGCTAAAGAGATGGGAGCTTGTTGGTGTTCTGTAAGGACATGGAGCAGAGGGAAAAAGCTCTCAATGTGAAGCAAATAGGGAAGTGTAAGGTGGTGTTGAGCTGCTGGAATGTTCAAGCAGGGAAGCAGTGGATTAAAGGGGTGATAACAGGAATGCCTGTCAGCGTTAGCACTAAAGAGGTTAGCAACAAATTGAGAGGAGGTGTTCTCGTGAATGTTCAAAGATTGCAAGCAATAAAGGGGTGGAATTAGGGTAGACAGCCTGTCTATTCTGTTACATTTCAAGGACAGGGTACTGAAAAAAAGTAAACATAGGATATGAGTTATTATGAGAGGGCGTATGTACCGAAGCCTTTAAGATGTTTTACTGCCAGAGATTTGGGCATGTGGCAACAGCTTGTAAAGAGAAAAAGAGCTGTTCCAGGTGAGGAGTGGAGCATGAGCATGGGAAGGGTGGGGATGGTGTATAACCAAAGTGTTCCAGCTGTGGGGGTGCTCATAGTGTAGTATATGATGGGTGTGGGGCAATGAAGCAGGCAGTGGAAGTGTAACAAGTGAGAGTGGAGAGAAGGGTGTCATATGCTGAGGCAGTGAGGGTGGTCCAGGGAGATACAGGTTCAAATGAGAGATGGGTAGGAGCGTCTAGACAGAGGATTACGGGGCAGGTGGACAGCGATATCGCATACATAGATAGGAGAAAGCTGTTGACGGTCATAGCAGGAGCAATCAATAGCACTGCTAAAATAGAGTCTAAAACAGAGAGGATTCAGCTAATAGTGAACGCGGATGGGAGGCGTCTGAGAATGACAGGGTTGACATGGGAAGAGGTCAGAGATTACCTCAACTACTGGATATAAAAGCGACGTCAACTTACCAACATTACGATAAGGAATACGACTTTTTCGAAGCAGATCCTTTGTTTGGACCTCCACCCTGGACATGGGATCTTATCACAGAGGCCAACCCAAATGAACGCGGTCGCCGCAGGAGTGGTAGACGGAGCAGTCTACTGGTCAGACTTAGAAGGCGAGCACACCATCCACTGCTTCCGAGCATACTACTCGCCAATGTCCAATCTCTAGACAACAAGGTGGACAAAATTATGGCACGAGTTGCCTTCCAGAAAGACATCAGAGATTGTAACATTCTCTGTTTCACGGAAACATGGCTCACTCTGGATATGTTCTCAGAGTCGGTACCGCCACCCAGTTTCTTCACGTATCGCGCCGACAGAAACAAATATCTCTCTGGTAAGAAGAAGGGCAGGGGTCTATGCCTTATGTGTAATGACTCATGGTGTAATCATAGCAACATACAGGAACTCAAGTCCTTTTGTTCACCTGACCTAGAATTCCTTACAATCAAATGCCGAACGCATTATCTACCAAGAGAATAATCTTTGATTATAGTCACAGCCGTGTATATCTCCCCCCAAGCAGATACCTCAACGGCCCTGAAAGAACTTCACTGGACTTGATGTAAACTGGAAACCATATATCCTGAGGCTGCATTTATTGTAGTTGGGGATTTTAACTAAGCTATTCCGAGAACAAGGCTTCATAAATTGTATCAACATATCGCATGCACGACACGAGCTGGTAGCATTCTGGACCATTGCTACTCTAACTCCCGCGAGCCTATAGACAGAAACTAAAACAGGAAACGTTCGTGCTCAGGTCTATCCAAGGCTGGTCCGACCAATCGGATTCCACGCTTCAAGATTGCTTCGATCACGTGGACTGGGATACGTTCCGGGTAGCCTCAGACAACAACATTGACGTAGACACTGACTCAGTGAGCGAATTTATTAGCAAGTGGGTCGGTGATGTTGTACCCACTGTGACTATTTAAACCTTCCCTAACCAGAAACCGTGGTTTGTTGGCAGCATTCGTGCAAAACTGAAAGTGCGAACCACCGCTTTTAATCATGGCAAGGCGACTGGAAACATGACTGAAAACAAACAGTGTAGCTATTCCCTCCCCAAGGGAATCAAACAAGCGAAGTGTCAGTATAGAGAAAAAGTAGAGTCGCAATTCAACGGCTCAAACACGAGACGTATGTGGAAGGGTCTACAGTCAATCACGGATTAAAAAAAGAAAACCAGCCCTGTCGCGGACATCGACGTCTCGCTCCCAGACAAATTAAACAACTTCTTTGCTTTCTTTGAGGAAAATACAGTGCCACTGACATGGCCCACTACCAAAGCCTGTGGGCTCTCCTTCACCGTGGCCAACGTGGGTAAAACATTTAAACGTGTTAACCCTCCCAAGGCTGCCGGCCCAGACCGCATCCCGAGCCGCGTCCTCAGAGCATGCGCAGACCAGCTAGCTGGTGTCTTTACAGACATATTCAATCAATCCCTATCCCAGTGTGCTATGCCCACATGCTTCAAGATGGCCACCATTGTTCCTGTTCCCAAGAAAGCTAAGGTAACTGAACTAAATGACTATCGCCCCGTAGCACTCACTTCTGTCATCATGAAGTGCATTGAAAGACTAGTCAAGGATCATATCATCTCCACCCTACCTGTCACCCTAGACCCACTGCAATTTGCTTACCGCCCGAATAGGTCCACAGACGATGCAAACACCATCACACTGCACAATGCCCTATCCCATCTGGACAAGAGGAATACCTATGGAAGAATGCTGTTCATTGACTACAACTCAGCATTTAACACCATAGTACCCTCCAAACTCGTCATTAAGCTCGAGACCCTGGGTCTCAACCCCGCCCTGTGCAACTGGGTCCTGGACTTTGATGGGCCGCCCCCAGGTGGTGAGGGTAGGAAACAACATCTCCACCCCGCTGATCCTCAACACTGGGGCCCCACAAGGGTGCGTTCTCAGCCCTCTCCTATACTCCCTGTTCACCCATGACTGTGTGGCCACGCACACCGCCAACTCAATCATCAAGTTTGCAGACGACACCATGGTGGTAGGCTTGATTACCAACAACGGCGAGACGGCCTACAGGGAGGAGGTGAGAGCCCTCGGTGTGGTGTAAGGAAAATAACCTCTCACTCAACGTCAACAAAACAAAGGAGATGATCGTGGACTTCAGGAAACAGCAGAGGGAGCATCCCACCATCCACATCGACGGGACAGTAGTGGAGAAGGTGGAAAGTTAAGTTCCTCGGCGTACACATCATGGACAAACTGAAATGGTCCACCCACACAGACAGCGTGGTGAAGAAGGCGCAACCTTAGGAGGCTGAAGAAATGTGTCTTGTCACCTAAAACCCTCAAACTTTTACAGATGCACAATAGAGAGCATCCTGTCGGCTGTATCACCGCCTGGTATGGAAGCTGCTCCGCCCACATCAAAGCTGGGACCGAGAGACTGAAAAACAGCTTCTATCTCAATGTCATCAGACTGTTAAATAGGCATCACTAACAGAGTAGCTGCTGCCAACATACAGACTCAAATCTCTGGCCACTTTAATAAATGTTATAAATTGATTTAACAAAAGGTATCACTAGTCACTTTAAATAACGCCACTTTAATAATGTCTACATATCCTACATTACTCATCTCATATGTATATACTGTATTCTATACAATCTACTGCATCTTGCCTATGCCGCACAGCCATCGCTCATCCATATATTTATATGTACATAATCTTATATTTTCCTTTACATTTGTGTGTATAAGGTAGTCTTTGTGAATTCGTTAGATTACTTGTTAGATATTACTGCATCGGAACTAGAAGCACAAGCATTTCACTACACTCGCATTAACATCTGCTAACCATGTGTATGTGACAGGAAACATGTCTTAATCCGACTATGGAGGGATATGTAGTGGTTTCTAGGGACAGATATATGGGGGGGAAGCCACCATCATAAAGCAAGGACTTTATGAAGGTGGCAAAGGTATTGAACAGGAATATGTGGTGGTGAAGGTGTGGTTGAGACTGCGAGGAGGGGGCTAGTAGTAGAGAACTACTATAATACTACTACTACTTCCCAGATATTGGACTGGGAAGTGCTCGAGGGGGTGGAAGGTCAGGATTTAGGATTGAAGTAAGGTGATGTGGTGTGGGGATTTTAATGGATGAAAATGGCCAAGTGATGTAAAATATGATTGTAATTAAAGATATGTTATGCCTGAATGATGGCAGAGGGACCGGGATCTATTTAGCCAGGGGGAAAGAGTCTGCCTTGGACCTCACTCTGGTATCTAGTGCGATGGCAGGAATCTGTGAGTGGGAGGTATGGGAGGAGTCGACAGTAGGGAGTGATCATTTCCCCAGAGTATGCACAGTAGGCCGGAGGGAGGAGGAGGTGTCAGTGGATGGTGTACTCAGGTGGATAAGAGAGGGGATGTGGATAGAATGAATAACTTGGTGAGAACAGTATTAGTGGGGGCAGCTACTGAGGCTATATCTAAGAGTTCAGGGAGGAGGAGGAGGAGGAAAGCAGTCCCATGGTGGACAAAGGAGTGTGGGGCAATGGTGAGGAGTAGGAACAGGGCATTTAGAGTACTGAAAAGGACGCATAACGTCCAACATCTGATTCAGTAAAGCAGGCCCAGGCCCTGGTGAGGAGAACTATCCGTCAGGCAAAGGGGTCATGCTGAGGTCGGTTCTGTGACATCATTGGAAGGGCGACACCTGTGGGAGAAGTGTGGGGGATGATTAAGAGGATGAGTGGGGTCAGAAGAGAATGGGATTATCCAGTGTTGACACGTGGGAAGGATGTGGCAGTAACAGATGAGGAAAAGGCAGAGATGATGGCCAAATCGTTTGTCCAAGTGCATAGCTCGGCAAATTTGTCAGAGGAGGGCAGAGGGGGAGAGAGAGAAAGAGAGGAGCACCCTGGGGTGCTAGAAAGGAGGGATGATGTAAATTATGCGTTGAATGCACCATTTACTATGGCAGAGGTGAAAAGGACAATTAGATAAGCCTCGGGTAACTTCACCTGGGAAAGATGAGGTGTGCTATGTTATTTTGGCCCATCTTTGTGATGAAGCACTGGATAAGGTATTGTTGTTGTACAACAGAGTGTGGGAGAAGGGGAAACTACCAGGCAGCTGAAAGGAAGCAGTAGTGGTACCAATCCGGAAGCTAGGGAAGGACCCAATGCTACATCAGAGTGGGTTCAGGAAGGGTAGGGGAACTATAGACCCAGTGCTCTGCTTAGAAGCAGATGTCAGTAAGGCTCAGGTGAACAAGAAGACTGTTGTAGCTGTCTTTTTTGATGTGGAGAAGGCTTATGATATGATGTGGAAGGAGGGATTGTTAATCAAGCTTGATATTATGGGGGTAGGAGGAAGACCGTACAAATGGATAAAGGATTTCATGTTTGGAAGATCTATCCAGGTGAGGGTGGGGTACGTCTCTATCAGGCAGCTACCTGGTGGATAATGGTACACTACAGAGGAGGATGATTAGTCTCTGTTGTTCTCAATCATGATCAATGATGTTTACTCTCAGGTACGGACGGATATTGGTAGGTCGGTATTTGCAGATGATGGGGGCTTATGGAAGAGGGGAAGAAATGTGCCATACATAGTCAGGAAGGTACAGGAAGCAATTAATGAGGTAGCGCGGTGGGCATTCATGTGGGCATTCAGGTTCTCTGTAGCGAAAACTCAAGACAGTGTTCTTTACCAGGAGGAAGGTGGGAGATTAGATATGCGGGAGATGAGGTATGCTTGAGGTTATATGGAAGAAACTTGGAGAGGATAGGGTCCTTCAGGTTCCATGGGGTATACTTTGACACCAGACTGACCTGGGCAGAACACATTGAAAGTGTGGTGGGAGAGTGTAAGGTGCTAAATGTGATGCGCTGACTAACGGGAAAGGAGTGGATAGTATGGGACTATGTATTTTGCATTGATCCAAAATATATCCTTTTTCGATGCAGACTAAAAATTTAAGCAAAAACAAGCAAGTTTTATAGCCATACTATGGTTCACATTTTGCATATACAGTATCTGTACATTATTAGGTTATGTGGCATATGCTGCTCTACAATGATTCAACTGCTTTGTATTTCGTTAGTGTAAATTCAAACAAAAGCAACTAGCTAAAACATTACTGTTATTCAGCAAATACAAGTAAATGGTTCAAATGCAGTTTCTGCTTGTTTAACTTTGTTCTGTGGGGTTAACATGGAGTCAAGTGAATACTGTTTTTTGTGCTTTAAAAATTTGGTTAATAATAAAAAAATAGAATAAATAAATAATCCACAAAAATGAGAGTTGGTCCGGGTGCAAAGTCAAAGGTCAGATATATTATCCTCATGATGCCCATACGTCAGTGTTTCACATTTACTTGTGTGTTTTGTATATTTCTGTTTTTGTGAAGTGTAATATACTATGGCAGTATAGCGTATGATTCGGCAGCCCAGACCTCATTGGAAAGGCTAGATGTCATACATGGGCAAGGATTCAGAATATGTAGTGGGGTGTTTCGGACCTCCACACTGGCTGCACTACAGGTGGAGATGGGGAAAATGCCATTGCAGATTAGGAGACAGCAGCTGGCAATGAATATTATTGGGTCAACCTACAGGGACACGGGGTGTCTCATCCTGCGAAAGGGATTTTACAGGCATGCTGGGAACATGAGCGAGAACAGATCCCAAACTTTGGGTGGTTGGGCGAAAGAGATGGGACTGTATAGAAGGGAGTTTAGTCCAACGATAGCTATTCCTGTAAATCCAACATGGCCAATCCCGCCTCCCGTAGTTGATCTGTGTTAGAAATGTTGGAGAGATGTTGGTCCATCTGATTTGTTTAATAGACATCATGATAGGATTCAGGATTTTGTGGCCATTTAAACAGATGATTCAAAAGATCCAAGGACAGGACGCACTGGGTCAGCATTTGTAGTGCAGGAATGTGGGGTGGCGGGCAGGAAACATATTACAGATCATCTGGCTGTATATACGGCAGAGCTGATGGTCATACAGTTGGCCTTGCAGTCGGTGGAGGAAGTCAAGCCAGACAGAGAAGTTATTTGCTCTTATTCATGTGCAGTGTTGAGGAGTCTGCAGTCCTTTAGCTCACGAAGCAGACAAGACCTGCTTTATGAGGTACAAACCCACTACAAACCCATTGCAGGATCAGACAGATGGGTATACAGATACGATTTACTTGGGTCCCAGCCCATTTATTTTTTATTTATTTATTTAACCTTTATTTAACCAGGTAGGCAAATTGAGAACACGTTCTCATTTACAATTGCGACCTGGCCAAGATAAAGCAAAGCAGTTCGACACATACAACAACACATGGAGTAAAAACAAACATATAGTCAATAATACAGTGAAAAAGATAAAAAAAATAAGTCTATATACAATGTGAGCAAGTGAGGTGAGATAAGGGAGGTGAAGGCAAACAGATATATGTATAAATAAATAAAAATATAAAAAGGCCATGGAGGCGAAGTGAGTACAACACAGCAAGTAAAATAAAAACTAAAAAAAAAAAACACTGGAATGGTTGGTTTGCATTGGAAGAAAGTGCAAAGTAGAGACAGAAATAATGGGGTGCAAAGGAGCAAAATAAATTAATAAATAAATACAGTAGGTAAAGAGGTAGTTGTTTGGGCTAAATTGTAGATGGGTTATGTACAGGTGCAGTAATCTATGAGCTGCTCTGACAGCTGGTGCTTAAAGCTAGTGAGGGAGATAGGTGTTTCCAGTTTCAGAGATTTTTGTAGTTCGTTCCAGTCATTGGCAGCAGAGAACTGGAAGGAGAGGCGTCCAAAGGAAGAATTGGTTTTGGGGGTGACTAGAGAGATATACCTGCTGGAGCGCGTGCTACGGGTAGGTGCTGCTATGGTGACCAGCGAGCTGAGATAAGGGGGGACTTTACCTAGCAGGGTCTTGTAGATGACCTGGAACCAATGGGTTTGGCGACGAGTATGAAGCGAGGGCCAGCCAACGAGAGTGTACAGGTCGCAGTGGTGGGTAGTATATGGGGCTTTGGTGACAAAACGGATGGCACTGTGATAGACTGCATCCAATTTATTGAGTAGGGTTTTGGAGGCTATTTTGTAAATGACATCACCGAAGTCGAGGATTGGTAGGATGGTCAGTTTTACAAGGGTATGTTTGGCAGCATGAGTAAAGGATGCTTTGTTGCGGAATAGGAAGCCAATTCTAGATTTGACTTTGGATTGGAGATGTTTGATGTGGGTCTGGAAGGAGAGTTTACAGTCTAACCAGACACCTAGGTATTTGTAGTTGTCCACATATTCTAAGTCAGAGCCGTCCAAAGTAGTGATGTTGGACAGGCGGGCAGGAGCAGGCAGCGATCGGTTGAAGAGCATGCATTTGGTTTTACTTGTATTTAAGAGCAGTTGGAGGCCACGGAAGGAGAGTTGTATGGCATTGAAGCTCGCCTGGAGGGTTGTTAACACAGTGTCAAAAGAAGGGCCAGAAGTATACAGAATAGTGTCGTCTGCGTAGAGGTGGATCAGAGAATCACCAGCAGCAAGAGCGACATCATTGATGTAAACAGAGAAGAGAGTCGGTCCAAGAATTGAACCCTGTGGCACCCCCATAGAGACTGCCAGAGGCCCGGACAACAGACCCTCCGATTTGACACACTGAACTCTATCAGAGAAGTAGTTGGTGAACCAGGCGAGGCAATCATTAGAGAAACCAAGGCTGTCGAGTCTGCCAATGAGGATGTGGTGATTGACAGAGTCAAAAGCCTTGGCCAGGTCAATGAATACGGCTGCACAGTATTGTTTCCTATCGATGGCGGTTACGATATCGTTTATGACCTTGAGCGTGGCTGAGGTGCACCCATGACCAGCTCTGAAACCAGATTGCATAGCGGAGAAGGTGTGGTGTGATTCGAAATGGTCGGTAATCTGTTTGTTGACTTGGCTTTCGAAGACCTTAGAAAGGCAGGGTAGGATAGATATAGGTCTGTAGCAGTTAGGGTCAAGGGTGTCCCCCCCCTTTGAAGAGGGGGATAACCGCAGCTGCTTTCCAATCTTTGGGGATCTCAGACGACACGAAAGAGAGGTTGAAGAGGCTAGTAATAGGGGTGGCAACAATTTCAGCAGATAGTTTTAGAAAGAAAGGGTCCAGATTATCTAGCCCGGCTGATTTGTAAGGGTCCAGATTTTGCAGCTCATTAAGAACATCAGCTGACTGTATTTGGGAGAAAGAGAAATGGGGAAGGCTTGGGCGAGTAGCAGAGGGGAGGGCAGTGCTGTTGTCCCGGGTAGGGGTAGCCAGGTGGAAAGCATGCTTATTGAAATTCTCAATTATAGTGGATTTGTCGGTGGTGACAGTGTTTCCTATCTTCAGGGCGGTTGGAAGCTGGGAGGAGGTGTTCTTATTCTCCATGGACTTTACGGTGTCCCAGAACTTTTTTGAATTTGTGTTGCAGGAAGCAAATTTCTGCTTGAAAAAGCTAGCCTTGGCTGTTCTAACTGCCTGTGTATATTGGTTTCTGGCTTCCCTGAAAAGTTGCATATCACGGGGGCTGTTCGATGCTAATGCAGAACGCCATAGGATGTTTTTCTGTTGGTTAAGGGCAGTCAGGTCAGGAGAGAACCAAGGGCTATATCTGTTCCTGGTTCTAAATTTCTTGAATGGGGCATGCTTATTCAAGATGGTGAGGAAGGCATTTTTAAAAAATGACCAGGCATCCTCTACTGACGGGATGAGATCAATATCCTTCCAGGATACCCCGGCCAGGTCAATTAGGAAGGCCTGCTCGCTGAAGTGTTTCAGGGAGCGTTTGACAGTGATGAGTGGAGGTCGTTTGACCGCTGACCCATTACGGATGCAGGCAATGAGGCAGTGATCGCTGAGATCTTGGTTAAAAACAGCAGAGGTGTATTTGGAGGGCAAGTTTGTTAGGATGATATCTATGAGGGTACCCGTGTTTACGGAATTGGGGTGGTACCTGGTAGGTTCATTAATAATTTGTGTGAGATTGAGGGCATCAAGCTTAGATTGTAGGGTGGCTGGGGTGTTGAGCATGTTCAAATTTAGGTCGCCTAGCAGCACGAGCTCTGAAGATAGATGGGGGGCAATCAGTTTACATATAGTGTCCAGAGCACAGCTGGGGGCAGAGGGTGGTCTATAGCAGGCGGCAACGGTGAGAGACTTGTTTTTAGAGAGGTGGATTTTTAAAAGTAGAAGTTCAAATTGTTTGGGAACAGACCTGGATAGTATAACAGAACTCTGCAGGCAGTCTTTGCAGTAGATTGCAACACCGCCCCCTTTGGCCGTTCTATCTTGTCTGAAAATATTGTAATTGGGGATAAAAATGTCTGAATTTTTGGTGGTCTTTCTAAGCCAGGATTCAGACACGGCTAATACATCCGGGTTGGTAGAGTGTGCTAAAGATGTGGGGGTGGAGGAGAATGAAGCAGTTGATGTACTGGCTAAACAAGCACTTAGTAGTGGTGATGTTGATGTTGTAGTTTCAATGAGCAAGGGAGAGGCAAAAAGCCTGATATGGACAGTGATGGTGCAGAGACGACAGGAGCAGTGGAATAGAGATACTAAGGGCAGGCATTTATTTCAAGTACAGAGGAAATGGTAGGATGGCAGGAAGGGAAAGAAGAGAGGAGGCTATTTTTAGAAGATTAAGGGTGGGACACAGCCAGTTGAATAAGACTTTAAATGTGATAGGAAAGCATCCAACAGGAAAGTGTGATTATTGCCAGAAAACAGAGACCGTGGAGCGTGTATTGCTACAGTTTGGGCAGTATCAGCAGGAAAGAGAGGATGAGATCTAGTATGAGGGAGAAGGGGATACGGGAAATTAGTTTATAGAGTATATTAGGTAGCAAGTAGGATTTAGTTTCTCCGTGTCTGCCCCACACTCCAGTACATTGGGTGGTGGTAATGCACCATAACGTTGGATGCCAACCACCGATAAAACCCATCGAAGAACACAAGAACACAAGAACGCTAAAGACTTGGCCACGAAGCTAGCTAGGCCGTTTACTTGTATTATAGCCATGACCATGTGCCTTACTGTAGATTGTGACAGCCGGTTAAATGGCGTCCCTTGAGAAGGCAAGAACAAGATGTATGTCAGAAGAAGTGCACTTAAATCATAAGGATATGTATATTTGGAATATGGAAGAGGAATGGAGGGAAAAAGAGAGGCAGAGGAGGTCTAAGAGAGAGAGGGTGGAAGAGGGTGAGCTTGAGTCGGTAAAAAATTGCGGGGAAAAGGGAGATGGTTTGTTAAAGCAGAATGGTAGAAAGTGTAAGCAGCATGAGCTGAAGACAGGAGGAGAAATGGAAGTTAATGAGGGCGAAGTATTGGAGGTGGTAGGTGTGGTGAAGTTCTCGGAGCCCGATGCTAGCAACAAGTGTCATGAGTCTGTGACAGTAGGAGTGAAGTTTAGAAAAAGTGGACCCTTGCCTTTTGGCTAATCCATTTGTGATTTCAGGGTGGGTGAAAACAGAGATGGGTGCTGTGGAATTGGTGAGGGTAACAAGAAGTGGTCTTGTGATAATTGTTAGTGTTTCTGCTGGTCAGAAATGTGAATTGTTTTGCTCTCAAGAAAAGAGCGCCATTGAAAGGAGTGATTACTGGGGTAGCAGTACATGTAAAAGTTGACCAACTGAAGGGGAAGATTCCCGGTGTTTGTGGGTGGCGTGATTGGTGAAACAGAAGAATCATTGTCTGTTCTTTTGAGTTTTGATGTTGAGTCTGCCCAACAAAGTGATGTTAGGACCTATGATTTATCATGTACGAGCTTTTATGCCGAATACATTACATTGTTACAGGTGTCAAACTTATGGTTATGTGGCAGCAGTGTGTAGGAGGGAGGTTCCTAGGTGTGAGAAGTGTGCAGAAGGACATGAGACAAAGGAATGTGTAGCATTGGGTAAAGTAGTGGTATCTGTTCGTTGTAGGGGTGCCCATGGAGCTGGGGATCAGAAATGTCCTGTAAGTAAGCGACGAAATAGGCGCCCTTATTATTTTCGGTTCCACCAGGTCTTGTTTGTGACTACGTCACGCATTTTCATATCTGAGCGAGGGGCCCATCCTGCGGACAGGCTCATCCCCTCAAACCCCAGAGGCAAGAGACAGTCCTCTGACATGGGAGTCCAAATACCAAAGCATTTTCCCACTTTGGTTTACTATCGTTATTATTATCGTTCTTGATTTTATCGTTCTTGATCGTTCTTGATTTTTCGTTCATTTTTAGGTTCATGATAAGCAGGCAGATATGGTGCACAGTTTTCTTTTATTTATATCGATGCATCATCGGGAATTTAAGGTCATAAGTCTCAATGTAAACGGACTGGGGAGTGCCATCAACAGAAGTAAGGTAATAGCAAAGATGAAACGGGAGAGAGTTGACATACTATTCTGGCAGGAAACTCACTTATCCACACCTGAACACAAGAAACTCAAGAAAATGGGATGTAGGAACACTTTTTTTTCTTCTTACAAAATGGGTAGAAGGGGAGTTGCAATCTTGATCCCAAATTCAGTTAATTTTGAGTTTATGTCAGAAATAAAAGACAAGGAGGGTAGATTTATACTTGTTAAATGTAAACTGTTATAACAAGGAAGTTACATTATTTAATGTATACGCACCCCCAGGGAGTGACATGGTCTTCTATAGGAAGGTGTTTGATTTAATTGCCACAGAAACCACTGGCACTCTTATCTGTGGAGGGGATTTTAACACAATTCTAAACTCAAAATTGGACAGCACTTTCCAGCATTTTCCTATTTTTCCTATCAAAATAGGAAAATGAGCCTAGTTGCCAAAAAGATCAATAGGATACTGCAGGATCTAGGACTGCTCGGTGTATGGCATGACACCCACAAGACCAATAAGGAATATACTTTTTACTCAGCCCGCCACACTGAATACTCCAGGTTAGAATACTTTTTTATGTACAGTGCAGATAGACACAGGCTTAAGGATTGTAGGATCTGGCAGAGCGACTTATCAGATCATAATGGAGTTTACCTCACTCTACACCTTGATAGCAAACCAAGAAATACTATATGGAGACTTAATACAAGCATGCTGAATGATCCAGCATTCAAGGAATCAATAAAGACAGAATTGAACATCTATCTGGAGAATAATGATAATGGGGAAGTATCTCCTGCTATATTGTGGGATGCAGCTAAGGCGGTTATTAGAGGAAAGATCATAGCCACATCGTCTCTCAAGAAAAAGATTAAAGCACAAACTGCTGAAATTACAGGAAACCCTAAGAAACTTAGAACGATCTCATAGTCAATACAAAGACCCTCTTATATTACGAGAGATTCAAAAGGTGAAACAGGAAATTGACCAGATTTATAGAGAAGAAGTAGAGAAAAAGCTTAGGTTCCTGAAACAACGATATTATGAAGCAGGCTCAAATTACTAGCATGGAGACTCAGGAAACAACAAGCACAAAATACAATTTTTAAAATAAAAGATCCCAAAACAAAAAAGATCACATGCAAATTAGATGAAATACAGAATGCATTTGAATCATATTACACAAATCTGTACAAGCGACCAGAGAAGGCAGATGCACAGACAATAGAGCACTTTTTGAACTCACTTGATCTCCCCTCAATTGGGACAGAGCAAAATGATAGACTAACTTTAGAAATATCCACCGAAGAAATTAATAAAGCAATATCTCAACAAAAAGTCAACAAGTCTCCAGGCACTGATGGCTTCCCTTCAGAATGGTTCAAGACCTTCAGAGAACAATTAGCACTTCTACTTAAGGCCGGTTTTAACTGGACTCTGAGGGAGGGGGGTCTCCCACCATCATGGAGAGAGGCCATCATATCTGTAATCCCAAAAGAGGGTAAAGATAAGAAAGAATGCAGTTCATATAGACCTATCGCAATTCTTAACACAGATTATAAACTATATGCATCAATAATAGCCAAAAGAATGGAGAACATAATCCCAGAATTGATTGACGGAGATCAAACTGGTTTCATACAAAATAGGCAGACACAGGACAATATAAGGAGAACACTACATGTCATGGACCACATTACTCAGAATAAGACAGGTGTAATATTAATCAGTCTAGATGCAGAAAAAAGCATTTGATTCAGTGGGATGGGATTACCTATTCCAAGTTATGGAAAGATTTGGTTTCAACAAAGTGATACAGTGCATCAAAACACTGTATTCATGTCCGACCGCTAGAATAAAGATAAATGGACATTTGACACGAACAATAAAATTAGAGCGAGGGGCAAGACAAGGCTGTAATCTTTCACCCACGCTCTTCTCCTTGTACCTCAAACCATTAGCACAGGCAATAAGACAGGACCCAACCTTAGAGGGAATAACAAATAGTGAACATAAGATATGCATGTATGCGGATGACGTTCTGTTATTCCTTAAAGACCCAGGCTCAAGCGTACCTAGATTGATGGATGTTCTACAAACATTTGGAACATATTCAGGGTATGTGCTTAATAACGTACACAAGACCCAAGCCCTAGTATATAATTATACCCCACAGGAAGAGCTGAAGAATAGGTATAACTTCACCTGGACCTCTTCATCCATTAAATATCTTGGAGTATACCTACCAAAAGATACACCCAAACTTTATTGCATGAATTACGATCACATCAACAAGAAAATATATGATGACCTAGACAGGTGGAACTCGCTTCCCTTAGATCTTAGTAGTAGAATTGAAACAATCAAAATTAACATCCTGCCAAGGTTACTGTATTTGTTCCAATCACTGCCCATAGAAATCCCACCTAAACAGTTGTGGTCCCGTGTAGCTCAGTTGGTAGAGCATGGCGCTTGCAACGCCAGGGTTGTCGGTTCAATTCCCACGGTGGGACCAGGATGAATATGTATGAACTTTCCAATTTGTTAGTCGCTCTGGATAAGAGCGTCTGTTAAATGTAAATTTTTAGGGAATGGGATAAACGGATATCAAGGTTTATCTGGAACAGTAAGAGACCAAGAACTAGATAAACAACATTACAATTACCAAAAAACTGTGGGGGTATGGCCTTACCAAACCTAAAAGATTATTATGTGTCAGCCCAATTGAGACCCCTGGTTTGTTGGTGCAATTCAGAATACGAATCCAAATGGAAAGACATCGAGACAACTTTGACAGAGATACCCATACAGTCAGTTTTGGGAAATAAGGACATGGTAAAAGAAATATACAATAGACAAAATCAGTGGATTAATTTCTCTCTGAAGACATGGTTTAGGGTAGTTAAGCAAAATAATTTAGACAGAGAGATCAAACTGCTGAGTTGGCCCGCATACGACCCCAGCTTCATCCCTGCAACTCAGGACAGCAGATTTAAACAATGGACGCAGAAAGGCATCACATCATTCAGTACAATTATAAGGAATGGGAACCTAGATAACTTCCAGGACCTAAGTAAAAAATATGGCTTGGATAAACAAGATTTTTACAGATACCTACAAGTCCGACACTATTTCTTAAGGGAGATAAAAGTGACTGACCCTCGAGCACCTCCAAAACTAATCCAAGTATTCACTAACACATACAACTTGGGGAGTAACAAAAAAATGATTTCAAATCTCTACTTGGGAATTCAATCCTCAAAGAAACATTCTACAAACTATATTAAAAAGAAATGGGAGGAGGAACTTAACATTGAAATAACTGATGAAACATGGTTGAACATATTAGAGACTCAACAAAGCTCCACCAACTCAAGATCATGGAGAGAATTATGTTGGAACACTGTTATACGTTTCTTCATAACACCTAAACTGAAATCAAAACAGACTGGCTCACCACACCCTTGTTGGAGAGAATGCGGTCTATTGAGAGCGGACCACTCTCATATCTTTTGGTCCTGCCCCGCAATCGAAACTTACTGGGGAGAAATAAGATCTAACATTGGAAAAATAATGGGATTTGACATAGAACAAACATTCATTTCTTTGTATTTGGGTGAAATACCTTACACAATAGAGAAAAGTACCTATTGAAGGTCCTACTGGCAGCCAGTAAAAAGGCTATCACTAGGAAATGGCTACAAAAAGACCCTCCCACAGTGGCACAATGGATAGACATTGTAGAAGAAATACACTACATGGAGCGTATGACCTTTGCTTTAAGAACTCAACAGGAGAGAGGTCAGGAATACTGGGAGAAATGGGTTTCATACTTGGAAAAGGTCTAATTCAAAGATGCTAATGTAACTAATATGATGATGAAGGTATGAAGTGCACTGTAACTGCCATATCTTTTTTGTTCTTTTATTTTACTTTATTTGTACTTTCTTTGTGTTCCTACAATAAAAACAAAGTATATAAAAAAGAAGAAATGTCCCGTGAGAAAGAGGCAGGTTGAGGTTTCCAGGGTTAAGGTAGTGCAGCATATGCTGAGGCAGTGAAGAAAGTAGAGGAAGATGGGTCAAGGGGGAGCGATCCTGAGAGGAGTGGTGTTTGTAGTATATATGTACCAGCACAGAGGGATAGGCCAACAAGTGATATATGTTTCAGTAAGATTGGATTTGAGCATTTATAGCAATGGTTATCATCTGTACTGCAGGGATGGAAAGTAAAGTCGCAGAAAATTGAGATTGTGGTGGCAGCTGCAGAGAAGTATTTGGGTGTGCGAGACTTGATATCAGAAGAGTTACAGGGTGTGTTAAGTGTTGGTATCCCATCCTTTCAAGTTGTTGGTCTGAGGTAGGACTAGATAGATTTAAATAGTGGAGTAGGGTGGTGTTTTATTATTTGATTTATTAATAATTATTTTATAAGTTGTGTAGATTATCGTTTTTTTTTAAAAGCAAAGTATAAGGGAGTTCTACTCCAGTCTAATAGGTGGCGGTAATGCAAACATTTTTTGGATGCCAACCGCCGTTAACCCTAATCGAAGAAGTGCCTCACTGTACTTGTGGTTTTTCATGATTACAGAAGATAAAGTTGAACGCAAGAATGTATACAACAGCGTGCTTCAAATAACAAGTGACTGTGGAGCATTTCATAAACATTGGCTAGTAGGCTGGAGAGCAGCTAGCAATCTAACTAGCTAAAACAGCAGTCTAACGTTCGCTGGCTTGATAACGTGAACCGTTTTAACTTTACCTAGCTACCTGCCACATTATCTATCCAGCTGCAAGATATTGTGTAAAGCATTCTGCGTTTCGTCTTGCGACACAAAAGGGAACATCATGGACAAGGTAATTTACCGGCAAAACATTTTGCTGAGAGAAAGCAGCTACCTAGCTGGCAGCTTAGCAAGATAACGTTAGCTAATGTCAGTTCAGTGATCTCATCATATGGCTGTTAATTTTTCAGTTATTTAATTGTATGATCTGAAGTAGCTTGCTCGTTATCTGTCTTATTGGTAATGTTCATGTGTTGCCATTAAATACTTAGTTAGCTAGCTTGTATCACAGAACAATGAGACAGATATTTCACCAGATGTATACATGTGAAGCATCCGGTTGGCGTTTCCACTCACTATCAAATAAGGTAGTGAGAGGAAGCCCAGTGGCCGGCAGTGGGAGAAGATGGAACGAGATGGATTTTGGCTGACATTCTGCTAATATACTAATCGATGAAACATTTGATCTCAATACTTTTCTGCAACCAAAACAAAAGTCTGTTACAAACAGAGTGGGCTTTTTTTGTAGACTTTACCCTTTTAAAGTGTTTTTATTTTTTTTAATTGCGTTTAGACGGGGTGGAAAGGACTTGAGCCCATTGGATCTCGCTAACTCGTGCTTTTGGGTCTTCCCACCTTGCTTGTTCTGCCCACTATGGCTCATTTGTTCCCATTTGAAACGACAGACCACAGCCTATCTTGTTTTAGTTATACAAATCGGTGCTTGTATCTCACCTGCCACAGATAGAATCCTCCACTTGTTTCGACCATATGACAGGGAACGCCCAGGGTGTCAGCCACATGGCATCAGCCCCGGTTTCAGGCAGAGGTGTACCCCACCCCATGGTGTCTTGGAGGTCACTTATTCCAGAACATACAGTCCTTTGTTTCTCTGTAGTTTTTAATAAAACGTTAATTAAATACAACCACCTTGGCGCTAATGCTCTGAATAATATTTTTCTACAGGCTGATTTCTTAAAGGGTCTCCCTGTTTACAACAAGAGCAATTTCAGCCTGTTCCATGCAGACCCTGTGTGTAAAGCATCGGTGAGCACTTACTCATCTATCAGAACATTTGTAATATGACAGATGAACATCATCAGTCTTGCCCCACCTGAAACGCTTTTAAATTACTTTTTACAGAACCGAAGACCGTCCGTGTACCTCCCGACATTCGAGTACCCCTCAGAACAGAGTAAGTTCCTTCATCCTTACTGGAGAGCACAGACTTCATCGATAGTCTTTATTTGCTTTGTCTTGGGAAACATGTACTGCTAGAAATGTAAAAAATTATTTTAAACTCAAGCCATTTCCCCTTCCAAAACAACAAAATTATTCTTCATAAATGGATTTCTTTTACTTCCTAGTCATTGTCACGGAGAAAACAAATATCCTCCTTCGCTACCTTCACCAACAGTGGGACAAAAAGGTGAGTTGGTGGGGGCTTCCCATTCCTGAATGAATAGATACATTTATGAATACCAAGGTGTCATGCTGTAAATGTAAGGTGTCATGCAAGAGTAACAGAGGTGACCTGTAACAGACCAGGAACTGCTTAAAGCATGGTCAGCCATGCTCACTCTGAAACATCAACTTTGTAGAGGAGGTTGTCAATCAGGTGAGTGAAAGCACTGATTGTCCTCCTCTGTTGGAACAGAATGCAGCGAAGAAGAGGGAACAGGATCAAGGAGAGGGAGGGAGTCCAGCACCTCCACACAAAATTGCAAGGACAGATAGCCAAGAGATGAACGAGGACTCTTAGGAGTGTGTGTACGGATGCGTGCATCTGGAGGAAGTACAGGCACACAAGACATGACTATAAAGACATACGAGACACTCACACTTTGACAAACAACCTGAGAAAATGTCCACCCTGGTTTGGGAAAATGAAAAAAGTGGCTTTTTTTTTGTTACCTTCAAAGAGTTTCCTGCCTTGTCTAGTGCCCTGTTTTCAGCTTCACTGCCTAGCCCTGACCACATGGGGCGCTGCAACATCTTTCCACACAGTTTGCTTCAGCAGACCCAATACACTGAACTTCTGCCTGCCACAGGAGGGGAGGATTCCAAGGGTGTATATAAACCCTGGATTGATGATGCAATGTATTGGCCATTGAGAGGCTTTGAAGCCACTGGTCTGCCATATTGGCACTCTCCAGTAGAAGCAGTCCGCCATAGGAATTAATGGAATTGAACAGTATTTCAATTAAATGTTTGAAGAACAAAATTACATTCATTTCATGCTTTTTTTTGCTGTAATGGGGACAGTAACCCTAGTACTCGCATAATATAATTTAAAAGTATGCATTAAAGTGTCTAATAGAATAAGTGTCAAAAACAAATGTGGCTTCCAATCTTCTTTTTTTTTTACAATGGGGGATTACCAAGATGGCTGTGCTGAGGCTTCAATACAGTGCCCCGTCAGTCATCCAGGGTTTATACACATCATTGGGAAGAATCCTCCCCCTGGACATAATGTTCAACGTGCATTATCTTCCATTCTGCTCTGGATTTGTTTGTGTTTGAAGTTTGCTGCTTTGTTTTACTGTCAATTTTAGTTCTGAGATGTTTACTAGGACAAGTCAGTTAAGAACAAATTCTTATTTACAATGACGGCCTACTCCGGCCAAACCCGGACGATGCTGGGCCAATTGTGCGCCGCCCTATGGGACACAGCCTGGATGACAAGTGACTCAACAGTTTACTAGCTTAGTTTGAATGTTTGCTGCTTTCTGGCAAAGTATCCCTGTTAAAAATGTAATGTCAAACCAAATTGTTTTAGTCACAGGTGTTGACTACTCAGTTTGCTAGAATTGCTTTTCAATTTGTTTACACTGCAATCGATGGACCCATTTAGGTATTTTTGTGAAACTCAAAAGTTATAGCACCGGTAGAACAAAGAATAGTAGCCTACTTAAATATGAGGGGTAGAGAGAATGTTGTATTCAGTATGAAGACCTACAGTGTCTTGTGAAAGTACACACCCCTTGCACATTCTTCACATTTTTGCTACCTTAGAATTAAATCTAAAAAGGAATGAAATGGGATTTTTTTTCTCTACCTTGTAGATCGGTTGGAAAATAAAATGTAATCCTGTGTTGTCTTTTATTTTATTTTTTATAGCAAAATATGAAGACTGCAACGGGTATGTAGACTTTCACTAGCGACTGTATGTAAATATAATAGCCAGTGCCTGCTGTTAGATATTAAGGTCTTGGCTTGATATTTATCAAAAATAACTGACTTTGAATCTGCCTTTTGTAAAATGAATACATGTAGCTACATGGATATTATACTAGATGCTGTTATTAAATGTTAAGAGAAGCACTGCTACCCAATGTTTGTGATCTTGTATTAAAAAAAAGTCAAACTTCCCGAGCTGGGTTGGGGGGGGGTTGTGTGGAGAAGAGGATAAAGATGGTATGAGACGTAACAGACCACTTGCCATGGAATGCAAAAATAGGTGCAGTCGCCAACCTGCCTTGTTCCAGAGATTTAGCTGGTACTAGTACTGGTAACATTCAAATCATTGAAGATAAGATAGTAATGAAAAGAGATGACATGATTAATATCTGCTCTAGAGGTCGAACGATTGATTAATTAAGGCCTTTTTGGATGCCGATTACATTGCAATCCACGAGGAAACCGCGGCAGGCTGACCACCTATTACGCGAGTGCAGCGTCAAAAGGACCTTGTGGCTGCAAGAAGCCAAGGCAAGTTGCTAGCTAGCATTAAACTTACCTTATAAAAAACAATCTTCACATAATCACTAGTTAACTACACATGGTTGATGATATTACTAGTTTAACTAGCTTGTCCTGCGTTGCATATAATCAATGCGGTGTCCTGTTAATTTATCATCGAATCACAGCCTACTTAAACTTTGTCAAATGGGTGATGATTTAACAAAAAAACTATTGTTACACAAATGTACCTAACCATAAACAGCAATGCCTTTCTTAAAATCAATACACAGAAGTATATTTTTTTAAACCTGCATATTTAGTTAAGAAATTCATGTTAGCAGGCAATATTAACTAGGGAAATTGTGTCACTTCTCCTGCGTTCAGTGCAAGCAGAGTCCGGGTATATGCAACAGTTTGGGCCGCCTGGCTTGTTGCGAACTGAGCTAATTTTCCAGAACCTTACATTATTATGACATTGAAGGTTGTGCAATGTAACAGCAATATTTAGACTTAGGGTTGCCACCCATTCAATAAAATACCGAACGGTTCCGTATTTCACTGAAAGAATAAACGTTTTGTTTTCGAAATGATAGTTTCCGGATTTGACCATATTAGTGACCAAAGGCTTGTATTTCTGTTTATTATATTATAATTAAGTCTATGATTTGATATTTGATAGAGCAGTCTGACTGAGCGGTGATAGGCAGCAGCAGACTCGTAAGCATTCATTCAAACAGTACTTTACTGCGTTTGACAGCAGCTCTTAACAATGCTTGATACACAGCTCTGTTTATGACTTCAAGCCTATCAACTCCCGAGATTAGGCTGGCAATACTAAAGTGCCTATAAGAACATCCAATAGTCAAAGATATATGAAATACAAATGGTATAGAGAGAAATAGTAGATGCGTCATAATTCCTACAACCTAAAATTGGTCGATTAATCGGTATCGGCTTTTTTTGGTCTTCCAATAATCAGTATCGATGTTGAAAAATAATAATCGGTCAACCTCTAATCTGCTCTATATAATACATTTCTATACATTTTCTGTAACGTTGCACCCTTCAGAACAGGCCCCAGACCTTTGTTAATATTTACACTGCTCAACAAAATCACTGCAAATGTATTTTCCAGATGCGCAATCGAAGTGAGTTGACTGTTGTCAGTGATCTTCCTTTTGTAGGTATACTTGCCATCCTCTGACTTTGAAGCATAAAGACATGTTATGCTTCTACTAGACTCGTCAATATACACGCTACGCCTAGCCCTGTTTTATTGTGTATAGATGGGTTGGCTGACATCATGAAAATTATGTGCATCGATGTGGCCGGAAGGTGCACGTTGTGATTGTGAATAGTCAGATAGATTGCAACACTGAAAAGAAGCTGCCTTGTGGGGGATCGTAGGTGGCTTGTTTCAGTTCATATCTTGTTATTGAAACCATGTCTTGTTTTGACTGATGTCTATGCCTATATGGCAAAAATTCGCTAGCTAGCGAACCAACAACTGTAAACATGTATTTGAGAGACAAATGCTCATTGTGCAAATGTATTTGTTTTCAATAAACATTTGGAGATTAAATATAGTTTACATGTAAACAGTCTAAGCCCCATAGTTGCGTATGTGTCGAAACAACCAACCTATGTAGGTCAAATGTTCTTTTCAGCTTCGCTCAAATAATTTTTTTTTTTTATTGAAAAGTAGACCGCTGCTGGAAACTAAGACATTGCAGTGCTTGAGGCATCTCTACAGACCAGGGTTCGATCCCAGGCTGTGTCTCAGCTGGCCATGACCGGGAGACCTATGAGGTGGCGCACAATTAACATGGACACCGTTAGGGGAGGGTTTGGCCAGCCAGACGTCCTTGTCCCATCGCGCTCTAGCGAATTCTTGTGGCGGGCCGGGCGCATGCACGCTGACTTCGGTCGCCAGCTGTAGGTGTTTCCTCTGACACAATGGTGTGGTTGGCTTCCGGGTTAAGCGAGCAGTGTGTCAAGTAGCAGTGCGGCTTGACAGGGTCGTGTTTCGAGGATGCATGGCTCTCAACCTTCACCTCTCTCGAGTCCGTACGGCGATGGGACAAGACTGTAAATACCAATTGGATATCTCAAATTGGGGAGAAAAAGGGAGTAAAAAGTACCCAAAAATTATAACTTTAAAAAAAAAAGTTGTTTCCGTTATGTAATTGAAACAATGTAAATGTACATTTGGTTCATACTTTCATGTTTCAGTGAAGAAAGAAATGAACATTTCAGTTTACATTTGTTTTATTATCTATTTTCAAATCTTACAAAAAATATGACAAAATAAAATAAATAATCCCATTTCCCAGTATTATATTTTTCTTGAAAATAAAGTTTTTTTTTGTACAGTGGTACATTGGAAGAGAACATGATGTCTTGTCAGTTAGTGAGGCTGTTGTGAATATGTTTTTTTTAAATTTAGTTAAGAGGTTTAAGGGAAGGGTTCTACATACTGGTAGCTGTACAGCACATCTCACCTCCACTTCACGGCATCATCAACACTCCTCCCACAAGTCTCCAGAAAACGTATGTTTTGGGAACGAGAGGGACCTTTTCTTTATAAAGTTGGAGGAAATACATTCCTAGCGTAAATCAGAGAAACTCCATTTAGTATGATATGTTATGTATCGTATGGTATGAATTAATTTGTGATGTCCATCACCAACTTTGTATGATATGTTACAAATTACAATTCATATTATATGTTAGAAATTTGCAAAACGTACAATATGTTACGAATTTGCTAGATGTATATGTTACGAATTCTAGCTAGGTGTCTAACATTAGCTAGGCTAGGGGTTAAGGTTGGGAGTTAGGTTAAAGGGTTAGGGTTTGCTAAAAGGATTAAGATTAGGGGAAGGGTTAGCCTAAAGGGTTAGGGGAAGGGTTAGCTAACATGCTAAGTAGTTGCAAAGTAGCTAAAAAGTAGTAAGTAGTTAAAGTTGCTAATTAACTATAAATTGTCCATGATGAGATAAGTAACCATACTAAACATAATATATCATACTAACTTGAGTGTCCCGGATGTACATGTACTATGTTATGTCTAGTCTATGAGACCAGGGTGAAATACCATATTGAGTCTCATTGCAGAAGCATGACATTATTCTGTAGCTTGTATAGTTACAGCTAGGCAATCCATGCAAAATGAAAGTTTATGCATGTTTTTTTGCCAAAATTCATATTTGATAGGCATTTTAGGTAACCTCGTCTCCTATTTAAAGCACAGAGAGAGATGAAAAGAAGAGTGTACCAGGGAAGCTTCCTTAGATTAGGTTTCCTATTTCAGAAGGGAGACCGGTGTGTGTCTGGTTCAGCCCAGATGGAGAGAGGAGAGATGGGATGTTAATACCCACACTGAGAAGCCAGGTAAGGTGGAGATCGAAATATTTGGGTAGTGGAACTAGAGATGCAGTTGGCTAAGGCACGGACCAGTAGAAGACTAGTGTATATGGCTGTGCCACTATGTCCCTCCAATACTATATTATTGCAAAGATCCTAGCCAAAGAGGATGACGCAGAGGTGCAAAGTTAATGTTTACTGCATGTCTCTGTGCTGAATCTCTGCTGTGAAGTGCAGTGGTTCGTTCTTCTTTTCAATGAGGAAGACTGGATGTACTATGAGTTTATAGGCACAGATCTAATATCAGATTACCTTCCCCAAATCCAAAACTTAACAGTAGGGGTGGGACACACACAACTGACTGCTGATCAGTATCCAAATACAATGCCATTATCCTCTAAATTAGAGACGTATAAACCACTTTCCTGTTCTCTGGCACCATCCTCTGGCCACATTATAGAAAATAAAGATGGTTGATTAAATCCCTTTGGATTTGCTTGTGAAAGGAATTTAGAAATCTGGGATTTCGAGAAATGTAACTATGTTCTCACATGCCAGTGTACTCAGAAAGGTACTGGTTTGGCAATATCCCAAATGACGTATATCCCAAAAGACACAAGGGGAAATAAAATATATGCCAGCTCTCGAATGATTGGGAACAGCAGCCATCCAGATGAAATAACAACAGCATCAGCATAAGATACTAGCGATAAGAAAAGCAAGCGTTTGCATATGTTAGGTTGTGTTATGAGGCAGGCTGGTATGGCCCATCCTTACACCTGCGGAACAAGCTCTGCTTGTCTCAGTGCAGGACTTCGGGGTTTAGTGCAAATGCTCTCTCTTTCTATCTCACTAATCTAGTCAGATCTTTGTGTTGAACTGGAGTGCCATGATAAGTACACTGTCTATAATGTGTCTCTCTGCAGGCTTGAATGGGGAGAGATTAGAATGGCACACAGTAACCCAAACTCTCCATAGCACATACCGTATACTGTCTAGTCTACACACACATCCATGTCAACATCCTGTGGCATCTTCCTTCATCGGACTCTCAGTTTCCTGGGCAGGCATCAGTCAAAACAACTGTCATTCTCTCTCCCTCTCTTTCTTTTCCTCTCTCTAGAACACATACTGATACGAGACAGTATGTGTTGTCTTTTATCAAACGACCTTCATCTCTGCCGTACACAACATCCACTCTCACTGTCAGACATACCACGTCAGATATTCCTGTTGTTTTCTTGGGAGGTATATACTAAGCTCGGGTGGTTCTTTTTGCTTTGTAAATAAAGCTCATGGCACTTTATGTATGTCTTTAAAATGGGAGATTAGGCTGATGAGAATGAACTTCACGTGTTTTGCAGTACTGCTCAAATTTTAAACACCGATTGATATTGCACGGCTAGCAAAGCCGCTTCGTTTAAGTAGAAAAGCTGATAGGCCTTCAGTTACAAATGTGTATGAGATCAGGCGACCATTTTGTGGATGCTACGAAAGGTCTCGTTACGCGTTTGATTCACACACACCAATAAATGTTTTTCCTTCTCTCCCCCAAAACCAGGCTATTATGTTTGTGGCAAGATGGCCACCAAGATGATTTCAATTTTCAGATGAGAATAAATCAAGATAAACTGCTCTTCCTTTTTCCCCGAAATGTTTTAGAAACACAGCTCATGCATGTCTATATGTATTGCAGACAAAAGTGAGGTATGTGTGTCTCTATACGCGCACGGTTATGTTTTCATCATCATCACCATCAGCCCATTCCCCTCACAGCCTCTAGGCAATGTCTACATACACAACCTCAGACCCAGACAGCACGGAGAGAGGCTTGGCCTTTTCACCCCACTTATTTTTCCTTGTAGTAGATATATTAAGTTCTCACAGCAGTTTGTCATCTCTTTCCAAAGAGAGACTAGACTTTACGGTCCGGGGAGTCCGTGTGGTGTTCGTTCTCCCCTGCGTCCCCTCCAGGTGAACGGCTCTCGTCCGTCACCCCATTCAGGTCAGACTTGGTGGGCTGTTTGTCAGACGCCTGGTACCCCTCTCCTGGTCGGGGTAACTGGGTCCCATTCACACAGGAGCCCCCCTCCGACTTCCCAAAGTTAAACAGTTTCCCCGGGTTGAATGACTTGCTTGGCGACTGAGACCACTCCTGGTTACCACTTGGGACGGTCGCAGACATCGTGGTAATCGTTGCCGTGGCTGCCGCTGCTGCAGCAGCGGTCGCTGCCGCAGCGGTCGCTGCCGCTTCCTTCTTATTCTCGGGCGACTTGAGGAACTTGAAGCTAAGGAACCCGGGGAGCTTGGGTTCGTTTCCGGTGGGAGACTGAGGGGAGCGCACGCTGCTTGAGGATAACTTGTTCTGTAAAGGGATGATCTGTTTGAGCTTCATCACGTTGTTGTTGGCCAGGAGGGAGCTGGGCCTCTTGGGCTTGTCCCCCCCTCCACCCTCCCCAGTGCGGGACTTCCCCCCATGGCTCTTGTCGTGGTGGTGGTCTCCCCCGGAGGAGTCCTTCCCCTCATCTCTCTCCCTTTCCCTGCGAGCCTGGTACTCCGCCTGCCTCTGCCTCTCCTCCTCCTCTCTCTTCCTCCTCTGTAGCTGTTGATAGTGTTGCTGTGCTTGCCGCTCATGCCTCTGTAGGGAGAGAAACAACCGTTACAACAACTCATTCAATCACAGTCTGACAGAATTGTGCACACTCTGAACCGAGAAACTATCTATTCACTCTTAACCTCTACCAGGTACAGCCAGAAGAGGATGGTTTCTTTTCTGGGGAGTTTTCCTACCCAATGTGCCTCTGCTTGCTCTTTGAGGTCTAGGCCGGGTTACTGTATCACTTTGGATTACTGGGTCACTTTGTGACAACTGGTGATATAAAAAGGGCTTTCTAAATCAATTTGATTGATTATTGATTGATACAATGAACTCCTCACAACATCAATGTGATTCAGGCATGGACAATTTACCTTAAAGGCCTCCCTGCGTTGGTACTCCAGTTTTGCTATCTTCTCTCCTACCCAGCTGGGGACATCTGGGATCGCTACGTGAATGATGTACTTCAGCAGGATGGCAAAGTGCTGAGAGAGAGCGAGCAAGAGAGAACGTGATAACATTTAAAAGACCAGGCTGGTCAGGCTGTTTGAGTTAGCAGGCCAAGCCAGAGAGCTGTTCACCTGTGAGCTGTTTACTGGCTGCAGTGCTGTGTTGTTTATTTAGTATGTTGAGACTCTCCTATTCTGTTCACCCCCCTCCCTTTTACACCTCACCACCAGCAGTGTGACAGAGTGGTGGAGATGTCCAGAGATCATGTAACACTTGAGCTTTCTTACAGGTACGTACAGTCTCTGGCTGGGAGTAGGGTTCACATCACTCACCACACATCTGCCCTGTCAACAATCACAGAAGTAGCCAGGATTGATCCGCCTCATTTCACACTTTATAATTTTTTACTGCTATGGGCACTTAGCTGAAAGCTGCCTCAGAGAAGAATACATTTCATTGAGGTAGCTGTGGTTAGCGTTAAAATAGTATTGCCTGTTTCTAAGCTTTCATAGGGCTTAAGACACACCTGCTGCTGACTAGTGAGCAAGACTAGCTTCAACATGGTAGATACCGTTCTAACGAAAATCCCTTCTCTGGGATGTAAAACAACTTTGACATCTTTACTTACGAAAGATTTAAAGAAAGGAGGAGGTTCATATGAAATTGCAAATGACATGCCCAGCAGTCTCCAAAATATATGTCATATTTATTATTTTGACTTCATTTTAATCTCATCTGAAAGCCTGCTAGTATACTGCACACTGAGGACGGCTTGATGCCAAAACGCATTGGTGCAGCTGCAGGTCACAATAAACGTTTGAAATGTGTCTTGGAAGACACTACTATGACCACAGCTCACCGAGGTGACTTTTAAAGAGACAAGTCTATAAGGCCTGCTGGGCTGCTGTCAGTTTGAGAGGTTGAGCTGCTCTGAGATCAGTTGACCAGCCATATATCCTCCCCTCAACTATTAGAAGACGTCAATCAAATCTGACTCTGGATCAGTGCTGAGAGTTAGTCTACCACCTACAAAATACCTATTTAAACCCTGCCAACACTGAAACAGAGTGAGACTCAAAACCCCATCAGCCAACTGAGCTAAAGCCTAGGCATTAGCTGATGTCAGGTGTGTGACTGTAGTAGAGTCTGTACTTCGAGAATGACAATGGAGATGATGGCCATCTCAGGGCTGAGCCAGGGGAAGAGTCGCTGCAGCTGACCACACTGACCAATCAGGTAACAGTTGACTATGATGGCGATTAGACCCATGGCTTCCATTGCTGTCTGCAGAGAGAGACACACACACACACACAACAGACAGGCTTACTGTATTTACATGCAGTATAACACAAAACCTCATGCTTTCAAAGCTTACACAAGGTAAATTCATGATTAGGTTTATACTAAAGGACAGGGCTCTGTTTATGAAATATTAGTGCTGGGCTGCAAAAAAAGCCTGTGAACACCGTGGCCTTCCATAACCAGAGTCCCCCGTTCCCACTGCCGGTCTTAGAACTGTCCTTTAGTCCTACCTGTCCCTGGCCCTTAGTCCAACCTGTCCTTGTCCTACTTGTTATTGTCCCTCAGTCCTACCGGTCGCTCAGTCCTACAGTTCTGTTCTACCTGTCCCGTCGCTCAGTACTACCTGTCCCTCAGTCCTACATTCCACTGTCCGTCCCTCAGTCCTACCTGCCACTGTCCCTCAGTCATATCTGTCACTGTCCCTCAGTCATATCTGTCACTGTCCCTCAGTCATATCTGTCACTGTCCCTCAGTCCTACTTGTCATTGTCCCTCAGTCCTACTTGCCCTGTCCCTCAGTCCTACTTGTCCTGTCCAGTAGTCCTACCTGCCACTGTTCCTCAGTCTTACCTGTCCATGTCCCTCAGTTCTACCTGTCCCTCAGTCCTACCTGCCACTGTCCTTCAGTTCTACCTGTCCCTCAGTTCTACTTGCCACTGTCCCTCAGTCCTACCCGTCCTGTCCCTCAGTCCTACTTATCCCCAGTCCTACCTGCCAGTGTCCCTCAGTCCTACCTGCCAGTGTCCCTCAGTCCTACCTGCCAGTGTCCCTCAGTCCTACCTGCCAGTGTCCCTCAGTCCTACCTGCCAGTGTCCCTCAGTCCCACTTGTCATTGTCCCTCAGTCTTACCTGTCCATGTCCCTCAGTTCTACCTGTCCCTCAGTCCTACCTGCCACTGTCCTTCAGTTCTACCTGTCCCTCAGTTCTACTTGCCACTGTCCCTCAGTTCTACCCGTCCTGTCCCTCAGTCCTACTTGTCCCCAGTCCTACCTGCCAGTGTCCCTCAGTCCTACCTGCCGCTGTCCCTCAGTCCTACCTGCCGCTGTCCCTCAGTCCTACCTGCCGCTGTCCCTCAGTCCTACCTGCCGCTGTCCCTCAGTCCTACCTGCCGCTGTCCCTCAGTCCTACCTGCCGCTGTCCCTCAGTCCTACCTGCCGCTGTCCCTCAGTCCTACCTGCCGCTGTCCCTCAGTCCTACCTGCCGCTGTCCCTCAGTCCTACCTGCCGCTGTCCCTCAGTCCTACCTGCCGCTGTCCCTCAGTCCTACCTGCCGCTGTCCCTCAGTCCTACCTGCCGCTGTCCCTCAGTCCTACCTGCCGCTGTCCCTCAGTCCTACCTGCCGCTGTCCCTCAGTCCTACCTGCCGCTGTCCCTCAGTCCTACCTGCCGCTGTCCCTCAGTCCTACCTGCCGCTGTCCCTCAGTCCTACCTGCCGCTGTCCCTCAGTCCTACCTGCCGCTGTCCCTCAGTCCTACCTGCCGCTGTCCCTCAGTCCTACTTGTCATTGTCCCTCAGTACTACTTGCCCTGTCCCTCAGTCCTACTTGCCCTGTCCCGTAGTCCTACCTGCCACTGTTCCTCAGTCTTACCTGTCCCGTAGTCCTACCTGCCACTGTTCCTCAGTCTTACCTGTCCCTCAGTCCTACCTGCCACTGTTCCTCAGTCCTACCTGTTCCTCAGTCTTACCTGTCCATGTCCCTCAGTCCTACCTGCCAGTGTCCCTCAGTTCTACCTGTCCCTCAGTTCTACTTGCCACTGGCCCTCAATCCTACCCGTCCTGTCCCTCAGTCCTACTTGTCCCTCAGTCCTACCTGCCAGTGTCCCTCAGTTCTACCTGCCAGTGTCCCTCAGTCCTACCTGCCAGTGTCCCTCAGTCCTACCTGCCAGTGTCCCTCAGTCCTACCTGCCAGTGTCCCTCAGTCCTACCTGTACTTCAGTCCTACCTGCCACTGTCCCTCAGTCCTACCTGCCACTGTCCCTTAGTCATACCTGTACTTCAGTCCTAACTGCCACTAAGTATCATTTCTACATTTTTTTGTAAGTTCTTTCAATTTGACATATTAAGTACTGAGCTTGAACATGACTGTTCTACCTGCCACTGTCCGATACTCTCCACCCTCTGACCAAAGGGCCTCTGCAGGCCGGTACAGAGCTTTAAGGCATCGCTGCGGATCTCTATGATGTTGTTAATGAGAGCACACATGGCCGCCAAGGGGAAGGCTGAGGAGAAGAGAACCACATAGCCAAACTGGACAAACATCTCCTGGTAATCCTGGAAGGTGTCCTGGAAGGGACAAAATACATAACAGACACTGTCAGCACTGTGACATGGATAGATGATTATCACAGTGTTTAATATCTTTATTGTTTCAGTAAGGGCCAGAACAGAAGTTGTGTAAATGTAGTTGTACATGTATGGGAAGTTAGCTAGTCATGGCTAACTTTGCCTCGCACAGTGACGTCAAAAGACCTAAAGTAATATCTTACTGATTCTGAGTGCAAGATACAGATACCATGTATTTACTTTTCTTGGTGGTAATACATACTGTATCTGCACTGTAGGGTTGTGCCACGAAAAGAGTGCCTTTTGCGTCCCTTTGATATTTTAATACGAAATTGTGCACCAATATTTTGCATTTTAAAAGCTAGTTATATTAGGGGCCACCCAAGTAGCGCAGTGATTTAAGGCACTGCAGTGCATCGCAGTGCTATCGTATGGACATTTCAGTCGGCGCTTTGCGCTGACAGAAACAAACATCTCTCTGGCAAGAAGAAGGGTGGGGGTGTATGCCTTATGATTAACTTTTTGTGGTGTAATCATAACATACAGGAACTCAAGTCTTTTTGTTCACCTGACCTATAATTCCTTACAATCAAATGCCGAACGCATTAACTACCAAGAGAATAATCTTTGATTATAGTCACAGCCGTGTATATCCCCCCCCACCCCCACCAGACACCTCGACGGCCCTGAAAAAACTTCACTGGACTCGATGTAAACTGGAAACCATATATCCTGAGGCTGCATTTATTGTAGCTGGGGATTTTAACAAAGATCATCTGAAAACAAAGCTCCCTAAATTGAATTAGGATATCGAATGCGCGACTCAAGCTGGCAGCATTCTGGATCATTGCTACTCTAACTTCCGCGACACATACAAAGCCCTCCGCCGCCCTCCTTTCGGCAAATCTGACCACGACTCCATTTTGTTGCTCCCTGCCTATAGACAGAAACTAAAACAGGAAATGCCCGTGCTCAGGTCTGTTCAATGCTGGTCCGACCAATCGGATTCCACGCTTCAAGATTGCTTCGATCACGTGGACTGGGATATGTTCCAGATATCCTCAGACAACAACACTGATGTAAACGCTGACTCGGTGAGCAAGTTTATTAGCAAGTGCATTGGTGATGTTGTAGCCACGGTGACTATTAAAACCTTTCCTAACCAGAAACCGTAGATTGATGGCAGCATTCGCGCAAAACTGAAAGTGCGAACCACTGCTTTTAATCATGGCAAGGCGACCAGAAACATGACTGAATACAAACAGTGTAGCTATCAAACAAGCTAAGCATCAGTATAGAGAAAAAGTAGAGTCGCAATTCAACAGAGACGTATGTGGCAGGGTCTACAGTAAATCATGGATTACAAAAAGAAAACCAGCCCTGTCGCGGACACTGACGTCTTGCTCCCAGACAAATTAAAACAACTTCTTTGCTCACTTTGAGGACAAGACAGTGCCACTGACATGGCCCGCTACCAAAACCTGTGGGCTCTCCTTCACCGTGGCCAATGTGAGTAAAATATTTAAACGTGTTTGTTTTAACCCTCGCAACGCTGCCGGCCCAAACGGCATCCCTAGCAGCGTCCTCAGAGCATGCGCAGACCAGCTGGCTGGTGTGTTTACGGACATATTCAATCAATCGCTATCCCAGTCTGCTGTGCCCACATGCTTCAAGATGGCCACCATTGTTCCTGTTCCCAAGAAAGCTAAGGTAACTGAGCTAAATGACTATCGCACTGTAGCACTCACTTGTGTCATCATGAAGTGCTTTGAAAGACTAGTCAAGGATCATATCACCTCCACCCTATCTGATACCCTAGACCCACTCCAATTTGCTTACCGGCCCAATAGGTCCACAGCCGACGCAATCACAACCACACTGCACACTGTCCTAACCCATCTGGACAAGAGGAATACCTCTGTAAGAATGCTGTTCATTGACTACAGCTCAGCATTTAACACCATAGTACTCTCCAAACCCGTCATTAAGCTCAAGACCCTGGGTCTCAACCCCGCCCTGTGCAACTTGGTCCTGGACTTTCTGACGGGCCGCCCCCAGGTGGTGAGGGTAGGAAACAACATCTCCACCCAGCTGATCCTCAACACTGGGGCCCACAAGGGTGCGTTCTCAGCACTCTCCTGTACTCCCTGTTCACCCATGACTGAGTGGCCATGCACGCCTCCAACTCAATCATCAAGTTTGCAGACAACACTACAGTTGTAGGCTTGGTTACCAACAACGACGAGACGGCCTACAGGGAGGAGGTGAGGGCCCTTGGAGTGTGGTGTCAGGAAAATAACCTCACACTCAACGTCAACAAAACAAAGCAGATGATCGTGGACTTCAGGAAACAGCAGAGGGAGCATCCCCCCTATCCACATCGACGGGACAGTAATGGAGAGGGTAGAAAGTTAAGTTCCTCGTCGTACACATCACGGACAAACTGAAATGGTCCACCCACACAGACAGTGTGGTGAAGAAAGCGCAACAGCGCCTCTTCAACCTCAGGAGGCTGAAGAAATTTGGCTTGTCACCAAAAACACTCAAACTTTTACAGATGCACAATTGAGAGCATCCTGTCGGGCTGTATCACAGTCTGGTACGGCAACTGCTCCGCCCACAACTGCAAAGCTCTACAGAGGGTGGTGCGTTCTGCACAACGCATCACCGGGGGCAAACTACCTGCCCTGCAGGACACCATTACCCGATGTCACAGGAAGGCCAAAAAGATCAAAGACAACAACCACCCGAGCCACTGCCTGTTCACCTCGCTATCATCCAGAAGGCGAGGTCAGTACAGGTGCATCAAAGCTGGGACCGAAAGCTGGGATCCAGCTTCTATCTCAAGGCCATCAGACTGTTAAACAGCCATCACTAACATTGATTGAGTGGCTGCTGCCAACATACAGCCTCAAATCTCTAGCCACTTTAATAATTCATAATTGGATGTAATAAATGTATCACTAGTCACTTTAAACAATGCCACTTTATATAATGTTTACATACCCTACATTACTCATCTCATATGTATATACTGTACTCTATACCATCTACTGCATCTTGCCTATGCCACACGGCCATCGCTCATCCATATATTTATATGTACATATTCTTATTCATCCCTTTACACTTGTGTGTGTATAAGGTAGTTGTTGTGAAATTGTTAGATTACTTGTTAGATATTACTGCACTGTCGGAACTAGAGGCGAAAGCATTTCGCTACACTCGCATTATCTGCTAACCACGTGTATGTGACCATATAAAATTTGATTTGATGAAGGCATGACCTGAGTAAGCATGGGGTAAATCAAGGTCCATGGTAACAGGAATCCATGCTCAGCAAGCACTTGATCAGCTACACATGGCCAGCTACGTTACTCAGTATGGCAACGCAAATAGAACTACAGCACTGATGGGGTTTGCTTCTCTAGTTGGTTTAAGTCCCATGGATATATGATGATGGAATAGTCTATTTAGAGAGTTGGCATTGTTGACATTTCACATAGTGAGTGAGCATGTTCATTAGTTAGTTTGTGTGTGTGTGCATGCGTACATACAGTTGAAGTCAGAAGTTTACATACACTTAGGTTGGAGTCATTAAAACTCATTTTTCAACCACTCCACACATTTCTTGTTGAACAAACTATAGTTTTGGAAAGTCGGTTAGGACATCTACTTTGTGCATGACAAGTCATTTTTCCAACAACTGTTTACAGACATTCATTCAGTGTATCACAATTCCAGTGGGTCAGAAGTTAAATACACTAAGTTGACTGTGCCTTTAAACAGCTTGGAAAATTCCAGAAAATGATGTCATGGCTTTAGAAGCTCCCGATAGGCTAATTGACATCCTTTGAGGTGTACCTGTGGATGTATTCCAAGGCCTACCTTCAATCTCAGTGCCTCTTTGCTTGACATTATGGGAAAATCAAAAGAAATAAGCCAGGACCTCAGAATTTTTTTTTTGTTGACCTCCACAAGTCTGGTTCATCCTTGGGAGAAATTTCCACAAGCCTGAAGCTACCATGTTCATCTGTACAAACAATAGTACGCAAGTATAAACACCATGGGACCACGCAGCCGTCATACCGCTCAGGAAGGAGATGCGTTCTGTCTCCTAGAGATGAACGTACTTTAGTGCGAAAAGTGCAAATCAATCCCAGAACAACAGCAAAGGACCTTGTGAAGATGCTGGAGGAAACAGTTACAAAAGTATCTATATCCACAGTAGCCTATATCGACATAACCTGAAAGGCCGCTCAGCAAGGAAGAAGCCACTGCTCCAAAACCGCCATTAAAAAATCCAGACTACGGTTTGCAACTGCACATGGGGACAAAGATCGTACTTTTTGATGAGAACTGTTTGGCCATAATGACCATTGTTGTGTTTGGAGGAAAAAGGGAGAGGCTTGCAAGCCGAAGAACATCATCCCAAAAGTGAAGCACGGGGGTTGCAGCATCATGTTGTGGGGGTGCTTTGCTGCAGGAGAGACTGGTGCACTTCACAAAATAGATGGCATCATGAGGGAGGAAAATTATGTGGATATATTGAAGCAACATCTCAAGACATCAGTCAGGAAGTTGAAGCTTGGTCGCAAATGGGTCTTCCAAATGGACAATGGTCCCAAGCATACTTCCAAAGTTGTGGCAAAATGGCTTAAGGACAACAAAGTCAAGGTATTGGAGTGGCCATCACAAAGCCCTGACCTCAATCCCATAGACAATGTGTGGGCAGAACTGAGGAGGCCTACAAACCTTACTCAGTTACACCAGCTCTGTCAGAAGGAATGGGCCAAAATTCACCAGCAGGGAATTTTTTACTAGGATTATATGTCAGGAATTGTGAAAAACTGAGTTTATATGTATTTGGCTAAAGTGTATGTAAACTTCCAACTTCAACTATATCTATGTAAGTGTTTGTGTTGTCCTACCTCATAGGTCTGCATGCAGCTCTCAATCTCAGCCTGTGCCAGAATCGTACTCTCCTGCTCCTCTGGCGGGTCGATCCACGACTCCCTCTTGGTATCAGAGTCTAGTCTCTCCAAACTCCTCTGCCGTCTGTGATGACGCACCCTCACCGTGCTCTCCTGCCCAGAAGGCAGTGGGGCAGCCGCCACACTTTCATTGGCCGAACCACCCGTTTCCTTCATCTCATTGTCATCGGCATCATCATACGTCTCGAACACCGAGGCCGGGTCCATCCCCTTCTCCACCATGGTGGGGCTGCCATCCTCCAGGAAACTATCCTCTATTGTGGGGACGCAGCCCCCTCCAGACGACTTCCTGTCCACCTTCTCTATGAAGCTAACCTTCCTCAGCTTCAGGCCACAGTCTATCAACTCCTCGTTCTCTCCCTCACTGAACCTCCCGCTGTCTCCCTCCTCCCTCTCCCTTTCCTCCTCGTCAGGCACCCCACATCCACCGTTCAGACATTTCTTCTCCCTATAGAACAGCAGAAAGGTTAGGCTTCCACTTACTTTAGTCTAATCAACACCATTGTATCTAATAATGTGAATAGGTCACACATCCTCAAACAAATCAAAATATAGACTTGTCTATACTCAAAGAAACATGCCCTAAAAAAAAAGCTCTAATTTAACTTATTCATGAATGAATATAAGCCGTTGTGTCAGCATTACCTGGGGTCAGGCTGTCCCACCCCGGATCTGGTTCCCCTCAGGCCGTGGCCCGGTACGGCCTGGTCAGTGGGTGAAGCATGGGCCTTTCCTGCGGCCAGCCGGCAGTACTTGAGCAGGGTTGAGAGGAGCAGGTCCCAGACGCCGCGCAGGGTGAGCTCGCCCAGCTTGTGGCGCTCGTACAGGTAAGGCTGCAGCACCTCTTTCACGTTCTGGACAAACTGCCGGGTGATCAGGAGGGTGGCCAGCATCTGACAGGATCAAGGGTTAAATAAAGTAGAGGATCAAGGCTTAAAGGTCAGAGTTGTCATGATCGGTCACTGGGTTTAAATACCATCGGTGGAGCTTTCCATAAGTAGGCACCACACTAAACAAATAAAATGGTAAAAAATATAATTTCTTTGCAGAAATACACTGAGTATACAAAACATTAAGAACACCAGTCCATGACATAGACTGACCAGGTGAATCCAGGTGAAAGCTATGATGTCACTTGTAAATCCACTTCAATCAGTGTAGATGAAGGGGAGGAAACGATTTATACATGGATTGTGTTTGTGTGCCATTCAGAGGGGGATTGGGCAAAATAGTTAAGTGACTTTCAATGGGATATTATAGTAGATGCGAAGCGCACCGGTTAGTGTCAAGAACTGCAACGCTGCTGGGTTTTTCATGCTCAACAGTTTCCTGTGTATATCAAGAATGGTCCACCACCCAAAGGACATCCAACCAACTTGAAACAACTGTGGGAAGCATTGGAGTTAACAAAGGCCAGCATCCCTGTGGAACGCTTTCAACACCTTGTAGAGTCCATGCCCTGACGAATTGAGGCTGTCCTGAGGGCAAAACTCAATATTAGCAAGGTGTTCCTAATGTTTGGTATACCCAATGTATAATATTCACTTGGTACTATATATATGATGGACTGAAAACAATCCTCTATATAAACCGCAAGCAGTTCACGCCCATTCAAATACAGTAGATACACACACTACTCTGTATGCAGCCTAGTCAAATGTGCTACATCAAAACCATGACATGCAAAACTACTACTGCAGGAATAAATACAGGGCATTGTGCTCAGGCCCAGAGGTAAGACCCAGGAAACATACACGGTGTCCTTTCACTGCAAACCATGACCAAGTCAAAGCACAAACCACAGATAGCACATTTACAGACAGCCCATAGTCAGTCCATCAGTTTACACAAAGGCTCACTCAGTGCTTATACATGTTCCTTAACACGAACAGAAAGTGCAGTATGAAAACATATCCCAGACATTTTTGGCTTTCAGAAATAAAACACTGAGAATATACAGTAAACACCCAAAGACAGTAATAACAGAGTGGCTGAACGAAACCTAACCTAAACATATAAAAGCTTTCTATGCAATGCCAACGATGCATAAAGATGCTACAAACTACAAGCACAACAAACGAACAGACAACAACTCTAAACAAATAAGCACGGGTGAAAGTAAAGTGGTTCGGTACGGCGTCCTGGCAAAACATGAGCCTATCACAGTAGTGGACACAAAATCTGGCCTAATGTCAATCGGCAAATGGCATGACACCTTTTGGTGTTTTGTGTAACAGATGTCTCTTTCCATTCACCACTGTTTGGAGGCTGGAAATATGTTGCGAGTGGATGAGCATGCGTGGGTAGCCTAGTGAAGGAGCCCGTTGAAGTGAGTGATTGACAATCATATGAAAAAGCATGATGGGTTGTGTTTATGCCACAATAAAAAGGTAATCATTTTAAAAGTTAAAGACAAATCTTCACGACTAGGCCCACAGAGATCATATTGAATTAATAGGGATTCTATATGTAATTCTATGATTAGGCCCATAGAAAATATGGGGTGCTGGGCAGGTAATGTCAAGATGACTCTAGAGACAGCAGGAGCGGTAGAGATACTCTGAATGATCGGCTATGAAAAGCCAACTGACATTTACTCCTGAGGTGCTGACCTGTTGCACCCTCTACAACCACTGTGATTATTATTATTTGACCATGCTGGTCATTTATGAACATTTGAACATCTTGGCCATGTTTTGTTATAATCTCCACCCGGCACAGCCAGAAGAGGACTGGCCACCCCTCATAGCCTGGTTCCTCTCTAGGTTTCTTCCTAGGTTTTGGCCTTTCTAGGGAGTTTTTCCAAGCCACCGTGCTTCTACACCTGCATTGCTTGCTGTTTGGGGTTTTAGGCTGGGTTTCTGTACAGCACTTTGAGATATCAGCTGATGGTAGAAGGGCTATATAAATAAATTTGAAATAAATTTGAAATTTGATTTGATGACTAACCCCTGACCCCACGGTGGGGGCCGAAGTCATACTTTGGACCTAAAAGAGGCCCTGATGACCCAGATGGTGAAGACCAGCAGCGTGATCTTGAGAAAGAGATATGGCAGCACATTGTCCTTCAGCTGCCCGAGAAGACTCTGGCCCAGTGAGAACACCAGTAACATCTAGGACCACACCACAAAACCAGCACCAAAGACCCACACAACACAGAGACAGATGGAGAAATAGGCAGAATGGAGAGAGAGCAACATGTGAAGAAGGTAGTGGGATTAAGGAAGGAAGACCAGGGAGGTGAAAATGGTTTGGGTAACTTTTGGAAGGAGAGGAAACATGGTGGGATTTCAGTCGCTTTTACCTCTTTCAGACGCTCCATGTCTCTGAGGTAGAATCCAATGTAGAAAAGACTGAGGTAAGAATTTACAAACTGAAACTGCAGATAAAGAAACAAAACATGTGAGTTGAAAAACTTGAGAGAAAGTATAGTAGATTCTGTATTTCAATCATTTGTCATGTGAAAAGTGAGTCCAATTTCCATGTAATAAGGAAGAAGATGACACCACTCACAAGAACCATTTTGATGATGAGATTTTTCTCATAGGCACTCTGGAGTCTGTAGTTTTCTGTGGGGGAAGAAATATAATGTCAGCATTCACAGAAATAATCATCATCACCTGAATAAAAAATAAATATATATATATATATATATATATATAAAATAAACATCCTCTCACTGTCAACTGCGATTATTTTCAGCAAACTTAACATGTGTAAATATTTGTATGAACATAAAATTCAACAACTGAGACATAAACTGAACAAGTTCCACTGACATGTGACTAACAGAAATGGAATAATGTGTCCATGAACAAAGGGGGGGGGGTCAAAATTAAAAGTAACAGTCAGTGTCTGGTGTGGCCACCAGCTGCATTAAGTACTGCAGTGCATCTCCTCCTCATGGCCTGCACCAGATTTGCCAGTTCTTGCTGTGAGATGTTACCCCACTCTTCCACCAAGGCACCTGCAAGTTCCTGGACATTTCTGGGGGATGGCCCTGGCCCTCACCCTCCGATCTAACAGGTCCCAGACGTGCTCAATGGGATTGAGATCCGGGCTCTTCGCTGAACATGGCAGAACACTGATATTCCTGTCTTGCAGTATGGCTGGTGGCATTGTCATGCTGGAGGGTCATGTCAGGATGAGCTTGCAGGAAGGGTACCACATGAGGGAGGAGGATGTCTTCCCTGTAACACACAGCGTTGAGATTGCCTGCAATGACAACAAGCTCAGTCCAATGATGCTGTGACACACCGCCCCAGACCATGACGGACCCGCCACCTCTGAATCGATCCTGCTCCAGAGTACAGACCTCGGTGTAACGATCATTCCTTCAAAGATAAACGCAAATCTGACCATTACCCCTGGTGAGACAATACCGAGACTCGTCAGTGTAGAGCACTTTTTGCCAGTCCTGTCTGGTCCAGGGACAGTTTGTGCCCATAGGCGACGTTGTTGCCGGTGATGTCTGGTGAGTACCTGCCTTACAACAGGCCTACAAGCCCTCAGTCCAGCCTCTCTCAGCTTATTGCGGACAGTCTGATCACTGATGGAGGGATTGCGTATTCCTGGTGTAACTCGGGCAGTTGTTGCCATCCTGTACCTGTCCCGCAGGTGTGATGTTCGGATGTACCAATCCTGTGCAGGTGTTGTTACACGCGGTCTGCCACTGCGAGGACGATCAGCTGCCCGTCCTGTCTCCCTGTAGCGCTGTCTTAGGCGTCTCACAGTACGGACATGGCACATCTGCAGTCCTCATGCCTCCTTGCAGCATGCCTAAGGCACTTTCACGCAGATGAGCAGGGACCCTGGGCATCTTTCTTTTGGTGTTTTTCAGAGTCAGTAGCAAGGCCCCTAGTGTCCGAAGTTTTCATAACTGTGACCTTAATTGCCTACCGTCTGTAAGTTGTTAGTGTCTTACCGACCATTCCACAGGTGCATGTTCATTAATTATTTATGTTTCATTGAACAAACATGGGAAACAGTGTTTAAACCCTTAACAATGAAGATCTGTGAAGTTATTTCAATTTTTACAAATTATCTTTGAAAGACAGGGTCCTGAAAAAGGGACGTTTATAAACGCACTACCGGTCAAAAGTTTTAGAACACCTACTCATTCAAGGGTTTTTCTTTATTTTTTACAATTTTCTACATTGTAGAATAATAGTGAAGACATCAAAACTATGAAATAACACATATGGAATCATGTAGTAACCAAAAAAGTGTCAAAATCAAAATATATTTAATATTTCAGATTATTCAAAGTAGCCACCCTTTGCCTTGATGACAGCTTTGCACACTCTTGGCATTCTCTCAACCAGCTTCACCTGGAATGCTTTGCCAACAGTCTTGAAGTAATTCCCACATATGCTGAGCACTTGTTGGCTGCCTTTCCTTCATTCTGCGGTCCAACTCATCCCAAACCATCTCAATTTGGTTGAGGTCGGGGGATTGTGGAGGCCAGGTCATCTGATGAAGGACTCCATCACTCTCCTTCTTGGTAAAATAGCCCTTACACAGCCATATGTGTTATTTCCTAGTTTTAATGTCTTCACTAGAAAATAGTAAAAATAAAGAAAAACCCTTGAATGAGTAGGTGTTCTAAAACTTTTGACCAGTAGGGTGTGTGTAATATAATATAAATATATATTTATATTATATATAATATAAATATATATTTGGTGCCTTGACGGAAGGGCACCACCAGGAGTGGAGCCTGCGGCTTAATTTGACTCAACACGGGAAACCTCACCTGGCCCGGACACGGAAAGGATTGACAGATTGATGTATATATATATATATGTTGTTCTGCCTTAGTACTCAGGAATCAACTGTCAAGCTTGACAGATGAGTGCTCTGTGTGTGTGTGTGTGTGTGTGTGTGTGTGTGTGTGTGTGTGTGTGTGTGTGTGTGTGTGTGTGTGCGCGCACATACGTGTGTGAGTGCATACGTGCGTTCATGTGTGTGTTTGCCTGCGTGTTCTCACCCATGTTGTTGAGCCAGCAGGCTATCTTCCGGTACACCTCGTCACAGGCGGTCACAGTGATGGCCAGCATGATCTTAGGGATGAACCTGGCCAAGCGAGGTACCTCCTTGATCCCCATCACAAACTCCTGTGAGACAACAACAGCTGCCTAATATTGTTGCAATCCTCGCTAATATGAGCCATGTTACGATTCCCACCAAGTGGGATAACTCTATTGGCACAACGCATAGGGTGTTGACATTTCATGGCAGCAACCCGTTACAATCAATTCCACAGGTATATTTCCCTTCAAATCCTTTCTGCGGTTGAAGGAAATGTTATTTTGTAGGGTTGTTAAATTCGGTTAACTTTCTCAAAATTCCCAGGTTTTTCCAGAAATCAGAGTTGGAAGCTTTCCTGGAATGATGAAGGAATAAGCACAAAATCCGCAATCCTCCAACCACGATTTCTGGAAAACCTGTGAATTTTGGGAAAGCTCCCTAGACACTAGGAAGGCAGTTATGTAGGTAGAGCAGCAGCAGGCAGAAGGAGCAGTACTGACATACCTGCAGCTCGAAGCAGATGAGCATGGCCAGGAAGACAAAGCAGAGACAAAGGAGACAGATGGGCAGGCTGATCAGCCACCTGAACATCCTCCTCCTCCACGGAGGGTAGTATAACTCCTCACAGCCTGTTATGGGACTGCACCGCTTCACGCCCTGCAGGGGGGAGGGGGCGAGAGAGGAGATGGAGGGGATGGGGCAAGAGGGAAAGGGTGAGAAAGAAGGTAAAGGGTGGGAGGAGAAAAGTGGAGGTAAATGGAGAGTGAAGAGAAAAGCAAGAAAGGGTAGAGCTGACACTTTCAAGGAGTGGGACACTTTTTTTATTTAACTTTTATTTAACTAGGCAAGTCAGTTAAGAACAAATTCTCATTTACAATGACAGCCTACCCCGGCCAAACCCGGACGACGCTGTGCACCGCCCTATGGGACTCCCAATCACGGCCGGATGTGATGCAGCCTGGATTTGAACTTGACTGCTGCGCCACTCGGAAGCCCCTAAAGCTTATAACCCGGAAGCTTGTAAGAAATCCCGCTATGCCATACGACGAGCCATCAAACAGGAAAAGCATCAATAGAGGACTAAGATCGAATCGTACTATACCAGCTCCAACGCTCGTCGAATGTGGCAGGGCTTGCAAACTATTACAGACTACAAAGGGAAGCACAGCAGAGAACTGCCCAGTGACACGAGCCTACCAGGCGAGCTAAATTACTTCTATGCTCGCTTCGAGTCAAGTAGCACTGAAACATGCATGAGAGCATCAGCTGTTCCGGGCGACTGTGAGATCAGGCTCTTTGCAGCCGATGTGAGTAAGACCTTTAAACAGGTCAACATTTACAAGGATAACCAGGACGTGTACTCCAAGCATGCGCTGACCAACTGGCAAGTGTCTTCACTGACATTTTCAACCTCTCCCTGTCTGAGTATGTATTACCAACATGTTTCAAACAGACCACCATAGTCCCTGTGCCCAAGAACACTAAGGTAACCTGCCTAAATGACTACCAACACGTAGCACTCATGTCTGTAGCCATGAAGTGCTTTAAAGGCTGGTCATGGCTCACATCAACACCATTATCCCAGAAACCTTAGACCCACTCCAATTTGCATACTGCCCTAACAGATCCACAGATGATGCAATCTCTATCGCACTCCACACTGCCCTTTCCCACCTGGACAAGAGGAACACCTATGTGAGAATGCTACTCATTGACTACAGCTCAGCGTTCAACACCATAGTGCCCTCAAAGCTCATCACTATGCTAAGGACCCTGGGACTAAACACCTCCCTCTGCAACTGGATCCTGGACTTCCTGACAGGCCGCCACCAGGTTGTAAGGGTAGGTAACAACACATCCGCCACACGGAGGACCCACAGCTGTGCATGCTCAGTCCCCTCCTGTACTCCCTGTTCACTCATGACTGCACGGCCAGGCACGACTCCAACACCATCATTAAGTTTGCCGATGACACAACAGTTGTAGGCCTGATCACTGACAACGACGAGACAGCCTATAGGGAGGAAGTCAGAGACCTCACCGTGTTGTGCCAGGACAACAACCCCTCCCTCAACGTGATCAAGACAAAGAAGATGTTTGTTGACTACAGGAAAAGGAGGACCAAGCACGCCCCATTCTTATTGACGGGGCTGTAGTGGAGCAGGTTGAGAGTTTCAAGTTCCTTGGTGTCCACATCACCCGCAAACTAACATGGTCCAAGCACACCAAGACAATTGTGAAGAGGGCACGAGAAAACCTATTCCCCTTCCGGAGACCGAAAAGATTTGGCATGGGTCGTCAAAAGGTTCTACAGCTGCACCATCGAGAGCATCCTGACTGGTTGCATCACTGCCTGGCATGGCAACTGCTCGGCCCCCGACCGCAAGGCACTACAAAGGGTAGTGCATACGGCCCAGTACATCACTGGGGCCAAGCTTCCTGCCATCCAGGACCTCTATACCAGGTGGTGTCACAGGAAGGCCCTAAAAATTGTTAAAGACTCCAGCCACCCTAGTCATAGACTGTTCTCTCTGCTATCGCACGGCAAGCGATACCGGAGCGCCAAGTCTAGGTCCAAGAGGCTTCTCAACAGCTTCTACCCCCAAGCCATAAGACTCCTGAACAACTAATCAAAGGCCTACCCAGACCCCTCTTCTACGCTGCTACTCCTCTCTGTTATTGACTATGCATAGTCACTTTAACTCTACCTACATGTACATATTACCTCGACTAACCGGTGCCCCCGCACATTGACTCTGTACCGGTACCCCCTGTATATAGCCTTGCTATTGTTATTTGACTGATGCCATTGAATTATTTCTTACTTAACACTTGTTTTTCTTAAAACTTCTTAAAGCATTGTTGGTTAAGGGCTTATAAGTAAGTATTTCACTGTATTCGGCGCATGTGACAAATAAAATGTTATTTGATTTGAAATGTTCTCATGTCCTCCTCACCATAAACTGTGTCCGTGGTTCCTCTAGGGACTCGTTAGGGGTATCCAGCGTACCCCACTTATAGGCTAGCTCCGCCCCCCTCCTCTTCCACCTCTCCAGGAACAGCGTGGCCCACACCACGTTGAACAGAGCAAACACTACACAGCAGATATCACGACTTGTCTGAGAGAACACACAGAGAATACACAGGTGAATCTTTAAATAGGAAACGTGTAACCTCTATAACACCTGTGTAAAAACTAAAGGAGTACTGGAGGAAAAGAAAAACGTCTTAGGAAGAAATGGGATCATCATATCTGAGGTTACTTCGAAACAGTTTCTACATTTTCAAGTGTCAACAGTTCGATATCTCACTCTGTGATTCAGTTGAAAAGGCTAACATTGTTAGAGAACGGCATAAGTCTGTTAGAGAGCAGATGAGTGTATCACAATTAACATCTGTGTGTCTATGTCCTAAACGTGTTCCAGACAGTGCACTTGAAAAGTAAGTGGTAAGTAAGCCTTGGACAAGTAAGGTTTGTCCGAGCCAGAACTGCCCATAGGGGCAGAATCTTATAGTGCCTTCAGAAATTATTCATACCCCTAGACTACCATATTTTGTTGTGTTACAGCCTGAATTCAAAATGGATTATACACGCAATACCCCATAATGACAAAGTCAAATCCAGGGGTTGGAACCGGTTCAGGAAACAGAACAGAAAACCGTAAAAGAACAACATTTTTCCAGTAACAGAAACGTAACCTGAAACGAAAGTGATCCATACTGTTCCCGGAACAGAACCGTTACTTTTAAAGCATGGGAACCGGTTAACAACATTGTTTTACGTTTCAGCCATTTTTTCTAGTCCCACAACAAAATACAACGAAGCACCTATGCAAAGCCCTCCCTCTGTCACTCAGAAACTTATACCAGTGTGTCACGCCTTGATCTGTTTCACCTGTCCTTGTGATTGTCTCCACCCCCTCCGGGTGTCACTGATTTTCCCCAGTGTATTTATCCCCGTGTTTCCTGTCTCTCTGTGCCAGTTTGTCTTGTATGTTTCCAAGTCAACCAGCAGTTTTCCCATTCTCCTTTTTCAAGTCCAAGGGTTTTGACCCTTGCCTGTTTCTGGACTGTGTAACTGCCCGCCTGACCATTCTGCCTGCCTTGACCACGAGCCTATCTGCCACTCTGTACCTCCTGGACTCTGATCTGGTTTTGACCTTTTTGCCTGTCCATGACCATTCTCTTGCCTACTCCTTTGGATTAATAAACATGTTAAGACTCCAACCATCTGCCTCCTGTGTCTGCATCTGGGTCTTGCCTTGTACCTTGATAAGTATCTGCCTGCAAGCTGAAAATCTTTGCCTGTGCGTGTTTAGGCTACCTGCTCCTCCCCCTTCTGAAGCATAGGCTACTATACTTATACAAGCTTGATTCAGAAGATAGGGAGAGATATTTGTAATTAAGTAGAGAAAAATGGATTCACTTTTTCAATGCTAGTTAAGGATACAATAGGTCTATTTATCACATTGGATTTATTAACTAAAAAAAGGTAAGACGTGTTTTTAATTCTTGTGCTGGTCTGCACACACAAGCTTGTTAGTTAGCTAGCTCGCTCAAGCTTGTAAGCTAGCTAGCTCAAAGGACATTCAAGGTTCCTCCATAGAAGCCGCTCCTTCTAGGTATAACTCATATAATGCATGTCATAACAAGATGCCCAGCGATTCAAACCTCCTCCTCAATCCTCATTCACTCTCTCCCCACCCACAAAATGTAAGTCGCATATTGCAGCATAGGCTACACTTGTCTGTCCATCATGTATGTAAACAACTAGCTTGCCTGCTCTATCCGCACGGATTGAAGTAATTTAATGAGCTAAATGTAAAAACCTGTTGATTTCACAGGTTAAAAAAGGAACAGAATGGAACAGTATAAACGGGTACTTTTTTGAGGTCGAACCGGTTCAGGACTTTATTTTGCCTGTCGGAACAGTGGAACGAACCCCCCAAAAATGGTGATTCTGTTCAGATCAAAACAATTGAAAAATTATTTTTGTTCCAACCCCTGCTAAAAACGTTCGATTTTTTTGTGTGCACATTTATTGAAAAATAAATACAGCAATATCTAATTTACATACGGTATGTATTCACACCTCAATACTTTGTAGAAACACCTTTGGCAGTGATTACAGCTGTGAGTCTTTCTGGGTGAGTCTTGAAAAGTTTTCCCACACCTGGATTGTGCAACATTTGCCAATTATTATTTTCAAAATTATTCAAGCTCTGTCAAATTGTTTGTTGATCATTGCTAGACCACCATTTTCAGGTTTTGTCATAGATTTTCAAGTAGATTTAAGTCAAAACTGTAACTTGGCCAATCCACAACATTTATTGTTTTGTTGGTAAGCAACTTCAGTGTCGATTTGTCCTTTTTTTTAGGTTATTTTCCTGCTGAAATGTGAATTAATATCCCAGTGTCTGGTGGAAAGCAGAATGAACCAGGTTTTTCTCTAGGATTTTGCCTTAGCTTTATTCCACTTATTTTTTATCCTAAAAACTCCCCAGTCCTTAACGATTACAACAATATCCATAACATGATACAACCACCACTATGCTTGAAAATATGGAGAGTGGTATTCAGTAATGTGTTGTATTGGATTTGCCCCAAACGTAACACTTTGTATTAAGGCCAAAAATGTAATTGCTTTACGATTTTTTTGCATTATTACGTTAGTGCCTTGTTGAAAACAGGATGCATGTTTTGGAATATTTTTATTCTGTACAGGCTTCCTTTTATTTCTGTCAATTAGTTTGGTATTGTAGAGTAACTACCATGTTGTTGATTCATCCTCAGTTTTCTCCTATCACAGCCATTAAACTCTGTAACTATTTTAAAGTCACCATTGGCCTCGTGGTGAACGCCACTGGCCTCCTCTCCGGCAACTGAGTTAGGAAGGATGCCTGTATCGTTGTTGTGACTCTGTTTTGATACACCTTCCTAATTGTAATTAATAACTTTACCATGCTCAAAGGGATATTCAATGTCTGCTGTTTTTTTTTTACCCATCTATTAATAAGTCCCCTTCTTTGCAAGGCATTGGAAAATCGTATTGTGTGAATCGATTTTAAATCAGTCTGTAACACAAGAAAATGTGGAAAAAGTCAAGGGGTGTGGATACTTTCTGAAGGCAATGGATCTCCTGTTTCTGTAGTGAGGCAGCTTGATATACAAGTACACGCCGTGGACAGGATGCTAGAAAAGGCCCAGTGTGAAAGTCACCTGATCAGACTCCGTCAGAATCCAGAGCACAAAGCCTATGATAGCAGGATACAGCATAGATGTGGTGTAGAATCCCAGCCAGGCAAAGTACATGGCTATCTTCACCCCAAAGTAATCATGAATATCATCTAGTTACACCACAGAGGGAACGAGGGAGAGAGACAGTTAGCAATGAAACATTTATAATTCAAATCAACATACAATTATGTGAGTGAAGAAACTTTTCTGGTGAGTTTTGGCCTCGGTTGACCTTTAAGGTCAGGTTTAAGGTCACATGAACCACATATACAGTTGAAGTCTGAAGTTCATACACCTTAGCCAAATACATTTAAACTCGGTTTTTCACAATTCCTGACATTTAATCATAGTAAAAATTCCCTGTCTTAGGTCAGTTAAGATCACCACTTTATTTTAAGAATGTGAAATGTCAGAATAATAGTTCAGAGAATGATTTATATATCAGCTTTTATTTCTTTCATCACATTCCCAGTGGATCAGAAGTTTACATACACTCAATTAGTATTTGGTAGCACTGCCTTTAAATTGTTTAACTTGGGTCAAACATTTCGGGTAGCCTTCCACAAGCTTCCCACAATAAGTTGGGTGAATTTTGGCCCATTCCTGACAGAGCTGGTGTAACTGAGTAAGGATTGTAGGCCTCCTTGCTCGCACATGCTTTTTCAATTCTGCCCACACATTTTCTATAGGATAGAGGTCAGGGCTTTGTGATGGCCACTCCAATACCTTGACTTTGTTGTCCTTAAGCCATTTTGCCACAACTTTGGAAGTATGCTTGGGGTCATTGTCCATTTGGAAGACCCATGTGCAACCAAGCTTTAACTTCCTAACTGATGTCTTGAGATGCTGCTTCAATATATCCACATAATTTCCCTTCCCCATGACGCGGTCTATTTTGTGAAGTGCACCAGTCCCTCCTGCAGCAAAGCATCCCACAACATGATGCTGCCACCCCCGTGCTTCACGGTTGGGATGGTGTCCTTCAGCTTGCAAGCTCCCCCTTTTTCCTCCAAACATAACGATGGTCATCATGGCCAAATCGTTCTGTTTTTGTTTCATCAGACCATAGGACGTTTCTCCAAAAAGTACAATCTTTGTCCACATGTGCAGTTGCAAACCATAGTCTGGATTTTTTATGGTGGTTTTGGAGCAGGGGCTTCTTCCTTGTTCCAGGTTATGTCGATATATGACTCGTTTTACTGTGGATATAGATACTTTTGTACCCATTTCCTCCAGCATCTTCACAAGGTCCTTTGCTGTTGTTCTGGGATTGATTTACACTTTCGCACCAAAGTACGTTCATCTCTAGGAGCCAGAACGAGTCTCCTTCCTGAGCGGTATGACGGCTGTGTGGTCCCATGGTGTTTATACTTGCGTACTATTGTTTGTACAGATGAACGTGGTACCTTCAGGCGTTTGGAAAATGCTCCCAAGGATGAACCAGACTTGTGGAGGTCTACAATTTATTTTCTGAGGTCTTGGCTGATTTCTATTGATTTTCCCATGATGTCAAGCAAAGAGGCACTGAGATTGAAGGTAGGCCTTGAAATACATCCACAGGTACACCTCCAATTGACTCAAATTATGTCAATTAGCCTATCAGAAGCTTCTAAAGCCATGACATCTTTTTCTGGAATTTTCCAAGCTGTTTAAAGGCACAGTCAACTTAGTGTATGTAAACTTCTGACCCACTGGAATTGTGATACAGTGAATTATAAGTGAAATAATCTGTCTGTAAACAATTGTTGGAAAAATTACTTGTGTCATGCACAAAGTACGTGTCCTAACCGACTTGCCGAAACTATAGTTTGTTAACAAAAAAATTTGTGGAGTGGTTGAAAAACGAGTTCAACTGTACATCATGAAAGATTCACCCAGCACAGCCTGACTGCACTCACAATTCACTTACAGCAAACACTAGTCTATCAAGACGGAGGAAAAGAACACAAACAGTTCTGTGTGTGTGAGAGTGTTAATTGGGGAGAACGGGCTTGTGATAATGGCTGGAGAAGAAAAAGTGGAATGGTATCAAATGCATGGTTTCCATGTGTTTAATGCCATTCCATTCACTCCATTCCAGCCTTTTTTATGAGCCGTCTTCCCCTCAGCAGCCTCCACTGGTACTGACCTAGTGGCTGTTTCTCACACACGGCCTGCACCCAGGACTTCATCAGCTGACTGAGGATCCTCTGCTCGTGGAGCGGAAACACCTTCTGGATCACGCCCCGCACACTTAGCTCTGGGACTGGTGGAACACGAACATGAATTCTTATTTTCAAACACACAGAGTACAAAGTGGTACACATAGAAGCATTCAGGAGCACACACACACACATGCGCGCACACACACACACACACACACACACACACACACACACACACACACACACACACACACACACACACACACACACACACACACACACACACACACACACACCGGTATACAGTATTAAGTATGTTATTGGGATTAACACAGTGCTGGGTATAAACAAGTTACACAACATTATTTACTTCACAGTGACTAATAAAGGCAAAACAAACAACAAATGCTGCTCACTGATTGGCTGTCCCTCCAGGAACTCTATGTTGTGAAGCACCTCTCCATTCTTGGCACGTAGATTGTCGAGCCAGTACTTGATGATGCTTTGCCTCTCCTGAGGAGAGATAGGGACCGACTGGTCAGACAGAATCAAATCTTCAGGTTCTCAGACAAGGTTATTTATCACACAAGTCTCTGTGTGTGTGCGTGCGTGCGTGCGTGCGCGTGCGTGCGTGCGTTGACCTGTGATGTGAAGAAGCATAGTTCACTCTCAATGTTCTCATAGATGTAGTCTTCTTCACAGGAGAAGCTGCGTGTTCCTCCCCCAAACTCTGGCTTCACTGATTTCCTCAGACCCATCTCCTCTGCCCCACGCAACAGACTGAGACACAGGGAGAGAGAGTAAGAGGGAGAGAGTTAGGGAAACACACACAGGCTTCCACAGGCACACAAGGCTGGAGCAGAGTTGGGATGGAGAAACACACACTCACAAACCAACAGAGGGGCACAGAGTGACAGACAAGCAAACAGACAGGTGTTAGACACTCACACACACTCACACACATACAATAAAAACAAGAACATACACATAAAGATTGGAATACATGGTCTAATGTGAATAAGACCTGGCCTGGCATGCCACGCATCTGATAAGAATTCCATATGACACATCCCATGATAGATGCACATGAAGGGACCAAATAACACTGAACAGAGCAGCAAAGGAAAGCCTGAGTAAACTCTGAATGACAGCAGTCTAGAATGACAACAGTATCTATTCTAGGTTCTACTTCGCCTCTCCTCTCCTCCTTTCCTCCTATCTCTAGAGGCTGACTATGCAGTTGTGCTCTGTTCTCTCTGCAGAATGATAAGCCCAACTCACACAGCTACACACACACACACACACACACACACACACACACACACACACACACACACACACACACACACACACACACACACACACACACACACACACACACACACACACACACACACACACACACACACACACTTCTATTAGCTGGCATTTACCAGCACACATCTATCATACTGTTATGGCCCTCTCGGGTCGTGAATGAAACAGCTTTACAATATAGTCCATAGTACTGAACTCAACAATGACTGAAACCGATCAACGATCTAAGAAGAAGGATTATATCTATTTATAGGGTAACACAGACTGCATTTACACAAATCCACAATTTCTTATCCAGATGAAGCCAGTATGTTTTAGAGAGGTATCCTGCTACTGCCAAGACTCTTTACGAGGGGTCGTGACTGAACACGTCCAAGCACCCAAGCTTCTATTGGATTAAAAGTTAAAATAGCCTTATTTTCCTTTCAATTCAAGAAGTCTTTACCTGCGTGTAGTGTCCCGTTGTCATTGGCCACTGCTAACCTGGGTTAAATAACCAAGTCTAATACTGCTGAGAGGGCTAGCCTAGCCAGTTGTACTCTATGCAGCTTGCTCTATGCTAATTTAGACAATAATATATCACCAGTAATGAAAAATCCAGCCCTGCTTGCGGGAAAAAACAGCGAACTCAGACCTAGTGAATGGATTGATGAATGTTGCCATCTGCTAGAAGATAAGTACGATAAGCAAGAATTTCAATAAGCATTTTTCTATGGCTGGCCATGCTTTCCACCTGGCTACCCCTACCCTGGCCAACAGCTCTGCACCCCTCGCAGCAACTTGCCCAAGCCCCCTCCCTGCTTCTTCTTCACCCAAATCCAGATAGGTGATGTTCTGAAAGAGCTGCAATATCTGGACCGCTACAAATCAGCTGGGCTAGACAATTTGGACCCTCTCTTTCTAAAATTATCTGTCAATTGTTGCAACCCCTATTACTAGCCTGTTCAACCTCTCTTTTGTTTCGGCTGAGATCCCTAAAGATTGGAAAGCTACCGCGGTCAGACACTCTAGACCCAAACTGTTACAGACCTATCTATATCCATCCTGCCCTGCCTTTCTAAAGTCTTCGAAAGCCAAGATAATAAAACAGATCACCGACCATTTTGAATCCCACCATACCTTCTCCATTATGCAATCTGGTTTCAGAGCTGGTCATGGGTGCACCTCAGCCACGCTCAAGGTCCTAAACGATATCATAACCACCATCGATAAAAGACAGTACTGTGGAGCCATCTTCATCGACCTGGCCAAGGCTTTCGACTCTGTCAATCGCCGCATTCTTATCGGCAGACTCAAAAACCTTGGTTTCTCAAATGATTGCCTCGCCTGGTTCACCAACTCCTTATCATATAGAGTTCAGTGTGTCAAATCGGAGGGCCTGTTGTCTGGACCTCTGACAGTCTCTATGGGGTGCCACAGGGTTCTCAGGCCTACTCTTTTGTCTGTATATATCAATGATATCGCTCTTGCTACTGGTGATTCTCTGATCCACCTCTACGCAGACGACGCCACTCTGTATACATCTGGCCCTTCTTTGGACACTGTGTTAACAAACCTCCAAACGAGCTTCAATGACATACAACACTCCTTCCGTGGCCTCCAACTGCTCTTAAATGCTAGTAAAACTAAATGCATGCTCTTCAACCGTTTGCTGCCCACACCTGCCCGCCCGCCTAGCATCACTACTCTGGACGGTTCTGACTTAGAATATGTGGACAACTACAAATACCTAGGTGTCTGGTTAGACTGTCAACTCTCATTCCAGATGCACATGAAGCATATCCAATCCAAAATTAAATCTAGAATTGGCTTCCTATTCGCAAACAAAGCCTCCTTCACTCATGCTGCCAAACATACCCTCGTAAAACTGACTATCCTACCGATCCTTGACTTCGGCGATGTCATTTACAAAATAGCCTCCAACACTCTACTCTGCAAATTGGATGTAGTCTATCACAGTGCCATCCGTTTTGTCACCAAAGCCCCATATACTACCCACCACTGCGACATGTATGCTCTCGTTGGCTGGCCCTCGCTACATATTCGTCGCCAAACTCACTGGCCCCAGGTCATCTATAAGTCTTTGCTAGGTAAAGCCCCGCCTTATCTCAGCTCACTGGTCTCCGTAGCAACACCCACCCGTAGCACGTGCTCCAGCAGGTATATTTCACTGGTCATCCCCAAAACCAACACCTCCTTTGGCCACCTTTCCTTCCAGTTCTCTGCTGCCTATGACTGTAACAAATTTCAAAAATCACTGAAGCTAGAGTCTTAGATCTCCCTCACTAACTTTAAGCCAGCTGTCAGAGCAGCGTACTGATCAATGCACCAGTACACAGCCCATCTGTAAATAGCACACCCAACTACCTCATCCCCATATTGTTATTTATTTGCTCCTTTGCACCCCAGTATCTCTACTTGCACATCATCATCTGCACATCCATCACCCCAGTGTTAATGCTAAATTGTTATTATTTCACCACTATGGCCTATTTATTGCCTTACTTCCCTAACCTTACTACATTTGCACACATTGTACATAGATTTTTCTATTGTGTTTTTGACTGTACGTTTGTTTATCCCATGTGTAACTCTGTGGTGTTGTTTGTGTCGCACTGCTTTGCTTTATCTTGGCCAGGTCGCAGTTGTAAATGAGAACTTGTTCTCAACTGGCCTCCCTGGTTAAATAAAGGTGAAATAAAAATAATTTAAAAAAAAAATAAGTGAACGCATATCATTTTCTTTTAACCTTCAATCTCGCGACTATTAGCATTTCCATATCACTTTCATGGTTCAACACACGTTTGAATCGTTTCAGCAGCAGTAAATGAGATTACATACATTAGCTTTTCTATCGCATTCATTTGGGGGATCCAATACACCTGAGATTGAGCGTGCAAGTATGTGTGACTGTGTGTATGTGAGATTGTGTGCACACACATGCTGGTACAGCCATCTGCCTTGAGCATTTTTTCAGTAACACACACTGACACACTTACAGAAAGCGCTCTCTCTCTTTCTCTCTACTCCGTTCACTTGTTAAGAGGTGAAAGCCACCCGTAAATCACTCGGGATAGGATAGTCAAGAGCCCTTGAAAACAGATCAGTCAGCACAGCAGACATCATCTAACACAGAGTGAACAGCATTGTGGGGTAGTGTGGCTAATGCCCTCTGCGCTGTTACTTTGGTTGTTGAGTATTTACCCAGAGTCATCTCTAAATCCCCTGGTATTTACCCAGAGAGGAAAGATACAGCATAATAGTATCATGTACTGTACAGCGTTTAGAAAGAGTTGAAGCTATTGTAGAATGTAAGTCCTTCCAACATTCTACAATGAAATTCTTGTAAACTTTCCCCAAATTCCCTGGTTTCCCAGAAATCCTGGTTGGAACATTCCTGGAATAATGAGAAATTAAGGAGGTAATCTGGGAATCCTCCAACCAGGAGTTCTGGAAAACCAGGGAATTTTGGGAAAGTTACCAAATCTAGGTTCAGATCTCTTAGCAGTGGTTGTAATACACTCACATACAGCAAAGGGAGGCCACACTAGTATTGCTAATACACTAACTAACCTTCTGCAGTTGATATAGGAAATGTTCTATTTATGGTCAGTCAAGACACTAATTCAAACAGGTTTACTAAAGCCTCGGTAACCACCCTCTATCCCAGGATCCATTTAGATGCTAACAATAATAAATTACATGCCACCCCCCCCCCCCCCCCCGGGGTTCTTACTTCTCATAGGTTGCCGTGACGAAGAAGGCATGGACGCGCGTGCGTTTGTGATGTCGGATCTGGATGTTTAGTTCTGGAATGCCCAGACGCAGGTGGTTCAGTAGCCATAGCAACGTGTGGTCATCTGTCTGGTCTGTCACAGGAAATAAAAAAAATATACAATTATTTGGTTACATCATCATAATAACGGTTTTAATGAAAATTCCAACCTTCGAGATATTAACAGTTTTACTGTGAAATTGTTCCACATAAACCAACACAGAAACACTGTTTTTAATTAAACTCAGACGTAGCATCATTATCTCAAAAGAGTAAATAACCCATATTAGTATCATTACTTTCACACTAGCCTGGAGCGATGAGTGCGTGTTGTCTAATGAGCATTATGTTCCAGTAATGACTGAGAAGAGTAGCACAAGCATATCTATGTACTGGGATGGCTAATGTTGCCATTACACTATCACCATTCATAAAGTCAGGCCACAGAGACCAACATGAAAAATGACTTCTGCTTTTCAAAGTGCATTGATGGCCGTGCAAACGTGTAGGTAAACAAAAACAAAAGAGACACCTGAGAAAGTCATGAGGATGTCACAGTTCTCAGTGGGCACGGTCTTCATCCAGGACTTATGAGACATTATGTACCTCCCAGCCTGCAGCAGCCGCTTCCCAAATAACTTATCTAGAGAGGAGAGAGAAAAGAGACATAGAGAGAAAGAGAATCACAACGACAGTCACCTTTCAATAGTGAAGCAGACAGACAGATTAGGACACTTCTTTTCGAACTGTAAGTCAGTGCTTCCCCCCCCACACACACACATCCTTTCCACACACATCCTTTTCCTCTACCACACACACACATCGATTTCCTCTACCACACACACCCTATCTGCCAAACACACAGTGCATTTGTAAAGGATTCAGACCCCTTGACTTTTTCCACTTTTGTTACATTAAAGCCTTATTCTAAAATGGATTAAATATTTTTTTCCCCTCATCACTCTACACACAATACCCCATATTGACAAAGCAAATAGTTTTTTTTTAATGTTTTATGTTTTCAGAAACACATAATTTACATAAGCATTCAGACCATTTCCTATGAGACTCGAAGTTGAGCTCAGGTGCATCCCGTTTCCATTGATCATCCTTGAGATGTTTCTACAACTGGCCATACGGCCATACTGAGCAATTGGGGGAGAAGGGCCTTGGTCAGGGAAGTGACCAAGAACCAGATCTTCACTCTGACAGAGCAAAATAGTTTCTCTGTGGAGATGGGAGAACCTTCCAGGACAACCATCTCTACAGCACTCCACCAATCAGGCCTTTATGGTAGAGTGGTCAAACGGAAGCCACTTCTCAGTAAAAGGCACATGACAGCCCGCTTGGAGTATGCCAAAAGGCACCTAAAGGACTCAGAAATTCTCTGGTCTGATGCTGTGGGGAATTTTCCAACAGGGCAACAACCCTAAGCACACAGCCAAGACAACACAGGAGTGGCTTCGGGTCTCTGAATGTCCTTGAGTGGCCCAGCCAGAGCCTGGACTTGAACCCGATCTAACATCTCTGGAGAGACCTGAAAATAGCTGTGCAGTGACGTTCCCCATCCAACCTGACAGAGCTTGAGAGGATCTGCAGAGAAGAAGGGGAGAAACTCCCCAAATACAGGTATGCCAAGCTTGTAGCGCCATACCAAAGAAGACACAAGGCTGTTATCGCTTCCAAAGGTGCTCCAACAAAGTACTAAGTAAAGGGTCTGAATACTTATGTAAATGTGATATTCCGAGCTGACAAGGTAAAACTCTGTCATTCTGCCCCTGAGCAAGGCAGTTAACCCACTGTTCCCAGGGCGCCGATGACATGGATGAAAATTAAGGCAGCCCCCTGCACCTCTCTGATTCAGAGGAGTTGGGTTAAATACGGAAGACACATTTCAGTTGAATGCATTCAGTTGTACAACTGACCCCCTTCCCATTTTCACTTTATTTCCTTTTTTTTTTGCTATAAATAAATAAAAATAACTGTTTTTGCTTTGTCATTATGCGGTATTGACAAAGCAATTGAATCCATTTTAGAATAAGGCTGTAACGTAACAAAACGTGGAAAAAGTCAAGGGGTCTGAATACTTTCCAAACGCATTGTACACCCGTCCCCGCTCTATCTGCCAGAATTAAATGTCACCCTACTTCCCTCTGCAACATAAGAGCGAGCGAGTCAAACTTAACCCCTACCTTTCTGGGAGACATTGTCAACACTCTCTTTCTCCTTCTACATTGTCAACACTGACTATCCCTCTCTCTATTACTGTGTATGTGTGTGCGTGTTCATGCACATACATGCGTGCATGCATTCATTCCTATAAGTGTGCCTGCATGTGTGCGTGAGACCATACACACACAATGTGTGGCAATTTGCATATACTCCAGAATGTTATGAAGAGTGATCAGATGAATTGCAAAGTCCCTCTTTGCCATGCAAATTAACTGAATCCCAAAACAACATTTCCACTGCATTTCAGCCCTGCCACAAAAGGACCACCTGACATGTCAGTGATTCTCTTGTTAACACGGGTGTGAGTGTTGACGAGGACAAGGCTGGAGATCACTCTGTCATGCTGATTGAGTTCGAATAACAGACTGGAAGCTTCAAAAGGAGGGTGGTGCTTGGAATCATTGTTCTTCCTCTGTCAATCATGGTTTCCTGCAAGGAAACACGTACCGTCATCATTGCTTTGCACAAAAGGGCTTCACAGGCAAGGATATTGCTGCCAGTAAGATTGCACCTAAATCAACCCTTTATCGGATCATCAAGAACTTCAAGGAGAGCGGTTCAATTGTTGTGAAGAAGGCTTCAGGGAGCCCAAGAAAGTCCAGCAAGCGCCATGACCATCTCCTAAAGTTGATTCAGCTGCGGGATCGGGGCACCACCAGTGCAGAGCTTGCTCAGGAATGGCAGCAGGCAGGTGTGAGTGTATCTGCACACACAGTGAGGCGAAGACTTTTGGAGGATGGCCTGGTGTCAAGAAGGGCAGCAAAGAAGCCACTTCTCTCCAGGAAAAACATCAGGGACAGACTGATATTCTGCAAAAGGTACAGGGATTGGACTGCTGAGGACTGGGGTAAAGTCATTTTCTCTGATAAATCCCCTTTCCGATTGTTTGGGGCATCCGGAAATAAGCTTGTCCGGAGAAGACAAGGTGAGCGCTACCATCAGTTCTGTGTCATGCCAACAGTAAAGCATCCTGAGACCATTCATGTGTGGGGTTGCTCCTCAGCCAAGGGAGTGGGCTCACTCACTCCTAAGAACTCAGCCATGAATAAAGAATGGTACCAACACATCCTCCGAGAGCAACTTCTCCCAACCATCCAGGAACAGTTTGGTGACGAACAATGCCTTTTCCAGCATGATGGAGCACCTTGCCACAAGGCAAAAGTGATAACTAAGTGGCTCGAGGAACAAAACATCGATATTTTGGGTCCATGGCCAGGAAACTCCCCAGACCGGAATCCCATTGAGAACTTATGGTCAATCCTCAAGAGGCGGGTGGACAAACAAAAACTAACAAATTCTGACAAACTCTAAGCATTGATTATGCAAGAATGGGCTAACATCAGTCAGGATGTGGCCCAGAAGGTAATTGACAGCATGCCAGGGCAGTTTGCAGAGGTCTTGAAAAAGAAGGGTCAACACTGCAAATATTGACTCTTTGCATCAACTTCATGTAATTGCCAATAAAAGCCTTTGACACTTTTGAAACGCTTGTAATTATACTTCAGTATTCCATAGTAACATCTGACAAAATATCTAAAGACACTAAAGCAGCAAACGTTGTGGAAATTAATATTTGTGTCATTCTCAAAACGTTTCTGTTTCTCAAACTAGACAAACTAGCAACGGGTGTGGCTGAAATAGACGAATCCACTCATTTGAAGGGGTGTCCACATACTTTTGTATATATACTGTATCTTCTATAAATCATATATCATGAGTTGAACTAGATACCACAGCCCTCTAATCACCTGCCACATTAAAACACTTCTTCTCTGACCAGTCCACCGTGACCTCTAGCCACATATCTGATTTATACCAGCACTAGTCAAACAGTCAACTAAGCTAATCACCAAGCCCTTGACCAGTTGAATTAGGTGGTCTAGAGTGTATATTTGGAAGATCTACAAAATATGTTGAATAGCTAGGTGTCCCCATGGAACTGGTTTGAGAAATACACTGTGTGGTTCTGCTTCCTGGAACAGACTGAGGATGAAAGAGGGGCAGAGTAGGACTACTTCCTGGAAAGAATGCCCAGGGGGTGTTCCAGAGAAATAAAAATAGCCCCATACTGTCAAGGTGTACATAGCAAAGGTAAAATAAGGTTCAGATTGTTCATCTGTAACACTAGATAACCTTCATGCATGCATCACTTTGATACCTAGGCAGCCTGAACACGCAGAGTTGAATTTGGAGTTCGTACAGAGATAGTTAAGGAATTTCATCCAACTGGGCACACTGGTTGAATCAACATTGTTTCCACATCGTTTCAACGTGGAATAGACGTTGAATTGACATCTGTGCCCAGTGGGATTTTGTTTCAGGATGTTATTCTATTCCAAATAGTGATTTAACAAATGAAAACAATAGAAACAAAACGTAAAAAACATTTATGTTTCAGTTTCATCTTAAGAGTTATTATTCACAGTCTCTAAATCCATCCTGTTCCCCATGCAGTTGCAGTTTGGCAGAAAAAGAACAGCCTGACAAGCATTCTAACGAGGCCTGTATTCACTGCTCTAGACACACACACACACACACACACACACACACACACACACACACACACACACACACACACACACACACACACACACACCTTCTGAAAGCCAACACCTCCACAATACCTCGATTTATGAACCTCACTGACAGGCACACTGCTGTGCATCTTACGTGTGTGTGGGTTTTAGTGTGTGTGTTCGTCTCTGTGTTTGGGTAATGCTCATAGGAAAACCCATTTCACACTGGTGGCGTCTCCATTTTTATTTAACTAGACAAATCAGTTGAGAACAAATTCTTATTTACAATGACGGCCTACGCCGGCCAAACCCGGGCGACGCTGGGCCAATTGTGCGCCGCCCTATGGGACGCCCAATCACAGTCGGTTGTGATACAGCCTAGAATCAAACCAGGGTCTGTAGTGACACCTCTAGCACTGAGATGCAGTGCCTTAGACCGCTACGCCACTCAGGAGCCCCCATTTGCCCAGACATTGCCCATCAGGGCTTAAGTGGGGACATTTTGCCGGTCCCCACAAGTAAAAAGGTTAGGCTTAGGGGTTAGGTTTAGGGTTACAAGTAGGGTTAGGGTTAGATTTAGGGTTAGGAATAAGGGTTAAGGTTAGCTTTAGGGAAAATAGGATTTTGAATTGGAATCAATTGTTTGTTCCCAACAAGGATAGTAAAACAAATGTGTGTGTGTGTGTGTGCTCTGCTCACGTGGCTCCCCTGCAAGAGGAGGTCGTAATTTCCACCAAAATACCATGGAGAGACAAGCGCACCTGACACCATGCTGCTGAAGAGACAGAGGAAAATACAGTCCCTATCAACAGACCCAGGGTCAGCAGTCACAGACAAACTCAAGCATTTTACTGGGAAATCACTGTTCTAGGAACAGGGCTTATCTAGCGACAGCTAGGCCAAGGCACCTGCTCTGTTATGTGTACTCAAGTATGGGCTCCACTGATCTATCACCATTCCGGTATTGTTGAATAATATTACATACGGTACCAGTCAAAAGTTTGGACACACCTAATCATGCAAGGGTGTTTTCTTTAGTTTTACTATTTTCTACATTGTAGAATAATAGTGAAGACATCAAAACTATTAAATAACACATATGGAATCATGTAGTAACCAAAAAAGTGCTAAATCAAAATATATATATATATATACACATTTTAGATTCTTCAAATTAGCCACCCTTTGCCTTGACAGCTTTGCACACTCTTGGCATTCTCTCAACCAGCTTCACCTGGAATGTTTTTCCAAACGTCTTGAAGGAGTTCCCACATATACTGAGCATATTGTTTTTCCTTCACTCTGCAGTCCAACTCATCCCAAACTATCTCAATTGGGTTGAGGGATTGTGGAGGCCAGGTCATATGATGCAACACTCCATCACAGCCTGGAGGTGTGTTTTGAGTCATTGTCCTGTTGAAAAACAAATGATAGTCCCACTAAGCGCAAACCAGATGGGATGGCGTATCACTGCAGAATGCTGTGGTAGCCATGCTGGTTAAGTGTGCCTTGAATTCTAAATAAATCACTGACAGTGTCACCAGAAAAGCACACCCACACCATCACAATTCCTCCTCCATCCTTCGCGGTGCAAACCACACAGGCGGAGACCATCCGTTCACCTACTCTGCATCTCACAAAGACACGGCGGTTGGAACCCAAATCTAAAATTTGGACTCAATCAGACCAAAGGACAGATTTCCGCCGGTCTAATGTCCATTGCTCGTGTTTCTTGGCCCAAGCAAGTCTCTTCTTCTTATTGGTGTCCTTTACTAGTGGTTTCTTTGCAGCAAATCGACCATGAATGCCTGATTCACGCAGTCTCCTCTGAACAGTTGATGTTGAATTGTGTCTGTTACTTTAAGCATTTATTTGGGCTGCAATCTGAGGTGCAGTTAATTCTAATGAACTTAACAGCAGAGGTAACTCTGGGTCTTTCTTTCCTGTGGCGGTCCGCATGAGAGCCAGTTTCATCATAGCGATTGATGGTTTTTGCAACTGCACTTGAAGAAACTTTAAAAGTTCTTGACATTTTCTGGATTGACTGACCTTCATGTCTTAAAGTAATGATGGACTGTCGTTTCTCTTTGCTTATCCGAGCTGTTCTTGCCATAACATGGACTTGGTCTTTTACCAAATAGGGCTATCTTTTGTATACCACCCCTACCTTGTCACAACACAACTGTTTGGCTCAAAAGCATTAAGGAAAGAAATTCAACAAATTAACAAGGCACACCTGTTAATTGAAATGCATTCCAGGTGACTACCTCATGAAGCTTGTTGAGAGAATGCCAAGAGTGTGCAAAGCTGCCATCAAGGCAAAGGGTGGCTACTTTGAATAATCACACAAATAAAATACATCTTGATTTGTTTAAAACATTTTTGTTTTCTATATGATTCCATGTATATGTTATTTCTTAGTTTTGATGTCTTCACTATTATTCTACAATGTAGAAAATAGTAACAATAATGAAAAACCTTGGAATGAGTAGGGGTGTACAAACTTTTGACTGGTGCTGTGTTTATATATAGTAATATATAGATATAAACAATATAATAATAGAAAAGCAAGGCATAGGACTAAATGGAATATAATGTATTATTGTAAGTCCTCACGAGGAAAGAGCTTGATGTAGAATTTTTTTTTGGGGGGGGGGGGGGGGGGGTAATGCTGAAGGAAATGCAAACAAACATGTAAATTCACTAACCTCAACCTCCCCCCACCTCCCACTGCTACAGTAAATTCACTTCAAACAATGGTTACATAGACTACAGTAGTTTAAAAAGGCAAATGTTGAGGCCTAGGTAAACAAGTAGGATCGTTTACATGTTAGCTAAGCATCTTGCAGTGACATCAGCCAAAGTAATTCACTTTTCACTGAGACTTTAAATACTATCACTCTCTGAGCACTACAGCTCAGGTTTCTGTGGTTTAGCTGTATTCACAGACACTTCAGAGTATATTAAGTGGTTGAGAGCATCATATTGAATCCTGGGGGTCGACTCAGGGGGTGGGCCAGTACATGTGAACAAGATTTAGGGGTGATTTCATGGTGTCTATATCCAGAGCGTGATGCGCTGTGCAACGCCAACATGTCACATACTAAATTACTGCATACACAGGACAACACAGATGGGATGTCAACTTTGACTAAACAGACCTGGCACTAACTATTTAATACATATTTATAACAATATTCTGACTACATAAATGTGCGTTCACGAACCAAGAACTGTTCGTAACATGTTTATTACACATTCATAACAGCATTCATAAACTACAAATAGGTTCTGCTGGGACTTTTTCCAGGTACATGTTATGTAGTGACCCCCAAAAAATGTCTCCTCTGTCAATACATGCTGACCACACCACTCGCGTTACATGTGTGTGAGCGTTGCAAAATACATTTACACATGCATGTTATTCAATGAATTAATCCAAACTGCTCGCACGTGTTTGCGTAGTTAGGCGATAAAATAGAACTTTGTTCCATTTTTTACGCTTTAAGCCCCGCCTCTCCCATCTCCTCATTGGTTTTTAGGAGCATATACCCACGTGGGAGATTGAAAGCTGAACTGAGGTCCACACTCCAGTCCAGTTGGTGGTGGTAATGCACCTTAAAAAGTCCACAGAAGAAGAGATCATTAGAAACTAACTAAGTTTCCCCTTTTATCTGTGGATTAATTGTTGGAGTAGAGAACACACCTTTTTTGTGTGGGTCAAAATTCTACAAAGATCAAGGGAAAAAAGGACCTTGTGCATTTCAGGTAAAATAACAACCCAATCTTTATATCCCAGGACAAATTAGCTAGCAACAACAAATTAGCTAGCAACAGAAAACTAGCTAGCTAAATGTCCATGAATGTTTCATGTTTTTCTACCTGTCCCCAAATGAAATAGTTGGTTCAGAGTTCATTTTGATATTTCAACCTGCGTGTCCTGATCGTGTCTGGTGTGGTTGGACAAAATCAACAAGCCTTTTATGGCGCACGCGCGTGCCCAGTGTAGTAGGCATGTTAGTGTTCTTTCTTATCCCATATTCCCCCTAAAAACAGGGACTGTATTACCTCACAGGCAGACCAGGGGGAAGGGAGTGTGTGTAACTGCTTTGAGCGGCACGTGTTTCTCATGGGCTGGTTTTTAGAGGAATGACATATCCCGAACCCCATTCCCTTTAGGCACTACGCTGAAGATCTGAAAGAACTGGACAGCTGCCCATTGATTTGGGATTCAGCACTACCCTATGTACTAGCGTGATTCTGTATGACTGACAATCATGTCCACAGCCACAATACCAGTACAGTGTAATAGCAATGATCCCATTAAGAACATCTGCTCTGTTTCTGGGCCAAATTATCTAATCATGCTCATTTCTTCAATTAGAAGGTCTTCTGTTCCTATAATTCCTCTCTCGCTCTCTCGCTCTCTTGCCCGCCCTCTCTCTCGCCCGCCCCTTCTCTCTCTCACTCACTCGCCCGCCCCCTCTCTCTCACCCCCTCTCGCCCCCTCTCTCTTGCTCGCCCCCCCTCTCACGCTCCCTCTCCCCCTCTCTCTCTCTCCCCCTTGCTCCTTCTCTCTCGCCCGCCCCCTCTCGCTCTCTCTCTCACCCCCGCTCTCTCTCAAAATGTGGGTCTCTTAACGTTTTAAAGCCTTTCACTAATTTGTGCTAGTTCAACAACAGTATATTTTGTCAATAGAAAATGGGGGTTCAAGAACATAACTGAGTGTGACCTTCAACACGGTATATTACACTGTTTAAAGAGTGGGCTAGATCAGACAGTGAAGAGCAGCAGTATAAGGTGGAGTCTGAACAGTAAAGTGCCAGAGCCACAATGCCTTCTATTCATCCAGGTAACAATCATTAAAGAGTGCCAGTGTGGAGCGGAGCCCCTTTCACACAACTCCATACAGACTTCTTCCCAGATCCACAGACTGCTGGTTATCTAACTGGCTGAATTGGCCATTGTGATGAAGGGGGATTAATAAGCGAGTGGCTCTGAATATAGTTAATGAATAGCAGCTTTTGTGTGTCCAACTCCAACGGACAGCCGTGTTCCATAGTGGTCCCAGCGAAAGCCCCCAAACACAAGAAGAAGATCCTCTAATGACCACAGCAACAAAGGGATACAGGATTTACCAGACCAACAGTACAACCATGACGATGCAAGGCCGTTTGGGCATTGCAAGATGTAGCACAATTTTTTGTTACACGCCTATAGACAAATCACTGGGGGAGATACCTGATTGGATGGGGTCTGAACTATTAAGTCTGATGTGATAACCCTAACTCAAGAGAGGGAATTTACAGAAGGGAAAAGTCGTGAGATATAACCTACAGTTGAAAACATTTCCATAAAAAAGGAGGTATAAGTTTTTGATGTGTTTCTCAAACAAAAAAACGTAAGGAAACCAAAGGGTACCGAAGGAGGTGAGCAGAACTAAACCAAGCACAAGCAGTCTTTCAATAAGATGCTTAGAGAGAGAGGGCATTAGTGTTGGAGGCACTGACCCACTTCAGAGTGACACCCCACTGGGCAAAAACCGGTTGAATCAACATTGTTTCCACATAATTTCAACCCCAAAAGAATCTATGACGTTGAATCAACATAGAAAACTGATTGGATTTGCAAAAAGTCGTCAACGCAAGGGCATTTCATTTTACCCAGCTTTTAATCTAAATCCAATGACATGGTGACATTTGTTGTTGACTTCAAATATAAATCAAAACTAGATGTTGAACTGAGGTCTGTGCCCAGTGGGACTATTAACAATGACCAACTATTTCAGGAAATAAGGGATTTAAATCTATTTCCATTTTGAGGCAAAGACCTACTAGTGTATTATCTGTATAAAGAATTGAAAAACTCAAGTCCATTTATATTTCTCTCTCTATTATTAGGTTACAGTGAGTAAAAAAACACACAATTACAATGCACCCAGCTAGCACATTTAGTTCCTTGGAAGTTGTGTGAACGTACGTTTTTGGTTTCCCATTGGTTCTGGGAACGAAGCCATACATTTCCTGACTGGTAAAACGGAACGTTATTTAAATGTTCTGAGAACGTTCATTTTTTAGGTAGCAGGGAGGTTCTGAGAATGTTTTAATATGATTCCCTGAAAGTTTTCCTGGGAGATTTTATTAACATTCTGGGAATGGAATTGATATATATATATTTTTTTAAGTAATTAAAATAAGATTTTTAATAACACTGCTAGCTTAGTTTGGATGAACTGCTTTGAACTCTAAGCACAGATGGGACACATGGAAATTCATTTGCATGAGCATTAATGATGCAAACATTGTTTTTATTATTGTGGCATCAGGGAGATTTGAACCTATGATCTTCTGTTCTCTATCAATGAAAGTAGTCCACTGCGCCATGTTTTTTTTAATTCACACAAAGCTGATAATTTTTGTCTATTCAATCAGCCCCGCTTTCAAAAGGAAACAAGCACTGATTAAGATCAGCTGTGGCCAATTAGTAAGTGCGGCCACCACACCTGAACACACTTACCAAGATAGAGGACAGAGAGAGTTGTGTTAATGCTGCAAACGGAATGTATATGCTTTTAAATAAATTCTTATAATGTTCTTTGGATGTCAATGTTTTTTTATGTTTTTATAGTCCCGGTAGGTATTCAAACAATAATAAGGAATTCCCCTCGACCACGCCCACAAAATTGGGCAAAAAACAACATTCTTTCCTATTGACCCCTACTGTAAAAAAGAGGCAACTTCGTTGTTTTGGTTATACAGAAATAACAAAACATGACGAGAAGCTGCTGTGTTGTTCAATGTACAGAAACTGATTTATAAAAAAGAAAATATCACATTTACATAAGTATTCAGACTCTTTATTCAGTACTTTGTTGAAGCACCTTTGGCAGCTATTACAGCCTTGAGTCTTCTTGGGTATGACGCTACAAGCCTGGCATACCTGTATTTGGGGAGTTTCTCCCATTCTTCTCTGCAGATCCTCTCAAGCTCAGTCAGGTTGGATGGGGAGAGTTGCTGCATAGCTATTTTCAGGTCTCTCCAGAGTTAATTTGGGTTCAAGTCCGGGCTCTGGCTAGGCCACTCATGTGACTTGTCCCGAAGCCACTCTGTGCTTAGGGTGGTTGTCCTGTTGGAAGGTAAACTGTCGCCCCAGTCTGAGGTCCTGAGCGCTCTGGAGCAGGTTTTCATTTAGGAACTCTGTACTTTGCTCCGTTCATCTTTGTCTCAATCTTGACTAGTCTCCCAGTCCCTGCCGCTGAAAACCATCCCCCCCAGCATGATGCTGCCACCACCATGCTTCACCGTAGGGATGGTGCCAGGTTTCCTCCACATGTGACGCTTGGCATTCAGGCCAAAGAGTTGAATCTTGGTTTCATCCAACCAGAGAATTTGTTACTCATGGTCTGGGAGTCCTTTAGGTGCCATTTGGCAAACTCCAAGCGGGCTGTCATGTACCTTTTACTGAGGAGTGGCTTCCATCTGGCCACTCTACCTTAAAAGGCCTAATTGGTGGAGTGCTGCAGAGATGGTTGTCCTTCTGGAAGCTTCTCCCATCTCCACAATCGAACTCTAGAGCTCTGTCAGATTGACCATTGTGTTGTTGGTGACCAAGGCCCTTCTTCCCCGATTGCTCAGTTTGGCCGGGCGGCCAGCTCTAGGAAGAGTTGGTGCTTCAACTTCTTCCATTTAAGAATGATGGAGGCCACTGTTTGCTTGGGCACCTTCAATGCTGCAGAATTGTTTTGGTACCCTTCCCGAGATCTGTGCCTTGACACAATCCTGTTTCGGAGCTCCATGGGCAATTCCTTCGATCTCATGGCTTGGTTTTTGCTCCGACATGCACTGTCGACTGTGGGACCTTATATAGACAGGCGTGTGGATTTCCAAATCATGTCCAATCAATTGAATTTGCCATAGGTGGACTCCAATCAAGTCGTAGAAACGTCTCAAGGATGATCAATGGATCCAAGATGCACCTGAGCGCAATTTCGAGTCTCATAGCAAAGGGTCTGAATACTTATGTAAATACGTTTGCAAACATTTCTAAAAACCAGTTTTTGCTTTGTCATTTTGGGGTATTGTGTGTAGATTGCTGAGGATATTTTAGTTTTTTCTATTTTAAAATAAGGCTGTAAAATGTGGAAAAAGTGAAGGGGTCTGAATACTTTTCCGAAGGCACTGTACATCTAGCCAGGTCAAAAATAACTGAACTACGGTTCGCAATTCTCCCACGTAGGGAAATAGAGCCTGCGAAAGAGTTAGGCTATTCGTTTGAGAGAGTGGGAAATGTGGGGACGCTGTGTCCAAGTAGTCTACACGTAGCTATGTGTATAGAAAACATTTAATCACAGGTAAGACATTTAACTTGTTTAGTACAGTCTGTTTGTAACTCAACTCACTACTTGTAGGTGTATAGTCCGTTTGTGTTGTTGATCTTGGCTAGCTTAATGTTCCGGTCGGTAGCCATCTAGCACTCACTCACTCAAGTGGCTGCTAGAATCATCATGAAAAGGGGTATGAGGGAAGCCCAGTGGTCGCCAACCTTTTCTTAGTCAAGATCACTCTCCGAGTCAAAATCAAATTAAGCCCAATCAAATTGATGTGGACTTAGAACATCACTTTTTTATTTTCTATTACAAAAAAATATGATTTTGAAAGTGAAAATCAACAAAAATCTGTGAAAACTTGTAAAAACAAAATTGGAAAACATATGATTTTCACACAGGGTGCCTTTCCTTCACTGGGTGGGCCGTTTGGGAACTTTTTGGCAAAATTAGAGTATTCCCACTTCTCCAGGCACCAATACACCACTGCATAGGGCCGATGGAAACACAGCAATCACACAGAGCATGATGTTGAAGGATATACATACAGTAATAAGCTAGTAGGTCCCAATCATAAGAATACAAAAATACAACCATTAAGCATTTCCCAATAAGAATTTACATAATTACTTCATTGCAAAAAACATGTCACCTTTAGCACACAAAATAATTGGTGACCTAAAGTTTGAATGCAACAATGTTTCACACACATAAGTTATTTTCAAAGAGATGGCTAACAGCTAGCGAGCTGCATTTTTTTGTTTAAACACAGTTCCACTCACCAGATGATGATAATTTGAAACTTAACTTTTTGTTTTAAGTTATTCTTGAAAAGGGAGACGCTAACAAATTAGCAATAACATCCTATTTGATAACACCTGCTACAGATGCTGAAAACTAGCCGACAACAAAAACTAGTTAACTAGACCATGGGAAAACTACTGCTAGTTTATTGCGCAGAGACCGGTGGCCTTCGAGAAGGCAGAAGTATCCATACGTTTTTGTAAAAACGGTCCCATCCATTAAGTCAAAATGTGATTGGTTGATGTCCCAGTCACTCCAAATTGTTGCCCTATTGCAGTTGAATGGAAAATGACTTCTATCTAGCTTCTGATGGCCTAGCCAAAGGCTGACTAGATTTAGCTCCCCAGAGACTAGCAAAGAAAAATCAGTGTTAACCCTTTCCTTTCCAACAAAAACTGAAGAGATTAAATCAGAACATTGAAAATATTATTATTGTTTTTATTTTATAAATACTTATCCCTTCACTGAAGGCGTAGAAGCCCCATTCTTCCTCACTTTGGGTTAGTAATAATTTGTATATTGGCTCTACTTTCCCTCAGAATGCACTTTTTCACTATTATGAATGTCTTAAGAATTCATTTGTTGTTCTGAAATATGAACACAGAAATACTGGACAATTTGACAAAAGTACAATCATGGTCTTGAGTTTTTTTCTGGTCTCGGTCTCGGATCCCTTGTCCCCCTCCCGGTCTCGGTCCCCCCTCTGGACTTGGTCTTGACTCCAAATCTATTGGTTCCTGTCTTGAAATCTCTCTTGCTTTAAGTGGTCTCGAACACAACACTGCTTCAGACACATGAAATGGTTCAAAATGGGAACACTTTGCCCGGCGTGCAGGGCAGCTGATCGACCGGTTGATGTCCTACAATATTATGTTTTTCTAAGTAGTGAGAACGCTCGGGAGTAGGCAATGTTGAAAAGTAATCTTTAGACACGTTGTACTTTTTTTAAATGTAGTTTTGTAATTGCTAAAACAAGCAGACAAGAAAATTGCATTTGAAAAAGCTAACGTTCTATGTAATACCGACTGAGTCTATGGAACGTTTTCTTTTTGTTCTGAGAACATTACTTTAAATACAACCATGAGGAAACGTGATGCTAATGTATTGAAATTCCCACAGAAGAACATTATTTCTTAGCGTTCTCTGAAAAATGTAAGAACGTTACTTCAAATAGAACCATGAGGGAACCTGTAGGAAACGTTAAGCTGAAGTACTGAAATTCCCACCTATGAAAGATATGGTTCTCAGAACGATATGTGCTAGCTGGGTATCCTGCATCATTCCCAGATTTTTGTGGGAAGGTTGTATGCTAAATAAACATAGGACAACCACACTCTCACCAAGCTCTAAGAAACATATGGTTCTCAGAACATTATGTGCTAGCTGGGCATTGTTTGTGTCCCTCATTTCACCTCTCTCATTTCACATCTCATCGGTTTACTTCTCATAAGGTCAATAAGAAATCACATAACTCTTATTACTACAATATTACATATTTACACCCTTTACTGCATTTTCATGTGTATAGCCCATGGCTCTAACAGTCAAATAACATGGTACATTTTACTCACTATGATGTAATGTAATACTATGGTAGACCAGCGATGAGATGACAGACTGTCTAGTAGTGACTTAATCCAGATTCTTAAATTTTTATTTCTGTCTAAGGGAAGAGAGAACATTTCACTTTCACTCTCCTGATGAATTAGTTAAAATTGCCAAACTGCTGCTGTGCTCTGCCTCTGAGCAACGCTCATCTCCATACTGTACAACCACACTGATGACAGAATATCTATTTATAGAAAGTCATTCTAGATCTAATTTCCACTTTTAACTCGGACACACTATCACACATACTATAGTCACGCATAGTATCATACTGTATATCCAGCAACCCTAACCCTCATATCCGTGCTGAGACTGATGCCCTATACCGTAGTAATGATATCCATGTGACGTCTTTGAGGATGTGGGTGTCAATAATAATGGCAGTGGGACACTACAGTCAGTAATTGGACTGCTGATCTCAAGCCCTTATCGCTGCTATTATAGGCCTGGGTTTTATCTGTAGAAAGGTCCTATTGTAGTGGTAGATACAGTACATGTTCATGGACGGTTCCCAGGCAGATCGATACCCTGAGGATGTAGAAATTACAGCCCTTAGATCCACTCGCAGTCGGCGTTCCAATTCACCACAAATTTGTTTGATGGGCTTGAGGTCAGGGCCCTGTGCAGGCCAGTCAAGTTCTTCCACACCGATCTCAACAAACAATTTTTGTATGGACCTCGCTTTGTGCACAGGGCATTGTCATGCTGAAACAGGAAAGGGCCTTCCCCAAACTGTTGCCACAAGTTGGAAGCACAGAATTGTCTAGAATGTCATTGTATGCTGTAGCGTTGGAACTAAGGGGCCTAGCCCGAAACATGAAAAGCAGCCCCAGACCATTAGTCCTCCTCCACCAAACTTTACAGTTGGCACTATGCATTCGGGCAGGTAGCATTCTCCTGGCATCTGCCAAACCCAGAATCATTCATTGGACTGCCAGATGGTGAAACGTGACTCATCACTCCAGAGAACTCGTTTCTACTGCTCCAGAATCCAATGGCGGCGAGCTTTACACAACTCCAGCCATCACTTGGCATTACAAATTGTGATCTAGGCTTGTGTGTGCCTGCTTGGCCATGGAAACCCATTTCATGAAGCTCCCGATGAATAGTTATTGTACTGATGTTGCTTCCAGAGGCTTATAGAGAGTTTGGAACTCGGTAGTGAGTTCCCATTTCCACAGAGGAACTCTAGAGCTCTGTCAGAGTGACCATCGGGTTCTTGGTCACCTTCCTGATCAAGGCCCTTCCCCCCCCCCCATTTGCTCAGTTTGGCCGGGCGGCCAGCTCTTGGAAAAGTCTTGGTGGTTCCAAACTGCTTCCATTTAAGAAGGATGTAGGCCACTGTGTTCTTGGGGACCTTTAATGCTGCAGAAGTGTTTTGGTACCCAGATCTGTGCCTCGACAAAATCCTGTCTCAGAGCTCTAAGGACAACGACCTCATGACTTGGTTTTTGCTCTGACATGCACTGTCAACTGTGGGACCTTATATAGACAGGTGTGTGCCTTTCCAAATCATGTCCAATTAAGTTGTAGAAACAGCTCACGGATGATAAATGGGAACAGGATGCACCTGAGCTCAATTTCGAGTCTCATAGCAGATGGTCTGAATACTTACGTAAATAAGGTAGCTCTGTTGAATTATTTTTATAAATTTGTAAAAATGTCTAAAAACCTGTTTTCACTTTGTCATTATGAGGTTGTGTGTAGGCTGATGAAGGAAAAAAACTGTGACTTGGGTGACTGGAGTCTGGACTTGGGTGACTTCCTCTGACACCACCTGGTATAGAGGTCCTGGATGTCAGGGAGCTTGGCCCCAGTTGTGTACGGATGCCGAGCAGTTGCCATACCAAACGGTGATGCAGCTAGTCAACATGCTCTCAATAGTGCAGTTGTAGAACTTTGATGATCTGAGGGCCCATGCTAAATCTTTTCAGCCTCCTAAGGAGGAAGAGGCGTTGTTTTGCCCTCTTCAGGACTGTGTTGGTGTGTTTGGACCATGATAGGTCCTTAGTGATGTGGACACAGAGGAACTTGAAGCTCTCGACCATCTCCACTACAGCCCCGTCGATGTGAATGGGGGCGTGCTCAGCCCTACGTTTCCTGTAGTCCACGATCAGCTCCTTTGTCTTGCTGACGGTGAGAGAGAGAGGTTGTTGTCCTGGCACCACACTGCCAGGTCTCTGACCTCCTCCCTGTAGGCTGCCTCATTGTCGTCCGTGATCAGATCTACCACCCTCGTGTCGTCAGCAAACTTCATGGCGGCACGCAGTTGTGGGTGAGCAGGGAGTACAGGAGGGGAAGCACACACCCCCGAGGGGCCCCGCTTTGAGGGTCAGCGTGGTGGATGTGTTGTTGCCACCCCTCACCACTTTGGGACGGCCAGTCAGAAAGTCCAGTATCCAATTGCAGAAGGAGGTGTTTAATCCCAGGGTACTTAGCTTAGTGATGAGCTTCGAGGGAACTATGGTGTTGAACGCTGAGCTGTAGTCAATGAACAGCATTCTCACGTAGGTGTTCCTTTGTCCAGTTGGGAAAGGGCAGTGTGGAGTGCAATAGAGATTGCTTGATCTGTCGATCTGTTGGGGCGGTATGCAAATTAGAATGGGTCCAGGGTGTCTGGGATGATGGTGTTGATGTGTGCCATGACCAGCCTTTCAAAGCATTTCATGGCTACAGATGTGAGTGCTACGGGCTATAGTCATTTAGTCAGGTTACCTTGGCGATCTTGGGCACGGGGACTAGGGTGGTCTGCTTGAAATATGTGGGTATTACAGACTGGGTCAGGGAGAGGTTGAAAATGTCAGTGAAGACACTTGCTAGCTGATTAACGCATGCTCTGAGTACGGGTCCTGATAATACGTCTGGCCCTGCAGCCTTGTGAATGTTACCTGTTTAAAGGTCTTACTCACATCGGATACGGAGAGCGCAATCACACAGTCGTCCAAAGTCGTGCTCTCATGCATGGTTCAGTGTTGCTTGCCTTGAAGCGAGCATAGAAAGCATTTGGCTCATCTGGTAGGCTTGCGCAACTCAGCAGCACGAGGCTGGATTTCCCTTTGTAATCCGTGATAGTTTGAATCCTGGCACTCGTCAGATGTGGCAGGTTTCGCAATCTTAGTAGTAGGATTAGATAAGACAAAAACACTTAGACACATTTCAAAGTGGAAATGTCGGGTGCAGAATCAGGGTATAGAGAAGGTGTTGCACTGCATTTTCCTGACAGCCTATTTATGAGAGGTTCTCATGCAACACCGCACAGTGGCAGGCGACCCTTTTGTTTTGCTGAGGGATCAAAAGTGGCACAAGAACCACAGTGTCACGACTTCAGCCGAAGTCGGCTCCTCTCCTTGTTCGGGCGCCGTTCGGCGGTCGACGTCACCGGTCTTCTAGCCATCGCCGCTCCACTGTTCATTGTTCCATTTTTTTTCCCCGCACACCTGGTTTACATTCTCTAATCACACTACATATATATATTCCCTCTGTTCCCCCCATGTCTTTGTGTGGAATTGTTCTTTGTTACGTGTTTTGTGTGACGCGCCAGGCTGGTTCACCCGTAGTACCGTGTTCACCCATAGCATGTTGACTAGCTGCATCACCGCTTGGTATGGCAACTGCTCGGCTGACGCGCCAGGCTGGTTAACCCGTAGTACCGTGTTCACCCGTAGTATGTTTAATTGTTAAAAACATTTGCTTCATTTGTGAATTTGTCGCGCTTTACACTTTTGCTTTTGGCTGGAAGTTTGTTTGATGCAGTTGCGTCGACTGTTGTTTGCTTCTGCCAAAAAAGTGTGTGCCTGATCACAACTCTGCTCTCCTGCACCTGACTTCTACACCAGTAGCGCACAACCTGACAACCAGCAAGGAATTTGGTTAGCAACTGTGTTTTAATCACATTGCCTATGCACCGAAAGAGAACTAATATTATTGTATGTTATCGCTCTAACTAGGGGCCAGAGATTTATTTGTCCAAATGAGAAGAGATGAGATTAAAGTATGTGGTTTTTTTATTTTTATCTCCACTGCTCATTTACCACAAATATAAAATGTATTCAGAACTGAAACTGTCATCTATTTTTGGAAAAACCAATTAGGAAAAGAGGAGAGGGTGATGAACTGGTGCTGAAATACTAATGCCTGAAAATGGACCAGAAAGTGTTCCTCTCCCCTGTAGGCCAACTAAAAAGCCCTTCGGTAGAGGGGCTGATCTGTTGATATTCCTCATGTCATGACTGAGGCTAAAAACAGTCTTCCTCTGCATGGCTCCATGGCCATTGTACTTATACTGGCCTTGCTTAGCAACAACAACAAAAATCCCCCCCTGCTCAGTACACAGGGAGGATAAAGGAGAGGGATTCTCCGTTTCCATGAGAATTGCAATATCTATGACACACACCAAAGTACAGCAGTATTGACTCTGCAGGCAGCGATCACAGGGTGACATGCTCAGGAAAGACATTCAAAAGCCTCTCTGTATTGGCAAGGTGGATGTTTATAGATGAAATGCAAACATTTCTCATGTCTAGAATAGACCTAACTTCTAGGAACAAAGTCCACATGCATCCACAAGCCAGTCAAAATCATAACCACTGGCTCTTGAGTAAGAGGCAGGCTGACTAGATTTCACCCTCAGACATTCACGATAAATGTAGGACTAGTACCACTCTTGCATTTTTCATCTCTGGAAGAACGATAGAAACACAAGACAGCAACTTGAGACAGTGAATGGGCATGTATAGGTAGATACTGCTGGAGGGCCCCACCAGGTTACGCACAAATACTCTCATCATCCCTAAATATGTCCTGTAGACTACACAGCAACTGCTATCTTTAATCTACCTGGTCTTTGGGTCGTTCCATGTAATTAATGCCCTTTGCTCCCCTTTGATACTTGTAAGTAGAAATTGTGCACCAATATCGAATTTTAAAAGCCTGTTTTATTCAATGAAGTGCCCTTTAATGTAGACCTAAATGTTAACCTAAGTATACCTCATAATATCTATAGCTACTTCATCATGGATTTAGCCCAAGTGTAATCTACACACACTATGCAGGCTAGTTTGTAGGCTCTTGTTACCCTGACAATATATGATCACTTCTCATAAGACATTGTAACCAGGTTGTGCAATGGACTGGCTGTTAAAATATCAAAAACATCACTGTGCTTCTCCTATAAAGCAGTAGTCTATGGTGCTATGAGAGGAGAAGTCTGTTAATAGGTCGTTATCAATAAAAACGTCACAATAAGGCGCAGTGTTCGATTTGCCTGCCGGGGGGCTAGGAGACCCTCAATTGGCGACTGCACATCGTTTAAGCGATTGTTAAATAAATATGAACTACTTTGTTATAATATCATCATCTCTTGAAGAGCGTAGTCAGAACTACAAATCTCAGATTATTCCAAATTGAGCTCTATCATCAGAGTTACACAGCAAGTAACTGCATGCTTTTCATGATCAGTAAACATCAATTGATCATGTAATTTCAGATGTGCGAGTAGCCTTAAGATATCTCTCAATATTGGCCACCATTCAGATACGCGAGAGTAGAACATTCTTATTATATCTCAGTGGGGTCTCAATATTGCCGCATTTGCCGATGTACTGTTAGCTGATGTTTTGTTTGCAAGCTACTGGTAGAAACTTTGTACAGTTGGCTTAAAATAGTGGTAATTATACCTAATGTACTTTTTTCTCCAACCAACGTAGGCCTACCTAGCGAAGTTAGCTAACATTATCCCCTTGTCAACATTGTTTTTAAGAGTGTTTAATTATGATTGCTGCTGACAGACATGATATGCTACATTGAGTGATGGATGATGTCAAATTAGCTAGCTAACTAATAACAGATCACGTCAATATGGCTGGTTAAGAAGCTAACTTTCAGGGGATAAACTAGATGCCCAGCTATTTCCAAATATAGTTTTATTTGCTTGCCATCTACAGTGGTGATGACAGAAGTCCGACTGACAACTTTACCAGGACGAGGATTTACCGGTGTAAATGGATAGGTTACCCTCACGTATCTTAAATGACATGATCAATTGATGTTTACTGATTATGAAAAGCATGCAGTTACTTTATGTCTAACTCGGATGATAGTGTAGTTCTGATCACCGTGGTGATATTAAAAGCAAATAGTTAGCTATAACATTTATTTACCAATCCTTTGAAAACAGCACATAGTTGTCAATGGTTTTTTGAGAAGCTGGTGGTCTTCTTGCTCCCCAGTAGCCAAATCGAATACTCTACACCGTATTGTGACGTTAGAATAAAATAGGATCAGATAGAATTGAATAGAGTAGAATGTCTACAGTAAAAAGTGTAGGCTCTTGCTTCTACAAATGTGGTGGTGAGTTTGATGCTTTTGCATAAATTGCTTTGCCTTTCAGTGCTGTCTCAGAGGGCTGGTGTACACTACTAGAAAAAAAGTGTTCTTCGGCTGTCCCCATAGGAGACATTTTTGATTCCAGGTAGAAACCTTTGTGGTTCCAGGTAGAACCGGTTTTAGTTCCAGGTAGAACCCTCTGTGGAAAGGGTTACAACTGGAACCAAAAAGGGTTCTTCAAAGGGTTCTCCTATAGTCCTAAAACCCGGAAATAAGTTAGCTCTGGTTCGTTCAGCCATCCCTATGGGACAAATGAATGGGGAAAGAATAGGGGGTTTTGGAATAAATGATGCGGAGCGCTCTAGAACAGGTTTTCATCAAGGATCTCTCTGTACTTTGCTCCGTTCATCTTTCTCTTGATCCTGAATAGTCTCCCAGTCCCTGCCACTGAATAACATCTCCACAGCATGATGCTGCCACCACCATGCTTCACCGTAGGGATGGTGCCAGGTTTTTCCAGACGTGACGCTTGGCATTCAGGCCAGAGTTGAATCTTGGTTTCATTAGACCAGAGAATATTGTTTCTCATGGTCTGAGAGTCCTTTAGGTGCCTTTTGGCAAACTCCAAGTGGGCTGTCATGTGCCTTTTACTGAGGAGTGGCTTCCGTCTGGCCACTCTTACCATAAAGGCCTAATTGGTGGAGTGCTGCAGAGATGGTTGTCCTTCTGGTAGGTTCTCCCATGTCCACAGAGGAAATCTGGAGCTCAGTTAGAGTGACCATCAGGTTCTTGGTCACCTCCCTGACCAAGGCCCTTCTCCCCAGATTGCTCAGTTTGGCCAGGTGGCCAGCTCTAGGAAGAGTTGGTGCTTTCAAACTTCTTCCATTTAAGAATGATGGAGGCCAATGTGTTCTTGGGGACCTTCAATGCTGCAGAAATGTTTTGTTACCCATAGTCCTATCTCGGAGCTCTACAGACAATTCCTTCGAGCTTGGTTTTTGCTCTGACATGCACTGTCAACTGTGGGACCTTATATAGGCAAGTGTGTGCCTTTCCAAATCATGTTCAATCAATTGAATTTACCACAGGTGGACTCCAATCAAGTTGTAAAAACATCAAGGATGATCAATGGAAACAGGATGCAAGTGAGCTCAATTTCGAGTCTCATAGCAAAAGGTCTGAATACTTATGTAAATAAAAGGTATTTCTGTTTTTATATTTTATTTCTAAAAACCTGTTTTCGCTTGGTCATTATGGGGTATTATGTGGAGATTGGTGAGGAAAATAAATAATTTCATAAATTTTAGAATAAGGCTATAACGTAACAAAATCTGGAAAAGGGGAAGGGGTTTGAACACTTTCCGAATGCACTGTACAAAGTAAAAGTGCTATACATCAAATTCCTTGTATTAAGCAAACCAGACTGCACGATTTCATTTTTTATTTACGGTCAGCCAGGGGCACACTCCAACACTCAGACATAATTTACAAACACAGTATTTGTCTTTAGTGATTGCACCAAATCAGAGACAGTAGGGATGACAACACTTTATATTGATTGGTGTGTGAAATGGACCATATTTCTGTCCTGCCCCAGCATTTAAAATGTAATGAGTACCTTATGAGTACTTTTTGGTTTCAGGGAAAATGTATTGGAGTAAAAAGTACATATTTTCTTTAGGAAGTAAAAGTATTCAAAAATATCAGTAGTAAAGTACAGCTACAAAAAAAAATACTTAAGTTGTGCTTCAAAGTATTTTTAATTTGTTACTTTACACCACTGCAAAAACATAATGACATCACTGTGCTTATCCTATCAACCAGTAGTCTTTGGTTAGGCTCCCTTACCTACTCTGGCTGGCTATGGCCCCTCTTCAGACAGCCAGGACACACACACTACATCATTCTGCAGCAGGCAGCACAACCATTGGGGGAAGGACGCTGTCTGTGCTCTGCTCTCTCTGCGGGCCCTCTGCCCAGACATATGAAAACAACTCTGTGCAGCTGATGCTGTTCCCCAAATCTCCAGTTCCGGTTCTAACATGCAGTCAGGACTGTATCCACAAAATAACACAGGCCCGGCGCCAATTGCAGAATATGACTGATGTTGCAAATTCAAAAACAGGTTATTCCTGCTATGAGTAGGCTATAGGCTCCCCATGGCAAATTAATTCATAAGTCCCACTGGGCACAAACTGGTTGAATCAACTATTGTGGAATCTACGAGGAAAATACATTGGATTTGAAAAAAGTAATCAACGTAAACTGATGTTTTGAGGGTGAAATTTCAACCATAGGATTATGTCATCATGGTAACCAAATTTCAACATAGTATAAAATATGTTGAATTTGTTCCTTTAAAACATCAGGTCTTCAACATTATACCCACTATCAGAAGACAAAAAACAGTCTGGGCAGCACCTACTGGAAAATGTATCAATCTACAGCAGTGGCGTGTCAGTGCTGTTTCAGATGAGGGAGGACGATTCGCTTTTCATGAGCATGGCCTTATTTCTATTACAGTATATTGGATGACTGTCATTCATATTCCATTCACCCAGTTTAAACGTAACAGCGATAGGTTTAGGCTACTACATGATACTCAAAGTTCCCTATAACCATCATGAGGTTGCTACAACCTAGCCTATGAATGAAAGTTTACAACGTAGGTGCACACAGGTCGAGAGACAAATTTGATGTGACAGGCAGTGACACATGGTCAGACAATGACATTCAATACCGCCTGGCACACTTTTGCCTGCATCTAGCTGATAGTGGGTGTAATCATTAGTCCAACAGTTGCAAACGAGAGTCTATTGGACAAATTCAGGTATGTTTATCCCCGTTTTGTTCCATTTGCTTCTGTTTAAGTAATGTTTTTCAACAGAATTGGCGGAATGAATACACCCCTGATCACACAAACACAGTTCACAGTTTCATAGCAGCCACGTTGAATTCCTTCTCACATCTACATTATGCGCTCTCCTCCTTTCAACTCTTCCCTTCGCTTGTGGGAAAGATGCACAACACATCAGCTGTATGTGACAAGGTGAAAAAACCTTTCCAAGCTAAACCACTACACAAAGCCTACATCGTTCTCACCATATTAGCTAAAGTAACGTCATAGTCAGCAGAACTAACGCATTAGTAAACCCGCTACAATCATGCAGTAATGTTACAGTGTACAGTCAGTAAGTAGTTACACCGGCGGGCCCCAGTGGCAATAAAAGCTTACCTTGACTTGGAAGAGTTCCAGTGTTGTGTTGGATAGTCATAGCCAGCTAGCTAACATAACATCCCTCGGTTTGAGCAGGGTGTTTCAGTAGGCTAAACTAGCTAGCTGCATTTAAAAAAAGCTAAAAGTCTATTTCTCTTGCTTCTCCTTCATTCAGGAATAAATGAATTTGTTCAAAGTCATTCCAAAGGGCAGGTTTAACAGAACAAATCATGTGACCATACATTTTCACTCATATATCATCAATGATGCGTTGATTCCGCCTGCACTGATCGGTCTTTAATGGGATAGCTCGAAAGTAGTTTGGCTACAATGAGTTTTCATAACATTAGAAATATATTACCTAGGTGACATTGCCTAATGAACCCAATTTCACCCTCAAATAGTCCAAATTAATATATGCTAAAACAATAAATCCGTAATTGATTGTGAAGTTTTTTTTGCTGAGGTAGTCTTAGTTGCCTACATCTAGCAAAGAAGTTTGGTGCTTGACAGAGCAGTATTTCTGGAGTTCGACAATGTGCACGACAACTAGCTTACATTTTTCCGTTAGGTTGTTAACGTAGCTCTAAGCCAGTCACTTCATATAAAATTAATAGGAAGCTAACCTAGAGCACACACACTCAATGCTGAACACCAAATGTTTCCTCCACAAGCTAGCTAGTTAGCAAGCTACTTTAGCAACAATATTTTATCACAATTGATGAGTTTTGAAGAAGCTGCTAGCGCTGCCTGTTCTGCAGTGAGATCCTCCCGTCAGCTCAGCTTGTGCTGCACTCAGCTGATCGCAACGATCGCAGAGAAACACGCTGATCTATGGACTGATTTCTGACAACAGTCACTCTTAACCTCTACTGGATCAGTATTCACCTCTGAAGATAAATAATGTCCTTACATTCAGTAATCTTGCTCTGATTTGTCATCCTGAGGGTCCCAGAGATAAAATGTAGCATAATTTTGTTTGATAAAATCAAATTTTATATTCAAATGTAGTAACTGGGTTCTACAGTTTGAACCTCTGCTGTGTAATAATTTAGCTAGCTATTCTGCATATTTCATAGAGTCATACAAAAGTGCAGTGATATCAAAGATTGGGAACTAAGTTTACATTTTTAATAGGGGATGCTCGGGAATCCTAACATTTTAGGATGTCCCACAAGACAGATCGGATAAGGGAAGAGCGTCGCGTAGGAGTGATGCCATCTGACGTAAGACAATGGGCCTATATAGCGTTTGCAAAATCAACATCTGTTTCAATTCAACCCAGAATTTAACTAAAAATAGACAATAAAATAGGCCTAGTGTTTCAAGCTCTGGTTGATCTCAAATTTAATATATACTGATTTTGAATTGTGTTTGGTTGTCAACACAACCAAATATCAATATTTGAAGGAGATGTATCTTCTGCTTGGATAGTTGCTTCTGTGACACTGACTTAGTCTGCCTTTAATTCCAGTTTGTCTAGAGATTAATAATTGATATGTTGGATTCAAGTCTCCATCTCAACCCAAAATCATGGTAAAAAATAGGAATAATTCGAACTTTATTTAAAGTGCATTTTAAAAGTTTGATTTGATTTAGTCCCGATTCTTTCACTTTTTGGGGGGGGGGGGGGGGGGGTTGAGATGAGACATGAATCCAACATATCAATTATTAATCTCTAGACTGGAAGTCAGTGTCACAGATGGAACCAACTATCCAAGCAGAAGACACATCTCCTTCAAATGTTGATATTTGGTTGCGTTGACAACCAAACACAATTCAATATAATTTTGAAATACAATAAATAGCCTATTGACTTAGAAAAGTTAACAAACTATATGTTGGATTCATGTCTCCAACTCAACCACAAATAAAAGTTAAAGAATGGGATTAAGACAGTGGCTCAGATGGAACTATCAAAGCAGTAGATACATTGCCTTTAAATGTTGATATTTGGTTGCGTTGTCAACCAAACACAATTAAATATTACTTTTTTAATACAGTAAATAGCCTAAAGTTAAGGCTAAAATTCCACATTAAAATGTACACATTTTGAGGTTACTGTAACTATAAATGTCTTCTTAGGTAATTATATAAAGTGTGCATGTTCAAGATTGCATGCGTAGGTCGTAGCAGGTCTGTGGAGATCTTCACATTTGCTGTAATAATCTGCGCAGAATCTCAAACGGTATTGATGACTTGCACTCACATGTACTTTTATGTCATCTCAACTGCAATCCAGGCCACTTGGTTCTGCTATTAACACACTGATAACACAATAAAATGTTGTATAAATAAACAAAATATCTGACATTGTATTCCTATTTAAAGTGGTTGAAAGCACAGTGATGGACTTTTGGGTGACTAACTAAACCAAAAATCAGATTCAATGTTTTTCCATTGGAATGAGTTTGTGCTTTTAGATGGTTGAAAGCATAGTGGTAACACATTTGGAAATTCAACTAATTATTTTTGAATGGGTGAATAAATATTGTAATCTCATTGATCAACATCTCAACCAAATATTACCCAATATTTGTGGTGTGCCCAGTAGGTTGATAGAAGGGGGCACAATGCCAAAGATTCTAGACAAAATACTTCATTTAAATAACAAAATATTCAACTGTCATTGTGGGAAATGCGTTTTAGTTTAAACAGGCTGTGTAGCCTACGTCTTCGTGGTAAACGGTTAAAACCAGACCATTTGAAAACTCAGTAGCCCTAATCCATAAAATGCTTTCAACGTCTAGTTTTTAATTTACTTTTGGTTGAGTTGTCACCTAAGTGAAATCAAGGTGAAATCAACAAAACATCCCACCATGTCATTGGCTGGATTTAGGTTAAAAGTTGGGTGGAAAATAAATGCCATTATGTTGATTACTTTTTACAAATCCAATCAGTTTTCCACATTGATTCAAAGTCCTCACGTTTATATTTTGGGGGTTGAAATGACATGGAAACAACGTTGATTCAACCAGTTTTTGCACAGTGGATGGTAATTCCAGGATGTTGCTGGATATTACAGACTAAACATCCCACATGTCAAACCTACAACACACACATATGGAGTGGGTGTTAGTAGGCTAGCCGAGAGAGAGACAGCGACGATGATACTGTGACATTTAAGGACAAAGACATCCTTCTATAAATAATATAAGATGTGGGCTGTTTTTATGGTGGCCATGTGCCTGCAAGGACGGTGCGGCGCCGGTCCTATATTGTGATCCCATGCTCGTCTCGTTTCTCGTCGCATCTACCCGTCCTATCCGCCCACAAGCCAAACTGACCCTTTGAAATACGGGCTCACCCAGTACACCGGAGGACGTTTGCTGCGAGGAGGCAGCACTTGGATCTGTCTTTTCTCCCTCGCGTTGCGATCGGTGTCTGTGCCAAAAGCCCTCGGTGCCGTCTCTGCTGTCGGAGGAGCTGATACTGGCAGCTGCGGCTGCTGCTCCTGTCGCCCCGGTCTCAGGCATGCTCTTTCAGTGGGGCGTTACGGACGATACTCTCCGGGAAAAGGGAGAACGAAATCGCATCTCAGGCAGACAAAGCATGGACCGCGACCGACCGGTGGGTCAGAGAGACAGAGGTTAAATTAACGTGAAGTGATGGTTGTCATCCTGGTTTGCAGCAGAATGCGAGCAGATGGATAGCGCTCGGTTGATTCGTAAGTATCGAGGAGGGACAAAGAGAAAAGGGGAGACGACGCGTAGGCTACAGCCAGCCTCATTCACACACAGACACATGCACGCTGGAAATAAAATAACGTGATTTTCCTCCTTCCCCTCCAAGAGAGAATTTCAATAATTACACCTTTCACTTTCTCTGACCTCTGCAAGCAGCCAGAGAGCAAATTGTTTTTATAGAACCACTACCCGAAGCAGAAGCGCCACCACCGATCTGATATCAGTCAAAATACTAAACGTGTTATATTTATTTTCCAATCCCACTGGTCACGCTGACATTTCAACGTAGATAATTGGGTACTATTTGGTTGAGACGTTGATCAATGAGATTACAACCTATAGTCACCCACTCAAAAATACAAAAGTTAGTAAAACGTCCAATGTATTATCATGATGCTTTCAACCGTCTACTGTAAAACCACAACCACCAAATTCCAATGGAAAAACAATGTCAGATTGTTGGTTAAATTGTCACCCAAAATGTCTGTCACTGTGCTCTCAAACATTTAAAGTCACAGCAAAGTTCAAACGGGAATACAACGTTAGATATTGTGTTTATAAATACAGCAGATTAGTGTGATATCACTGTGCTTCATCTAATAGCACAATCAAACGATGCTGGATTACAGTTGAGATACATTACCAGATTTTGTGCAGATTATTACAGCGATTGTGAAGATCTCCACTGACCTGTGATAACCTATGGCTTCTATCTTGAACATGCATGCTTTACATGATTGCATAAGAAGAAATGTATTGTTACAGTAACCTCAATGTGGCTCATTTTCAGGTTGAATGTTACATTAGTTTATAGCCTTAACTTTAGGCTAGTTACTATATTGCAAAAGTAAGGCTTAAAAAACAAGATATAGATTTATCAATAATGGCTGAAAAGGCTTCGACCATCTTGAATGGCATTTTCTATTCAAAATTTGGAAGCTTTCAACTTTCCAGCTGGAATAATAAATGTAATAAAAAAATTATATAAATCTCCTTAAACAAAAATATACACAAATAATACATTATCTGATGAAATTGCTTTAGAAAGTGGCACAAGACATGGTTGTCCTCTCTCCCTCCTGTTTTCACTGGCAATTGAACAGCTTGCAAAAAGAATTTGACATTACCCAAATGTAACAGGTACAAGTATTGGTACGCATAAATATAAACTAATCTTATTTGCAGATGATCTCCTGATATACCTGACCAATATCGAAAACTCAATGCCCCACTAGTTAAAAATATTTTCAAAATACTCAAAAATCTCAGGATATACAATGAACGTGAAAAAAAAAACGAAATAATGGCAATCAGAAAAATAAAAAGAATAACTCATGATCTACTGCAATCCTTTAAGTGGAACACAAAAAATATCAAATACTTAGGGTGCTAAATAAGTGACAAACAAATATATTAACAATAATATCCCATTACTCAACAATATGAAAACAGATGTATTTAAATGGAACAATCTTCCCATACATCTTACAGGTAGGTAGAATAAACCTCTTCAGAATGGTAATACCAATAAACCCACAGAAGACATCCTTTAAAAAAGTATACTCTGTCATGAAATACTATATAAGGGCAAATATAACTAATATAATAAAATGAGAGTTTTACATCTTGCTAAGTCTGAGGGTGGTATTAACCTCCCAGAATTGTAATTGTATCAACTCACCACCCAGGGCTTTGACTTGCAATTGATAGGTAAATGTACTAAAGAGGAACAATGTGTACATATTGAAGATGCGCAAGCGCATCCCTAAAATCTTTTCCCGTGTCGATTTTCAAAGGATAAAGCAAAGAACATTGACAATTTCATAATTAAGAACGCTATAATATGGAAGAAAATTAAACGTATTCTATAATAACTAATATCACAACCCTATTGAACAATCCTTGGATAACGTTTCAGAATTCACTGATAAACTGGTCCACATGGAAAACTGGCGTAAGGCATAGTAAGACTTGGTAATATGAAATACATTTTTTTCCATGACAGAACTAAAAAGGAATTTTGGACTGACCAATATAGATATTTTCAAATATAACCAATATAATAAACAGATTTCCACATTTGGGATGACATTTGTTTTTTCCCTCATCAATCTACACACAATACCCCATAATTGTAACGGGTTTCGTCCTCTTCGTCTGACAAGGAGTAGTAGGAAGGATCAGAGGACCATTGCGCATCGTGGTAAGTGTCCATAATGATATATTTAATAAATCAAAACGAATACTGAACGAAAATAACAAAAGTACAAACAACCCGAAACAGTCCCGTATGGTGAAAACACTAACACAGGATACAACCACCCACAAAACACAAAGAAAAACAGGCTACCTAAATATAACGACTGACACCTGCCTCTGATTGAGAACCATACTAGGCCAAACAAATAGAAACAGACAACCTAGACATAAAACATAGAATGCCCACCCACATCACACCCTGACCAAACAAAACATAGAAACATACAAAGCAAACTATGGTCAGGGCGTGACAATAATGACAAAGCGAAAACAGGTTTTTTAGAAATACCTTATTTACAGTTGAAGTCGGAAGTTTACATACAACTTAGTCAAATACATTTAACCTCCGTTTTTCACAATTCCTGACATTTAATCCTAGTAAAAACTCCCTGTCTTAGGTCAGTTAGGATCACCACTTTATTTTAAGAATGTGAAATGTCAGAATAATAGTAGAGAGTGTACGGCCTGGGTGTCGGAGTGTGAAGGAAAAAGCGCAGGAGCAGCAATTGCAAAACAAATGCTCTTTAATGAAACACGGACAAACTAGGCCACCCTACTAACACACTGGGTGTACACTAATAAACTACCCCAGACACGTGGGGAATGAATAATGTCCAGAAACATGAAGCACAAAACCAACACCAACTTACATACAAACAATCCCGCACAAAGAAACGTGAATGCCGGCTGATTAAATAAGCCCAACTAATTAACCCTCATACAAAACAGGTGCGCCCAATAAACACATAGGGAGGGGGAGAAAAGGATCAGTGGCAGCTAATAGGCCGGTGAAGACGACCGCCACCCGAACGGGAAGGAGAGCCTGCCTCGGTCGAAGTCGTGACAGAGAGAGTGATTTATTTCAGCTTTTATATCTTTTATCACATTCCCATTGAGTCAGAAGTTTACATACACTCAATTAGTATTTGGTAGCATTGCATTTAAATTGTTTAACTTGGATCAAACGTTTCGTGTAGCCTTCAACAAGCTTCCCACAATAAGTTGGGTGAAATTTGTCCCATTCCTCCCGACAGAGCTGGTGTAACTGAGTCAGGTTTGTAGGCCTCCTTGCTCGCACATGCTTTTTCAGTTCTGCCCACACATTTTCTATAGGATTCAGGTCAAGGCTTTGTGATGGCCACTCCAATACCTTGACTTTGTTGTCCTTAAGCCATTTTGCCACAACTTTGGAAGTATGCTTGGGGTCATTGTCCATTTGGAAGACCCATTTGCGACCAAGCTTTAACTTCCTGACTGATGTCTTGAGATGTTGCTTCAATATATCCACATCATTTTCTTTCCTCATGATGCCATCTATTTTGTGAAGTGCATCAGTCCCTCCTGCAGCAAAGCACCCCCACAACATGATGCTGCCACCCCTGCACTTCACGGGTGGGATGGTGTTCTTCGGCTTGCATGCTCCCCATTTTTCCTCCAAACATAACGATGGTCATTATGACCAAACAGTTCTATTTCTGTTTCATCAAACCAGAGGACATTTCTCCAAAAAGTACGATCTTTGTCCCCATGTGCAGTTGCGAACCGTAGTCTGGCTTTTTTTATGGCGGTTATGGAGCAGTGGCTTCTTCCTTGCTGAGTGTCCTTTCAGGTTATGTCGATATAGGACTCGTTTTAGTGTGGATATAGATACTTTTGTATCTGTTTCCTCCAACGTCTTCACAAGGTCCTTTACTGTTGTTCTGGGATTGATTTGCACTTTTCGCACCAAAGTACATTCATCTCTAGGAGACAGAACGCGTCTCCTTCCTGAGCGGTATGACGGCTGTGTGGTCCCACTGTGTTTATACTTACGTACTACTGTTTTTTTTTTTTTTTTTTTTTACAGATGAACGTGGTACCTTCAGGCGTTTGGAAATAGCTCCCAAGGATGAACCAGACTACTGGAGGTCTCCAATTTTTTTCAAAGGTCTTGGCTGATTTCTTTAGATTTTCCCATCATGTCAAGCAAAGAGGCCCTGAGTTTAAAGGTAGGCCTTGAAATACATCCACAGGTACACCTCCAATTGACTCAAATGATGTCAATTAGCCTATCAGAAGCTTCTAAAGCCATGACATAATTTTCAGGAATTTTCCAAGCTGTTTAAAGGCACAGTCAATTTAGTGTATGTAAACTTCTGACCCACTGGAATTGTGATACAGTGAATGATAAGTGAAATAATCTGTTTGTAAACAATTGTTGGAAAAATCCACAAAGTAGATGTCCTAACCGACTTGCCAAAACTATAGTTTGTTAACAAGAAATTTGTGGAGTGGTTGAAAAACAAGTTTTAATGACTCCAACCTAAGTGTATGTAAACTTCCGACATCAACTGTACATAACTATTCAGTCCCTTTGCTATGAGACTCGAAGTTGAGCTCATGTGCATCCTGTTTCCATTGCAACTTGATTGGAGTCCACCTGTGGTAAATTCAATTGATTGGACATGATTTATGAATAAATAAATGAATAAATGAATAAAGCTCACAGTTCATTAGAAAGTGCATCGGCGATGTTGTACCCACAGCAACTATTTAAACATTCCCAAACCAGAAACCGTGGATTGATGGCAGCATTCACGCGAAACTGAAAGCGTGAACCACTGCTTTTAACCAGGGCAAGGTGACCGGAAACATGGCCGAATTCAAACAGTGTAGCTATTCCCTCCGCAAGGCAATCAAACAAGCTAAGCGTCAGTATAGAGGCAAAGTAGAGTTGCAATTCAATGGCTCAGACACAAGAGGTATGTGGCAGGGTCTACAGTCAATCACGGATTACAAAAAGAAAACCAGCCCCGTCGCGGACCAGAATGTCTTGCTCCCAGACAGACTAAAAACTTCTTTGCTCGCTTTGAGGACAATACAGTGCCACTGACACGGCCCGCTACCAAAACCTGCGGACTCCTTCACTGCAGCCGACGTGAGTAAAACATTTAAACGTGTTAACCCTCTCAAGGCTGCAGGCCCAGGCGGCATCCCCAGCCGCATCCTCAGAGCATGCGCAGACCAGCTGGCTGGTGTGTTTAAGGACATATTCAATCAATCCTTATCCCAGTCTACTGTTCCCACATGCTTCAAGAGGGCCACCATTGTTCCTGTTCCCAAGAAAGCTAAGGTAACTGAGCTAAACGACTATCGCCCCGTAGCACTCACTTCCGTCATCATGAAGTGCTTTGGGAGACTAGTCAAGGACCATATCACCTCCACCCTACCTGACACCTTAGACCCACTCTAATTTGCTTACCGCCCCAATAGGTCCACCGATGACGCAATCGCAACCACACTGCACACTGCCCTAACCCATCTGGACAAGAGGAATACCAATGTGAGAATGCTGTTCATCGACTACAGCTCAGCATTTAACACCATAGTACCCTCCAAACTCTTCATCAAGCTCGAGACCCTGGGTCTCGACCCCGCCCTGTGCAACTGGGTACTGGACTTCCTGACAGGCCGCCCCCAGGTGGTGAGGGTAGGTAACAACATCTCCACTCCGCTGATCCTCAACACTGGGGCCCCACAAGGGTGCGTTCTGAGCCCTCTCCTGTACTCCCTGTTCACCCACGACTGCGTGGCCATGCACGCCTCCAACTCAATCATCAAGTTTGCGCACAACACTACAGTGGTAGGCTTGATTACCAACAACGACGAGACGGCCTACAGGGAGGAGGTGAGGGCCCTCGGAGTGTGGTGTCAGGAAAATAACCTCACACTCAACGTCAAAAAACAAAGGAGATTATTGTGGACTTCAGGAAACAGCAGAGGAAGCACCCCCCTATCCACATCGACGGGACAGTAGTGGAGAGGGTAGTAAGTTTTAAGTTCCTCGGCGTACACATCACAGACAAACTGAAATGGTCCACCCACACAGACAGCGTTGTGAAGAAGGCATAGCAGCGCCTCTTCAACCTCAGGAGGCTGAAGAAATTCAGCTTGTCACCAAAAGCACACACAAATTTCTACAGATGCACAATCAAGAGCATCCTGTCGGGCTGTATCACCGCCTGGTACGGCAACTGCTCCGCCCACAACCGTAAGGCTCTCCAGAGGGTAGTGAGGTCTGCACAACGCATCACTGGGGGCAAACTACCTGCCCTCCAGGACACCTACACCACCCGATGTCACAGGAAGGCCATAAAGATCATCAAGGACAACAACCACCCGAGCCACTGCCTGTTCACCCCGCTATCATCCAGAAGGCGAGGTCAGTACAGGTGCATCAAAGCAGGGACCGAGAGACAGAAGCTGTTTTTCAATCTCAAGGCCATCAGACTGTTAAACAGCCACCACTAACATCAAGTGGCTGCTGCCAACATACTGACTCAACTCCAGCTCACTTTATTAATGGAAATTGATCAAAATGTATCACTAGCCACTCTAAACAATGTCACTTAATATAATGTATATGTATATACTGTACTCTATATCATCTACTGTATCTTGCCATCTTTATGTAATACATGTATCACTAGCCACTTTAAACTATGCACTTTTATGTTTACATACCCTACATTACTCATCTCATATGTATATACTGTACTCGATACCATCTACTGCATCTTGCCTATGCCGTTCTGTACCATCACTCATTCATATATCTTTATGTACATATTCTTTATCCCTTTACACTTGTGTGTATAAGGTAGTAGTTGTGGAATTGTTAGGTTAGATTACTTGTTGGTTATTACTGCATTGTCTGAACTAGAAGCACAAGCATTTCGCTACACTCGCATTAACATCTGCTAACCATGTGTATGTGACAAATAAAATTTGATTTGATTTGAGCCTGTCCTGTCTAGGAGGATTACCTACATTATGATTGATTTATCATTGCAAAAAATGTCTTCACGGATATGGGGTAGCAGGTGGTGGTTAGAGCGTTGGGCCAGTAACTGAGTGGTTGTTAGATCGAATCCTCGAGCTGAAAAGGTAAAAATCTGTCGTTCTGCCCCTGAACAAGGCCGTTAACCCACTGTTTCTAGGCTGTCATTGTATGCCTTGAAGCATATTTCTTGGTCTTCATACGTTTTCCATGTAAACACTGTAATAAATGCCATTCTCTTTCGCAAAGCCAAATGTTCTCTAGTTTGTAAAAGCATAAAGGTGAATCGAGACCTAATTTATTTACTTTGTCAAACCATGTCAACATGTGGAGCACACTGTGCAACTCAGTTTCAATATACTCAAACTGTGCTTGTCAATAGACAGAGAATTCCTGAAAAACAGCTTCAAAACAAATATTGATGTTAGCCGAATCTTTAACACATATTTTTAAGCTAACAATTATTTCAGGTACCATCCCCCCAGGATCTGGAAGGCGGCCCATATACTCCCCCTTCAAAGGTGTTGACCTAAATAATTATCGCCCCATTTCCAAACTCTCTTGCCTAGCAAAAATTCTAGAATCCCTCAACTTATACCTAACAAAAATATAAACGCAATATGTAAAGTGTTAGTACCATGTTTCGTGTGCTGAAATAAAAGATCCCAGAAATTTTCCAAATGCACAAAACCCCTATTTCTCTCAAATGTTGTGCACAAATTTGTTTACATCCTTGTTAGTGAGAATTTCCCGTTGGCAAGATAATCCATCCAACTAACAAGTGTGGGATATCAAGAAGCTGATTAAACAGCATGATCACAGCCTGGGCAGGGTCGAAGATTCGTTTTGGCCAGTATTCGTTGACGTTTCACATATGCTTTATAGTGCAGAACAGGATACCAAAAGCGCCAGGATCCGGATCATACATAGATACACTATATATTTATATATATACAAAAGTATGTGGACACCCCTTCAAATTAGTGGATTCGGCTATTTCAGCCACACCCGTTTCTGGCAAGTGTATAAAATCAAGCACACAGCCATGCAATTTCCTTAGACGAACATTGGCAGTAGAATGGCCTTACTGAAGAGCTCAGTGACTTTCAACATGGCACCGTCATAGGATGCCACCTTTCCAACAAGTCAGTTTGTCAAATGTATGCCCTACTAGAGCTGCCCCGGTCAACTTTAAGGGCTGTTATTGTGAAGTGGAAATGTCTAGGAGCAACAACGGCTCAGCCGTGAAGTGGTAGACCAAACAAGCTCACAGAATGGGACCACCAATTGCTGAAGCGCGTAGCGTGTAAAAATTGTTTGTCCACGGTTACAACACTCACTACCGAGTTGCAAACTGCCTTCGGAAGCAACATCAGCACAAGAACTGTTCGCCGGGAGCTTCATGAAATGGGTTTCCATAGCGAGCAGCGGCACACGCCTAAGATCACCATGCGCAATGCCAAGTGTCGGCTGGAGTGGTGTAAAGGTCACTGCCATTGGACTCTAGAGCAGTGGAAACGCGTTCTCTGGAGTGATGAATCACGCTTCACCGTCTGCCAGTCCGACGGACGAATCTGGGTTTGGCAGATGACAGGAGAACACTACATGCACAAATGCATAGTGCCAACTGTAAGGTTTGGTGGAGGAGGAATAATGGCCTGAGGCTGTTTTTCATTGTTTGGGCTAGGCCCCTTAGTTCCAGCGAAGAACAATTTTAACGCTACAGCATACAATGAAATTGTAGACGATTCTGTGCTTCCAACTTTGTGGCAACAGTTTAGGGAAGGCCCTTACCTGTTTCAGCGTGACAATTCCCCCGTGAACAAAGTGAGGTCTATACAGAAATGTTTGTCAAGTTCAGTGTGGAAGAATTTGACTGGCCTGCACAGAGCCCTGACCTCAACCCCATCAAACACCTTTGGGATGAATTGGAACGCTGACTGCGAGCCAGACCTAATCGCTCAACATCAGTGCCCGACCTCACTAACGCTCTTGTGGCTGTATGGAAGCAAGTCCCCGCAGGCTTCTAGTGGAAACCTTCCCAGAAGAGTGGAGGCTGTCATAGCAGCAAAGGGGAATAAGATGTTCAACGAATAGGTGTCCACATACCTTTGGTCATGTAGTGTATGTGAAACTGCCCAGATTACATTTCATAGTTTAAAAATAATCTACCTAATGTTAACTGGCTAACAAAAGTTTAATGACCAAAAGGAAATAATGAATATTGATTGTGTTGCAACTATGTGTTAACTAGCTTAATTCACTAAATTAGTTAAAATACAAAAAAATGTGTTCAAACAGGGGAAAAGGGGCGACATGGACTGTCTGTGAAACTAAGACATTACTGGAGATTTGGGAAGATGAGAGTATCAAGGTGGAACTGGCAAACACCCACAAAAATACTGTGGTGTACGGGTAAATTTGAGAACGTATGGGGGGAAATGCTACTCAAGGAATGCAGAGCAGTGTTGGACATATATTTTTTTTAAACAACTCACAGTACATTTCAGTTAGGGATGCACTTAGGAAGCTTGGTGGATGAAAAAGACAATTGTCAATATTTTGACATGATTGACGCTATCATTGGCTCACGACCAACAAGAATCCCAATCGGAACTGTGCATACATTGTCATAGATGAGTCCTGTGCCTACTGCTAGCTAGTAAAATAATAACAGTAGGCCATGTAATGTATGGCTTGCCTGTGAGTAGTCCCATTGATGATGCAAGTCCGTTGCTTACAATACATAGACCTTTTATTTAACCAACTAGCCAGCTCAGTCACATTTCAACTTATTTTGGTTACAGTAATCAATACTGCAAATATATTCAAGCCTTGAATCTTTGTTTTTCAGGTGATCCTGCTTGTGCTTCAAGGGACATTATCCAGCAAGCTGGGACCTGTACCATCAGTGACAAAGAGGAAAAGGAAGGCACCTGACACACACACAGCACCATGGCAGCAATTGCGGACACAGGATGAACAATTTGAGGAGTGTGTGAATTTGGAGACTGATCGCCTCTTGAGAGAGAATAAGCAGTTAGATAAAATGGTGGCATGGACAGCAAATGAGAAGAACAGCGAAAGGCAGGTTCAGCAAATGGATGAACTCCTCAGCGAGAATAAGAGCTTTGCTACTGTGTTTCAGCAGCTGTTGTAAAGGACGTCACGCCGCTTGCTTACCGAGTGCCACTTCCTCTTCCTTGCTAGCACACTTGACTGCTCTCCGGAAGCTTCTTACCAGTCAGCGCCACGCGAAAGCTAGCTATTCGTTGGTGCAAGTGGAGACACTTCAGGCTGAGGAGTAAGTTTCACACCTCCGCATGTGCTACAGTACATTCACCCCTCAAACTTACTCAACAGCGACCCCAGCGTTGTAGATCCGAGTTACTCGGCACCCCTGTAAAGGACGTCATACTGCTTGCTTAGCGAGTAGCACTTCCTCCCGTTTCGGCCCATACATGGCGCAAATGCGGAACCTCTGCCTTGCTAGCATACGTGACCGCCCTCCTGAAGCGTCTTACCAGTCGGCACGATGCGAAAAGCTAGCGATTCGCTTGCGCAAGTGGGGACACTTCAGGCTGAGGAGTAAGCATCACACATCCCCATGTGCTACATTGGCAAACACATTTGAATGTGTGGCAGGAGCCCTTGTCCCACCTCATGAAAGCTGTCCCCCAACAACACAAAGCAGGCCCAAAACACAAAGTGGTATCCCCTTCACAACTCTATTTGGAACTTCAGTGTACACAGCCTCAGATGTGACTCACATAGAATGCCTTCAAAAAGTATTCATAACCCTTGACTTATTCCACATTTCATTGTGTTACAGCCGGAATTCAAAATTGATCAAATATTGATTTTTTTCACCCATCTATACACAATAACCCATAATGACATGAAAACATGTTTTCAGACATTTTGCAAATGTATTGAAAATAGAATCCAGAAATAACTCATTTACATAAATATTCACACCCCTGAGTCAAAACTTTGTAGAAGAACCTTTGGCAGTGATTACAGCAGTCTTTCTGGGTAAGTCTCTAAGAACATTCCGCACTTGGATTGTGTAACATTTGTCCGTTATTCTTTATAAAATTATTCAGACAACCATTTTCAGTTCAAGTGGATTTAAGTCAAAAGTGTAACTCAGACCCCCGGGAACTTTCACTATATTTTTGGTAAGCACCTCCAATGTATATTTAATGATTTACAAGCATACCCATAATATGATGCAGCCACCACTATGCTTGAAAATATGGAGAGTGGTACTCACTAATGTGTTGTATTTGCGCCAAACATAACAATTCTTTTTAAGGATAAAAAGTGAATTTATTTTCCACCAAAAAAAGAACATGCGGTATTGTGTGTTTAAATTCAGGTTGTAACATAACAAAATGTGGAAAAAGTCAAGGGGTGTGAATACTTTCTCAAGGCACCATATACATAATTGACAACGAGCCATCAACATCCACCACAACCACATATCGTCATCTGTAGCCATCCGTTGCAGAAATGTTGTCTGATTTGATCAAATACATCTAAATACATCATTCTAATTAGTTTCATTTTGGTTTTTAGACAGTAAATAATATATGTTATTTATGTGATCAGATTTAACATACATCAATTAATGCCAATGTTTATTATATACAGTAATAATAATATGTTTGTTACATAATAATAGCATGTTATGTTAACAATGTTGCAGCCAATGATTGCCATCTTGAATAGATAAGACCCCTGTAGCCTAGTTTATGAACATTGATTACTTAAATACGTTGTTTTTCTAACACAAAAAAACAAGACCAAGCCAAATAAATATTTAGTTCATTTATTTCAATTGATTGTTTGCACAGCCTACACATATTCTATGCTTGATTGTTAAAATACGGGTTCATCGTAATGTACAATGTGAAATTCCATTTGACAGTTTTGCTTGTCATAACAATGAACTTCAGCAACTGATGATTCCATGCTTTCCATGTTCTTTGAAGCCTGGCAAAGTATGAGGCGAGTGCATCTCTGATGTCACTGCTGCTGTGGCACCTGGCCCTCCCTTCCAGTTGCATTGCTGAGAATTATTTGTTGTTATACTTCATCCTACTCAAAAGTCTCATTATGATTTTTTTTTAAATGATGCAGCACACAGCATGGTGTAATCAGTTTGTTTATTATGTCAATGTGAGTCATTGCGTTTAAGCAAACACCTCCATCTTTCCTTCAGTTGACCAAAAACCCTCTCTACAGTAATGTGAGAAGTACTGGGCCTCATTAACGTTGGTCTGCACAGGTGTGATTCCTCCTCTCTCTGAGTAGGGCTTCATCAGCGACCGAAGAAGTTGGTAGGCAGATTCTTCTAATTATACATTTGGTGCATTCACTCCATGAAAGGTCTCAATCCATCTTGGGAGTAGTCTGCCCTCCTGACTCTTGGTAAATAGTACTGAATTGATCAGGACATGGGCATCACGAACTGTACCAGCCCAACCAATGTGGATGTCCCAAAACTTACATTTGTGATCTATATCCCCTTGTAGGATCACAGAGTAAAACCTCTTTCTATTATAATAGTCCCCCTTGTCTTGTGGTGCTAAGATGGCTATATGAGTGCCATCGATTGCTCCACAGCATTGGGGGAATCCTGGTTGACGGTCATGGAATCCGTTTACTATGTCTCTGAACTCAGCCTCCGTTGGTTCTCTTGATGTAAACGTTTAACATTTTCTCCCGGGTGAGACCAGCAGTTTGATTAGTGACTGTACATGCAGTTGACAAACCTACACCAAACAATAACGAGATGGTTTCAATCAATCAAATTTATTTATGAAGCCCTTTTTACATCAGACGATGTCACAAAGTGCTGTACAGAAACCCAGCCTAAAACCCCAAAGAGCAAGCAATGCAGGTATAGAAGCACGGTGACTAGGAAAAACTCCCTAGAAAGGCAGGAACCTAGGAAGAAACATAGAGAGGAACCAGGCTCTGAGGGGTGGCCAGTCCTCTTCTGGCTGTGCTGGGTGGAGATTATAACAGTATATGGCCAAGATGTTCAAACGTTCATAGATGATTAGCAGGGTCAAATAATAATAATCACAGTAGTTGTAGAGGGTGCAACAGGTCAGCACCTGAGGAGTAAATGTCAGTTGGCTTTTCATAGCCGATCATTCAGAGTTAAAGACAGCAGGTGCGGTGGAGAGAGAGAGTTGATACTCTATATTAGTGGCAAGTCTCCACAGATAAATGGCAACACGCTGCTCCACAGACAGTGCTTTCCTGTAATGACACTGTTGCTGGACAAGAGAAGGACGAAGAATATCACATAGACTGAGGAATGTTGTCTTCCTCATCCTAAAGTTCGCCCTCCACTCTCTGTCAGTCCAGTTTTCAAATGCAGTCAGCCACCACTGTGCCTCCCTTGGAACAGCCCATATACTCATGGTAAAAGAGAAATACATGGCTGAGGCTTACTACTTCAAATTGTAAACCTGAATGGTAAGCTACAATATAGCAATTCTAGACAAAATAATATGTATAACAAATAATAATGATAGATCTGATAGTGCATGCATGTCAATATCACTTATTTGAAAACAGAACATAAAACAAATTAAATGATATATGCATTCCATCATGTCATTTTGGCTAGTGTTCTTCAATGATATTAGATGGCTGGTGCCATCTAACGGACAACATTGTAACTGAATTTGTGGGTCAATTTTCGGGTCATGGCTAGAAGGAATCCAGCTTTTATCAGAATTGACTTTTCGTAGCAGGTTTTGGAGAATTTACGCGGCAGGTTGGGAGAATTAGGTTAAGTTTAGGAAAAGGTTTAGGTTTAGCTCAAATGTATATAAAAACAATGGACAAAAGCTGAATCCAATCTAGACATGACACAATTTGTGACTGTTATTATAGGCTACAGACAAGTTGCGCAGAAATATCCAGGCATCTTTTTACTCACCATGTTGCATGTTATTGGATGAGTACAGTATGCTGAGAAACATTACATTTCATTAACTCTTGATTCATCATTAAAAACGGTTGGCCTTGGCGTTGTTGTGTGAGCCTCCTGTGTCGGTTTAGGTGGATAGTTTGCTATTGTACTGCTGCTTTTACATAGTTCAATAAATGCATAATGGTCCCGACATTTTGGCAACACTTTTTAACTTGGTTAAAGGAAATCATAAGAGGAAATTGACATTTTTGTAAATTCATTCAGGTTATTGACTATGGCGATATCGTCTATATGAATGCAGTTGCCACTGTACTGAAACCATTTGACACAGTTTATCATAGCGCATTGTGCTTTATTACGGGTGATAGGTTCAGTACACATCATTGCGTTTTGTATCAATAAGTAGGCTGGCCCTCCTTGAAGTCTCATAGATCGATACATTGCACTCTTTTTGTCTAAAAAGCCCTCTTGCATAAACTTCTGCCAAACCTTACCTCATTGTTGACCTTCACACTTACAGTATACGTTACCAGACCCGGACTCAAGGATGGCAATATCCACCGAGTTAGGTAAATCTTCTTTTAGTTTTTTTGTGCCTCATGTGGAATGATCTTCAAAAGTCCTTAAAGTTGGTGGACTTGGTGTCTCTATGGCAATTCAGGCGGATGTTAGCTATAATAAACCGTGTCAAATGGTTTCAGTACAGTGGCAACTGCTTTCTTTTTAACTGAAGAATGTGTTTGTTTCATATGATTGTGTTTTGCTTTTCATGTTTTGTGTTTGCTTTTCATGTATTGTGTAATTGATGTGTATATAGATATGTATAGTGTAATTGTTGTTTATTGATGTGTTGGATAGGTCATCATTGTAAATAAGAATGTATTCTTAATTGACTTACCTGTAAAATAAAGGTAAAAAAATCAAATAAAAAAATAACCATCTCTACACGTGAAAAACTCCCCAACCTGTTATCTGTTGTGTGTGTATGTAAGGTGCGCGTTTCATGTTCCACTACAGTGTATACATCAACATTATGACTGCTGTGACTACACATACAGTCAGAGGTACAGTATGAAGACAAAGACTTGGTGCTGATGGCTCAAGTAAGGTGACAGCTGTCCTCTATGGAGCCCACTAAATAATTAAGTACACAGGTTAAATATTGTCCCTCCCCCGCCTTAAGCAATAGCTGCTGGGCACAAACTGGTTGAATCAACGTTGTTTCAATGTCATTTGTTAGATGTATTGTGATGTGGAATCTATGTGGAAAATGCATTGGATTTGAAAAAAGTAATCAACCTAAACTGTTGTTATGAGGGTGACATTTCTACCACAGGATTATGTTATCATGGTAACCAAATTTCAACATAAACAAACCTTGTATGAAGTATGTTGAATTTGTACCTTTAAAACAATGTCACGTCTTCAACGTTATTCCCACTATCAGAAAAATAACTATAGACTGGGCAGCACCTCCTACTGGAGAATTTATCTATCTACAGCTACCTTTGGTCTCCCATCCAGGGTCTTAACCTAACCAAGTCCAGCCCTGCTTAGCTTTGATATTTGTCACTGATTATTACCAATATGCTGTCATGAGAATGATTTTTGAGAGATCTCCACTTAAAAACGAAATAGATTCACTGTTAATATCATCAAGATATATTGTTTCAATTCAAAACAGGATTAAAATAAGAATAGACAATACATATATGACTGGTTGATTTCAATAATTCTATTTTAGTCATATTGAATTGTGTTTGGTTGTCAACGCAACCAAATATCAACATTTGAAGGAGATGTATCTTCTGTTTGGATAGTTCCATCTGAGCCACTGACTTAGTCTGCCTTTAATCCCAGTTTGGCTACAAATTAATAATTGATATTCATGACTCTTTATTTAAAGTGCATTTAAAGTTTGATTTGATTTAGTCCTATTCTTTGACTTAGATTTTTGTTTGAGATGGAGGTGTGAATCCAACATATCAATAATTAATTTGTATTCAAACTATAATTAAAGTCATACTAAGTCAGTGGCACAAGATGGAACTATCCAAGGAGAAGATACATCTTCCTTCAAATGTTGATATTCGGTTGCGTTGACAACCAAACACAATTTAATATTACTTTTGAAATACAATACATTTAGCATATTAACTTGTCCACAAGTAACAAATGATATGTTGGATTCACATCTCCAACTCAACCAAAAATACAAGTTAAAACCTCTTAAGGATCCGTCCAGATGAGTCTGACGACGCGCAGGCGCGCGTAACAATGGTGACAGGTGTGCACCATAACGAGCAGCCTGGTGACCTAGAGGCCGGAGAGGGCGCACAAATGACAGTTAGGGCCTACATAAAGCTGTCCAAACAGCAGGATTAGCCCCTGTCAATTTTCGCCTAAAATGACATACCCAATCTAACTGCCTGTAGCTCAGGACCTCAAGCAAGGATATGCATATTCTTGATACCATTTGAAAGGAAACACTTTGAAGTTTATGGAAATGTGAAAGGAATGTAGTTGAATATAACACAATAGATCTGGTAAAAGATAATACAAAGAAAAAAACAACCGTTCTTTTGTAAAAATAATTAAATGTCATAATATATTATTCCAGCCCAGGTGCAATTCAGATTTTGGCCACAAGATGGCAGCAGTGTATGTGCAAAATTTTAGACTGATCCAATGAACCATTAGATTTCTGTTCAACATTTTGTAGCAAGACTGCCCAAATGTGCCTAATTTGTTTATTAATAACTTTTCATGTTTAAAATTGTGCACTATCCTCAAACAGCAGCATAGTATTATTTCACTGTAATAGCTACTGTAAATTGAGCAGTGCAGTTCGATTAACAAGAATGTAAGCTTTCTGTCAATATCAGATATGTCTATGTCCTGGGAAATGTTATTGTTACTTACAACCTCATGCTAATTGCATTAGCCTACGTTAGCTCAACCGTCCCGTGGAAGGGACACCGATCCCGAAAAACATAGCTGATATGGCTGACTTGCTTAAACAAATGTGGTTTCTACTGACAATTGAGATTTACAAACTATGGCATAAGGGAACGATGAGCAGATAAGAGGCAATACATAATAATAAGAGGCGTAATTCCGATTAAGACATTAATGAGCGAGCTAAGACAGACGTAGTCAATATAACTATTTGTTCAGCACTTCTGAAATGTGCAACGACAGATTTCAGAACAAGGGCCATTCTTACTGTATTCTCCAGGTACACCAAGATAGAACTGTAGGAGAAGTAAAGGTTAAGCAGACAATGAAAGCGCTTACAAGATTTGATGAGGACATTTCTCTAAAACAGGCTATAGGCTACATGTGCATCACCAAGTCAGACCAGTAGGCTAAGTTATGAGGGGGAAAGGGACCAAATTAGTATTACTTTCTTAGATATGGTATACATATCTCCCTGGCATATTACATTATTTATACAGCAGCATACAATACTTTTTTGGACTCACCTTGTTGTGCTGTGCTCACATGAACAGGAGGTGGTCCTTCTTGTGGGGAAATTTTGTCATCAAACTTCGCCCTCAAAGTCTGGCATTCCCTGGATTTATGGTGCTTTCAAGACAACTTTGAACTCGGAAAAAAACAAGGTTGAATCATCATGTCAGTGATCTTGAGGTCGGAGCTCTAGAAAGAGGCCCGAGTTCCCGACTTGGAATTCCGAGTTGGATGACCATTCAAAACGTATTTTCCTAGTCGGGGCTCGTTTTTTTTGTTGAGTTCCCAGTTGTTTTGAACTCACTGAAGTTTGAGATTTCCCAGTTCTGAGTTTCCAGTTGTTTTGAACGAGGCAGAAGTCATGCTGAGGTTAACCTTTTCTGGCCCATAGTGTTGAGTGTGAATGTTTATCCTTTTAAGCTTGGAAAAGAGACCCTTAGACACAGACTTGTACCACATATCCTCTCCACCGAATAGCAAGCTGGGTAAGCAAAATCAGGATTGCGCTTGCAGTTTGCCACTGATTCCTTTCAAACCACTCATTGTTGAATTTGCGATTTCCAACTTGTTGTGTAATGTTCATGTCCAATGGCCGATGAGAACCGACACGTTTTATCTATAATTTCTCTTCATATGACAAGGTTTGAAAAGGATTTGCCTGTAGATTGTCGACGTGATTCATAATGATGACTGCTTGTCTAGCTTGCTAGCTAATATTTTGAAAGTATGATGTTGTCATGATCAGTCCAATCAAAGCTACGGTAGATATAATGTGATTTGTGGTAATTTTACCTGTGACCAATGACCTTGAGCCTTCTTGGATAGGCACTTCTAATGTAAATGTATGGCAGCACCCAATGGGGCTTGAGCTTTCAAGCTCTCCCTGTAGATTTTGCGGTAAGGTAGTGTTGCCATGAGAGCCAATCACGGTGCTACTAGAGAAGATTACCAACCCCTACCCTCTGTATTTTCCGCTGGCTGCCAATCCACCACAAAAAGCACTGAGCTACGCTGAAACACTTGCATTCATGAGTTGCCTTACTCAAGAAAGCAAACAAGAGGCTGTTTGTATGCAGCTTTATATATAAGATTATATTATATTATTGTTTGCAAACTGATATGTGACACGGATTAATGCCATAATAACAGGCTCTGCCCCACCTGCCCTGAATGACGGGTCGCTACTGATTGAGACACATCCAATGCAAATAACCATATACAGTATCTTTAGCTTAAACTGACAGATTTTTATTGGGATTTTTTATTATGCTAACTGATGTTTGTGAGTGTGCGGACATCGACTCTAATGGCTAATTGTAACGCTCATCCTCCTCGGCTGAGGATGAGCATGGATCGGACCAAAACGCGGCGTGGTTTGAATACATACTTGTTTTATTAAAGAAAGACGAACACGAAAAAACACTTGATAAACTACAAAACAATAAACGACGTTAACAGACCTGAACTTGAGAACATATAACATGAACGCACGAACAGGAAAGAACAACCGAATGAAATAACGAAACGAACGAAAACAGTCCCGTGTGGCACAAACACTGACACAGGAACAATCACCCACAAACAAACAGTGTGAACAGCCTACCTAAATATGGTTCTCAATCAGAGGAAACGTAAAACACCTGCCCCTGATTGAGAACCATATCAGGCTAGTTAACAACCCTAAACATAGAAACAAATAATATAGACTGCCCACCCCAACTCACGCCCTGACCATACTAAACAAAGACAAAACAAAGGAAATAAGGTCAGGAACGTGACACTAATAAGTGACAACACACAACATATATATAAATATAAATTAATCCCATTACTCAACAATATGAAAGTAGATCTATTTAAATGGACAATATTCCCATAAATCTTACTGGTAGAATTAACCTCCTCAAAATGGCATGGCTCCCAAAGTTTTTAGATTTATGTCACGCCCTGGCCTTATTATTCTTTGTTTTCTTTATTATTTTAGTTAGGTCAGGGTGTGACATGGGTAATGTTTATGTTTTGTTGGTTTTGGGTGTTTATTTGGTAAAGGGGTTATGGGGTGTAGTAGATGGTTTTGTGTTGAGTGTATATGTCTAGCGTTGTCTATGTTGGTTAGTTATCTAGGGGAGTCTATGGTTACCTGAATGAGTTCCCAATTAGAGACAGCTGATTTCGGTTGTCTCTGATTGGGAGCCTTATTTAGGGTAGCCATAGGCTCTCATTGGTTGTGGGTAATTGTCTATGTAAGAACGTTTGTAGCCTGTTTGTATGTGCACAACGTTTGTAGCTTCACGGTCGTTTTGTTGTTTGTTATTTTGTATAGAGTTTTGTGTCGTGTTCATCTTCGTTGTGTTTAATAAAAGAAGATGGCTTATTTTCCAAGTGCTGCGTTTTGGTCCGTCAATCCGCCACACGATCGTGACAATTTATTCTTGGTAATACCAATTACCCCACCAAAGATATTCTTTAAAAAAGTATACTCAGCCATAACAGACTTTTTATGTGAAAATATAACTCTGAGGGAAGTCTGAGGGTGGTTTTAACCTCCCAGACTTGGAATTGTATCAACTTGCCACCCAAGGCTTTTACGTGAGACATATTGTTAAATGCACTAAAGAGGAACAATGGGTACATATTAAAGATACGCATTCTCACACCCAGAATCTTTTCATGTGTCTATTTTCAAAGGATAAAGCTAAGCACATTAAGAACTTCATAGTTAAAAACATTATAACAATATGGAAGAAAATGAAACAGATTATACAAGAATCAATATCACTTCCAAAAACACAACCCTATGGAACGATTATAACGCTCGTCGGAAGGAGACCAAGGTGCAGCGTGGTACGTGTTCATGCTTCTTTATTAAAAACCGAACACCAAACAAAAACAACAAAAGAACAACGAACGTAACGTTTTGAAGGCTCGCCAGAGCTAACAAAAACAACATCCCACAACCTAAAGTGGCAAAACAGGCTGCCTAAGTATGATTCCCAATCAGAGACAACGATAGACAGTTGTCCCTGATTGAGAACCATACCCGGCCAAAACATAGAAAACCAAAACCTAGAAATAAAGAACATAGAATGCCCACCCAAATCACACCCTGACCAGACCAAAAAGAGACATAAAGAAGACTCTCTAAGGTCAGGGCGTGACAACGATCCTTAGATAGCTTTTCAGAATGCACCGGATTAGCTGGTCCAAATGGAAAACTAAGGCATATAAACCATAAATGACCTACACGGAACCCAAACCGTCTGTGCGCCATCGTGCATAAATGTATTTTGTCCTCCCACACCAAATGCGATCACAACACCCAGGTTAAAATATCAAAACAAACTCTGAACCAATTACATTAATTTGGGGACAGGTTGAAAAGCATTAAACATTTATGGCAATTTAGCTAGCTAGCTTGCACTTGCTAACTATTTTTTCCTATTTAGCTAGCTTGCTGTTGTATAAACATTGAGTTGTTTTTTTACCTGAAATGCACAAAGTCTTCTACTCCGACAATTAATTCACACATAAAACGGTCAACCGAATCGTTTCTAGTCATCTCTCCTCCTAGGCTTTTTCTTCTCTTGACTTTATATTGCGATTGGCAACTTTCATAAATTAGGTGCATTACCGCCACTGACCTCGTTTGTCTTTCAGTCACCCACGTGGGTATAACCAATGAGGAGATGGCACGTGCTTCTATAAACCAATGAGGAGATGGGAGAGGCAGGACTTGCAGCACGATCTGCATCACAAATAGAACTGACTACTATTTTAGCAAAGCAGTTGCTTGGCAAAGCAGTTGGCGCGCGTGAGCAGTGTGGGCGCAATAGTTGAATAATATAGATTTCAAAATGTATTTTGCAACGCTCGCGCACGCGACGCAAGCGGTGTAGTCATCCTGTTAGTAATAGGAAATACTGTACATTTATTTCCATGACAGAATTAAAAAACTATTTTGGACTGACCAATGTAGATATTTTCAAATACATGCAACTTACAAGTTTCATATCACGAAATGTGGATTTAAAATCTTTCGGACATTATAACAATCTTGAAGGAACCTTGCAGACAGTCTATTCAACTGACAACCATTTAAACTATTGGTACCAAGACTTAAAAAGAACTGATATTGGCACAGGATGGAGGGACTTTTGGAACATAACTAACTAAATTACCGGGAATGAAAACTCACGCTCAATCCATATATACTAATGTATAGAATATATTATACTAGAGCCAAAATTCACAAATTCTACAGAACAACAACAGAGTTATGTCTTTAAGTGTAAAACTAACAATGACTCAATAATCCATGCCTTCTGGGAACACTATGAAGTCCAAAAATGATGGGCGGGGTTAGAAATTTGACTGTCAGAAGTATTACAATGTAAATGTACTTTTAATCCGCCTGTCTGCATATTTCAAGACATGTCATGTGTTGGAGCAGTGAGATCCCCGATGGGTTGGACAATAATCTTCTCGTAATTGTTTACTTAAAAACTGTAAATAAACCAATCCTATATCATTAAGTCAATGGAAAAATCATATGCTTCATTATCTGAATATTGAAAGAGCGTGGGCGACGCAAAGTAACAAAATGTTTTGGTCACTTTTGAATGCTGGCGGTGCTTTCACTTTAGTGGTAGCATGAGACGGAGTCTACAACCCACACAAGTGGCTCAGGTAGGGCAGCTCATCCAGGATGGCACATCAATGCGAGCTGTGGCAAGAAGGTTTGCTGTGTCTGTCAGCGTAGTGTCCAGAGCATGGAGGCGCTACCAGGAGACAGGCCAGTACATCAGGAGACGTGGAGGAGGCCGTTGGAGAGCAACAACCCAGCAGCAGGACCGCTACCTCCGCCTTTGTGCAAGGAGGAGCACTGCCAGAGCCCTGCAAAATGACCTCCAGCAGGCCACAAATGCGAAGACATCAACACTATGAAATAACACATATGAAATCATGTAATAACCAAAAAAGTGTTAAACAAATCAAAATATTTCTTATATTTAGATTCTTCAAAGCACCACAGGGCTTCCTATCCGAATAATATATGTCTTTATTAGACTCCAAATAAAGTCCTGTTATTGTTTACTATTGAGCTTTGTCTTTCGTGGGGACTGACTCATGCCCTTAGCTCTGACACCGATTAATGACCGAGACTGGCTGTCAGTTGTTTGGCTGGGCAGTAGGGAGGTAGGGATGCTACCATATAGTACTTTACACTATGTACATATAGTTTGTCGGACTAAAGCTGAATTAAGCCATGTGAGTCTGGATGAAAATATCCCATGGCAGAAGACGGTTGATGTGTTTGTCGATTATCTTATTTTGACATGTTTCCAAGATGATGAAATAAGATAGATATGGGATATAAAAAATATCTAAAGAATGCTTTCGGTTTCCTTATAGATGCGAATCTCACTCTCTCTCTCCCTCATCCCTCTCTCTCCCATCCCACTTTCTCTCTCTGTCATCCCTCTCGATCTCTCTTCCCATCCCTCTCCCTCATCTCTCTCTCTCTCCCCCACTCCTCTCGATCTCTCTTTCAAGCCCCCTCTCTCTGTCATCCCTCTAGATCTCTCTCCCCATCCCTCTCACTCGTTGCAGGGACCACCAGGGACGTGGTGGAGACCACACTGGACATTGTGGGGTTCCCTGTCCTCTTGAGTGTCACTGCGGGGCTCAGAGTCAGCCTAGACAGCGTGGAGAGAGAGTGGGTCTGCAGCGCCCACCACAGGTACTGTATGGTGCTTATCAATCAATCAAGCAATCCATTATTATCAACATATATATAGTACACCACATAATATATGTTGCACAAGTCTTTATGGTCAAAATGTACGTTTCATTTCAAATAATTGAATATCTTTGTTATGTAGTTCACCTAAAATGAATACACTTCATTCTTATCTGAGTGAAATCCAGCATACGTGGTGTAATTGGGGGCAATGGGGTTCACATTCACAGATCCGCTCTGTGTGCCCACTCCCCTTGGTTGACTCAGGGTAAGATGGAGTGAGGGGCTAAAAAACAGGCCTTAAACAAAGGATTTCCTGAGAACAGTAGAGGCTCCTTCACCTGTAGCTCTGTCATCCATCAGACACAAGCAGAAAGGAAACTCACTCCTATGCAGTCCAACCAAGATTTATAGTTAGATACAAGCACCTTCAATTAACTATTATGCTCCTCCAAGTGGCTGAATATTATTATGCTCTAGATTCAAATTACCACAACCTTCTGAAGAAAGTCACCATAAACATGGGCGATATATTCTATTTTAAGTTACCTGGTATGGATCCACATACCGTATGGATTTTTAGAATACAGTCTATAACAATGTTTTGATACAGTGCTAAATAAATGAAAAGATTTACAAATTGGACTACTTCACTATCAGTTTTGTCCTAGTTTGTTTGAGTATAAAACAATCAGAATGGAGAAAGCCATTAAAACAACGTAGAATTCATTTGTTGCCATACTGTCATTTTCTTGCCAACATTCTACACAAAATACTATTTCAAAGTGGAAGAATAAAAAAAATTATACAGTACCAGTCAAATTAAATAACACATGTAATACCCTTGTTAAAACCAAGTATAGAGTTTATTTGTTATAATTAATTTGTATTAGATTTAAAAGGTGATCGAATTGCTCCTGAATTGTAATGTCATTAATGCGTTTCTTTTGAAGAAATATTTCTTTAATGTACAAGTGAATAGGTTGGTCTACATTTAGGTTTAAGTTTTGACTAAAAAAGTCGCTGTGGCCAATGGCAGAGTTGACCTGGTTAACAGGAGGCCTGGGAAAGAGACGTTGAACGAAAGAGGGAGAGACGTTGAAAGAGAGATGGAGAGACGTTGAGAGAGAGATGCAGAGACATTATCAGTGTTGGTGAATAAAAACTATGAAAGAAGACGATAAAAATAGAACAAACCCCATATCTACTGAGTTTGGAAGCTTAATACTGATTTGATTTTATAAGAGAGTATTGTTATTTTGTTTAGAAAGACTTAGCTACCGTCGCTTCGTGGAGGTATTTGACAACTCGAGGTTAGCCTAGCATCGTGCGAGACCTGGAGAGAATTGCTTGTGGAAGATTAACGAGTTCATGTTTCCATGGGATATCTGTTGCTGCTAAGGAGTACTCTGCATTGATAGCTGTGCTTGCTGTGGATCTTGTGAGGACACCTGCACGGAACTGCTATACTTCGCTGAGGAAATATCTACGAGTAGTGAGTAACCACAACAGTGTGGTGCTTCGGGACTTTATGTGTGTCATCGTTTTTTTAGCTCCAACGCGCGCCAACGGGTTTAAGCAAGCTTGCAAGTCATTTGGACATGGGTTGTGAAAAATCATTGGGGTTTATTCTTTTCATTTCTTTTCATGTGGTACATTCAAAATGTGATAATATACATCTTGAACCTTATGTCTGTTTGAGTCACATTTGAGCCTGGTGAGAGGGTTACACACATAAGAAAACATGTAGTAACCAAAACAGTGTTAAACAAATCAAAATATATTTTTTATTCTTCAAAGTAGCCACCCTTTGCCTCTGGGTTTGGCGGATGCCAGAAACAGATGTGAAATGGCTAGCTAGTTAGCGGTGGTGCTTTAAAAAAAAATAAGTTTTAAATATTTATTTTTATTAACACATCAATACAGAAAGTACATAAGGGAACACAAGTATATATATATATTATATATAATGGACAATCGAGCTAGGGGGTACAAATATCACATTACAATTACACAAGGACCTTAATTAAGGGACATACATACACTTACAATTCTAACAGCTTTTTTGTTAGTAGAGTATTTAATAGTCTTAAAATACAGTTAAATTTATTTTTGTAGGGTAAGAAAATGTGTTTTTTTGTTAGTAAATTTACATTTGTGTATATGAAATTTGGCCAAAAGAATAAAGAAATTAATTACATAAAAATGTTTCAGCTTATTTTTATCATATGTAAAGAATCCAAGCAGTACATCTCTCCACAATAGTGTAAAATCTTCATAAATGTGTTCAATTATAAATCTACTGATGTCTTGCCACAGTTTTCTTACATGTATACAATGCCAAAAAAGATGCAACACTGTTTCTGGGTGGTCATTACAAAAGGAGCAATTTGAATTTATGTTTTCCTTAAACTTCTTCATATAGTGGTTGGCAGGGTAATATTTATGAATTATTTTAAAGGAAACCTCCTTAATTTTGTTAACCAGTAGGTATGTGTGTGGCAGCATCCAAACTTTTTTCCAACAGATATTATCAATAAATCCATTCCAATAAGGCATGACATAAGGTATAGATACAACATCCTGCTGAAACAAGGTTCGTATCTGTCACGATCGTGTGGTGGATTGACGGACCAAAACGCAGCTTTAGGAAAATAAGCCATCTCCTTTTATTGGTGAAGAAGGCAAACGAAACAAAAACACTTAAACACTAAACAAAACAAGAAAACGATCGTGAAGCTAAACAACGATGTGCACACACTGGCTACAAACGTATCACATAGACAACTACTCACCTAGAATGAAAGCCTATGGCTACCCTAAATAAGGCTCCCAATCAGAGACAACCGAAATCAGCTGTCTCTAATTGGGAACTCATTCAGGTAACCATAGACTCTCCTAGATAACTAAACATACATAGACAACGCTAGACATCTGAACTCAACACAAACCCATATACTACACCCAATAACCCCTTTACCATAGAAACACCCAAAACCAACAAAACACAAACATTCCCCATGTCACACCCTGACCTAACTAAAATAATAAAGAAAACAAAGAATACTAAGGCCAGGGCGTGACATAACCCCCCCCTTAAGGTGCGAACTCCGGGCGCACCATTACACAGTCTAGGGGAGGGTCTGGGTGGGCTTCCATCCACGGTGGCGGCTCCGGCTCTGGTTGTGGTCCCCACGTCACCACAGTCCCTAACCACCTCCTAGGCTTCCTCCAAATGACCCCCCTCCACATTAACCCCATTGCATTAAGGGGCAGTTCCGGACTAAGGGGCAGTACCAGGGTCAGGGGCAGTACCAGGGTCAGGGGCAGTACCAGGGTCAGGGGCAGTACCAGGGTCAGTACCAGGGTAAGGGGCAGCACCAGGATAAGGGGCAGCTCCGGACTGAGGAATGGCAGCTCCGGACTGAGGAATGGCAGCTCCGGACTGAGGGACTGCAGCTCCGGACTGAGGGACGGCCCATGGCTGGCTGACAGATCTGGCTGCTCATGGCTGGCTGACGGATCTGGCTGCTCATGGCTGGCTGACGGATCTGGCTGCTCATGGCTGGCTGACGGATCTGGCTGCTCATGGCTGGCTGACGGATCTGGCTGCTCATGGCTGGCTGACGGATCTGGCTGCTCATGGCTGGCTGACGGATCTGGCTGCTCATGGCTGGCTGACGGATCTGGCTGCTCATGGCTGGCTGACGGATCTGGCTGCTCATGGCTGGCTGACGGATCTGGCTGCTCTTGGCTGGCTGACGGATCTGGCTGCTCATGGCTGGCTGACGGATCTGGCTGCTCATGGCTGGCTGACGGATCTGGCTGCTCATGGCTGGCTGACGGATCTGGCTGCTCATGGCTGGCTGACGGATCTGGCTGCTCATGGCTGGCTGACGGATCTGGCTGCTCATGGCTGGCTGACGGATCTGGCTGCTCATGGCTGGCTGACGGATCTGGCTGCTCATGGCTGGCTGACGGATCTGGCTGCTCATGGCTGGCTGACTGATCTGGCTGCTCATGGCTGGCTGACTGATCTGGCTGCTCATGGCTGATTGGCGGCTCTGGCAGATCCTGTCTGGTTGGCGGCTCTGGCAGATCCTGTCTGGTTGGCGGCTCTGGCAGATCCTGTCTGGTTGGCGGCTCTGGCAGATCCTGTCTGGTTGGCGGCTCTGGCAGATCCTGTCTGGTTGGCGGCTCTGGCAGATCCTGTCTGGTTGGCGGCTCTGGCAGATCCTGTCTGGTTGGCGGCTCTGGCAGATCCTGTCTGGTTGGCGGCTCTGGCAGATCCTGTCTGGTTGGCGGCTCTGGCAGATCCTGTCTGGTTGGCGGCTCTGGCAGATCCTGTCTGGTTGGCGGCTCTGGCAGATCCTGTCTGGTTGGCGGCTCTGGCAGATCCTGTCTGGTTGGCGGCTCTGGCAGATCCTGTCTGGTTGGCGGCTCTGGCGGATCCTGTCTGGTTGGCGGCTCTGGCGGATCCTGTCTGGTTGGCGGCTCTGGCGGCTCCTGTCTGGCTGGCGGCTCTAGCGGCTCCTGTCTGGCTGGCGGCTCTAGCGGCTCCTGTCTGGCGGACGGCTCAGTGGGCTCATGGCAGACGGGCGGCTTTGCAGGCTCATGGCAGACGGGCGGCTTTGCAGGCTCATTGCAGACGGATGGCTCAGATGGCGCTGGGGAGACGGATGGCTCAGATGGCGCTGGGGAGACGGATGGCTCAGATGGCGCTGGGGAGACGGATGGCTCAGATGGCGCTTGGCAGACGGGCAGTTCAGTCATCGCTGTGCAGACGGCAGACTCCTGCCGGCTGAGGCGCACTGTAGGCCTGGTGCGTGGTGCCGGGACTGGTGGCACCGGGCTGGGGACACGCATCTCAGGGCTAGTGCGGGGAGCAGCAACAGGACGCACAGGACTCTGGGGACACACAGGAGGCTTGGTGCGTGGTTTAGGCACTGGTGGTAAAGGGCTGGAGACACGCACCATATGGCTAGTGCGTGGAGGAGGCACTGGTGGTACTGGGTTGGGGCGGGGAGGGGAGGTGGCGCCGGAAATACCGGACCGTGCAGGCGTACTGGCTCCCTTGAGCGCCGAGCCTGCCCAACCTTACCTGGTTGTATGCTCCCCGTCGCCTGACCAGTGCGGGGAGGTGGAATAACCCGCACCGGCCTATGTAGGCGAACCGGGGACACCATGCGTAAGGCTGGTGCCATGTACGCCGGCCCGAGGAGACGCACTGGTGACCAGATGCGTTGGGCCGGCTTCATGACATACGGCTCAACGCTCAGTCTAGCCCGGCCGATACGTGGAGCTGAAATGTACCGAACCGGGCTATGCACGCGTACAGGAGACACCGTGCGCTCTACTGCGTAACACGGTGTCTGCCCGTACTCTCGCTCTCCACGGTAAGTACAGGGAGTAGGCGCAGGTTTCCTACCTGACTTCGCCACACTCCCTTTAAGGCCCCCCCCAAGAAATTTTTGGGTTGTACTCACGGGCTTCCAGCCTTGTCTCCGTGCTGCCTCCTCATATCGCCTCCTCTCGGCTTTGGCTGCCTCCAGCTCTTCACGAGGAAGGCGATATTCTCCCAGTTGTGCCCACGGCCCCTTACCATCCAGTATCTCCTCCCATGTCCACGAATCCTGTGTAGGTGGGTCCTGTTGCCGCTTTCCATGCCGCTTGGTCCTGTATTGGTGAGTAGTTCTGTCACGATCGTGTGGTGGATTGACGGACCAAAACGCAGCTTTAGGAAAATAAGCCATCTCCTTTTATTGGTGAAGAAGGCAAACGAAACAAAAACACTTAAACACTAAACAAAACAAGAAAACGATCGTGAAGCTAAACAACGATGTGCACACACTGGCTACAAACGTATCACATAGACAACTACTCACCTAGAATGAAAGCCTATGGCTACCCTAAATAAGGCTCCCAATCAGAGACAACCGAAATCAGCTGTCTCTAATTGGGAACTCATTCAGGTAACCATAGACTCTCCTAGATAACTAAACATACATAGACAACGCTAGACATCTGAACTCAACACAAACCCATATACTACACCCAATAACCCCTTTACCATAGAACAGGGGTGTCAAACTCATTCCACGGAGGGCCTTGTGTCTGCAGGTTTTTGGTTTTTCCTTTCAATAAAGCCCTAGACAACCAGGTGTGGGGAGTTCCTAACTAATTAGTGATGTTAATTCATCAATCAAGTACAAGGGAGGAACGAAAACCCGCAGACACTCGGCCCTCCGTGGAATGAGTTTGACACCTGTGCCATAGAATCACCCAAAACCAACAAAACACAAACATTCCCCATGTCACACCCTGACCTAACTAAAATAATAAAGAAAACAAAGAATACTAAGGCCAGGGCGTGACAGTATCGCTCTGTTGTTGAATGGGCCAAAAGAGAAACAAATCTTAGCGGTTAGCGGTGGTGCGCGCTAGCAGCCTTTCAGTCGGTTACGTCACTTGCTCTGAAACCTAGAAGTAGTGGTTCCCCTTGCTCTGCAAGGGCCGCGGCTTTTGTGGAGCGATGGGTAACGATGCTTCGTGGGTGACTGTTGTTGATGTGTGCAGAGGGTCCCTGGTTCGTGCCCGTCGAGGGGACGCCATAAAGTTATACTGTTACATTGATGCTGTTGACCCGGATCACTGGTTGCTGCGGAAAAGGAGGAGGTCGAAAGGGGGGTGAGTGTAACGGATGTGAAATGGCTAGCTAGTTAGCGGTGGTGCGCGCTAGCAGCCTTTCAGTCGGTTATGTCACTTGCTCTGAAACCTAGAAGTAGTGGTTCCCCTTGCTCTGCAAGGGCAGCGGCTTTTGTGGAGCAATGGGTAACGATGCTTCGTGGGTGACTGTTGTTGATGTGTGCAGAGGGTCCCTGGTCCGCTCCCGGGTCGGGGCGAGGGGGGCGGTCTAAAGTTATACTGTTACACCTGCCCAAATGCATAGTGCCAACTGTAAAGTTTGGTGGAGGAGGAATAATGGTCTGAGGCTGTTTTTCATGGTTCGGGCCAGGCCCCTTAGTTCCAGTGAAGGGAAATCTTAACGCCACAGTGTACAATGACATTCTAGATGATTCTGTGCATCCAACTTTGTGGCAACAGTTTGGGGAAGGAGAAATGTGTATATACCCCTCCCTGAGTACACACACATACTGTAGGCCCTGTCAATGTGCGCACACACACACACACACACACACACACACACACACACACACACACACACACACACACACACACACACACACACACACACACACACACACACACACACACACACACACACACACACCTCCCCCCACAGACTTCGCCCAGCTGACTGCAGGGAGAGAGTGGGGAGAGTTGGCCTAGTAGGAAGTGCAGATAGTTATTGTACTTAAGGTGATTTCTGTGTGTCTGTCAGGGGATCTAGGGCTCATAACCTGTGGAAGGGCAGGAATGAGGTGGTCAGAATAAGCATCCTGCTGCTGCTAATCCCTATGGGTGGGGGAGAGTCCACATAGAGATACAGTAAATGTTCTGATTCAACAAAAATGTACAATTCTAATGTGTTCTGTTCCCTTCAGGGTGTAGCAGGCTGACCTGACACTAGTAGTGGTGGACCACTAAGCTACCCCCAGATCCTCAGCAGGCACTGTGTTGCCCAACCCCAGCCAGGAGCACCCCGATGCGGACATGGAGGCTATCTCAGACAGGGTCCTGCTGGTGTTCAACAAGAGTGACCTGGTACCTGAGGAGCAGAGGGAGAGGACAGGGAGAGAGCTGAGAGAGAGCCTGTTTCCTATCCTGCCCCACCAGTACATGGCTGGAGGATTTCCTCACTGTGCTGCAGAGAACAAGGTCAAGACTGTGAGTATGGAGTTAATGTCTGCCTCAGTGAATGTTTGTGTATGTTTCTTAGTGTATGTTTCTCATACAAATATTTACGCATGTTAAGTTTGCTGAAATTAAACGCAGTTGACCGTGAGAGGACGTTTCTTTTTTTGCTGAGTTTATATACAGTACCGGTCAAAAGTTTGGACACACCTACTTATTCAAGTGCTTGAAGAGTGCCCAGAGTGCCCCACGGTGGCGGTATGGTATGGGCAGGCATAAGAGACGGACAACTAACATAATTGCATTTTATCGATGGCAATTTGAATGCACAGAGATACCGAGGCGAGATCCTGAGGCCCACGGTCGTGCCATTCATCCGCCGCCATAATGCACGGCCCCATGTTGCAAGGATCTGTACACAGTTCCTGGAAGCTGAAAATGTCCCAGTTCTTCCATTGCCTGCATACTAAACAACCAGTCACTCATTGAGCATGTTCCCGCCAATATCCAGCAACTTCGCACAGCCAAGTGGAGTAGGACACCATTCCACAGGCCACAATCAACAGCCTGATCAACTCTTATGCGAAGGAAATGTGTCGCGCTGTACAAGGCAAACGGTCACACCAAATACTGACTGGTTTTCAAATCAACGCTCCTACTTTTTTTTTTTTTAAGGTGTCTGTGATCAACAGATGCATATCTGTATTCCCAGTCGTGAAATCCATAGATTAGGGCCTATTGGATATATTTCAATTGACTGATTTCCTTATATGAAATGTAACTTAGTAAAATCTTTGAAATTGTTGCTTGTTGCTGTTATATTTTTGTTTAGTGTACTATTACAATGTAGCACTGTAACCTACGTTTGTGATATATTTACATTCATTCCATGTTGCTACCTTTTCATCTATGACTATGTGCTTTGGGTGTTAGTGTGTTACTGTGTGCTGCTATATAAACTGATGACACATTTTCCCTGTTTGATTGACAGCGAGGAGTGTGAGGCCTACAGTGAGTTACTGTCACTGTACAAGGGCAGAAAACAGCAGGTCATACCACACTGGAGACACATAGCAGGTGGCTAAAACACACACACACACACGTCACACACTCGCAAATGCACATCACACACACGCCTCGACTGCTGTTTATGGAAAACATACAAACACACACGCTCACAGCAGTTCATTCCTCTTCCCAAGTCTGGTCACGGAGAGACAGCAGCCATGAGTCTGAGGACTGAGGAGCTGTCAACCTCCTCCTGAACACCAGGAGACGCTGTGGAGACATAAACACACATCCAGACAAGGTTATATCACTATGATACTGTGTGTCTGCCTACCTGTCTTTGCATATGGCAGGGGAGTAATCATTAGTAGGAACGTTTTGCTACTAAAACAAGAGTTTCTATTGGAACGTCCCTCTGTTTCGTTCTGTTTGCTTCTGTTTTAAGAAAAACCTTGCAACAGAAACGGCGTCGTGAATACAGCCCTAGGGGCCTCATTTATCAGCGGAGCTTAAACGTTTCACTAAATTCAGGAGTACTTGGCGATTCTAGGATTTGCATGCACAACAAATTATTGCCATTTATCAAGCTGTCGTACGCAACATATGCACATGTTTTCTTTGCAGTGGCGATTTTAGTATGTAAATCTTGGTGGGGCAAACTCCCCCAAAAAATGTTAGATGCAGGCCAGCAAAGCCCGTACACAACAGAGCACTAAACGATAAATGATTTGCACTATAACGGTGACAAACGGTGACCACAAACTGTTAGGGCCTACATAAAGCCATCCCAACAGCAGAGCGTTCTTTTCAGCACCATAGTGGATCTTTCCCACCATTACACCTGGCTAGCTACCACTGCTACACCTGCCTATCAGCGGAGTCTTGTCTGGCAGCGAAACAGTTCATTCTGCCTCATTTACGGCATTTAAAAAAAAACATAGCTGATATGGCTGACTTGCTTAAATAAATGTGGTTTCTACTGACAATTGAGATGTTCAAACTATGGCATAAGGGAACGATGAGCGGATAACAGGCAATCTGTAATTTCGATTAAGACATTAATGAGCGAGCTAAGACGGACGTAGTCAATATAACTATTTGTTCAGCACTTTTGAAAAGGCTATAGGCTACATGTGCACTACCAAGTCAGAACAGTAGGTTACGTTATGAGGGGAAAGGGACCAAATTATTAGGGTGAGGCCCTTGACAGCTTACTACACAACATACACATAGTATTACTTTCTTAGTAACAGTATACATATCTCCCTGGCATATTACATAATTTATGCAGTAGAATACAAGCCATTTTTGGACTCACCTTGTTGTGCTGTGCTCACTTGAACAGGAAGGTGGCGCGGCAGTCGTTGTGGGCAAATTTTGTCATCAAATTCTGGCATTCTCTGGATTTATGGTGCTTTCAAGACAACTTGGAAAAAAGCAAGGTCGAACCATGACGTGAGTTATCTTCAGGTCAGAGCTTTAGAAAGAGGCCCAAGTTCCCAACTTGGAATTCCGAGTTCCCAACATGGAATTCCGAGTTGGATTACCGTTCAAAATGTGTTTTTTTTCCCAGTCAGAGCTCGTTTTGTTTTATAGAGTACCCAGTTGTCTTGAACTTACTGAAGTCTGAGATTTCCCTGTTCCGAGTTTCCAGTTGTTTTGAACAATGCAGAAGTCATGCTGGATTGACAGCATGGCCAATGTATTTAACCTTTTCTGGGCCATGGCATGTGAATGTTTATCCTTTTATCCACCCACTCCACTGAATAGCAGGCTAGTGATTGCTTTGCAACGCTTGCAGTTAGCCACTGATACCTTTCAAACCACTCATTGTTGAATTTGCGATTGCCCACTTGTTCTGTAATGTTTATGTCCAATGGCTGATGAGCACCGATATGTTTTATCTATAATTTCTCTTCATATGACAAGGGTTGAAAAGGATTTTGACTATATTAGCTCACACGGTTACAAGGATTTACTTTCATGCTAGGTTTAGGACCTCATATTGAAGCTTAGAGACCCCAACTGATGTATGGAACAATCTTAAAATGATCTACTTTGGTTTAGATACAAACATCCATGTGGTTTCGTCCTTCACAGACTCCATAAAATGACTTTGTAAATATTTGGTCAAATTATTAATTTTGTGTATGGTTTCCTAGAAACAAGGGTGGCTCAACTTACCTCTTTGGCTCAATTTACCTCACCATCCCCTATACAGTAAATAAGGACGTTATTGTCAGTCCCCATAAAAGTTAAATAATGGCAATTTTTCAGGCGGAGTTATACTGCTCGTTCACACGCATACATATTTGACAGGTCTGATTTATCAACGGGAAACATTCCTATATGGAGTGAGCCAAGATTGTTGTGTCTTTTCAGAAATGGTGCACGCAAATATGAAGTGTAAAATGTAGTTATAAATGAGCAGTGGTGGAAAAAGTACTCAATCAGTACTTTACACCACTGTAAATGAGACCCCAATCATTAAAACTTTGCCCGGAAAACACCCCAATAACACCCTTTATTTGCTGTTTAATTTGCACTATTGGAATTAGGCCACGGGTTTGTAAAAGAAAGAGGAATGGCATATTTCATCACATTTCTGTAGAGCTGTGGGCAGAATGTTTTAATATTTTTCAAACTAAACATGCATGCTGCCTATAGCGAGTGCCTGTCCACATTCGGCAAGATTGATTGTATATTGGAAAAGATTTTAAAAAGTAGGTTACAGCCCCCACTTCTATGCAAAGGACTAATTGTTGAGTTTGAGTTTATTTTATATTTACAGTGACAGTGCACATTAATCAACGTTTCAGTAAAAGTGCCAGTTTTAGCCAGCCGGCTAATTTTCAACCTCAGTCCCTGGGCAGGTTATTAAAAACAATTACAATATAGACAATCATTGAGCAGTGAGCACACGCAGAGCAACATAGGACAAGCAAGACATAGCATACAGACAGAGCAACATAGGACAAGCAAGACGTAGCATACAGACAGAGCAACATAGAACAAAAAGCAGCAAGACAAAATTCATAAAAGCAACAAAGTGTTTCCACACCTCACAAGCTACAGACAACAGACAACATGGAAAGCGGCAATACACAGCTAGGAATTATGTTCACAAATCTGATTGACCTTTAGCCATGTCTTCATGCATTTTGTGAAAGTGTGATATGTGGTGCAGTTATGTGTGTCTGATGGCAGTGTATTCCAGACATGGGAAGCTCTCAAAGAGAAAGCGGATTTACTAAAGGTGCTTTTCCTTAAGGGCACTATACAGTCACCTCTCATGGCAGACTTCGTGGATCTGCTGCCATATGTTTGGGTTTTCTGTTTAACAAAAATACTGAGTGGAGGGGGAGCCAGGCCATTTAGGATCTTGAATATAAGACATGCGTCGGTGTATTGCACAAGATTTTTCCAACTTAGGAGCTCATGCTTTCTGAGGATGTAACAGTGATGATGGCTATTGGGCTTCCTATCAAGCACTTTGAGAGCCTGTTTGTAGACAGACTGAATAGGTTTTAATGTTGTACAGCAAGCTTGGGCACAACTAGTCAAGCAGTATGTTAAGTGGGGGAGTATCATAGATTTGAAGTACAGTTTCGCTACCTCTGTAGTCAAACAATTTCGTATAAATCGGAAATTAGCTAGGTTGAATTTGGTTATCTGAATTACCTTTTTCACATGCTTTTTAAAAGAGAGGTTGGAATCTAGTATGATGCCAGGGTACTTAAAATCAGATACCACCTGGAGCTTCTCCCCTGACACAGACATCTGGCTCAGTAGCATCTGTTGCCCTCTTTGTGAAGAACATGCAAACAGTTTTTTTCACATTGAGATGCAAACACAAGTCACTGAGCCACTTTGTAACCTGGACCATTACAGTAGTGAGTTCTTGTGCAGCTTGTTGTTTGCTCTTTACATGCAGATATATCACTGTATCATCTGCATACATTTGAACCCCCTTCTGTCTGAACCCTGTACAGACAGAAGGCAGATCATTAATGTACAGGCTGAACAGGAGGGGCCCCAGTATTGACCCTTGGGGCACGCCCACATCATAGCTAAGAGTGGGCGACAGCTCATTGCTCACTCTGACACACTGAGTTCTGCCTTCAAGGTATGATTTCATCCATCTCAAGGCATCGGGGGAAAAGTTGAACTTGGACAATTTTGTGATGAGAATCTCATGGTTAACAGTATCAAAAGCCTTCCTTAGGTCCAGAAACACAGCCCCAACAACGCCCCCTTTGTCCATCTTGGACACATTTTCCAGAAGAAAGCAGTTGGCCGTTTCTGTGGAGTGTTTCGCTCTGAAGCCAAACTGCATGGAGTGTAATGTGAAGGGGCTGTTGTTGAGGTGCGCAATTAGTTGTTCTGCTACACACTTTTCAACAACCTTTGACACCACAGGTAGTATACTAATGGGCCTGTAGTTACTCACGTCAGCAAGGTCGCCCGATTTAAAGATGGCCATTATTATGGCCGAAATCCATACCCTTGGAAACACTCTGAGACCAATAGATGTGTTGGTGACCTTAGTAATGGGGCCAATGAGTGATTCTTCGTAGTTTTTAAGAAAGGTAGAGTCCAGCCCAAACACATCTTTGGCTTTAGAGTTCTTTAGTGAGCTAATCACCTTGTTCACCTTTGACTCAGAAACCTCCCATATGATGAAGACAGGTTGCGTGTCATTTACTAGCACTGAGCCCAAGAAACCAGTGGAGGAGTTCTGTGTCAGAACCCTGACAGAGTCAATAAAGTAGGAATTGAAGGCTATTGCTATTTCGACTGCATCCTGTGTTAGATTGTTATTCACCATGATTTCTAGTCTTTTTGCAGTGTTACTACGGTCTTTCCCTGTTAACCTTTTTAGATTCTCCCAGATCAATTTAGAATTTCCCTTTGCTTCACCAATTATGTTAATAAAAAAGTTTGCCTTGGCCTGTCTGATTTCTTTCATCACCTTATTTCTCAACATGGTAAACCTACGTCTGTCATGCTCTAATTTGGATCTTAGGGCTATTTTTAGAGCATAATCTCGTTCTTTCATCAATTTCCAGATTTCTCCATTTAGCCAAGGAAGAGTTATTCAATATTTATTATTTCTATGTGTTGCCTTGGTATAGGCTCTGACATTAAGGCTCTGACATTAAATACGCTATTGTTCAGCAATACTGTAGCCCACCCATACTGTCAAATATTTGACATAAGCTACTGGTCTATTTACTGTGTTGGCAGATTATTTAATTTTTTTGCCGTAATTTATGGTGTATTTGGCAAAGGACTGTGACAGTTTCTGAAAGTTTCAACAATGTTTTTGCATCGACTTTTCCCCAAACCCAAATAAGCTGGACTACTAGCGAATTCTGAAACATTGTCTAGGCTAGCTTACAAAAAACAATAGATACTTCAAAATAAAATATAAACTGTCTTGATGTTCACCTTGATGTTAAATTCATCTGTAGGCTATAAACTGCACTGTCTATGGGATCGCATACAGCAAAACTTGAAATGCATAGCCTATATACAGTTGAAGTCAGAAGTTTACATACACTTAGGTTGCAGTAATTAAAACTCGTTTTTCAACCACTCCAAAAATGTCTTGTTTAACAAACTATAGTTTCGGCAAGTTGGTTAGGACATCTACTTTGTGCATGACACAAGTAATTTTTCCAACAATTGTTTACAGACAGATTATTTCACTGTATCACAATTCCAGTGGGTCAGAAGTTTACATACACTAAGTTGACTGTGCCTTTAAATAGCTTGGAAAATTCAAGAAAATTATGTCATGGCTTTAGAAGCTTCTGATAGGCTAATTGGCATCATTTGAATCAATTGGAAGTGTACCTGTGGATGTATTTCAAGGCCTACCTTCAAACTTCGTGCATCTTTGCTTGACATCATGGAAAAATCACAAGAATTCAGCCAAGACCTCAGAATTTTTTTTTTATAGACCTTCACACGTCTGATTCATCATTGGGAGCAATTTCCAAACGCCTGAAGGTACCACGTTCATCTGTACAAACAATAGTATGCAAGTATAAACACCATGTTATTCGTATCTCCCATTTACATTGCTAGTTATAGTCAAATGTTAGCTAGCTAGCTGATTCATGCGGGGTAGTAATATTATGAATTGGGATTGTGGCTAATTGTTTAGCAAGCTAGCTACATGTCTGAACAAAAAACTCCACTATGCAAGGTACCATTTCACTATACCGTTTACACCTTCTGTATCCTGTGTGTAGTAGAGTTAAAATGGCAATTCCATCAAACTTCAAATTATTAGAATAGTACACAACGCAGAACAGAACAACCAGGTTGAGGATCAGTGGCCAAAGCCCGCGAACAGGAATATTCCAAGTTCAGACAGAAGGGGGAGTCAGATCGCCAGGAACTTTGTTGCGCTACTGGTGCTGCCTGTTGATGTTAGGTAGGCAACTACAGTAGCTGAATGATGTTAACATCTTCGGGTTTTGTTTCATTAAATGTATTGTATTTCATCTGGGTGCTTGTGTCACCTACTAACACCCTGGTACTACCTATAGCTCCCGTTCTCCTCAGTCCGAGAAAACACTGAGAGAAAGGTATGTTGCAGATTACTCCTTTGTAGAAGTCCATAACGTGAAATAAATAAAAGATCCCAAGGTTAATGCTGTAGATATGTATTGTTATTAATATAGGTTACAGAGTGTTAAAAGTGCTGCTGTTGCTAGCTAGCATGCCTTTCTGTGATGCAGACGGTTAGCTGAGCTGCCGACTGGTGCTGGCTTGCATTGTGGGAAATGTAGTTTGGTCCTCTACCGTCTGAATGGAATAGAGGCGATTTCACGTTGTAACTTGTTTAAGTTGCAGTGTTTTTGTACATGAGTTGTTGAATTTTGGTACTGTCAACACTGAAAGCACCTAGCAATGTATTGGGGATGTGAGACAGGATGTGTTTTACCTTTCTTCATGCTCCTGTGTAGAACAACTTGTCAGATGCTGCATTGGACACTGATGTGTTCCTGTCCTGTCTTTAAACAATACTATTACAGGTATGGTTCTATTGTCTAACAATTAAGATTATACATTCTTTGTATTAAGGACTGGTTATTATTTTATATTATACATTATAGAGGTCGACCGATTAATCGGGGCGATTTCAAGTTTTCATGACAATCGGAAATCGGTATTTTGGGGCGCCGATTTGCCGTTTTTTTATTTTTTTAACAAATCTTTATTTATCTAGGCAAGTCAGTTAAGAACACATTCTTATTTTCAATGACGGCCTAGGAACGGGGCAGAACGACAGATTTTTAACCTTGTCAGCTCGGGGGATCCAATCTTGCAACCTTAGTTAACCTGTTTGGGCTGCAGGGGCAGTATTGAGTAGCCAGATAAAAGGTGCCCATTTCAAACGGCCTCGTACTCAATTCTTGCTCGTACAATATGCATATTATTATTACTATTGGATAGAACACACTCTAGTTTCTAAAACCGTTTGAATTATATCTGTGAGTCAAACAGAACTCATTTGGCACAAACTTCCTGACCAGGAAGTGGAAAGTCTGAAATCGATGCTCTGTTCTACTTCCTGCCTATAAATGGGCATGATACGTATGAGTATACATGCACGTCATACACCTTCCTCTGGATGTCAAGAGGCGGTGAGAGAAGAAATTTAGTGTTTATCTTGATCTGAAGTGGAATACAAGCTCTTTGTATGACGTGTCCCCCATTTCCGGTTTTCTGGAGAGCGAGAGGCGGTACCTGGATTTGCCTTCTGTTTAGCTGCCGTTATAGGCGACTACTATCTCCGGCTTTGATTTTATTTGATACATGTGACCATATCATTGTAAAGTATGTTTTTTTCAATATAGTTTAATCAGATTATTGAATTTTGCCGTGTTCCGTTCTCTGACTTTGTTGACGATGGAGCGATTCGTGCCACTTGGCTAGTGCGCTTGCTAAATCGAGAGGGAAAGTGAAATTTCTAAATCCAAACAAAGACTGTTCTGGACAAAGGACCCCTTGTCCAACATTCTGGTGAAAGATCAGCAAAAGTAAGAAACATTTTATGATGCTGTTTCATATATCTGTCGTGCATGTGAACTAGTCGTCGGCGCCCAACGTTTGGGTACTCAGCTATACCGAAGCTGGATGTCGTAATGAAGTTATTTTTTAGAATTCTAACACTGCGATTTCATTAAGAACTAATGGATCTATCATTTCCTATACAACATGTATTTTTTAGTTATGTTTATGAATAGCTATTTGGTCAGAATATGTGTGTCATAAAAAGTGTCAGAAAAATATCGTTGCTGTTTAGACGTTGTGGAAAAAGTAGCTAAGATAGCAACATGTATAACCACTGATTTCAGCTCTAAATATGCACATTTTTGAACAAAACATAAGTGTATGTATAACCTGATGTTATAGGACTGTCATCTGATGAAGAATATCAAGGTTAGTCAAAAATTATATATCTTTTACTGGTTTGTTACGATCGCTAACCTTTTGCTACTGGGAAATGGCATGTGTTTCTGGCTATTGTGGTAAGATAATATAACGCTATATTGTGTTTTCGCTGCAAAACACTTAATAAATCGGAAATATTGGCTGGAATCACAAGATGCCTGTCTTTCATTTGCTGTACACTATGTATTTTTCAGAAATGTTTTATGATGAGTAATTAGGTATTTGACGTTGGTGTCTGTAATTATTCTGGCTGCTTTCGGTGCAATTTCTGATTGTAGCTGCAATGTAAACTATGATTTATACCTGAAATATGCACATTTTTCGAACAAAACATCGATTTATTGAATAACATGTTATAAGACTGTCATCTGATGAAGTTGTTTGTTGGTTAGTTTGGTTGGTTCTTGGTTAGTTAGGTTGGCTTTGTGCATGCTACCTGTGCTGTGAAAAATGTCTGTCCTTTTTTGTATTTGGTGGTGAGCTAACATAAATATACGTGCTGTTTTCGCTGTAAAACATTTTAAAAATCGGACATGTTGGCTGGATTCACAAGATGTGTACCTTTCATTTGCTGTATTGGACTTGTTAATGTATCTTTTGAATTTCGTGCCCTGCACTTGAAGTGGCTGTTGTCATAAGTGTATCGGCATCGGGCTGCAGCCATAAGAAGTTAACTAGTCCAATGCTCTAACACCTGATTACATTGCACTCCACGAGGAGCCTGCCTGTTGGCGAATGCAGTAAGCTAAGGTAAGTTGCTAGCTAGCATTAAACTTGTCTTATAAAAAACAATCAATCAATGACTGTCATTGTTCCAATGTGTACTTAACCATAAACATCAATGCCTTTCTTAAAATCAATACACAAGTATATATTTTTAAACCAGCATATTTAGCTAATAGAAATCCAGGTTAGCAGGCAATATTAACCAGGTGAAATTGTGTCATTTCTCTTGCGTTCATTGCATGCAGAGTCAGGGTATATGCAACAGTTTGGGCCACCTGGCTCTTTGCAAACTAATTTGCCAGAATTTTACGTAATTATGACAACATTGAAGGTTGTGTAATGTAACAGGAATATTTAGACTCATGGATGCCACCCGTTAGATAAAATACGGAACGGAATAAACGTTTTGTTTTCGAGGTGATAGTTTCCGGATTAGTCAAAGGTATATGGTTTAGAGAGAAATAGTCGACGCGTTATAATTCCTGTAATAACTTGCGGCTGAATTTGAAAGGGGTTCCTTCGTTATTTTACCGTTCATGTCTTCCATAGAGAATGTCTTGTTCTACTTCAAATACGGTCTGTGTTTCGTGCAGGCTTAAACCGCCTCGATGTTTTGATACCCGTGTAAATCTCACTAGGATAAGGTAACGTTTGTCAACATATTTTCATAATTCCACTCTACAATTTTTTTTATCTTCGCTTATATTTAGCCAATATTGATCAGAGTTACCTTGTCCTATGGATATCTACAGTTATAAAGTTGGCACGGTGATGTAAGCCTACACGAAACACAGACCTTATTTTAAGTGAATCTAAAAATACCCTATGCAATAATGAAGGAACCGCTCTTCAGATTTTGCTAGGTGTCATGGGAATTATGACTCGCACTTTGGTTGTCAATTCTTACCATGCCCATTATTAAAATAGGATTTCCTGCATATAGAAATTAAGGTTTTTGTTTTCAACATTCATCCTTAAACTTTTTATTCAAACAGTTGAGAGTATTTGTCTCCTAAGCAGACTCTTCAGTATCATTGTCACTTCAGAGCTGTGTGTGTGTATTTATGTATTATATTAAGTTAAAATAAAAGTGTTCATTGTTCATTCAGTATTGTTGCAATTGTCATTATTACAAAAGTGTGTGTGTGTATGATATATATTTTAAATATATATATTTTTTAAAATAAATCGGCCGATTAATCAGTATCGGCTTTTTTTGTCCTCCAATAATTGGTATCGGTATCGCCATTGAAAAATCATAATCGGTCGACCTCTAATACATCATGGCTTTATGTATGAGTGTGATTGTGTGAGTCTGAGAACACAGAGAGAAAGAACAACTTGTCAGATGGTGCATTGGAGACTGATGTGTTCCTGTCCTGTCTTTTCACAATACTATTGCAGATCAACATAAAAGCCTAAAAGTCAGCCGTGGTGTCGCTCTTCATTTCTTGGTTCTCCTGTGGTACATAAGAAACCCGCTACATGTGCATGTGACAAATAAACTTTCACTTTATTTTATATTTTGTGTATTTACCAGAGACGGTAATGTGAAGAACGACATGACCTGCACCAAAGTCAAATTAGGATTTAACGTTAGGGTAACAAGACAGTGTACAAGATCTAAAATTCTCTGGTAGAATACCCTGCTTTTATTTCGTCACACTCACAACCGTAAGTTGTTTTCTGTAATTACCTTGCCATTAACATGTAAATAATGATCTTGGCGTGGGTATATTTTCCTGTAATAATGAATACAAATTAGCTAAAACAAAACCAAAAAATGTAGTACTTCAAGACACATATCATATTATCAAAGAGGATGATTTCAAATACCTAGCATATTTATGATTGTCTGGGTAGAGCAAGCCACTATCTGGGTATGTATTATTGGTTTTCTGATTGTTGATGATTTATACTGGTAAAGCCAAAAGGAACTGCCAGTTGTTTTTTAATCTTTGTACAGAATTCCATGCTCGGTGACGTGGATGCGGGGGAGGTCATTTGTGGCTGGTGTGTCCTCTACCCATCTCTATGGTCAAGTGAGGACGGAGGGCACTCGTGGCAGGTGTGACCTTTATGGTAAGGTATTAATACGGGCAGGTTCGTGGGCACCTCCTTTCTTCTTTTGTTTTTATATATTTTTTTAAATAAATTTTATCCCATTTTCTCCCCAATTTTCGTGGTATCCAATCGCTAGTAATTACTACCTTGTCTCATCGCTACAACTCCCGTACGGGCTCGGGAGAGACGAAGGTCGAAAGCCATGCGTCCTCCGAAGCACAACCCAACCAGCCGTACTGCTTCTTAACACAGCGCGCCTCCAACCCGGAAGCCAGCCGCACCAATGTGTCGGAGGAAACACCGTGTACCTGGCCCCCTTGGTTGGCGCGCACTGCGCCCGGCCCGCCACAGGAGTCGCTGGAGCGCGATGAGACAAGGATATTCCTACCGGCCAAACCCTTCCTACCCCGGACGACGCTATGCCAATTGTGCGTCGCCCCACGGACCTCCCGGTCGCGGCCGGCTGCGACAGAGCCTGGGCGCGAACCCAGAGACTCTGGTGGCGCAGTTAGCACTGCGATGCAGTGCCCTAGACCACTGCGCCACCCCGGGAGGCCGGCACCTCCTTTCAATCCGGGTCCTTCAACAAAACAGAGCTGAGTAGCTGAGCACGACAAACAACTCACAAACAACAACCAGGGAAAGGGGGATACCTAGTCAGTTGTCCAACTGAATGTATTCAACTGAAATGTGTCTTCCGCATTTAACCCAATCCCTCTGAATCAGAGAGGTGCTGGGGGCTGCCTTAATCAACATCCACATCTTCGGCGCCCGGGGAACAGTGGGTTAACCTGTCTAGCCCAAGGAACTCCTCCCACATTCCACTGAAAAGGCAGAGCGCGAAATTCAAAAAATATTTTTGGGAAATATTTAACTTTCACACATTAACCTCTACCGAGCACCTACCCCGGGTCCGGGAGCACCCCCCACCCCCCCCACACTGATTAGCATCGCTAGCATAGCGTCACAATTAAATAGTAGCATCTAAATATCATTAAATCACAAGTCCAAGACACCTAATGAAAGATACAGATCCTGTGAATAAAGCCACCGTTTCAGATTTTTATAATGTTTTACAGGGAAGACACAATATGTAAATCTATTAGCTAAACACGTTAGCAAAAGACACAATTTTTTTACTCCAACAGTTTTTTCCTGCGTCAGTAGCTATCACTAATTCGACTAAATAAAAATATATATAGCCACTAACCAAGAAACAACTTCATAAGATGACAGTCTGATAACATATTTATGGTATAGCATAGTTTTTTTTTGAAAAATGTGCATTTTTCAGGTATAAATCACAGTTCTACATTGCAGCTGCAATCTGAAATAGTGCCGACGCAGCCAGAACAATTACAGAGACCAACGTCATATAACTAATTACTTATCTTAAAACATTTCAGAAAAAATACACAGCGTACAGATATTGAAAGCCCAACATCTGGTGAATCCAAACAATATTTCAGATTTATTAAATGTTTTATAGCGAAAACAAAATGTAGCTCTAAATTAGCATAGCCACGCCAGCCAGAACCAGCTGGACCAGAACCACGACCAGTTCACATGCACGACAGATATATGAAATAACATCGTAAATTGGGTCTTACTATTGCTGATCTTTCATCAGAATGTTGATCAAGGTGTCCTTAGTCATGATGAGTCGTTCAATCCATTCATAATGGCAACTTTCCCTCTTCATTTAGCATAGGTACTGGTCGACTGGCACGGTTCTGTCCAAAGTAAAAAAAAACTCACAGAACGGAACACGGCAAAACTCCCGAAAAAATTCAAATAATCTGATTAAACTATATTGAAAAAACATACATTAAGATGATATGGTCACATGTATCAAACAAACTTCGAGACGGAGATAGTTTTCATCCGTAACGGCAGCAAAACAGATATAGATTGTTTTCTATCCAATGGTATTAATTATATGCATATAGTAAGAGCAATAATTGAATAAGAGGCAGTTTAATTTGTAGAGGAAATTATGCTAATGCGAAAACAGCACCCCCTGTATTCTCAAGAAGTTAACAAGTCCAATACAGCAAATGAAAGATACACATCTTGTGAATCCAGTCAACATGTCTGATTTTTTTAAATGTTTTACAGCGAAAACAGCACGTATATTTATGTTAGCTCACCACCAAATACAAAGAAGGACAGACATTTTTCACAGCACAGGTAGCATGCACAAAGCCAACCTAACTAACCAAGAAACAACTTCATCAGATGACAGTCATATAACATGTTACACAATAAATCTATGTTTTGTTCGAAAAATGTGCATATTTGAGGTATAAATCAGTTTTACATTGCAGCTACCATCACAGCTACCGTCAGAAATAGCACCGAAGCAGCCAGAGCAATTATAGAGACCAACGTGGAATAACTAAATACTCATCATAAAACATTTCTTAAAAATACACAGCGTACAGCAAATGAAAGACACAGATCTTGTGAATCCAGACAATATTTCAGATGTTCTAAGTGTTTTACAGCAAAAACACAATATAGCGCTATATTAGCATACCACAATAGCAAACATCACAACCGCATTGATTCAAGCCAAACATAGCGATTACGTATAAACGACCAAAAGATATTAGTTTTTTCACTAACCTTCTCAGAATTCTTCAGATGACAGTCCTATAACATCATATTACACAATGCATATAGAGTTTGTTCGAAAATGTGCATTTTTAGCGGCACAAATCGTGGTTATACAATGAGAAAAGTAGCAAAGCTGCCCAGAAAATGGCAGGAGAAATCTTTGAAGAGGCACCTATTCTAATCAGTAACTATTCCAAAACTTGACTAAAAAATACAGGTTGGACAGCAATTGAAAGACAAATTAGTTCTTAATGCAATCGCTGGGTTAGATTTTTAAAATGAACGTTACTTCAAGCATACAGCGTGCGCTAAAACGAGACCGCACCATAATTCATGGCGGAATTATTATCTGACATTTGTCAAAATAAGTACGAATTAACAGCATAAAGACTGCTTACTATTAGCTGAGCTTCCATCAGAATCTTGGGCAAGGTGTCCTTTCTCCAGAACAATCATCTTTGGGTTGAAAGATGTCCTCTTGTCCGGTCGAAATAATGTTAGCCACCAACTGGAGAAGTGTCCAACTCGTGAATGCGCATGACAAAGAAATCCCAGAAAATCTGCTATAAACTGCTATAAGTCGGTTTAAATTAACTACCTTATGATGTCTTTAACACCTATAACGAATAAAAACATGACCGGAGATATAGAACTACTAAAACGAAAGCGTTTTCAGGACGCCATTGTGATGTCTTAATGCGTCAAGCGCACTGTTGAAAAAGACGGTACTTCCGTTCCACGGTCAATCAATCAATCAATCAATTTTATTTTATATAGCCCTTCGTACATCAGATAATATCTCGAAGTGCTGTACAGAAACCCAGCCTAAAACCCCAAACAGCTAGAATGCAGGTGTAGAAGCACGGTGGCTAGGAAAAACTCCCTAGAAAGGCCAAAACCTAGGAAGAAACCTAGAGGAACCAGGCTATGAGGGGTGGCCAGTCCTCTTCTGGCTGTGCCGGGTGGAGATTATAACAGAACTATGCCAAGATGTTCAAAAATGTTCATAAGTGACAAGCATGGTCAAATAATAATCATGAATAATTTTCAGTTGGCTTTTCATAGCTGATCATTAAGAGTTGAAAAACAACAGGTCTGGGACAGGTGGCGGTTCCATAACCGCAGGCAGAACAGCTGAAACTGGAATAGCAGCAAGGCCAGGCGGACTGGGGACAGCAAGGAGTCGCCACGGCCGGTAGTTCCGACGTATGGTCCTAGGGCTCAGGTCCTCCGAGAGAAGGAGAAAATTAGAGAGCCAAGATTTTCAAAATGTTCATAAATGACAAGCATGGTCAAATAATAATCAGGAATAAATCTCAGTTGGCTTTTCATAGCCGATCATTAAGAGTTGAAAACAGCAGGTCTGGGACAGGTAGGGGTTTCGTAACCGCAGGCAGAAACAGTTGAAACTGGAATAGCAGCAAGGCCGGGCGGACTGGGGACAGCAAGGTGTCAGCATGCCCGGTAGTCCTGACGTATGGTCCTAGGGCTCAGGTTCTCAGAGAGAAAGAGAGAACGAGAGAATTAGAGAGAGCATACTTAAATTCACACAGGACACTGGATAAGACAGGAGAAGTACTCCAGGTATAACCAACTGACCCTAGCCCCCCGACACATAAACTAGGAGACACTGTGGCCCCATCCGAAGAAACCCCCGGACAGGGCCAAACAGGAAGGATATAACCCCACCCACTCTGCCAAAGCACAGCCCCCACACCACTAGAGGGATATCCTCAACCACCAACTTACAATCCTGAGACAAGGCCGAGTATAGCCCACAGAGGTCTCCACCACAGCACAACCAAGGGGGGGGCGCCAACCCAGACAGGAAGTTCACGTCAGTAACTCAACCCACTCAAGTGACGCACCCCTCCTAGGGACGGCATGAAAGAGCACCAGCAAGCCAGTGACTCAGCCCCAGTAACAGGGTTAGAGGCAGAGAATCCCAGTGGAGAGAGGGGAACCGGCCCTGGAGAGACAGCAAGGGCGGTTCGTTGCTCCAGAGCCTTTCCGTTCACCTTCACACTCCTGGGCCAGACTACACTCAATCATATGACCTACTGAAGAGATAAGTCTTCAGTAAAGACTTAAAGGTTGAGACTGAGTCTGCGTCTCACATGGGTAGGCAGACTGTTCCATAAAAATGGAGATCTATAGGAGAAAGCCCTGCCTCCAGCTGTTTGCTTAGAAATTTTAGGGACAATTAGGAGGCCTGCGTCTTGTGACCGTAGCGTACGTGTAGGTATGTACGGCAGGACCAACTCGGAAAGATAGGTAGGAGCAAGCCCATGTAACGCTTTATAGGTTAACAGTAAAACCTTGAAATCAGCCCTTGCCTTAACGGGAAGCCAGTGTAGGGAAGCTAGCACTGGAGTAATACGATCAAATTTCTTGGTTCTAGTCAGGATTCTAGCAGCCGTATTTAGCACTAACTGAAGTTTATTTAGTGCTTTATCCGGGTAGCCGGAAAGTAGAGCATTGCAGTAGTCTAACCTAGAAGTAACAAATGCATGGATTAATTTTTCAGCATCATTTTTGGACAGAACATTTCTGATTTTTGCAATGTTACGTAGATGGAAAAAAGCTGTCCTTGAAACAGTCTTGATATGTTCGTCAAAAGAGAGGTCGGTCTATATATAGGGCCCAGATTGCGCAATCCACTCCATTCAAATTCTCCCCGCTTACTGACATCTAGAGGAAGACGTATGCAGTGCATGTAGCCCGATTGCTTACATGGGGACTTATAAACTGGCCTCAGAACAGGGACCTCAATTTCTGAAATCTCACTCCCTTACAGGAAAAGTGCTGCAGAATGAGTTCTGTTTCACTCAGAGAAATAATTCAAACGGTTTTAGAAACTAGTGTTTTCTATCCAATAGTAATAATAATATGCCTATTGTACGAGCAAGAATTGAGTACGAGGCCGTTTAAATTGGGAACGATTTTCCCCCAGGGTGTAAATAGCGCCCCCTATCATCATCAGGTTAACTGCTAATCTTCTCTGTAATCTTCTCAATTTTAGTGTATGTGCTGCCAAAACCAGTATGTGAGTACAAGCCTTTTATCTTATAAAAGAGGATAAGAGGACTCCCTTACCATTGTTTGTTTCATATAGTTGATATCGGCCGCCAATGGCTGTGAAATGCTAATGGCTAAATCAAACAACCATGTTGAGTCAATTGATCTGTTCTCTTTAGTACTTGTAGTGTTAACCTTTTCACGTGTGAGTTCCAAATATCTTTAACGGTCTCCCCAGCATTAGTTTTTTTATGCACTCTGTTCCAAAATGTGATTGTGTTGCAACAGGACAGTTAACCCGCTCTGCCCTCAAACTAAGGCTCACTGCCTGCTAATTATCTATAGGCGATTTTTCAACTTGTCAATTTCAAATTATTTTCTAACAAGTTTCGTTTTCCAACAACCGCCTCATTAATTCACATAAGAAGTAGCCCATTTCACTATTGTGGAAAATTTGTTTGAGGCTTTACTGAGCCGGTGAAACTTCTCTCTTCAAGGAGAGCCCGAGCACCTCCCCATTGTTTCCCTAGATCAAGTATGAAGACATTGTACATCTCTAGTCAGAACAGGCATTGCAAACTTTTTCCCCCTGGCACATTTTCTGAAAGTGATAACATTTTATTTGCTTTGTGATTTGTCAAAAACTTTAAAAAAGTTGTCAAGTCATGAGCTCCAGTTCTTGTATACTTTATAAGAAGTAAATCGAAGATTTGTAATATGCTGAAAAGTGGCCAAACTAGGTTTATATTTTTCAGGCAATGGGCGCAGCCATCTTTTACTTTTATTTTGTTTATTTGCGTCTTATAGTGAATGGCATTCTGGGATGTGTCACGATCGTCTATGGGTGAGAGAGAGGACCAAGGCGCAGCGTGTGCAAAATACATTCTCTTTTATTTAGAGAAAGGAAAAACACGAAACGAACACTGAATACAAACTAAACAAAACAACAAACGACCGTGAAGCTAAATGACGTAAGTGCAATGACAAGCAACAAACGTTCAACATAGACAATTACCCACAAAACCCCAATGCCTATGACTGCCTTAAATATGGCTCTCAATCAGAGACAATGAACCACAGCTGCCTCTAATTGAGAACCAATCTAGGCAGCCATAGACATAACTAGACAACTACACTGCCCCATACACATACAACACCCCTAGACACTACAAAAACACATACATTCCCCAAGTCACACCCTGACCTAACTAAAAAACATAAAGAAAACAAAGAATAGTAAGGCCAGGGCGTGACAGGATGAGGGAGTTTTCACTTGTCAAACATAAACAAACATGGCTGCCATCATAAAGAATGAGCCAGCCATGTAGCTGCTGTTAGCTTAATATTACATTTCTCCCTTGTGCCCACTAGAGATGTGGAACATTGTATACAAGTCTAGCTGTTAGGTCGCTAACTTGTTTTTTTGTTGGCTCAACCTGTTATTTAGACTGGTTAATGGAATGAGTTTCGCTGTGGATGTGTTCCATGTGATGTTTGGATGATGAAGTTCGCATTTATCTTTTACAATAAAAGGTGAAATTGAGGAATAATGTTACATGTTGTGTAAATCAAATGATTTACACAACATGGCTACCACTTTAAAGATGCCAAATATTTTTTTATTGTGAAAAAAACAAGAAATAAGACAAAAAAACAACTTGAACGTGCATAACTATTCACCCCCCAAGTCAATACTTTGTAGAGCCACCTTTTGCAGCAATTACAGCTGCAAGTCTCTTGGGGTATGTCTCTATAAGCTTGGCACATCTAGCCACTGGGATTTTTGCCCATTATTCAAGGAAAAACTGCTCCAGCTCCAAGTTGGATGGGTTCCGCTGGTGTACAGCAATCTTTAAGTCATACCACAGATTCTCAATTGGATTGAGGTCTGGGCTTTGACTAGGCCATTCCAAGACATTTAAATGTTTCCAATTAAACCATTCCAAGTGTTGCTTTAGCAGTATGCTTAGGGTCATTGTCCTGCTGGAAGGTGAACCTACGTCCCACTCTCAAATCTCTGGAAGACTGAAACAGGTTTCCCTCGAGAATTTCCCTGTACTTAGTGCAATCCATCATTCCTTCAATTCTGACCAGTTTCCCAGTCCCTGCCGATGGAAAAACATCCCCACAGCATGATGCTGCCACCACCATGCTTCACTGTGGGGATGGTGTTCTCAGGGCGATGAGAGGTGTTGGGTTTGCACCAGACATAGCGTTTTCCTTGATGGCCAAAAAGCTAAATTTTTGTCTGATCTGACCAGAGTACCTTCTTCCATATGTTTTGGGAGTCTCCCACATGACTTTTGACAAACACCAAATGTGTTTGCTAATTTTTTTCTTTAGGCAATGGCTTTTTTTCTGGCCACTCTTCCGTAAAGCCCAGCTCTCTGGAGTGTGTGTCTTAAAGTGGTCCTATGGACAGATACTCCAATCTCCACTGTGGAGCTTTGCAGCTCCTTCAGGGTTGTCTTTGGTCTCTTTGTTGCCTCTCTGATTAATGCCCTCCTTGCCTGGTCCATGAGTTTTGGTGGGCGGCCCTCTCTTGGCAGTCTTGTTGTGGTGCCATATTCTTTCAATTTTTTAATAATGGATTTAATGGTGCTCTGTGGGATGTTCAAGGTTTCTGATTTTTTATAACCCAACCCTGATCTGTACTTAATCTATTTACATAAGTATTCAGACCCTTTGCTATGAGACTCGAAATTGAGCTCATGTGTATCCTTTTTCCATTGATCATCCTTGAGATGTTTCTACAACTTCATTAGAGTCCACCTGTGGTACATTCAATTGATTGGACATGATTTAGAAATGCACACACCTGTCTATTTAAGGTCCCACAGTTGACAGTGCATGTCAGAGCAAAAATCAAGCCATGAGGTTGTAGGAATTGTCTATAGAGCTCCGAGACAGGATTGTGTCAAGGCACAGATCTGGGCAAGGGTACCAAAAGAAGATCCCCAAGAACACAGTAGCCTCCATCATTCTTAAATGGAAGAAGTTTGTAACCACCAAGACTCTTCTTAGAACTGGCTGCCCAAACTGAGCAATTGGGGGAGAAGGGCCTTGGTCAGGGAGGTGACCAACAACCCAATGGTCACTCTGACAGAGCTCCAGAGTTCCTCTGTGGAGATGGGAGAACATTCCAGAAGGACAACTATCTCTGGAGCACTCTACCAATCAGGCCATTATGGTAGAGTGACCAGACTGAAGCCACTCCTCAGTAAAAGGCACATGACAGCCCACTTGGAGTTTACCAAAAGACATCTAAAGGACTCTCAGACCATGAGAAACCGTATTCTCTGGTCTGATGAAACCAAGATTGAACTCTTTGGCCTAAATACCAAGCTTCACGTCTGGAGGAAACCTGGCACCATTCCTACGGTGAAGTATGCTGGTGGCAGCATCATGTCGTGACAATGTTTTTCATCGGCAGGGACTGGGAGACTAGTCAGGATCGAGGAAAATATGAACAGAGCGAAGTACAGAGAGATCCTTGGTGAAAACCTGCTCCAGAGCACTCAGGACCTCAGACTGGGGTGAAGGTTCAACTTCCAACAGGACAACAACCCTAATAACACAGCCAAGACAACGCAGGAATGGCTTCGGGACAAATCTATGAATGTCCTTGAGTGGCCCAGCCAGAGCCCGATCGAACATCTCTGGAGAGACTTGAAAATAGCAATGCAGCAACGCTCCCCATCCAACCTGACAGAGCTTGAGATACAGGTGTGCCAAGCTTGTAGCGTCATACCCAAGAAGAATTGAGTCTGTAATCGCTGCCAAATGAGTAAAGGGTCTGAATTGTTATGTAAATGTGATATTTCATTTATTTTTATTTTTAACATTTGCAAAAAATGTGAAACCTTTTTTTACGTTGCCATTATGGAGTAGTGTGTGTAGATTGATGAGGGATCATTCTTTTTTTTTTTTTAAATACATTTTAGAATAAGGCTGCAACGTAACAAAATGTTGATAAAGTCAAGGGGTCTGAATACTTTCTGAATGCACTGTACATATAGTAATACTACAGTTTTAGGACCATAGTATACTATAGTATTTTTTCACATGGGTGGCTTGCCCGTTTGCCTTTTTTTTTTTTTTTTTTTTTTACAATCTTTCTCTCTTTTCTTTTATTCTTTCATTCTCTCTTTTTCCTTTTTGCTCTCTTCCTCCATCTTCAAACTCTGTCCTTCCATTCTCTCACCCCTCCTTCTTTTCCTCTCCCTTCTCTCTCCCTCCCTCGCCCTAATCCTCTCTACCCCTCTGCCCTGTCCTAGGCGACCGCAGCTGTGATCAGCGGTCAGAAGGTTAAGGCAAAGGTTTAGTGTCACACCCACCAGGTCACAGCACTGCCTAGCTGTTGTAACAGCCTCTGACTGGAGGGTTCATGGGGCCAGACTAGAAGGTAAGCACCCTGACTCTTGCCTTGGCTTGCGCTATGTGGCAGCAAAAGTCATCAGGGCAGGTCTGCTGCCCTGCTCCCTTCTCCTTGGGTCTCTCTTGGTCATTATGGCCATTGTTATAATAAATGCCATTATAGCAGATGATACAATTATGATTCTATTTTGCTTCCTCTCTTTCGTTCTCGCTGTGGTGTGCCTCACGCTCATCAAAGGGTCTCAATCCAACGGGAAGGTTCTAACCTCTGGTTGACTCTGCTTTCTTGGCAAAGACGTCACAAGAAGGGGAAAGGAGAGGATATATTGATGCACTCACTCTTACTCACTCCCGATGTCTATAGCGTTGTTGCAGTAACTATGATGTGAGGGGAACCCTCAGGCTTATTTCATTATAGCAATGTCTGATTCCTCAGTATCAAGAAAGCTGTTGGGTGATAGGGTTGAGGGGATGAGCATCTTATCTCTAACATCTTTTCATTCCTGGAAAGTTTCAAAATTACAGTGTTGGATTATTGAATGACTTATCCCCTTGGTTTGGAATGAAATCATGCTATGGACATATTTGATCTATTTGGAAAGGGGCAAGTTGAAGGAAATCTTGGTGTACGATCATGCATGACATGTGAATAAGAAGTGTGTTTGCTTTCATTAGGGAGGTATCAAAAATCTTCCACACCATGTACAAAAGTTATTGATGAACAGATTGATGATGGGGAAATAGGGGATCTGTAGATTCCTGGGAAAAATAGTCCTGCTGCCATTATTAGACAGGTAGCCTAGTGGTTAGAGCATTGGACTAATAACCAAAAAGTTGCAAGATCGAATCCCCGAGCTGACAAGGAAAAATCTGTCGTTCTGCCCCTGAACAAGGCAGTTAACCCACTGTTCCTAGGCCGTCATTGAAAATAACAATTTGTTCTTAACTGACGTGCCTAGTTAAAATAAAAAGGTTAAACGAAACAAATGACAGAGGCTGTCAATCACACACGCACTAATGCACAAACAGAGGGCAGTGACCCTAGGGTTTAAGGTCACCTCATTTACTTCTTGCATCCGTTTCTAATTTGAATAAGGTGTATGAAGAGATCACAGGCTGTGCCCCACTCCTTTCTTCCTCAGAGGCATGAGCTCACCCCTCTACCCCACTTTCTCTCTCTCTCACTTGCACCCTTTCTATTCTTCCCCTCTCCCCTGTAAGGCTACTTGTGTGACACAACACTACACTGACTAGTGTTGTGATGACACCACTCCACAGATTGACAGGGTAGAGCCCTATAGAGGGGTAAGAGAGGGACACTTTTCTCTTAAAAAGCAGATCTGACCTCTATTAAAACAACGCATCACATCTGCTATGTGCTCTCACCCACTCATGTAATGACACCCAGCAATACAGTTTACCAACAGCTAAATGACCCCATTATCACTGAGCCCAGAAAGATATGGGGACCCAGGCATCTCCACACACAACACAATCACACACGTGGCTGTTCAGAGTCAGACACATAATGGCCACCGTCATGATAGTCACAAATGGGTCTCACCAGATACACAGGGCAGGCTACAACTGCAAGTTGCTTTGTGGGGTTTAGGCCTACAACCTACATTAGATTTCCTGTTCAGTCTTTTAAGCAACTGTGCATCCCAAATTGTATCCTATTCCCTATATAGTGCACTACTTTTGACCAGAGCCCTATGGCTCTAAGTAGTGCACTATATAGGGAATAGGGTGCCATTTGAGACTCAGCCTAAGCCCTGATCATGTCAGGTAACCAGATAAGGCCAGTGTGGCGAGGTCCCAGATATGGTCTCAGATAAGGCCAGCGCCTCTGTAAAGCGAGGATTATGGGACTACGGTATGGCGAGGTGAAGGCCATGAAGGGGCGTAGTTTCTGGCTGCTGGGCTGCTCTGTATGGCTGATAATCCCATTAGTCTAACTCTGAGATGTCTTAATTAGACCCGTTAGGACCTCTGTCTGCCTGTCCTCAACCAACCACTCCTCTGTCTCGCCATCCACTCCATCCATCCACAGTAACTAGTGAACAACAAATTGGAAATGGAGATTTAACAGGAGATTGGAGATGGATACCGTGGTCAAAATTGTTGTCTGACTCAGAGTGTTATGGGTTATGGTAATGCTTAGTCTTAACACGTGAAGCTCATTGTGTAATATTAGGAGATGATGATCATATAATGTTATTTTAGGAATGTCTGTATATAGCATTGTCTTCTGTTACAATGCTGTTTAATGTGTTCAAAACATTTCTATAAATATACAATTGTATGGATAAATGTAAAACACTTTGATTTGTTTAACAAAATATTTTGTTAATTGAAAACATACTAGTAATGATCAACTTCTAATTAACTATTTATTTAGTACTACAGTATTACTGACATGAGAGTTTGGTGTGACTTGTCGTGGAAAATTGCAAGATTGTTATAATGCTTGTATTGCATTATAATGATTGTTTCATTCGACAGAATAGAGTATTGTGTGTGTGTGTTCCACTGAGGATTGGTCTCTATGAGATAGCACTGACAGAGGAGATTTACAATGTCTTTGGGTGATAACCTAAAGAGCATTCCAGAGAACATGAGCTAATGGTTCTGTTCTATGCCGTACCAGGGAGAGGCGGTTCCCTTTTGGAGTAGGAGGGCCAGACACTGGTCTTTACAATGAAAACTGTTGACACAGCACTAACTGTCTGCTATGTTTTATAGATATCTTTCATACAAATCTTAACCTTTGTGAACTGTTCCTAAGATCTGTGGTGTGTGTATGTAAGTTGAGAGGGGTGTATCTTGGCTATTAAAGATCTTTGTAATTTTCTATAGTCACTCTCAACGGTTCATTAGAAATAGTGAATTGTTGAAAGTGAAATGCTATTGCAAAGCTTATTATTATTAAATATGTAGTTTAAATATAACTCTGACTGGTGTGTGTGTGTGAAGTTTGTAACTCTCCTCATTTGGTAAAGCAGACATATGCCACCTCAGACGGGATATAAATCTATCCCCCCCCAGGTCTGAGCAATGCAACGGACCAGACAACACCTTAGCAAAAATATAATGTTATTACACTGCAGTTAGCATTGTCTCACGGAACTACCTCTAACTTCCTTCATACTTGACACAGAGGCATAACAATTATATCCACAAGTTAATCTGATTCTGGGGAAGTAGATAAACAATCCAGAAGTTTCCCTTTAACCCCTAACCCTAGTTCTAACCCTAAACCTCCTAAGTTTAAAATACCCTTTGTCCTCGGGGACGTGGACATTTCCTTGTTTTGCTATCCTTGTGGGGACATTTGGGGATTTCAGGTCCCCACGAGGATAGAAGAACAAGACCACACACACCCCCACCGACCCCTCTCGTCCAACATTCCATTATTGACAACCTACAGAGAGACACTCATTTAAACGACAAATACACCAAATGTGTAGTTTCCCACCAACCTACAGCAGGTCTTGGGGAGGAGAGGATTGGGTAAATATCGATTGGACCGAAAGCGTTGTGTGTTATGTCTTGCCCCAAGCAGATGTTTTTCTGAGGCAGGTTCCACTGGCCTGTTTATTTTATGCTGCGCCGTCATTCAACTGAGGTCAAAAGGCACCGCAGCGCTGAGAGAGTGAGAAATGAATAAAGAGAGGGAGAGAATGAGTGAGGAGAAAGATCATGAAAGGAGAGAAAGACAGATATAGGAAAGGAGAGAATGAGAAAATGAGATAATGAGAGCAGGATAGAAATAGAGAATGATATAATTACTGAATTTAGAGAGGGACGAGACAAAGAGAGAGCGAGAGAGAGAATGAGTTGTGGGCCAAAGGTTAGTGGCACGAATGGGCGAGCGGTGCTGGGAGTCATGCACTGCTGTTCACCCAGTCAGAGAGTCAGTCACAAACAGGGTTCAACTTTAAACCCACTGGCCTTCACACCCTCAACACATTCACTAGCATGGTCAAAATACCAGACCTGGGTCAAATACAGAACTGCTTGATAAAGACGTTTGTTCTTTTGGATACCGATATTCACCCCATCTGTCTATTTCAGGCTTAGCCTGCTTTAAGTTGTGTGTGTGTGTTTGACATATAGGGATCAGGTCAACATAGTGTAAGTGGAGGCTGATAGGCTTAGGGACAGTTACTGCATGCTGTATCTATGCGCCCCTCTTCTCCACTCTCTATTGGGCTTCTGGCTGTGTTGAGAATGTACAGACCCTGCCTCAGCAGACTCCATGCAGAGCAGCTGCATTCCTGATCTACAGTTCAAAGAGCAAGGGACTCACAAACACAGTCGCACACATGAGCGCACAAGCACTTGAACACATGCACACGCAAGTGCATACACACACGCAGAGTCACACACATGAGTGCATGAACACGTGCACAAAAATGCACACATTCTCTTGCAAAAAAACAGAGGTAAGTACACACTCACTCCCACTCACTCCTCTTCCAAACAGCCACCCCAAAGCTCCTGGGAATCTAGAGAAACAAGCAGTGTACATATCTTTTCCCCATGATCTCAAAAGATTATAACGTACACCAACAAAAAACACACACGCACACACTCATGGCCTTAATTGAAAGGAGACCTTCACCTGACAATGCAAACCTTTTTTAACCATACACTTGCTAGCTTTGGAAGAAATGGGAAGTGAACTAACTCAATGAGAGAGAGAGAGAGAGAGGGAGAGCTAGGTATTACTATTGTCTGAGCAATAGCTAGGTATTACTATTGTCTGTGACCGTGTTTTTCCTCTGCTGGTTTGCCTAATTTATTCAAGCCGGGGCCAGGGGAAAAAGAAGGGGACAAAACAATTTTTTAAAATGCAATTGTACACCGTGACTGTGCATACGGGAATGCAGAGAAGCTTAGGCCTGAAGTCATTACTGCTGGACGAACAAGCACTGAAAAATCAAGGGAGGGAGAGAAAGAGAAACAGAGATGGGGACAAGGGGAGGCTTGCTAAGGGGAGCTCCCATTCTGTCTAAGGGCTAATAGAGAGAGGGGACGTCTCTCGTTATTTCTCCACTCTGTTTTATTTTCTGGTTGTTTGAGCTATTGAAGCCACAGATCTCTGGGAGCAGGAGAGGAGCAAGAAGCAGTCGCTGTTTCACAACAAGCAACAGAGCAAGGAACAGAGCAAGAAAGGGGACGTCACTGCACTTTGAACTTGTACAGACTACCAGGACCAGAGGGAACTGTGTGTGACTATCATGATCTATTTAAAATCTTTGTTGTAAATAGTGAGTCTTGAGATTCAGTGTGGTTGTTCCCTGGTTTGTCTATCATCTCTGACTATTGTCTGTCTGTCTGGGGGGATAGAATAGTACTGCTAAGCTAATGAAACAAAAAAGTGCTATTTATAAATGTTTTTGTGACTCAACCTTCTTTGGGGTTGAATGACAATTTCAGTTCCAAGATTTTCTCAATATCTGCTTGTGGCACATACGTATAAGAAATTCTTGGCACAAATTCGAGCTCCTTGTCCATCATTAGTTCTTGCCAAGCTATAACGGTGCTGCTGCCTATAAGATTGATTGTTAACACTTTCTACACACAGCCCAGAACTGGTCCGTCTAGTTTGTAAGTAGGGTAAAGTAAGTCGGGCAGTTTGAAGGAGAGCAGTCCTTTTCTTTCTGGTCTGCTAGTCCAGGGTGAAAGTAGCGTGGTGTAAGGAGAGACAAATGAAGAGGGGGGTCCTATTTTACCCCTCATAGACCCTCCTCCTAGTGTGGCGGAAGTGACAGAGATGGAGAAAGAGCGAGCGAGCGAGAGCATGAGCCTATAAGTGTAATTTATTGTTTCCTGTGAAAGGGCAGGCTGCACCCTTTTCTCCCTCCTGAAATCGGAACTGCTTGTTGTGTCAGAACTTTCAGGAGGAGCCATTGTCTAGGGGTCACAGGAAAAACAGAGGAGCGAAGGAGAAGAACAAGAGAGTGAGAGGTCGGAGGACAGCTCCGCGGTAGAAAAATAGAGGAGTGAGAGGGATCTCTGGGTCATTTGACAGAGACAGAAGGGGAAAGAGGTCAAGAGAAGGAGTCTGGAACATGTTGTTTTGACTTTTCATAACGCTGTCAGCCAATACCTCTTTGTGTGTGTCAGTCGTGTCGCTCAGATATGGCCATGGTGATCGGGGGATGTAGCAACCCTAACGGAGAGACCAACGGACTGGGGGGGGAGAAGGCTTACCTGTGTGGGAATGAGGAGGAGGGCTCACCCCAGGCTGGGAGTGATGTGGAGGAGGGAGACGAGGTCAAGGCATGCGTGGTGGACTGTGTGGTGTGTGGGGACAAGTCCAGCGGGAAACACTACGGGGTGTTCACCTGCGAGGGCTGCAAGAGCTTCTTCAAGAGGAGCATCAGAAGGAACCTCAACTACTCCTGCAGGTAGGTGAAGCCGCTCCGTAAAGTATCAAGAAAATACGTTAATGTGAAAAACAACATAATTTTAAAAAGGCAGTCACACAATTTAATGTCAAAGGTTACTGTGTACATAGGCTACTGTAATGGATCCCTAAAAGTCCTAATCTTGGTGGTCAAATCATATGTACAGCATGCTTGCAGACCCTGTAACTTGTTAGATAATATTTCCCTTGGAGAGTCCTCTGTGTTATTTTGTGTTACAGCTTTATCTCAAGTAAAAAAAAAAAAAAAAAAACGATTTTCAGGTGTATAATATACACATGGCGAACAGACTTATTTTGTATCAGAACCATACAAATGTGCATTTCCCACTCCCACCTAGTGTACAGTTAGTAAAATATCTTGCAGTACTACCATATCACACTTCTGAGGAATGTGAGCCTTTGTTTATCGTTAACTATCTAAGGGCCATATTCAATCAAAACTGTTTATCCATTACTGTACAGTGTACATAGTAGTTACAATGCTCTCGATCTGTTTCATAAGTTGTGAATCATACAGGACAGGAAGATATGTTTGAAAGCTGCACAGACCTATACAGCTATACATACCTATACAGAGAAGCATTTGTATTCTGCACTCCACAAAACCATTTATTTATGTTCCAGCCTATGACTCCTTTCACACAGCCAGAGCAGCCACTCTAAGACTATTAATTCATGAGAGAGAAAGAGAGATCAGGATAATATATTCTATGTCTAATGTTCTGTTGTGCAGGTCGAATCGAGAATGCCAGATAGACCAGCATCACCGCAACCAGTGCCAATACTGCCGGCTGAAGAAATGCTTAAGTGTTGGCATGCGCAAAGAAGGTAACTATCCTATCTTATCTGTTGCACAACATCTCTGCCACTCAGACGATCGAAAGTTTGGTTGCAAGTTCGAATCCCAGAGTTGACAAGGTGAAGAATATGTCAATGTGCCCTTGAGCAAGGCACTTATCCCTAATTGCTCCAGGGTTGCTGTTGATAATGGCAGATCCTGGCCCAACTCGCTGAGGGTGAGTGGGGTCATGGTCATTTCCAATTCACACATGTGTATAATACACACTTGTGTGAAATAGAACAAATATAATCACCCACCTAATTATTATTTTGAGTTGAAACATGTTTCATTCATGTAGCTGTAGTATTTGTAAATCCAGTTGAACTCTATCCTTATTTTCCCTCTCTCTGACCCCTACTCTTAGTACCCCCGCTACGTAGTACCTATCATTCTGCCCGTTGTGTCAGAGGCATTTCCCAGGCAGTACATAGGTTGAATAACCCAGGCAGCCAGCCAGCCACTCCTAGGTGTCATATTTATTCTGCATTGAGCTGGCAACAGCCCAGAGCTATATTCAGCAAGGATAGTCATGCAGGGGTCTGACACAATGACAGCACTGACGCAGCCTGGCCACGGTGTTTCCTCATGCCCTGGAAACGCTTGGATCACCTTCGCCGGGTAACAGGTCACTGTTCACCAGGGATAGCAGTGGTCTACTTTACTACATGACTGTTGTTTGTAGTCAATAATACTTCAATGACAAGTCAGACACAGCTAACCACAGCCTAGCCTTGGTCGTTTGACAGACCCTGTATTGAACTAGTTTAGCAAGACTACAAGTTGGGTATAGCAATAACAGACTGTCCAGGCTAGCAGTGAAATGGAATGACATTGTCTGAAACTTGGAATAATTCACAGCAACGGAGGCTGAAAGAAACCAAATGTCCAGCTAACTAGTTGTTAGACAGAGTAAGTATAGCACTGGTACCTGACTGTTTCTGCTATCAACAATGCGACATTGTTGCCTTGCCAAGACATAGACCAGTTGGTCCCCCCTTTGCTGCCATAACAGCCTCTACTCTTCTGTGAAGGCTTTCCACTAGATGTTGGAACATTGCTGCGGAGACTTGCTTCCATTCAGCAACAAGAGCATTAGTGAGGTTGGGCACTGATGTTGGTCGATTAGAAGTTAGGTGTTCGATGGGGTTGAGGCCAGGGCTCTGTGCAGGCCAGTCAAGTTCTTCCAGACCGATCTCAGCAAACCATTTCTGTGTGGGACTTCCCCAAAATGTTGCCACAAAGTTGGAAGCACAGAATTGTCTAGAATGTCATTGTATGCTGTAGCATTAAGAGTTTCCTTCACTGGAACTAAGGGGCCTTGCCCAAACCATGAAAAACACCCCCAGACCATTATTCCTTCACCACCAAACTTTACAGTTGGCACTATGCATTAGTGCAGGTAGCTTTCTCCTGGCTTCCGCCAAATCCAGATTTGTCCATCGGACTGCCAGATGATGAAGCGTGATTCATCACTCCAGAGAGTCTCCACTGCTCCAGAGTCCAATGGCGGCAGTCTTACACCACTTCAGCCGACGCTTGGCATTGCGCATGGTGATCTTAGGCTTGTGTGCGGCTGCTCGGCCATGGGAACTAATTTCATGAAGCTCATGACGAACAGTTTTCTTGCGCTGACGTTGCTTCCAGAGGCAGTTTGGAATCCGGTAGTGAGTGTTGCAACAGAGGACAGACGATTTTTACACGCTACATGCTTCAGCAATCGCATTCTGTGAGCTTGTGTGTCCTACCACTTCTCGGCTGAGCCGTTTGTTGCTCCTAGACATTTCCACTTCACAATAACAGCACTTACAGTTGACCGGGGAAGCTCTAGCAGGGCAGAAATTTGATGAACTGACTTGTTGGAAAGGTGGCATCCAATGACAGTGCCACGTTGAAAGTCACTGAGTTCTTCAGTACAGGCTATTCTACTGACAATGTTTGTCTATGGAGATTGCATGGCCGTGTGCTCTATGTTATACACCTGTCACCAACGAGTGTGGTTTAAATAGCCGAATCAACTAATTTGAAGGGGTGTCCGCATACTTTTGTATGTATAGTGTATATGTAACATTGGGCAGAAAGGGGTGTAAATTCCACAGTTTCAACTATGTATTTCTGCATTGTGAACAGCTTGCAGTAAATGTAAACATTCATCATGAAATCTAACTCATTATTTCTGAAACACAAGTAATAAAAGCAGCATCAAATACAGTATATTGCACAAGTTGCTTATCTTCAGTATGTCATTATTTTTGCATTGCAAAAAGTCCATGCGTTTCATGTATGAAATACTGCCAGCCAGAGTATACACATAATGTTTACTCCATGCAAATATTAGCACACAAACATAACTTTTTAGAAAATGGTCATTGTTCAACCAGTTTGAAAATGCATTGCATATCATGCAAACGCTAGCTCCAGTATTCAAAACTCCCGACTCTCATTGGTGTCTATTATATATATTACCGTGGAGATGGGCAGTTGGCTCACTTTTTTGAACATGCAAATTGGGCCCCTAGGCATTTATCACTCAAATATATGTTTAATAAAGATATCCAGACTGGATGTAAGTTTTCATTATTTTACGTGATGTTCAAACAACTCGGTCGTTCGAGCCCTGAATGCTGATTGGCTGACAGCCGTGGTATATCAGACCGTATACTACGTGTATGACAAAACATTTAATTTTACTGCTCTAATTATATTGGTAACCAGTTTATAATAGCAATAAGGCACCTCTGGGGTTTGTGATATATGGCCAATATACCAAGGCTAAAATGTGTGGTTTGCAGCACTTAACGCCCAATGTTACATATATGCAAAGTTACTTTTTAGAGCAGGGGTGTCAAACTCATTCCACGGAGGGCCTAGTGTCTGCAGGTTTTTGGTTTTTCCTTTCAATAAAGCCCTAGACAACCAGGTGTGGGGAGTTCCTAACTAATTAGTGATGTTAATTCATCAATCAAGTACAAGGGAGGAGCGAAAACCCGCAGACACTCGGCCCCCCGTGGAATGAGTTTGACACCTGTGTTTTAGAGTGTTCTATACTTTGCCAAAATTGAATATTGTTCTTAGAAAGTTTACTCAAGCATCTCTGGACATCTAATGAGCATTTTGCATGCATTGAATTTCAGAAACTCACCGTTTACGAGACCGTTTCGGCGGAGCAGAACTGCCGTGTTGACAGGATGCAGAGGCGTGCCATTTAGAGTGACGATTTCCGGTTTGGTAATTACAATGATCGGCCAGCAGATAGTGTCAAAAGTATCTATTAGGATTTCATCTAGAAGAGAGTGGTGTTATTTTATGTTTTGATCGCGTACAGACACGTTACCAGGTGTTTAAATACACTGTTACGTGTATGTAACATTTGGCGTTAAAGGGCTAGAGTCAGCATACTTTTCCATCAACAAACACCTGTTATAGTGCTAGCTGCGCCACCAGAGTCTCTAGGTTTGCGCCCAGGCTCTGTCGCAGCCGGCCGCGACCGGGAGGTCCGTGGGGCGACGCACAATTGGCCTAGCGTCGTCCGGGTTAGGGGGGGTTTGGCCGGTAGGGATATCCTTGTCTCATCGCGCTCCAGCGACTCCTGTGGCGGGCCGGGCGCAGTGCGTGCTAACCAAGGGGGCCAGGTGCACGGTGTTTCCTCCGACACATTGGTGCGGCTGGCTTCCGGGTTGGAGGCGCGCTGTGTTAAGAAGCAGTGCGGCTTGGTTGGGTTGTGCTTCAGTGGACGCATGGCTTTCGACCTTCGTCTCTCCCAAGCCCGTACGGGAGTTGTAGCGATGAGACAAGATAGTAATTATAGCGATTGGATACCACGAAAATTGGGGAGAAAAGGGGATAAAAAAAAAACACCTGTTATGTTCAATGCTGAACATTAGCTTGCCAGCGTGTTTTGCATTAGCCTCTACAACCTCTACAAAGCCCTTTCTCTCCCCCTTTTCCCCTCTCCTCCCTCTCTCTCTTCCCTCCAGCAGTCCAGCTTGGACGTATCCCTCCATCCCACCCAGGCATCAGTCCCACTTCTCTGGTCGGCGGAGGTGGCGGTACCGGGCCAGTAAGGGGCGAATTCTTCAACGACCAGCCCATGTCAGAGCTCATCTCCCAGCTGCTCCACGCCGAGCCCTACCCCAGCATCCGCTACGGACCCCAGTACGGCCAGCAGCAGATGCATGACGCTGGAGGAGGCGCCGTCATGGGCATCGACAACATCTGCGAGCTGGCGGCACGCCTCCTCTTCAGCACCATCGAGTGGGCCAAGAACATGCCCTACTTCCCTGAGCTGCCTGTCACTGAGCAGGTGGCTCTGTTGAGGCTGAGCTGGAGCGAGCTGTTCACCCTGAATGCAGCCCAGTCCGCCCTGCCGCTACACATGGCTCCTTTGCTGGCCGCGGCCGGCTTCCACTCACAGCCCATGTCGGCGGAGAGGGTGGTGTCCTTCATGGACCAGGTGAGGTTGTTCCAGGACCAGATGGACAAGCTGACCCGGCTCCAAGTGGACTCAGTAGAGTACAGCTGCCTCAAGGCCATTGCCCTCTTCTCTCCAGGTCAGTGTACTGGTTGGTCGTCACTCTCTGGTCCAAACCAAAACCCTTACACCTGAGAAATACAACACCTAGTCCTAACAGGCTGCTACTCTGCTGGTTTTAATGTTCACTTTGGCCGGGTTCTTTTGGCTCCGTTTTCAAAATGTCCCCCAACTTACTAGAAATATTGATATACTGCAGTGCCTCACTATACACAATCCCTAGGAATACTATTGCTGAATTGATTCCTAGAAAGAATTATAACTCTTGCTTGTGCCCAGTATTCAAATCTAGACATTAGTCATGCTGATGTAAAGTTCAGTCTGTAGGTCAACATTTCTCATATGAACAGCTTTTTAAAGCGCTATATCTCTGTCCATATGATAAATATTGACCTACACCTCTGCAGAAGCACAACTGACCTTTCAATCAGCATGTCTCATTAATCTCAAGTTGTTTGAGAAGTCATATTCTCTTCCATTACTGTAGCTCCTGCCTGTGTTCTGCACTATAGCGCTGACCATTTATGCACTTCTGATTTACCTTAAGTCCATGCTTAAGTCTGTCTGTGTGCCCTGGTTTGTCCTGTTCAGATGCGTGTGGTTTGACAGACCCCGTCCATGTGGAGTCTCTGCAGGAAAAGGCCCAGGTGGCTCTGAAGGAGTACGAGAGGATGCAGTACCCGGGTCAGCCACAGCGCTTCGGACGTCTTCTCCTCCGTCTGCCTGCTCTCAGGGCCGTGCCCGCTAATCTCATCTCCCAGCTGTTCTTCATGCGCCTGGTGGGCAAGACGCCCATCGAGACCCTCATCAGGGACATGCAGCTGTCTGGGAGCTCCATCAGCTGGCCATATGTCCCTGGGCAGTGAAGAACAGAAGCCTGGGACACACAGGATCCTGGAAGAGGAGCCTGGCTGGAACCTAGAACAAGATGGAGAGGGATTAGCCAGTGATGTCATAAATGTCATAATTCTTAAACGTGCAATATGCAGAAATCGCCCTAACATTTCCTGGTTGCTAAAATTCTAATTGTTTGCCTAATTTCAGTTTATGTGACAAAGAAAGCAGTGTAGGGAATCATTGTATCATCTAAACCGGTGTGAAAAATATTTTCAATAACATTTTTTTTTGCTATTTTCAGCTGTTTGAAGCTGGTATACAAAACGGAAAGTAAAAGACGCAAAAACGTAACTTAAGAATGGGAAGCATAGAAATATAACATAACATAGATATACCGCTTCTTAGACTTGCTTTCAATGAGAATGACAGATCTATAACTAACAGTTCTATGTGAATTTGGTCACCCCAAAAGTTACATATTGCAGCTTTAAGGTCTAATTAAGCCGTTTTTATCTCAAAATCAAATCATTTTTGGGTAACAACTAAGTACCTTACTGTGATTGTTTCAATTAAAATAGTTAAAAAGAAACAAAAATATCTTCTTAGCCAATAGCCAATTCTCAATAAATAATTTTCTAGGACTGTCTGGGAGTGTTCTGAGTGGGGAGGGAAAAACTGAAAACAAGCTGTTATTGGCAGAGGATTGGAACTCTTTCTTATTGGTCTATTGACTAATTTACCACCGGGTGTTGACACCAGGCAGGCCAAAACTCCATCCCACCAAAACAGGCGGAAATTTCAGCCAATCTTTTAAAACAGCTCTTACACTAAAAGGGCATTATAATTTTTTACAATTTCACAGTATTACTCCAACCTCATAGTATGGAAATATATATAAAACACAGGAAAATCACATTTTTGACCACACTGGGCATTAAAGGACATAGTAGACGAGTACTGTATTGCTACTCACTCAGAGAGAGCCACATGGAAATACCAATGAATGGAACTGGAATGAAACCATTCGAACAATTTAGCTGTTCTGTGTGTATTCCAAGGAAATCATACATTTGACTTGGTATATACTTCCTGATCAGTATTATGACCTCATTTTAGTCCTTCTCTACCTCATTCTGGCCCCAGAACTGTGCTCTGAAACACAAACTGTAACTGAAGCCTGTGTGCCACTACTACCTCCATCACCATGACCCCCAACGTGACTCTGTCTGACCCCAGGCTCTGTGTGTCTCTCTGGCTGCTGTGTTAGGTCCCCTGGGTCTCAAATGGGACCCTATGTCCCATAGCTACAATGTATAGGGCTCTGGACAAAATTAGTGCACTGTATGGGGAATAGGGTGCCATTTGAGATTCAGCCGTAAGCGTTTGTGATGCCACAGCCATGGCTAATACTTTCCTTGTATGCTGTTGTCTCCTGAGCCCTCTATTTATGTCAATCTTTGGGTATTGATTTACATGAATGTTGAGCTTATAGTTGGGAATGTAATTATACATGATGCATATGTGGTAATGTAAATCTTTGAATGTTATGCAAATATAAGGACTCTGGACATCTCCATAGTATATTTAGCAATAGCATAAATGCTACAGTACATGCTATGGTGCCGAAAGCTGGCAGAGGGGAATGTCCACTACCGTTCAAAAGTTTGGGGTCACTTAGAAATGTCCTTGTTTTTGAAAGAAAAGCTATTTTTTTGTCCATTAAAATAACATCAAATTGATCAGAAATACAGTGTAGACATTGTTAATGTTGTAAATGACTATTGTAGCTGGAAACGGCTGATTTTTACATAGGCGTACAGAGGCACATGATCAGCAACCATCACTCCTGTGTTGTGTCTCGAACTGTGATTAAATTATATGACATGCTATTTTTTTCAAATTGAACATTTAATTGATTACGTGATTGAATTAATCCATGCAACAATTTAACCATTAATAACCTGGGGCACCACAGGAGCATTAATTTTATATAGAGCGGTTATCTCTCGAATCCACTCTCTTAAAGATATTTTATATCAATAGCAGTCAATTATTAATAGTCACCTCGATCGGTCTCATTCTGATTGTCGTAAGTACTTGGTTATCTGCACAAACCCTAGCTAATATGTTCAATCAGCAATACACAAATTGGCTTAATTATTTATTTACTAAATACCTAAACGATCAAACAGAATTACATATATATACACAGGATAGATCACACATTGATTATTAATCATGTCATGAAAAGCCCCTAGTGGGCTAACCCGATATGACCGCTGGTTACACAAAGGAAGGGTTTGAATGAAAGAGCGGGAAGACTAAGAGACAAAGGGATTGGGTCTATCGGACCCTGAGAAGCTATGCAACCGTAAATAAAGAACCTTATGCATTCCAATAACCGCACATTTGGAAAAGGAAAATGCAAGATATATTAATTTACTCTGAGCTGCACTTCGATTGTCGAAGATAGAGTATAGAGACAAAGTAGAGTTGCAATTCAACAGCTCAGACACAAGAGGTATGTGGCAGGGTCTACAGTCAATCACGGATTACAAAAAGAAAACCAGCCCCGTCGCGGACCAGGATGTCTTGCTCCCAGACAGACTTTTTTGCTCGCTTTGAGGACAATACAGTGCCACTGACACGGCCCGCTACCAAAACCTGCGGGCTCTCCTTCACTGCAGCCGAGGTGAGTAAAACATTTAAACGTGTTAACCCTCGCAGGGCTGCAGGCCCAGACGGCATTCCCAGCCGCGTCCTCAGAGCATGCGCAGACCAGCTGGCTGGTGTGTTTAAGGACATATTCAATCAATCCTTATCCCAGTCTACTGTTCCCACATGCTTCAAGAGGGCCACCATTGTTCCTGTTGCCAAGAAAGCTAAGGTAACTGAGCTAAACGACTACCGCCCCGTAGCACTCACTTCCGTCATCATGAAGTGCTTTGAGAGACTAGTCAAGGACCATATCACCTCCACCCTATCTGACACCCTAGACCCACTCCAATTTGCTTACCGACCCAATAGGTCCACAGATGACGCAATCGCAACCACACTGCACACTGCCCTAACCCATCTGGACAAGAGGAATACCTATGTGAGAATGCTGTTCATCGACTACAGCTCAGCATTTAATACCATAGTACCCTCCAAACTTGTCATCAAGCTCGAGACCGTGGGTCTCGACCCCGCCCTGTGCAACTGGGTCCTGGACTTCCTGACGGGCCGCCCCCAGGTGGTGAGGGTAGGTAACAACATCTCCACCCCGCTGATCCTCAACACTGGGGGCCCACAAGGGTGCGTTTTGAGCCCTCTCCTGTACTTGTTCACCCACGACTGCGTGGCCATGCACGCCTCCAACTCAATCCTCAAGTTTGCGGACGACACTACAGTGGTAGGCTTGATTACCAACAGCGACGAGACGGCCTACAGGGAGGAGGTGACGGCCCTCGGAGTGTGGTGTCAGGAAAATAACCTCACACTCAACGTCAACAAAACAAAGGAGATGATTGTGGATTTCAGGAAACAGCAGCGGGAGCACACCCCTATCCACATCAACGGGACAGTAGTGGAGAAGGTGGAAAGTTTTACGTTTCTCGGTGTACACATCACGGACAAACTGAATTGGTCCACCCACACAGACAACGTTGTGAAGAAGGCGCAGCAGCACCTCTTCAACCTCAGGAGGCTGAAGAAATTCGGCTTGTCACCAAAAGCACTCACAAACTTCTACAGATGCACAATCGAGAGCATCCTGTCGGGCTGTATCACCGCCTGGTACGGCAACTGCTCCGCCCACAACCGTAAAGCTCTCCAGAGGGTAGTGAGGTCTGCACAACACATCACCGGGTGCAAACTACCTGCCCTCCAAGACACCTACACCACCTGATGTCACAGGAAGGCCATAAAGATCATCAAGGACAACAACCACCCGAGCCACTGCCTGTTCACCCCGCTATCATCCAGAAGGCGAGGTCAGTACAGGTGCATCAAAGCAGGGACCGAGAGGCTGAAAAACAGCTTCTATTTCAAGGCCATCAGACTGTTAAACAGACACCACTAACATTGAGTGGCCGCTGCCAACATACTGACTCAACTCCAGCCACTTTAATAATGGGAATTGATGGAAATTATGTAAAAATGTATCACTAGCCACTTTAAACAATGCCACTTAATATAATGTTTACATACCCTACATTACTCATCTCATATGTATATGTATATACTGTACTGTATATCATCCACTGCATCTTGCCATCTTTATGTAATACATGTATCACTAGCCACTTTAAACTATGCCACTTTATGTTTACATACCCTACATTACTCATCTCATATGTATAGACTGTACACTATACCATCTCTTGCCTATGCCGTTCTGTACCATCACTCATTCATTTATCTTTATGTACATATTCTTTATCCCTTTACACTTGTGTGTATAAGGTAGTAGTTGTGGAATTGTTAGGTTAGATTACTTGTTGATTATTACTGCATTGTCGGAACTAGAAGCACAAGCATTTCGCTACACTCGCATTAACATCTGCTAACCATGTGTATGTGACAAATAGGATTTGATTTGATTTGATTTGAGATGGAAGACTGGTTTACCCAGCAGAGATCACCATTGTCCTTTGAAGAATCTTTCTGGTTGTAGTGTTGTAGAGCGGATACGTAAAAGTACCCTGTTGTTCTTCGTAGATTGTCTGTTCTTTCCTAGGCCACGTCCATTTACAGCTGCAGCTGATAACTCGATGTCTAGGATGTATCACTTCTTTAGTGAATAATCGTTCAAAGTTCATACCAAGTTGCGAGCTTGTGCTGTATTCTGTCTGGTCTAGTTGAAATTCACCATTCCAGCCTGGTGATCGTCACCTCCACGTTGAAATTCACCCTTATAAACGTATGGACACCAGACCTCACGCCGTCGGGAACTGAATTTGACTTCCGTCAACGGGCTTTTGTACTGGGGGAGAGAAAGGTGTTTTTCATAGTTCTCAACTAATGTCTGTTCACTTGGGCGTGGCCGCTGAGTCGGCCTACATTTTACTATGAAACAATTCTCTTATGTAGGAGGCAAAAATTACATCTAATCTTTTCACAAATATGGCATCTTCATTTAATAGTACCTGCAAAACACCAGTCTTAACGTCAACAGTGAAGAGGCGACTCCGGGATACTGGCCTTCTAGGCAGAGTTGCAAAGAAAAAGCCATATCTCAGACTGGCCAATAAGAAGAAAAGATTAAGATGGGAAACAGAACACAAACATTGGACAGAGGAACTCTTCCTAGAAGGCCAGCATCCCGGAGTCGCCTCTTCACTGTCGACGTTGAGACTGGTGTTTTGCGGGTACTATTAAATGAAGCTGCCAGTTGAGGACTTGTGAAGCGTCTGTTTCTCAAACTAGACACTCTAATGTACTTGTCCTCTTGCTCAGTTGTGCACCGGGGTCTCCCACTCTTTCTATTCTGGTTAGAGACAGTTTGCACTGTTCTGTGAAGGGAGTAGTACACAGCATTGTACGAGATCTTCAGTTTCTTGGCAATTTCTCGTGTGGAATAGCCTTCATTTCTCAGAACAAGAATAGACTGACACGTTTCAGAAGAATGTACTTTGTTTCTGCCCATTTTGAGCCTGTAATCGAACCCACAAATGATGATGCTCCAGATCCAACTAGTCTACAGATGGACAAAAGGTTTTTACAATGATCAATTAGCCTTTTAAAATGATAAACTTGGATTAGCTAACACAGCGTTTCATTGGAACACAGTAGGGATGGTTGCTGATAATGGGCCTCTGTAGATATTCCATTAAAAAATCAGCCGTTTCCAGCTATAATAGTAATTTACAATATTAACAATGTCCACACTGTGTTTCTGATCAATTTGATGTTATTTTAATGGACAAAAAATGTGTTTTTCTTTCAAAAACAAGGACATTTCTAAGTGACCCCAAACTTTTGAATGGTAGTGTAATCAAATTAATTTATAGACCGATAAGCATTATGGTCAAATGTATTTACATCGACTGCTATTTCCATCAATTAGCATTATTTTGCAATGGGATGTTTTTTTTCTCCCGTTCATTTTGGCATCAACAGTTTTATTTATAATCTTTTCCAACGACAACTACCGGCTAACGGAAACCCTGGTGTGCATGTGTGCCCGCGTGCAAGTGTGTATGTGCCTGCCTGACTGCCTTCCTGCATGTGTGTCACCTCTCCCACTGCTCTGAGTCCAGATCGTTGCCGGTCTCTCCTCCCGTGGTATACTCTGTCTCATACTGTGATTTGTCCAGCTCAGGGTTGAGCCGGCGCCTCTTCCCACTGTTGGCTGAGGGCTTATTTACCCCCCCCCCCCCCCCCCCGCCTCCTCAGAGGGGCTGAAACTGTACCCCTGGGAGGGCTGGTGTGAGGGGAGGCTAATCAGACGCTCCAAATACCTGAAGCACAACAATAAGATTCAATATAAACTCAACATGTAATATAGAGACTCTGAATAGTGTATTTCATGAACATGTGAATAGGTCTAGACAATAGAGACCCATCCACTTAGCTAGATGTGGCTGGGGGGTGTTTATAGCCTCTCTTTCACATGCCCCATCAATTTAGAGAAGTGTGTCTGAGTAGGCCTCATCTACGAATGCAAAAATATTTGCATCTGGAATTTGTCTTTCAGCATCAGTAGAACGTGCCTGACTCTCCTCCACCAGTCATACAAGGAAAATGGTCTAATGCAGTGGTCAGCAACCCGTTGATCACAATTGACTTGTCTATCTCCAAGGGACCTTCTCTGTCTCTGGCTCATACTCCAGTCCAGTTGGTAAGTAAGGCACCTTAAAGTTGGTTGCCAGACGCCATATAAAATCCACAGAAGAAGAAGGTTACCAAAGATGTTTATATATCTAATCCAAGATAGACCACAGCCACATAGTGGGCAGAACATACAAGGGGTTGGGCAGAGCCAAGCACGAGCTAGCGAAATCCTATTGGCACGTTGTAGAATGTATTTGCATAACTACATTCGCCCCTTCTACTCCTACACAACGCATTTTTTTTTTTACTTTGGCAAAGGGTAAAGTCTACAAAACAGTCCACTCTGTTCTTAACATGTTCTAGAAATGGGAGAAATGGGACAGAAAACATGATTGAGATCAAATGTTTAATTGATTAGAAAATTAGCAGAATGTCGGCCAAAATCCGTCTTGCTCTATCTTCTCCCACTGCCTTGCCACTGGGCTTCCTTTCATCACCATATTTGGTGGTGAGTGGAATTGCCTACCGGATGCTTCAGATTTATACGTACAGTGAAAGATCTGTCTCATTGTTCTATCTGTGAGGTTACTGGTGAAGGAGAGTTGAGGCGTGTCCCCTCAGCCAACTCCCTCCCTAGAAGCCTAATTTCATTTGTTGTTTTGTGTGGTGCTCTGCTACTGCGTAAAGTGTTCGGACGAATTTGCTGTCAATCTCCGACCAAACTCTACTTATGGTCGGTTGATTAAGGGATCAGTAGGAGTTACCAGTGAGATTAAACTGGGATCTAAGGCAACTTAATGCGATATCGCAAGAGTCCTCGGACTTCATGCCATTTTCAGGTGCATTTACGTTAGTTTGATAGCTAGCTAGCCAGCCTATCAGTTAACGCTAACAAGCCACTCAAGAAACTGAAGATGTCCGACTCCGACATAATGTCTTCAACTGAAGACAGAGCCAAGGAGATTTTGAAGGGTTTTAAACTGTATCCTTTTCAATTAATGGTTTGCCTGGTTGTTCACCTATCTAAGTTAGCTGCCCTAAGTAAGCTGCCGTAGCTAACTAGCCAGGTGGTGTTGCTTGCTGGCTCTTGCTGTTTGTCACACGTTGGCGTAACTAGTTAGTGAACCTAGCCAACTAATATTGTCAGTCTGATAGTTTGACGGTAGCGGTGTTGCAAGTGTCTTTCTGGGCCATCCTGCTTCTAGCTGGTTTGCTGGCAAGTTACCTAGCTAGATAACCGGCCTAGCTAGCTAGACACTGCAGCTGTAACGTTATGTGGTAGATAAATTTACTAACTTAGCTAGTTAGTCAAATTGGACAAGGAGGTAGTGGGACATGCACACAGGTTAGGTGTTAGCTAAATGGGTGTCTTAGCTACTTAGCTGGCTGGTTCTGACTTGAATTTAACTTGGGTAGCCGTTTGCTGATGCTCCCTGTATCTGTCCATGCATACTGAACAGTATTGCTAATTGTCTTGCTTTGCCTATTGTACTGGAGAATGCTTTAATAAATTAAAACAGCCTGTACAGTGGCTAAAATCAAAGAAAATATTATTTAAAATAAGTGTCTGGCTGGAAGGGTGATCTATACTGAACCTGTTGGACATTACTGGAACTGTTGGTGGGGCAGTGGGAAATCTGACAGTTTACCTCCTGTAATCACCATCTTAACTCAACATGCATTTTTAATCATACCATAGTGGAGTTTGTTTGATGTACCTTCTGTGGGTATTTTTTTTTTCATCTCCTAGCTGGGTAGAAGCCCTTTCTCTGGTTTACATAACACAAGCCACTGGTCCCAAAATAGGCACAGTAATGCGGACGAGAATAATCACACCTGCGTTGCTTCCACCGGCTTAACATGGACTGAAGGCCCATTATTTAATTCCACTCTGTACTTTACATTTTTTTTGGTAGTACTAAGGGTATACAGTTGCATAGGTAAGAATCCTGACTGTTGTGACAGGCTGTGGATCTGTGTGTGACCTTCCTTGGGCAGGCTTCATTTTCTAGGCTGGTAATTCTTAAATCCTTGATTTGCAAGGATGGGGATTTGCTGCCTTATGGTCCTCCTCCTAACAGGTCTGGTGACTGAGTTTAGGGTGTTACCACTGCATGGAGCCCTGGCTGCATACACATACTCATTTCAGGACCTTTGTGAAGAAGTTAGGCCTATGCAGTTAAGGGTGGTGGGTAGCCTAGTGGTTAGATCATTGGTCCAGTAACTGAAAGGGTGCTAGTTCAAATCCCCGAGCTGTCGAGGTAAAAAATGTTCTGCCAGTGTACAAGACAGTTAACCAACTGTTCCTAGGCCATAATTGTAAAAAAGAATTTGTTCTTAACTGACTTGCCTGGTTAAATAAAAAAAAACACATGTTTTGGGTTGTAGAGGACGGTCAAGCTGTTTTGTTTAAGTTGATCCTCCTGAGACCAAGCAATCAATTTGTGAGGAATTGTCAGTCTTTGAACTAAAGACAAACTCCTTCCTTCCCCTCGATAGTTGGGTAACCAGCATCAGGTTAATTGTGATTACAACGTCACAAAGGAAATCTGTGGATGCTGCTGTTTCTAAGGTTTTTCAACAAATTAATCTAGAAGTTGTGTATTTATTGCTGATCAAAGTTGTTGATCACGGAGTGCCATATAGTGACTATTGCGTTGAGGTTACAGGAACACTTCCCTGGCATGACTGGCTTTTTGACCTGTAGGTCTTATGCAATAAAGGTAATTATAGAAAGTTCAAGAATTTGCTTCACAGCGGGGAGTATTCAAAGAAAGCACAGGACCTGCTACAACTCAGCTTCAGCACCAATTTGCTTCTTTGGATACTGATAAGGGTATCATAGTTGCTTTCAGTTAGTACACTTTCTAAGGCTAGCATAATATTCATGTTCTTTAATGACTAAGTAGAACCTGAAAGTGTGCATAATCAGATTCAAAACTTTGATTCCTGGGAATGGCCTTGCTTCCATAGTACACTAATGTATTTTATAGAATAACATCAGTAGTCCCTTCATTGCCCTACAGTAGGTCACTGTATTGGAAAAATCTGCACATGAACACAAGTAGCTAGGTTAATTAGACATGCATCTGACAAAGTCCATACATGACTCCGTTGCGTTCCGTTTCTTGGTGTGATGCTACATCGGGCTTCCAGGCCTGTACAGGAGCACAGTGCTTCAACATGGCCTCTGTTATATACCTAAGACGGGCAGAGGCTGGCCTCTGAGGAGAATGCAGTGTGCGCTGCAGCCAGTTTCTGCTTCCCCTGAGTGGACATGACTTGCATGTAATCTTTCCCTGGAACAAACTGATCCACAGAACTATGAACACAAGGACTAGCTAACCAAACAGTGGTAGTCTGAGTTGATGCTGGACTCCGCTATTTGCTACTTTTAGAAGTTTTTCAATGAGTTGCACAAACCATGTGTTTTTGACAATTAGGCCTGTGTATAGATACAATTGTGATTTAAAAAATAAAATAATAATTGTTACACTGTTTACTTGGTGAGATGTAGCCTATTCATTTTCATTTCTCGTGTCTATTGCATGTGTATTGGTCATGCATTCACATGTGTTTTGCATCAATGAGCTACTCTTTAAAAATAGATGGGGCTGTAGGGAGGCTATCATGCCCATAAGGGCTAATTAAGAAGCCTGTGAGTGTTGTGGGACCAGGGTCTGCCACCCCTTCCGCAGATCTCCCCTGCTTAGCACCAGGGATGTCCATATGTGTGATCCAGGAGACGTCACCTTTTCCGCCACCGGGCCTAACTAGTTGGCTGCAGAATAAATTTAAACTCGACTACCCTATCCAGGCCTATTATGAAGTAAGTGTCTATGACCTTGGCATGTACTGGAAACATTTAGCTTCATTGTTTTTATGCAGCCAGTTAATGAGCTTAACACGGAGGCCACGTTTTTAAAATAATTCGCATTGAAAAAGTAGCAGCAGCAGCTTGTATTACAGTTCATTCATAAATGGTAAGCTGGGTAGACACTGCTTTGTCCCCCAGACAGTCATTGTCCAGCAGGGCTGACAACTGTTCAATTAATTTGTCTAGGTAACAGCCAACAGCCACTTCACACAAAGCATCCTAGTCATTTAGAGATTGAAAGAGGGTGCCTATACAGGCCTATGTTTTCAAAGGAAGTTTCTATTAAGATGAGAGCTGTGGACTTCGTTGATCATTCTAGAAGGATGTGGAAGCTGCTGGGGGGGAGGCAACTGAGCTCTTGGTGGGCTCACTGGGCTGCAGTCAGATTTGAAAGGCTAAAGTGGTTCAAAGCGCCACACATTTCATCTCACTAAGACAGCCCTACTCTACAGTAGCTTGCTAGCCAAGCTCAGTGTTGAGGTTGGTCGCGTCATGTTTGCGTGACTTATTTTCCTATCTGCTTTTTAAAATATTTGACCATCATTCAGTCAAGGCCCCTATTTGTTTGAAAGAGTTTATCCCATGTGGGGAATGACTTGACTGACACTTTACTCCTCCATTTTCATTATTTTGCTGTTAGAAGCTGGTGGCCTGGTGCTGACACCCTGTTGCTCCCTGTGTGTGTTGAGCGGGAGGAAGAAGAGCAGCACAGATGGTTTTGAGACTGGGGGAGGTCAGGTGCTTCTGACATAGTACCCTCTAGTTGACACAACAGCTATATCTTCCAGTTGGCTTTTTATTCCCAGAGCTGAGTTAGAAATTCTTTGTTCTGTCTGTTAGCACTTGCACCAGCTGGAGTACTGTTACCCACTTGCCTTGGCTTGTACCACATGACCTATTAGAAGAGGTTAGCTAGTAGTAGCTAAATAATCATGGGTGGCTTTAATCCACTAGAATAGCTCACTCCAATAAAAGAACATGGCGTGAGAGCTGGTGTAAATGACTAGGGCCACACACGGCGGCTCTTGAAGAATGCAAATGGGAATACCCGGCTTTCAATTTTGGCTTTAACACATGCCAGTTCCCCTGTACTCCCAAAAATAAACTCGGTGAAATTAAATGACTAAAACCAGTATGTAGAAAATATAATTGACCTATTATTTTACGATATAATCTTTGAGAACTAAAAATCACCATATTGTTTTTTCAGTTGGCTGCCACTATCCTAGCTTGATGGGTTAGCTTTTCCTGTTACCTTGTGTGCCACCTTGAGGAATACTGGTATTACTTCATTGATACACTGAGGGAAATTTTTGCCACTTGCTATAGACAAACAACTTGGACAAGGCTACTGCTGTCAAACCCATGACTGTGTAGTATTCCTTGACTCCTGGTCTCCCAGAAACTGGATGAACCTGCGTGATGCTGAGACTGGGAAGGTGCTGTGGCAGGGAACAGAGGACCTGTCTCTTCCTGGGGTTGAACACGAAGGTACCGGAACCTCCTGAGGTTAACTGTTGGCTTTCCTCCTGGTGTAGAAAATGTATTATCAGGCCATATCTTCCTACCACTACCAAGATGACCACTGTATTTATGATTGATTTTATTCAACATAAATAAATACTGGAATTGATACATACAGTATGCTTTACAGACATCAAATTGGAAATGTAAGTAAATCTAACTCAATTTTAAAGAAGCAAGGCATTCACAGCAACTCTGACCACTTCATTAATGACTGTCCATGGCCTCAGTCCTGCTTTGTTGACCACTCCATTCTAACCATCCCAGCAGTTTGTCCTCAAGAACTTGAACCCTAACCAATGTCAAAATTTGGCTTGTGTGATACCCCGGTATATGTTATATTTCGAAATGCCAACAGAATTATTTTTCAATATCGTAAGGGGGGAAAAAAGCAGTGCGTGCTACTCCGCTTATAACTAACTATAAGTTGAGTGTAACATCTAAGATGTCAAATGTGTTATATCCAGCTCAGGGATAAAATGGAGCTGTGAAATAAAATGGACTTGAAGTAAGTATGATTTAGACCAATAGCTATGCATTTTGTTTGCTGTGTGGCTTGATGTCAAGCTCAAGCGTCTTGGTTACAGAAGACATTCAATCCCCCCCCCGATCATGATCCCTGTTGCCTAAATTGTTTTGTGCATGTTTTTTTTAAATGGAAATTGTACCCCTTGTGTGCACATTTTGTAATGCGTATAGTACAGAAACTGTATGACGTTATGAAAATCTGGATACCGCCTAACCCTAGTCAAAATGATTATCAATTTACCTCTGCACATAGTTATATACACAACATTGATATTAGAATCTACAGAAAATGCCGGTAGTGAGAAAGTAGCCTAGGTCTTGGTAAACATCAGGCTGTTGTGTTGAGTGCATCTATTCTCTCCTAATTAGTAGTTTGACTGTCCCATTCATTTCCTTGCAGCCCGAGTCCCCAAAAAAATCCTCAAGTCCAAAGCTGTGTCCAGAGAGCTAAATTTCTCTTCGTCAGAAAAACTGGAAAAGTTCCGCCTTGAACAGAAGGTTTTCTTCAAAGGCCAATGTTTAGAAGGTACTAGTCTATTTGATCTGTTTCAATCTTGTTGTTATACAGATACTCAATAAGAATGCAATGTCTGTGCATAGTGAATGCACTCACCACATGTATTTTGTGTGTCTCTCTCCTCTACCTGCAGAATGGTTCTTTGAGTTTGGCTTTGTGATTCCCAACTCCACAAACACATGGCAGTCTTTGATAGAGGCAGCGCCAGAGTCTCAGATGATGCCCGCAAATGTTTTAACGTAAGGATATGCAACAACAACAAAAAATTGGGCTTTTTGGTCATTCTCCTACAGTTGGGTTGTGCAATTGTCAGTAGTATACAATATGCACTCACTAGGCTACATCTTGAGTAAGTCATTAGGCTACAGTGAGATTCCTTCAACTCACTTTTTTTTTAATGCTAAACTTGCAGGAAACTGTCATTTCTGTTATGGGACTGCTTTGCCTCATACTTTGCAGCTAGTGGTCAGTGTCTGCTGATTTGTAACATTTATTTTTCTCTCCCTTGCAGTGGGAATGTTGTTATAGAGACCAAGTTCTTTGATGACGACCTTCACGTCAGCACCTCCCGGGTACGACTTTTCTACGTCTGAAGAGGTACACCTTTTTTTTTTTTTTTTTTTTTCAACCCTTGAAGTGGGGAGGACCAGGCATACACTGCTGATTGTTGTTTTTCAGTGGTCACAGGATGCCATGTTCAAAGGAGTGCATTTGTCTTCTACAGTGACAGCAGCACGAAAGAAACCAAAATCCAACCAAGATCACACTGGCTTCTTGGCAGACAAGACTTTTTGTATGTAAATATATATATATATGGGCAATGACCATGCTCATGACAGACAACCATGTAAATTATTTTATTTGTACATTATTTTTTCCTTGTCATTCCAGAAATGTAACCCTAAGATGTACACTGCTCTTGTAACCTTGCATTTGTAATTTTTGCTTTCAGTTGATGTGGTTGCTGATATTCTCATTGTTTGGATTTTTTTTTAGATTGAACTAAATCTGTAAAATAGGCTGTTTATTACTACATGAATTAAAAGATGTCAGGAAGAAAAAAAGCCATTGCCTTTTTTTTTGTAGTTGAATTTTAACTGTCACTGAATGACAGTTCGTGCATAAGATATTTTGTATCCTGGGAGTACATACTTGCCAAGTGAGGCACAAGGTACCTGTGTGAAAACAGAACTAATCTGTTCATAACTTAACTACAGCCACTCAACACTTTGATAAACCTGTGGGCTGTTAAAGGTAGTCGCAGCGCTGCAGATATTGAGATGTAAGACTTGTCAAGGTTTGCGTCAATCAAATCTGGTATCAGGATAAAATGTGATTCAGAGTCACCGAATATACTTTAAGTATTTTTATTAAACTCAAGCGAAAAATGGTAAATGCAGTTTTTGTATTTACGGGTTCGCTGTATCACCACGCAGGGCAAACAGAGAACTGACTCGAATGATACAATCAACATTTGTTATACTGTGGCGGCAGAGAGTTCCAACTCGTTCGTTGGCCTATCACAGTAGAGGCTTAGACTCATTAGCCTGTCGGTGGCGCCCAGGCTGGTCCCAGCCCCACAGCGCTCCAGATGTCCGGCACTGTTACTGTGTAGATTACGCTCCCACACCCTAGAAACTGAGGTCAGACAGTTCTGTAACACTGAGCTATTTGCACCTGCATAGAAAACATACTGTTCCCGCTCAAGGTTAACCACAGCTTCTCAGCACAGTATCTGGGGAAAAATGTTACTTCCAGCACACACACAGGCACCCAGGCCAACAGTTGCTAATATTCAATCACATGTGATATAGTATTGGGTTATAGCGCAATAAACACAGATCCTCACAAACTTCACTCTGTCACATACAGCGTGGTAGTCACAGGACCAAAACAGTGGAAGTTTGAGCCTTGTGCTTAAATAATCTTGTGGAAATTGACCGGATATGCTGTTTACTTTCTGTATCTATACTGAACAAACATGCATGCAACAATTTAAATGGTTTTACTGAGTTACAGTTCATAAAAGGAAATCCATTAGGCCCTAATCTACAGATTTCGCATGACTGGGCAGGGGTACAGTTTTTCCCCACAAGGGCTTAATTGCAGACCAATACTGTCCAGGTGGCTGGTCTCAGACAATCCTGCTGGTGTGGTTACATGTGGTCTACTGTTGTGAAGCCAGTTGGCTGTACTGCCAAATGATCTAAAACGACTGTCTTATGGTAGAGAAATTAACATTCAATTCTCTGGTGGACATTCCTGCAGTCGGCATGCCAATTGCACACTAAACTTCAAACATCTGACATTGTGTTGTGACAACTGCACATTTTAGTGGCCTTTGTCCCCAGCACAAGGTGCACCTGTGTCATGATCATGCCGTTTCTTGATATGCCACACCTGTCAGGTGGATGGATTGTCTTGGCAAAATAGAAATGCTCACTAACAGGGATGTAAAACATTTGTGCACAATTAAAAATGTTTTTTTGTGCGTATGGAACATATCTGGGATATTTCATTTCAGCTCATGAAACGTGACCAACACTACAATTTGCGTTTGTAATTTTCAGTAATATCAAATGAAACTTGTCACATGCGCCAAACACAACTTGTAGTAGACCTTACTGTGAAATGCATACTTGCAAGCCCTTAACCAACAATGCAGTTCAAGAAAAGAGAATATTTACTAAATAAAATACAGGGGATACCGAGTCAATGTGCGGGGGTACAGGTTAGTGATGTAATTTGTACATATAGGTAGGGATAAATTGACTATGCATAGATAACCAGTGAGTAGCAGCAGTGTAAAAACGTCATATCACTGAGTCTACCTTTAACTTTGAATGTACTCCATTGAACACAAGCCCACAAGAGGGCAGCTATATAATTTCGAGCTGCATTGAACTCAAGTCCCTGAAAGCCTTTCACCTGAATGTGCAAAGACAAAGTTGTCTCTGATGACCATAGAGAGAGTGGACTCTTTGTAGCTGTGTCATTATTGCGTCTGTGACAGCATGGGCAGCGCCATTGAGGCTATCTGCATTTTGACGTAGTCAATGTTTTTCTTCATTGGCTGATCCCTCATGACCCGGTTGGACATGACTCTGACAGGGTCACCAGGAAGGATCAGCCAATGGAGTTGGAAGTCCCACCTAGTTGACTTCATTAAAATGGTGGAAGCCCTCATTGGCTAAAACAGCCTTGTGGCCACTAGAAAGAAGGCTCTATCAATCTCTATGGTGATGACACGTTCATTGGTCACGACCTTGGATATCTACTGCAAGCATGGCGAATAAAGAGCCCAACGTGAGTATTTCAAATAGCAACCACACTGACTAAAGACAAAGTCAGGACATACCTTATTATTGTGAAATTAGTTTAGTATTTTACACAAACGTGTTTTATTGCCTTGTAACGTTAGACTATGATTTAAAGAGGAGATCGAGGTAGCTATCTTAGCTAGCAAGCTAACGACGATAGCTACGCAGGTCGTTTTTCTGACTTGCCTATCTTCACTCAGCAAAGCGTAACTATGCCAGCTTTCAAACTATAGCTAGGTCTTTTTTAGATTTCATATGGAAGGGAAGGTTTGCCAATTTAGGTAATTTAGGTAAACCGCTCACTAACCAACTAGAAAATGGCCAGTTCTCTTGTTGCAACAATGGTTGCAAGCTTGGATGACTGATAATAACTAGTCAAATTTTAGCTAGCGAGTTTCTTGATGAAGTATGGGAAAATATTGTCGTTTGGAATAACGTGTGTGTACACACACTCATTCATTCAAGGGTTTTTCTTTATTTTCCTATTTTCTACATTGTAGAATAATAGTGAAGACATCAAAACTATGAAATAACATGGAATCATGTAGGAACCAAGATCGTGTTAAACAAAACAAAATATATTTGAGATTGATCAAAGTAGCCACCCTTTGCCTTGGCGACAACTTTGCACACTTGACATTTTCTCAACCAGTTTCACCTTCAAGACAGTTGGAAAAGCATTCCAGATGAAGCTGGTTGAGAGAATGCCAAGAGTGTGTAAAGCTGTCAGAGCAAAGGGTGGCTACTTTGAAGCATCTCAAATAAAAAATACATGTTTTATTTAACTTTTTTTGGTAACAACATGATTCTATATGTGTTATCTAATAGTTTTGATTTCTTCACTATTGTATATTTTTAAAAAGAAACGTTGAATGAGTAGGTGTCTCCAAACTTTTGACTGGTACTGATATATTATTACATACACTTTTTAAAGAATGCCATGGCGGGCAGCGGTGCAACTTAGTAGTTGCCCAAAAACCCACGACCAATACATTTTGACCCGTGGCATCGTTTTCGAAGTAGACCAATTTGGCCATGGCAACCCTGTTATCATAAAACATGCAGGTAGCTGAGAAAGCTCAACTGCGCCTCCATATAAGAAAACGGAGTTGCGCGTTCGTCAGCTAACATGCAAGTTACTTGCATATCAGTTTATGTGGAAAACATTGGTGTAAGTGCTGCTAGTTTACATGCTCATTCATTACTCAAAGACCTGCACAATCCACAGTTCCATAATACTATAAATAGGGATGCACAATATATTTGTGAACATATCGGAATCGGACGATATTAGCAAAAAATGCCAACATCGGTATTGGCCCGATGTCTGGTTTAACGCTGTCGTTAAAAACCGATGTCATAGCTACCGTGCATACCTTTATAACGTAGGTACATGACGTAAGGACGCCAGGTAAAATTTTGCGCTACACGTGCAACACAGCATTCCTAACCTAGCCCACAATGTATGCTGTGTGGATCGAGCAGTCAACAAGTCGAGCAGTCATTTGAAAGAGTAAGTATATCAGTGAGACAACTCGAATGCGAATTGAGAACAAATTCTTATTTACAATGACGGCCCGGACCACGGTGGGCTAATTGTGCGCCACCCTATGGGACTCCCAATCACGGCCGGATGTGAAACAGCCTGGATTCGAACCAGGGACTGTGTAGTGACGCCTCTTGCACAGAGATGCAGTGCCTTAGACCGCTGTGTCCATGTGTGTGTTAACTATAACTGTACAAGAATGCTTAAAAGACAGCTAAAATGTTAAATATCGGTTATCGGTATAATTGTTTTGGGGGGGGGGGGGGGGGGGCAAGGAAAATATTGGATATCGGTATCGGCCAAAAATGTCATATCGGTGCATCACTAACTATAAATGGTCAAGAATATTTGAGATGGAGACAATGACACTGACAGGTCTAGGCCACAGTACCCCTTAAGACCACTAGATGGGATAATGGTGATAAATTAGCTGGACCATCACAACAAGCCCTCCAAAACACTTAATGTGCAGTGTATTACTGACCTGATGATAAATAAACAGTGGTAAAAGTGTAATATTTTGTGAAGACATAAGCTCTGTCCAATAGCAACAACACATTTTTTTTCCCCGTCTTCCCAGCGGTTCCTGACAAACCTGAGGGACCTGGCCAGTCGTATGTCTGGCGCGGGGGGCAAGGGAGCAGGAATAGGCCTCAAGCTGCTCATTGGGGCTGGAGCTCTGGCCTATGGGGTCAAAGAAGCTACATTCACAGGTAAGCCTAACCTAGCGTCTGGTAGTGAAATGGGTAACACTATTATCACGATAATGACTGCACCCCTCTAACGTTGTGTGGAATGGTTTGTTCACAGTGGATGGAGGTCAGAGAGCAATAATCTTCAACAGAATCGGGGGCATGCAGATGGACACAGTGCTGGCTGAAGGACTGCACTTCAGGTAGGCCTACACTCTGACTCTGTCCAGGGGTTTATAATGAAGCCAGGGTTGACATGATCAGTTGGCTCGACGCAAAGCTAAATTCACATGACCATATTTAAACTGAACTGTTTTTGTTGTTCTTCAGGATACCATGGATCCAGTACCCCATAATCTATGACATTAGAGCCAGGCCCAGGAAGATTGCTTCATTAACTGGAAGCAAAGGTACATGATTGCTGAAATAGGGGGATACATTTTTTTATCCAGTATGGATGCATGTAGACCAATACATTATGTCCAGCAGATCAGTAAAGATTTGAGGCTTTCAGATCAGTAAAGATGGAAGATAAGGTAAAGGAAGATACAGCCCTGACTTCTCTCTCTTACCTCTGTAGATCTGCAGATGATTAACATTGGGCTGCGTGTGCTGTCCCGTCCTGTGGCCGCCAACCTGCCTGCCATGTACCAGCAGCTGGGGAAGGACTATGACGAGAGAGTACTACCCTCCATCGTCAACGAGGTGCTGAAGAGCGTGGTGGCCAAGTTCAATGCCTCGCAGCTCATCACTCAGAGAGCACAGGTATGGCAGAGTGACTCGCACAGGTAGCCTAAATCTCATCATTCAGAGAGCACCGGTACTGCCACACAGTCTCAGGATTATATGGTACAAAGGTTGTGTACTTAACCAGTCTCTGCTTAAAAAGTGACTGTCCCTAAAAAGCAACTTCTCGTTTTGAAAGTGGCCCATGTGGCATCGATATGAGTCAGATTTCTTTTTTCTAGTGTCAAAATTGACGACAAGGTGTAAATAGGATAATTTTGGTCATAAATTCAGTCTCGTGCAAAACGGAGAATTGGGAGATAATAGGAAAAAAATGTATGTCATGGATTGAAAGGTACTGTAACGGTATTTCTTGGGTTGTGTTTATTTCAACCCTACCGACAGCTGGCAGCACCCAAGTAATCATCAATTTGGAGCGTAGCTGCACATAACCCAATTGTAATGCCCATGGTCAATTTGGTTTGACATTTGATATCCCTATGGGGCTAGTTAGGGACCATCAGTGAATTACACAATGTACATGGGACAATATTTTCAAATGTCAATAGCTCCAAATTTCAATGAGTAGGTTTACTAATAATTTGATATTAAACTGATTATGGCAGTAGGCAGATTACTCGATATTCATGTAAACACCTTGCTCTGCATAACTTAATTGGCGTGAGGTCAAAATCGAAGTAAGCATACGCTGATTAAAACACCTTATTTTCTGAGCAATCTTTTGAATTATTGGGACATGTAAACACCTTAATTGGCGTTCCAGCGGGGTGTATTTGATCTGCGCATGTGCTAGCACCAGCCGATAGAGCCTCCCTCTTTAGTGCGAGTGAAGTGAGTTCGGAAAAACAATGTGTGCGTCCTTAGAAGTAATTTTCACATACAAACTTTGGATCACTACTGGCTTTAAGCAAACTAGTGGTGGGTGTTTAGAGCAATACAGGCTGTATCTAAGGCTCAGCCAATCATTTACATAAAATAATGCAGCATGCGACTGAAGAGACAACCCATTTGCTAGTTTCCAGATCAGCGCGCACTCTGGAAATACAGCGGGAGTGTGGAAAGACAGTTTGTCAGTTACAGTTTGTTTAGTTAACATTGCCTGCTATCATGAATTTCTTTTAACTAGGGAAATTGTGTCACTTCTCTTGCGTGCTGTGCAACAGAGTCAGGGTATATGCAGCAGTTTGGGCCACCTGGCTCATTGCGAACTGTGAAGACTATTTCTTCCTAACAAAGACAGCCAACTTCGCCAAACGGGGGATGATTTAACAAAAGCGCATTTGCGAAGAAAGCATAATCGTTGCACGAATGTACCTAACCATAAACATCAATGCCTTTCTTAAAATCAATACACGGAAGTATATATTTTTAAACCTGCATATTTAGTTAAAAGAAATTCATGTTAGCAGGCAATATTAAAGGGAAATTGTGTCACTTCTCTTGCGTTCATTGCACGCAACAGTTTGTGCCGCCTGGCTCGTTGCGAACTAATTTGCCAGAATTTTACGTAATTATGACATAACATTGAAGGTTGTGCAATGTAACAGGAATATTTAGACTTATGGATGCCACCCGTTAGATAAAATACAGAACGGTTCTGTATTTCACTGAAAGAATAAACGTTTTATTTTCGAGATGATAGTTTCCGGATTTGACCATATTAATGACCTAAGGCTTGTATTTCTGTTTGTGATTATGTTATAATTAAGTCTATGATTTGATAGAGCAGTCTGACTGAGCGGTGGTAGGCAGCATCAGGCTCGTAAGCATTCATTCAAACAGCACTTTTGGGCGTTTGCCAGCAGCTCTTCGCAATACTTTAAGCGCTGTTAATGACTTCAAGCCTATCAACTCCCAAAATTAGGCTGGTGTAACTGATGTGAAATGGCTAGCTAGTTAGCGGGGTGTGCGCTAATAGCGTTTCAAACGTCACTCGCTCGGAGACTTGGAGTAGTTGTTCCCCTTGCTCCGCAAGGGCTGCGGCTTTTGTGGAGCGATGGGTAACGATGCCTCGAGGGTGGCTGTTGTCTGTGTTCCTGGTTCGAGCCCGGGTAGGGGCAAGGAAAGGGGCGGAAGCTATACTGTTAGACTGGCAATACTAAAGTGCCTATAAGAACATCCAATAGTCAAAGGTATATGAAATATAAATGGTACAGAGAGAAATAGTCCTATAATTCCTATAATAACTACAACCTAAAACTTCTTACCTGGGAATATTGAAGACTCAATTTAAAAGGAACCACCAGCTTTCATATGTTCTGAGCAAGGAACTTAAACATTAGCTTTTCTACATGGCACATATTGCACTTACTTTCTTCTTCAACACTTTGTTTTTGCATTATTTAAACCAAATTGAACACGTTTCATTATTTATTTGAGACTAAATTGATTTGATTGATGTATTAAGTTAAAATAAAAGTGTTGTAATTGTCATTATTACAAATAAATATTTATTTTAAAAAATCGGACGATTAATCGGTATCAGCTTTTTTGGTCCTCCAATAATCGGTATCGGCGTTGAAAAATCATAATCGGTCAACCTCTACTCTACAGTTTGCATCCCTGTAAAAGATGTGCAATATGAAAATATTTTCCCATTTACATTGTGTAATTTATTGACAGTCCCTAACAATCCCCAGAGTTGGGCTATAAAATGTCAAACCAACTTTGCCATTGTCGCACACCAGCCGGCTGAAGCTAATTAGCGAAAGAAGTTGGTTAGCTCAAGCTAGCTAGCCTAGGGGACTTTGACACAAGACCTGTTTCAAGTTGTCTAGAAGGGACACCCACATTATCCCCCAAAACAACTCGTTTGGCTTCAGTCATGGATGCTGCATTTCTTAATGACCAGCTGGAAAAACGAGGCCAAATCAGGAAGTTCAGACCGCTTTAAAATAGACTGAAATGTGAACCAACGCTTATTTTTTGTTGTTGCCCTTTTCTTTTCTGTAACCGTCTGTGTGTAGGTGTCATTGTTGATTCGCCGAGAGCTGTTTGAGAGAGCCAAAGACTTCAACATTATCCTGGATGACGTGGCCATCACAGAGCTGAGCTTCAGCAGAGAGTACACAGCTGCCGTAGAGGCCAAACAAGTTGGTATGTATCTGCCACGTGTTGGGGTGTATACGGCTGTCTGTGGATGCATACTTGCCTGTTTTTATATATTTTTTTCTGTGTGGGTTAGTCAGTGCACTAATGTGTGTTAGTAGATTGTGTGTGCACGCGTGGAGTTTAAACAAAGCTTGTGTGTCTCCGCAGCCCAGCAGGAGGCCCAGAGAGCCCAGTTCTACGTGGAGAAAGCCAAACAAGACCAGAGACATAAGATTATCCAGGCGGAGGGAGAGGCAGAGGCTGCCAAGATGGTAAAACATTAACCTCACCATAACCTTTGGACGACCTCAGGCTGATTATTCTAGTCAACAATTGTTTTTTATTGACTTCAGCATGTTATATGATTCTGGCTCTGTGTTTGTTGTAGTTGGGACAAGCAGTGACTAAGAATCCTGGATACCTGAAGCTTCGACGAATTAGAGCTGCCCAGGCCATTGCTAAGACGGTGAGTTCTATTTAAAGGAACTGGATATCAGGGACTGTCATGATAATTGTACAGAAGTACTTTATTTATTACGTATTGAGGAAATAGTTACTCATCCTCAGAGGCTCTGTGATGTTATTGTCCTAATCAGACATTGATCAGACATTGATCCAGTAAGAATGAGTAATAAGTCAATAAGTCAGTCATTTTAGCAGCCTGTGTTTGTTGTGGCTGTTTGGTTCCCATTGCAATGGTAACCCAAAGTGCAGTTAGCTGGTTATATCAGTATCATTAGGGTTGAAGGATAGCTTTCCCTTATCCTACGAGCTGCTACAAGACTAGTTCTGTGACGCTTTGGTTTCAACTGTGTGTTTTGTCTCTCTGTGTCTTGTCTTTCAGGTGGCAACGTCCCAGAACAAAGTGTACCTTTCCGCAGACAACCTGGTCCTTAACCTCCAAGACGACTCTTTTAACAAGTATGTTTCTCTTAGCGTCACTCTCTCTTTGCTTCATTCTCATATCATCATGCCCTAGTCTGGCTCTGTCCTCTCTTGCATGGCTCAACACCGCCCAGATGGTTTGTTGCAGTTGCCTCAAGCAAGGTTAGAAATGTTGAATGTTCACATCCACAGTTTTGAACACTGTGTAGTGCAGTACAGGTGCTGGGGAAAATCAATGGCATTATTGAAAAAGTGCAGGAATGCATTATCACATTTCCCATGGAAAAGTAGGAATTCTACCAAATTCCCTAAAGATGCTCTGAGTTTTTTGAAGCAGCTCCATACTGGCATTAATAGTAGCTTGAAGAGAACATGATTCTTTAGCAAAACCATGACTAATGACTGCTCTTCTCACATTGCCTCCAGTGTGCATGCTATGTCATTTTCACAGCATAGGCCTATGGCCACCAGGGGTGTTCATTAAACACCAAATGGTAGAACATAAACTGAAACAGGGAGGGACTATCTATAAGTAAATGCTACTTGTCCTTAAACATTTTTTAAACATTTTGTTACATGTGCGCTAATGAACACAACCCTGGTTTTTCTTCTCGAGTGGAAATGACTCTAGTCAGACTGTATCACACTGAAATAGTTCCTGGCTTATCTTAATGCTGCCAATGATCTTCAATGTCCATATGTAACTGTTCACAGAAACTGAGACACAACCTGGTGCCAAATGCCTGTCATTCATTCCTCATACATGTTATGTTATACATTTGAGAATAAGACAGGGGGAAAAACCTGGGAGTACCATATGTTCAGCAAAGCAACCAATCCACCCTGTGCGTATTGATGCACTTTTGACTGAAATCAGTCTTGTCAGAGCCTTGGAGAAACCGTTAAAAATCTTACTTATTTTTTTCTCTCCGAAGCTATCATCTCTCATTGTCATCCCTGTACTTTTTAGAGCACTTTAAATATTATATACATGTTATTTTTTATACAGTATCATTAACACGTACAACCCCCTTTGCTTGTGTTTCAGTCTATCACTGGGAAAGAAGTAGGCTCTCGAAGGCTCTAGCATTCCACCTGTCTGAGGCTCCATCCACAGCTAAGACCAGTTTGTCTCTTGTCTGTCCAACTGCCTATATCTCCGATTGTATAACCAAGTGGCTTACCAACTCACTGGAGAAGACTCTAAAGCATTTGGATTGCTCTGTAAAGTTGACCTATGGGGCTAGTGCTGTATGCATGACATGGCTAGGGCCAGGCGGAACCTGCAGCGATATAATATCTTCATGGTCAACTCCAGAAAGGATCTGAAATCAATGTTTGTGTGGATTCAAACCAAATAGCACTAGCCTATAAGACATAATCAGCTGCTTTGTTATTAATAAGTTGTGCAGATGATGCTGTAATGATATAGATAAGGAACTCTACTTGTTATGGCTGGCCCTAGATGTGTACATGTGTTTTGAGGACAGTGGGACTCTTGGGGATTCAAATGCATCAGTTTGATTGGACAAATGCTGTACTGGAATGGTGTATAAAATAAATAATATTTGAAGATGTGCTTGTGAAATGATGACTTAGTCTTATTTTTTATTTTTTTGCAACTGTTTACTGCTTACTACTAGTTTGAAGTGGAAAGGAAGGCAGCAGATTGAGACATGACTGAAAATAAATAGCACAAATGTTTTTATTTTATTTCATAATGCCTTTTCACATGACCTAATGTGTGGGTGCATTTCTGTTGTTGAAAAACACATTAGGCCTATGTAAGGAAAGTACTCTTACAAAATGTCTAGTTTTTTTTCTCCACTTTCTGAGAAATGAAATGTTCCCATGACTTAATCAGACATCTTAGATAACAGTGCAGCCTGTTATTATACTAGGGATCTTTAGCTATACATTTACAATGACATTAAAGTCTACATGACTGCTCGTCTGGATTGAATGTGTTACTGCCATATGCTTCCCTGGTGAACTATGAGATGGGAATCGAACAGAGTGCATTTGGAAAGTATTCAGACCCCTTCCTTTTCTCGACATTTTGTTACGTTACAGCCTTATTCTAAAATTGATTCCATTTGGTTTTCCCCTCAAATCTATACACAATAACCCATAATGACAAAGTGAAAACAGGTTTAAAAAATAAAAATAATTACCCTATTTATATAAGTATTCAGACCCTTTGCCATGAGACTAGACATTTTAATTGCTGTAGGGATGTTTTATCAGTGGCAGGGATTGGGAGACTAGGCAGTATCGAGGGAAAGATGAACTGAGCAAAGTATAGAGATCCTTGATAACCTGCTCCAGAGCGTTCACGGCCTCAGACTGGGGCGAAGGTTCACCTTCCAACAGGACAACAACCCTAAGCACACAGTCAAGACAATGCAGGAGTGGCTTCGGGACAAGTCTCAATGTCCTTGAGTGTCCCGGACTTGAACCCGATCGAACGTCTCTGGAGAGACCTGAAAAAAGCTGTGCAGCAACGCTCCCCATCCAAACTGACCGAGCTTGAGAGGATCTACAGAGAAGAATGGGAGAAACTCCTCATATATAGGTGTGCCAACCAGCGTCATACCCAAGAAGGCTGTAATAGCTGCCAAAGGTGCTTCAACAAAGTACTGAGTAAAGGGTCTGAATACTTATGTAAATGTGATATTTCTGTTTTTTTATATATATATATATACATTTGCAAAAATGTATAAAACTTGTATTTGCTTTGTAATTATGGAGTATTGTGTATAGATTGAGGGGGGCAAAAATGTATAAAACCTGTATTTGCTTTGTAATTATGGAGTATTGTGTATAGATTGATGAGGGGGGGAAATTATCTAATCCATTCTCTAGAAATCAAGCTGTGACATGACAAAATGTGGAAAAAGTCCAGGGGTATTGAATACTTTCCGAATGCACTGTACATGTAGACTATTTTCCTCCCACAGTGTCGACTGTCAATGTTTATTACCACTGAATGTTTTAATGATCTGTGATTGAGGCTTTTCTGAATCTCTGTCACCTTTTTTGTCTGCTTTTTTGTCTGCTTCTGAAGCTTTCTGCTTCTGAATCTGGACCCCACTGCTCCCCTTCTATGAGCTGCATAGCATCAGCCTCTAGCATCTGGTTGTGGTTATGTGCCCCCACAGGGAGAGAACTCATCTATATTTACTTTGTTGGACTACAAGTCCTCCTGAAGCTTTTATGTTCCAGTAAGAAGATTAGTAGTGTAAGGTACTTAATTCAGTAAAAATACTTTGAAGTACTACTTAAGTAGTGTTTTGGTTGTCTGTACTTTACTATTTATATTTTTGACAACTTTTACTTCATTACATTCCTAAAGAAAATTATGTACTTTTTACTCCATGCATTTTCCCTGACACCCAAAAGTACTCTTTACATTTTGAATGCTTAGCAGGACAGGAAAATGGTCCAATTCGCACATTTATCAAGAGAACATCCCTGGTCATTCCTACTGCATCTGGCAGACTCACTAAACACAAATGCTTTATTTTTAAATGATGCCTGAGTGTTGGAGTGTGACGCTGGCTTTCTGTAAACAAATAAAAATGGTGCTGTCTGGTTTGCTTAATATACAGAATTTTTTATTATTCATACTTTTGATACTTAAGTATATTTTAGCAACTACATTTACTTTTGATACTTAAGTATATTTAAAATCAAATACTTTTAGACTTTTACTAAGGTAGTATTTTACTGGGTGACTTTCACTTTTACTTCAGTCATTTTCTATAAAGGTGCCTTTACTTTTACTCAAGGATGAGAATTGAGTACTTTTTCCACCACTGAAGACGTTGCCCTTAGGCACAGAAATATACTGAATAAATATACACTGCTCAAAAAAATAAAGGGAACACTTAAACAACACAACGTAACTCCAAGTCAATCACACTTCTGTGAAATCAAACTGTCCACTTAGGAAGCAACACTGATTGACAATAAATTTCACATGCTGTTGTGCAAATGGAATAGACAAAATGTGGAAATTATAGGCAATTAGCAAGACACCCCCAATAAAGGAGTGATTCTGCAGGTGGTGACCACAGACCACTTCTCAGTTCCTATGCTTCCTGGCTGATGTTTTGGTCACTTTTGAATGCTGGCGGTGCTTTCACTCTAGTGGTAGCATGAGACGGAGTCTACAACCCACACAAGTGGCTCAGGTAGTGCATCTTATCCAGGATGGCACATCAATGCGAGCTGTGGCAAGGTTTGCTGTGTCTGTCAGCGTAGTGTCCAGAGCATGGAGGCGCTACCAGGAGACAGGCCAGTACATCAGGAGACATGGAGGAGGGCAACAACCCAGCAGCAGGACCGCTACCTCCGCCTTTGAGCAGGAGGAGCACTGCCAGAGCCCTGCAAAATGACCTCCAGCAGGCCACAAATGTGCAAATGTGCAATCCCAAAACGATTAGGGATGTGCAATCCCAAACCCACCTTTGTGCAATCCCAAACCCACCTTCAATCCAGAACCAAGCAGCGCAAGTTTGAGCAGCGGCCAAGAAATCAGGACTCATGGACTTGGGAAGAAGTATTGGAGGGAAAAGGACACTGGGCGCACATTGGGGAATATAGCCGCGCTCGTGAGGAGATGGAGGCAGCGAGAGCCCAACAGCGGTGGTATGAGGAGGCAGCTAGGAGACGTGGTTGGAAACCGGAGAATGAAGCTCGAGACCGGATTTACGAAGGTACACGGCTAGCGAGGAAGCCCGATAAGAAACCCCAAAAAAATTCTTGGGGGGGGCTAAGAGGTAGTGGGCTAAGGGCAGGTAGGAGACCTGCGCGCACTTCCCAGGCTAACCGCGGAGAGCGGGAGTACGGGCAGACACCGTGTTACGCAGTAGAGCGCACGGTGTCTCCTGTACGTGTGCATAACCCAGTGCGGGTTATTCCACGTCCCCGCACTGGTAGGGCTAGATTGAGCATTGAGCCAAGTGCCATGAAGCCGGCTCTACATATCTGGCCTATGCTTCCTGGCTGATGTTTTGGTCACTTTTGAATGCTGGCGGTGCTTTCACTCTAGTGGTAGCATGAGACGGAGTCTACAACCCACACAAGTGGCTCAGGTAGTGCATCTTATCCAGGATGGCACATCAATGCGAGCTGTGGCAAGGTTTGCTGTGTCTGTCAGCGTAGTGTCCAGAGCATGGAGGCGCTACCAGGAGACAGGCCAGTACATCAGGAGACATGGAGGAGGGCAACAACCCAGCAGCAGGACCGCTACCTCCGCCTTTGAGCAGGAGGAGCACTGCCAGAGCCCTGCAAAATGACCTCCAGCAGGCCACAAATGTGCAAATGTGCAATCCCAAAACGATTGATAGTGGAATATTTTTTTGCAAATTTTGAAGGCGAGGAAATATAACACATATTCAGTGCGGCCCTCCAGACCGCGTTGAAGACCGAATGCGGCCCCTGGGGAAAAATTTGTTTGACTCCCGCTATAGAGCAGGTATTCCCATGGGTACGCACAATGCCGTTGGGGGTACACCAAATAAAATGTGATTCCCATTTCTCTTCACATTTTCACAGTACATTTATATTTTCTAACGGGGCTATACATTTGGGTGAGTTTTTTCTCTCACCTGAGTAGCCCCGTTTCACTGCCCATTTTTTTTTTTACCATCTAGTGTTCAGCGTAATAACAACACAATGTCAAATACGGGTAGCCTTGTCAAATAATTAACATCTAATCACATTAACCATTACTCACTCGTGGGAAACCTTCAGTCTTGCGCAGACATTTAGAAACGAACATGACAATTTGAAAAATAAGACACAGGAGTTTTTTGAGCGAGAATAAAGACGACTTTTGCGTAGTAAGACATGCATAAAAGCAACAGATACCATTAATAAGAAGGGGCTAGAAGCGTCTTATATGGTGAGCTACCGAGTGGCTAGGACAGGCAAGCCCCATACTATTGTGGAGGACTTAATTCTTCCTGCTGCCGCAGATATGGCTGGGACAATGCTGGGAGAAAAGGCCAAAAAAACTATACAGACAATGTCTCCATCAAACAACACTGTTTCACAACGCATCAGAGACATGACAGGATATGTTTTGAAACAATTACTGCTTCGCATACAAGCCAGTGAATTATATGTGTTACAGCTGGAAGAGTCAATAGACGTGGCGGGCCTGGCACAGTTCCTGGTATATGTCCGTTGCGTTTATATGGAGTCAATTAAGGAAGACATCCTCTTCTGCAAACCACTGGAAACCAGGACAACATGAGGGGATATTTTTAAAGTACTGGACATCTTTGTGACATAAAATGGACTTGGTGGTCAAGATGTGTTGGTATCTGTACTGATGGCGCAAAAGCCATGACAGGGAGACATAATGGAGTGGTAACGTGCGTGCAAGCAGTTGCTCCCGACACCACTTGGGTACACTGCAGCATCCACCGAGAGACTCTTGCTGCCAAGGGAATGCCTGACAGCTTGAAATACATTTTGGACACTACAGTGAAAGTTGTTAACTTTGTTAAGGCAAGGCCCCTGAACTCTCTTATATTTTCTGCATTATGCAATGATATGGGCAGCGGCCATGTAACCCTTTTACAACATACAGAAGTGCGCTGTTTATCAAGGGGCAAAGTATTGACACATTTTTTTGAATTGAGAGACGAGCTTAAAGTTTTCTTTACTGACCAATATTTGCATTTTCCTCCTCATGGTGGGCGGCATCACCAAGCTGTCAGCAGTATCAACACTGGCCCAGGGGTTTCTCCAAAGTTTTATTTGTATTTTTATTTATTAAGGATCCCCATTAGCTACTCATCCTGGGGTCCAGCAAAATTAAAGCAGTTGCGCATTTTAAAAACATTAAAATATATTCATAATAGATTTCACAACATTAAGTGTGTGCCCTTAGCCTCTACTTTACTACCACTTATCTATAATACAAAATCCATGTGTACATTTGTGTATAGTGTGTGTGTTTGTATGCATGTGTCTATATTTGTGTTGCTTCACAGTCCCGCTGTTCCTTAAGGTGTATTTTTATCTGTTTTTTAAATCTAATTTTACTACTGGCATGAGTTACTTGATGTGGAATAGAGTTCCATGTATTCATGCCTCTATGTAGTACTGTGTGCCTCCCATAGTGTGTTCTGGACTTGGGAACTGTGAAGAGACCTTTGGTGGCATGTCTTGTGGGGTATGCATGGGTGTCCAAGCTGTGTGCCAGTAGTTCAAACAGACAGCTTGGTGCATTCAACATGTCAATACCTCTCACAAATACAAGTAGTGATGAAGTCAATCTTTCCTCCACTTTGAGCCAGAAGAGATTGACATGCATATCAGTAATTCTAGTTCTATGTGTACATCCAAGTCCCTCTTTGTGGCACAACTGCGACAAAACTAGGGCCTGTAGGACCTGACTTGTTGAGAGTGTTGTTAAGAATGCAGAGCAGCGCTGTAGTATAGACAGACTTCTCCCCATCCTAGATACTGTTGTATCAATTTGTATTGACCAGAACTGTTTACAATCCAGGGTTACTCCAAGCAGTTTAGTCTCCTCATCTTGTTAAATTTTCACATTATTCATTACAAGAGGTTTAGGGTTTAGTGAATGATTTGTCCAAAATACAATGCTTTTAGTTTTAGAAATATTTAGGACTAAATTATTCCTTGCCACCCATTCTGAAACTAACTGCAGCTCTTTGTTAAGTGTTGCTGTCATTTCAGTCGCTGTGGTAGCTGACCTGTATAGTGTTGAGGCATCCACTTTACTCAAAGCCAGTGGCATGATTTCAGTAAAGATTGAAAAAAGTAAGGGGCCTAGACAGCTGCCCTGGGGAATTCCTGATTCTATCTGTATTTTGTTGGTGTCACGTTCCTGACCTATTTCTGTTAGTTTGTTGTGTGTGTTAGTTGGTCAGGACGTGAGTTTGGGTGGGCATTCTATGTTGTCTGTTTCTATGTTGGTTTAGGGTTGCCTGGTATGGCTCTTAATTAGAGGCAGGTGTTTGGCGTTCCTCTAATTGAGAGTCATATTTAGGTAGGTTGTTTCACAGTGTTCGTTGTGGGTGGTTGTCTCCTGTGTCAGTGTTTGTCGCACCATACGGGACTGTTCGGTTTGTTTTGTACATCGTCATTTTGTGTAGTCTATTTTCCCTGTTCGTGCGTTCTTTGTGTTTAATGTAAGTTCGTCGTCCAGGTCTGTCTACTCCGTTTGTTGTTTTGTTAGTTTATAGTGAAGTTCGTGTTTTTTCGTTTTTTTCTGTAAATAAATATGTCAACTTCAGAAGCTGCGTTTTGGTTCAATCACTATTCCTCCTCTTCGGTTGAAGAGGAGGAGGCCTACTGTTACAGAACCACCCACCTTCAATCCAGAACCAAGCAGCGCAAGTTTGAGCAGCGGCCAAGAAATCAGGACTCATGGACTTGGGAAGAAGTATTGGAGGGAAAAGGACACTGGGCGCACATTGGGGAATATAGCCGCGCTCGTGAGGAGATGGAGGCAGCGAGAGCCCAACAGCGGTGGTATGAGGAGGCAGCTAGGAGACGTGGTTGGAAACCGGAGAATGAAGCTCGAGACCGGATTTACGAAGGTACGCGGCTAGCGAGGAAGCCCGATAAGAAACCCCAAAAAAATTCTTGGGGGGGGCTAAGAGGTAGTGGGCTAAGGGCAGGTAGGAGACCTGCGCCCACTTCCCAGGCTAACCGCGGAGAGCGGGAGTACGGGCAGACACCGTGTTACGCAGTAGAGCGCACGGTGTCTCCTGTACGTGTGCATAACCCAGTGCGGGTTATTCCACGTCCCCGCACTGGTAGGGCTAGATTGAGCATTGAGCCAAGTGCCATGAAGCCGGCTCTACATATCTGGCCACCAGTACGTCTCCTTGGGCCGGCTTACATGGCACCAACTTTATGCATGGTGTCCCCGGTTCGCCTACATAGCCCGGTGCGGGTTATTCCACCTCCCCGCACTGGGCGGGCGACGGGGAGAATTCAACCAGGTAAGGTTGGGCAGGCTCGGTGCTCAAGGGAGCCAGTACGCTTGCACGGTCCGGTTTTTCCGGCACTACCTCCCCGCCCCAGCCCAGTACCACCAGTCCCTACACCACGCACCAGGCTTCCAGTGCGTTTCCAGAGCCCTGTTCCTCCTCCACGCACTCTCTCTATGGTGCGTGTCTCCAGTCCAGTGCCTCCAGTTCCGGCACCACGCACTGAGCTACCTGTGCGTCTCCAGAACTCTGTACACACTGTTCCTTCTCCCCGTACTCGTCCTGATGTGCGTGCACTCAGCCCGGTGCCACCAGTGCCGGTACCACGCACCAGACAAATAGTACGTTTTGAGAGTCCAGTGTGCCCTGTCCCTGCTCCCGCACTAGGCTTGAAGTGTGTGTATCCAGTCCGGTGCCTCCAGTTCCGGCACCACGCACCAGGCCTACAGTGCGTCTCAGCCGGCCAGAGTCTGCCGTCTGCCCAACGGCGCCTGAACTGTCCGTCTGCCAAGCGCCGCATGAACTGCTCGTCTGTATTGAGCCTTCAAAGCCGCCCGTCTGCATTGAGCCTGCAAAGCCGCCCGTCTGCCATGAGCCTACAGAGCCTTCCGCCAGACTGGAGCCGCTAGAGCCTTCCGTCAGACAAGAGCCGCTAGAGCCTTCCACCAGACAGGAGCAGCCAAATCCTTCCGCTAGACAGGATCAGTCTGAGCCATCCGTCTCCTCAGCGCCATCTGAGCCCTCCGTCTCCGCAGCGCCATCTGAGCCATCCGTCTCCTCAGCGCCGTCTGAGCCATCCGTCTCCTCAGCGCCGTCTGAGCCATCCGTCTCCTCAGCGCCGTCTGAGCCATCCGTCTCCCCAGCGCCGTCTGAGCCATCCGTCTCCCCAGCGCCGTCTGAGCCATCCGTCTGTCCCGAGCCATTAGGGCCGCCCGTCTGTCCCGAGCCGTCAGAGCCGTTAGTCAGTCAGGAGCCGCTAGAGCCATTCGTCAGTCAGGATCTGCCAGAGCCGCCAACCAGACTGGATCTGCCAGAGCCGCCAACCAGACTGGATCTGCCAGAGCCGCCAACCAGACTGGATCTGCCAGAGCCGCCAACCAGACAGGATCTGCCAGAGCCGCCAACCAGACAGGATCTGCCAGAGCCGCCAACCAGACAGGATCTGCCAGAGCCGCCAGCCAGCCATGAGCGTCCAGAGCCGTCAGCCAGTCATGAGCGTCCAGAGCCGTCAGCCAGCCATGAACGTCCAGAGCCATCAGCCAGCCATGAGCGTCCAGAGCCGTCAGCCAGCCATGAGCTGCTTTTCAGCCCAGAGCGGCCATTAATCCTGAACTGCCCCTCAGTCCAGAGCTGTCTCTCTGTCCGGAGCTGCCCTTCAGTCCGGAGTTGCCCCTCTATCCTGAGCTACATCTCTATTTTGACCTACCTCTCTGTCTTGAGCTATCTCTTTGTCCTGCGCTACCTTATCCTGGTGCTGCCCCTTATCTTGATGGTACAATATATATTAAGTGGGTGTAATAGGAGGGTGGTCATTATAAGGGGAAGATGTAAGCTGGGATTGACTATGGTGGGGTGGGGAACTCGCTCAGAGCCTGAGCCACCACCGTGGTCAGATGCCCACCCAGACCCTCCCCTATATTTTGTGCTGGTGCGCCCGGAGTTCGCACCTTAGGAGGGGGGTTATGTCACGTTCCTGACCTATTTCTGTTAGTTTGTTGTGTGTGTTAGTTGGTCAGGACGTGAGTTTGGGTGGGCATTCAATGTTGTCTGTTTCTATGTTGGTTTAGGGTTGCCTGGTATGGCTCTTAATTAGAGGCAGGTGTTTGGCGTTCCTCTAATTGAGAGTCATATTTAGGTAGGTTGTTTCACAGTGTTCGTTGTGGGTGGTTGTCTCCTGTGTCAGTGTTTGTCGCACCATACGGGACTGTTCGGTTTGTTTTGTACATCGTCATTTTGTGTAGTCTATTTTCCCTGTTCATGCGTTCTTCGTGTTTAATGTAAGTTCGTCGTCCAGGTCTGTCTACTCCGTTTATTGTTTTGTTAGTTCATAGTGAAGTTCGTGTTTTTTCGTTTTTTTCTGTAAATAAATATGTCAACTTCAGAAGCTGCGTTTTGGTTCAATCACTATTCCTCCTTTTCGGTTGAAGAGGAGGAGGACTACCGTTACAGTTGGAGAGCTTCCATTAAAGAACACCCTCTATGTTCTGTTAGACAGGCAACTCTTTATCCACAAAATAGCAGGGGTGTAAAGCCATAACACATACACTACCAGTCAAAACTACTCATTCAAGGGTTTTTCTTTATTTCTACTCTTTTCTACATTGTAGAATAATACTGAAGACATCACAACAATGAAATAAAACATATGGAATCAAGTAGTAACCAAAAGAGTGTTTAACAAATCAAAATATATTTTATATTTGAGATTCTTCAAAGTAGCCACCCTTTGCCTTGATGACAGCTTTGCACACACTTGGCATTCTCTCAACCATCTTCACCTGGAATGCTTTTCCAACAGTCTTGAAGTTCCACATATGCTGAGCACTTGTTGGCTGCTTTTCCTTCATTCTGCGGTCCGACTCATCCCAAACCATCTCAATTTGGTTGAAGTCGGGGGATTGTGGGTACACATGCGGTGATCATCCGTTCACCCACACCGCATCTCACAGTGACACGGCGGTTGGAACCAAAAATCTCAAATTTGGACTCCAGACCAAAGGACAAATTTCCACCGGTCTAATGTCCATTGCTTGTGTTTCTTGGCCCAAGCAAGTCTCTTCTTCTTATTGATGCCCTTTAATAGTGGTTTCTTTGCAGCAATTCAACAATGAAGGCCTGATTCACACAATCTCCTCTGAACAGTTGATGTTGAGATGTATCTGTTACTTTACTCTGTGAAGCATTTATTTGGTATGCAATTTCTGAGGCTGGTAACGCTAATGAACTTATCCTCTGCAGCAGAGGTAACTCTGGGTCTTCCATTCCTGTGGTGGTCCTCATGAGAGCCAGTTTCATCATAGCGCTTGATGGTTTTTGCAACTGCATTAGACCTGGTTGGTTACCTCCCAGCATTGTGGCATTGTTGCCTCTTTGTTCATTGTTGTTTAACTAGCTAACGTTAGCTGACTGGCTCGTTAGCTAACGTTACATGTGTGGTCTTAAACATTGTTTACCTAGCTAGGTTCATTGTTTAGCTAGCTAGCTATAAGTCTTAAGCTAAAGTGTACTGTTAGCTAGCTAGCTAATGTTAGCTGGCTGGCTCCCAAGCGGACGTTATTATTAGTTTCCCAGGGCTGTTAGCTTTTATAGTTAGAGCCTAATGTTAGGCATTATTGGCACTTTGTTCATTGTTGGCACTTTGTTCATTGTTGCTTAACTAGCTAACGTTAGCTGGCTGGCTTGTTAGTTAACATTTCTTGACGTGTGTGCAATGCCCGTTGAATATGGCCGGTGTGTCACGATCGTGTGGCGGATTGACGGACCAAAACGCAGCACTTGGAAAATAAGCCATCTTCTTTTATTATAAAGATGACGAAAAATAAACACGAAACACTTAATACAAATTAACAAAACAACAAATGATCGTGAAGCTAAATAACGTTGTGCACATACACACACAGGCTACAAACGTTCTGACATAGACAATTACTCACAACCAATGAGAGCCTATGGCTACCCTAAATAAGGCTCCCAATCAGAGACAACCGAAATCAGCTGTCTCTAATTGGGAACTCATTCAGGTAACCATAGACTCTCCTAGACAACTAAACATACATAGACAACGCTAGACACATGTATTCAACACAAACCCATATACTATACCCAACAACCCCTTTACCATAAAAAACACCCAAAACCAACAAAACACAAACATTCCCCATGTCACACCCTGACCTAACTAAAATAATAAAGAAAACAAAGAATACTAAGGCCAGGGCGTGACACGGTGTCAGTAAATGTCTACAAAAAAGTGTAATGAAATTGTTGTCAGCAGATCTGGTTAGGCTGTTTTTCATGTTATCCAGAGGTAAACAAATCATCAGCCAGAGTGTCAAGTGTGCGCTCCGAGAGCGAAACAAGATGGGTGGGGCTAAAGCTTAAGAGCATGTGAACGATGCTGAAAGGGTGTAGACAAAGAAGAGCTCTTCTCTAGATACGAAAACATTCAAAGGCGATTTTCTCAAAAGTGAGTTTTCAAGTTGATCAACTTTCAAAGCAGAATTACTTTCCCATTGTTCCTAAAATGCAGTGTATGATATACCATTTTGTAGCTTTGAGTCTAATTTTATCCCATGTAAAAAACACATTTTCACATTTTGCTACATCAGACCGAATCCATTTACATTTAAGCCATTTAGCAGACGCGCTTATCCAGAGCGACTTACAAATTGGAAAGTTCATACATATTCATCCTGGTCCCCCCGTGGGAATTCAACCCACAACCCTGGCGTTGCAAGCGCCATGCTCTACCAACTGAGCCACACGGGACCGTGGAATCCAGGTGGTGAGTCACAATTATCTTTCTTTCATAGAGTAGTTTCTTCTTCTTTTTAGTCACATACTTTCTCAATTTGCTTTATGTTTGCCAATCGGTTCTACAGCCAGACCTATTTGCCATCTCTTTTTTAACAGTTTTTACAGTCATATTCTTAATGGGTTTATGCTTATTAGTAACTGGGATAGGCAATTTCATAATTGTGTCAAGTGCAGCATCTGGTTGCTCGTCACTACACACCATGGACAAACAAATATTCTTCACATCAACAACATAGGAATCACTACAAAACTTCTTGAACACTCTTATACACAATATTAGGCCCAGCCTTTGGAACTTTGGTTTTCCTAGATATGGCTACTATATTGTGATCACTACTTCCGATGGATTTGGATACCGCTTTCAAACACATTTCTGCAGCCTTAGTAAAATACACTGCTCAAAAAAATAAAGGAAACACTTAAACAACACATTGTAACTCCAAGTCAATCACACTTCTGTGAAATCAAACTGTCCACTTAGGAAGCAACACTGATTGACAATAAATTTCACATGCTGTTGTGCAAATGAAATAGACAAAAGGTGGAAATTATAGGCAATTAGTAAGACACCCCCAAAAAAGGAGTGGTTCTGCAGGTGGTGACCACAGACCACTTCTCAGTTCCTATGTTTCCTGGCTGATGTTTTGGTCACTTTTGAATGCTGGCGGTGCTTTCACTCTAGTGGTAGCATGAGACGGAGTCTACAACCCACACAAGTGGCTCAGGTAGTGCAGCTCATCCAGGATGGCATCAATGCGAGCTGTGGCAAGAAGGTTTGCTGTGTCTGTCAGCGTAGTGTCCTGAGCATGGAGGCGCTACCAGGAGACAGGCCAGTACATCAGGAGACGTGGAGGAGGCCGTAGGAGGGCAACAACCCAGCAGCAGGACTCCGTCTCATGCTACCACTAGAGTGAAAGCACCGCCAGCATTCAAAAGTGACCAAAACATCAGCCAGGAAGCATAGAAACTGAGAAGTGGTCTGTGGTCACCACCTGCAGAACCACTCCTTTATTGGGGGTGTCTTGCTAATTGCCTATAATTTCCACCTTTTGTCTATTCCATTTGCACAACAGCATGTGAAATTTATTGTCAATCAGTGTTGCTTCCTAAGTGGACAGTTTGATTTCACAGAAGTGTGATTGACTTGGAGTTACATTGTTTTGTTTAAGTGTTCCCTTTATTTTTTTGAGCAGTGTATATGATCAATACATGTTGATGATTTCATTCCTGTACTGTTTGTAACTACGCTGGTAGGTTGATTGAAGACCTGAATTAGGTTGCAGGCACTAGTTACAGTTTGAAGCTTTCTCTTGAGTGGGCAGCCTGATGAAAGCCAGTACATTTTTAAATCACCCAGAAAGTATACCTCTCTATTGATATCACATACATTATCAAGCATTTCACACGTTATCCCGATACTGACTGTTAGCACTTGGTGGTCTATTGCAGCTTCCCACCAGAATGGGCTTCAACAGTATTTAACATGAGATCCTCTCTAAGCTTTACAGGAATGTGTCCCCCTTAACATTATGCATGTCTAATCAACATTTAAATTACATCAATCAATAACTGTATTTTTACATTCCTGATCAACCTGTAACCTGTGTGTTTGCTTGTTTACGTTGCTGTCTCCTACCCTCTTCCCTTTACTCTGCTACTGTTTTCCAGGGTCTAGGGGTTCTGCCTAACATTCAGACATAGATCCACCTGATGTCCTCCATAACCAACCACCCTCCAACTTTTCATTACATCATCTACAGCTACTGTTATTGTCATGTTGTCATTATCTGCTAAGAAGGTATTCTTGCTCTATCATACTGGGCACATAATGTGAGATACACAGATTAGCTAAAAACATTGGCACTGCAAACTTCTGTACTTCTCAGTCTCCCTCTTCGAGTCCTCCTTCCAAGACTGATTGCCTGTTCAGAAATTGGAGGTTGCCTAGGTCTCTAGTGGCGCATTCAAAACAACTCAGAACTCGGCAATCTCTGACTTCCGACTTCAGTGCCTTCAAAACAACTGGGAACTTGGAAAAGAAATGAGCTCAGACTGGGAAAAGTAGTTTTGAACGGTCATCCAACTTGGAATTCAAATTTGAATCCTTAAAAATCACTGATGTCATGATTTGACCTCGAGTTCCTAGTTTACCACAAGTTTACCATTGCGATTAATGGTATTTACTATCTTCTGCTTTTTATGAATAAACAGGCATCTGAAGAAAACAAAACGATTAGATGCCCCCCCACACAAACATTAATGTTACTTACTTACAGATAACAACGTCAGCTAATTTCCACTCCATTCATATGCAAATACATTTTAATCATACACTGGCTTGTCTGGCTGGCATGTTTTCATTTTAGGCTGGCCTTCCCTTATCTACCCTGAAATAATATTATTTCAGTAGTCCTCTTTTATGATAAAAAAAATCATAACTCATTAGTACACCCTTGTGGTTGAATATATATCTGTTGTAGGTTCTAGGATATAACAATTAATAATATTGAACTTACAAATACCATCAATGGATATGTTACAATTTACAATAACGAACACCTTATGAAACAGCTCTGAAAACCAACCTGGCAATATTTCAGATTTAAATATATAAACGTTTATCTTTTTTCGTACATTGCCTAGAGAGTTTTCAGCTATACTTTTCGTGGCTGTTTATTTACCACCACAGACAGATGCTGGCACTAAGACCGCACTCATTCAGCTGTATAAAGAAATAAGCTAACAGGAAACCACTCACCCAGAGGCGGTGCTCCTAGTGGCCGGAGACTTTAATGCAGGGAAACTTAAATCAGTTCTACCAAATTTCTATCAACATGTTAAATGTGCAACCAGAGGGAAAACAATTCTAGATCACTTGTACTCCACACACAGAGAAGAGTACAAAGCTCTCCCTCGCCCTCCATTTGGTAAATCCGACCATAACTCCTTCCCCCTGATTCCTGCCTACAAGCAAAAATGAAAGCAGGAAGCACCAGTGACTCGGTCTATAAAAAAGTGGTCAGATGAAGCAGATGCTAAACTACAGGACTGTTTTGCTATCACAGACTGGAACATGTTCCGGGATTCTTCCGATGGCATTGAGGAGTACACCACATCAGACACTGGCTTTATCAATAAGTGCATCAAGGACGTTGTCCCCACAGTGACTGAACGTACATACCCCAACCAGAAGCCATGGATTACAGGCAACATTCGCACTGAGCTAAAGGGTAGAGCTGCTGCTTTCAAGGTGCGGGACTCTAACCCAGAAGCTTACAAGAAATCCTGCTATGCCCTGCGACGAACCACCAAACAGGCAAAGCGTCAATACAGGGCTAAGATTGAATCATACTACAACGGCTCCGACGCTCGTCTTATGTGGCAGGGCTTGCAAACTATTACAGACTACAAAGGGAAGCACAGCCGAGAGCTGCCCAGTGACACGAGCCTACCAGACAAGCTAAATCACTTCTATGCTCGCTTTGAGGCAAGTAACACTGAGGCATGCATGAGAACATCAGCTGTTCCGGACGACTGTGTGATCACGCTCTCCGTAGCCGACGTGAGTAAGACCGTTAAACAGGTCAACATACACAAGGCTGCGGGGCCAGATGGATTACCAGGACGTGTGCTCCAGGCATGTGCTGACCAACTGGCATGTGTCTTCACTGACATTTTCAACATGTCGCTGATTGAGTCTGTAATACCAACATGTTTCAAGCAGACCACCATAGTCCCTGTGCCCAAGAACACAAAGGCAACCTGCCTAAATGACTACAGACCCGTAGCACTCACGTCTGTAGCCATGAAGTGCTTTGAAAGGCTGATAATGGCTCACATCAACATCATTATCCCAGAAACCCTAGACCCACTCCAATTTGCATACCGCCCAAACAGATCCACAGATGATGCAATCTCTATTGCACTCCACATTGCCCTTTACCACCTGGACAAAAGCAACACCTATGTGAGAATGCTATCTTCATTGAATACAGCTCAGCGTTCAACACCATAGTACCCTCAAAGCTCATCACTAAGCTAAGGATCCTGGGACTAAACACTTCCCTCTGCAACTGGATCCTGGACTTCCTGACGGGCCGCCCCCCAGCTGGTGAGGGTAGGTAGCAACACATCTGCCACGCTGATCCTCAACACTGGAGCTCCACAGGGGTGCATGCTCAGTCCCCTCCTGTACTCCCTGTTCACCCACGACTTCATGGCCAAACACGACTCCAACACCATCATTAAGTTTGCAGACGACACAACAGTGGTAGGCCTGATCACCGACAATGACGATACAGCCTGTAGGGAGGAGGTCAGAGACCTTGCCGGGTGGTGCCAGAATAACAAACTATCCCTCAACATAACCAAGACTAAGGAGATGATTGTGGACTACAGGAAAAGGAGGACCGAGCACGCCCCGATTCTGATCGAAAGTTCTGCCCACAAATGTTCTATAGGACGGAGGTCAGGGCTTTGTGATGGCCACTCCAATACCTTTGTTGTCTTTAAGCCATTTTGACACAACTTTGGAAGAATGCTTGGGGTCATTGTCCATTTGGAAAACCCATTTGCGACCAAGCTTTAACTTCCTGACTGATGTCTTGAGATGTCTTGAGGCTGTTGTTGTGGAGCATGTTGAGAGCTTCAAGTTCCTTGGTGTCCACATCAACAACAAACTAGAATGGTCCAATCACACCAAGACAGTCGTGAAGAGGGCACGACAAAGCCTATTCCCCCTCAGGAAACTAAAAAGATTTGGCATGGGTCCTGAGATCCTCAAAAGGTTCTACAGCTGCAACATCGAGAGCATCCTGACTGGTTGCATCACTGCCTGGTACGGCAATTGCTCAGCCTCTGACCGCAAGGCACTACAGAGGGTAGAGCGTACGGCCCAGTACATCACTGGGGCTAAGCTGCTTGCCATCCAGGACCTCTACACCAGGCGGTGTTAGAGGAAGGCCCTATAAAATTGTCAAAGCCCATCCACCCCAATCATAGACTGTTTTCTCTCCTACCGCATGGCAATCGGTCCCGAAATGCCAAGTCTAGAACAAAAAGGCTTCTCAACAGTTTTTACCCCCAAGCCATAAGACTCATGAACAGGTAATCAAATGGCTACCTGGACTATTTGCATTGTGTGCCCCCCCCCCAACCCCCCCTAACCCCTCTTTTTACACTGTTGCTACTCTGTTTATCATACATGCATAGTCACTTTAACTATACATTCATGTACATACTACCTTAATTGGGCCGACCAACCAGTGCTCCCGCACATAGGCTAACCGGGCTATCTGCATTGTGTCCCGCCACCCACCATCCGCCAACCCCTCTTTACGCTACTGCTACTATCTGTTCATCATATATGCATAGTCACTTTAACCATATCTACATGTACATACTACCTCAATCAGCCTGACTAACCGGTGACTGTATGTAGCCTCGCTACTTTTATAGCCTCGCTACTGTATATAGCCTGTCTTTTTATTGTTGTTTTATTTCTTTACTTACCTATTGTTCACCTAATACCTTTTTTGCACTATTGGTTAGAGCCTGTAAGTAAGCATTTCACTGTAAGGTCTACACCTGTTGTATTCGGCGCACGTGACAAATAAACTTTGATTTGATTCGACATGTGTGTCAATTTACTTTCACAGATTTCTGTACACTCACATGGTAATCATAGACTGAAATACTGAATTCTGGTGTGTGAAATAGAGAGGAGGTGAGTACTATGTGGGTGGGAGGTTCTGCCTATCACTTGTTCTGAATAGGGCTACCTCCAACAAAGAAGCTCTTGTGTTCGTTTTGATTTGAGAAATAGGCATATCTACACAGTAATGGTGGCTGGCTACAAATCAACAAGCCTAAGAATTTTTGTATTGAGGTGATATGCCTATTTTAGCTAAATCGACAAATGAAATTGATTAGATTACTCTGGTACTGAAAAATATTTGTACAGTAGACGTTTGTTAGGCGTTCATGGTGAGATCTTTAATAATAAACTTACAAGCAAACTGACATGAACGTGACCTGAATGCGTCGGCAGTCTGATGCCTTAGAAAAAGATTGTCAATGGAGACAAGTTTATGTTAATTTATGGTGGTATTTTATGGCACTAGTAAGACATTAGGTAACTTGGTGAGAGGTATCAGTAGCTTCAGCAGGCTTAATTCTGGCCTGAATCAACCCCCCATGAGTGTCATTATGCTGATTTTCTTTTTACTTGTAAGGAAGGTAACTTGCATTCTACATGTAACTACAGTCAGTGGTTATCTAGCTATCTCATTTTTACAATCACCAAGTTGACCACAGATCTTTGACCTAATCAAAATAGCTTGTAAGCAGCTAGCAAACAGGGCTTATCTTATCACACAGCTCCAGCGATGTCTCTTGTTTACATCGGAAAACACATCTTGTTTAGGTCGGAAAAAAATAAAATGCACAAGTTCTTATCGGGGTGATGGTTACAGTCCGGTTCATAGCACAGAACCATCCTTGTTTCAGGTCGAAAGATTTAAGATTAGCTAGTTCGCAATTAAAAAAGAGGGATGATGTCAAAGTGTGAGACAGGATGTGTAGTTCTGTAGGGGGGGGGGGGGGTAATTACAGGCAAATATACTGAAAGAAGGGACCTTGACTAAAGGGGGATTTGCACGGTTATCAAAACACCATGCCAGGGTAAGCCTACACGAAACACAGACCTTATATGAAGTAGTTCTAAAATCTCTGAAGTAAAAAAAGGGAATGGGGAAAACTGATTGGAACCATTTCTGGGTTTTACTACTAGGTTTTATGGGTATTAAGACTCATACTGTGGTACTCAAATACTTGACCAGGTAGTTCCAACCTTTCCCCACCTGATGGCGCCCCTTGCAAAATTATGGAACTTTTAGAGCCATGATATATTCTAGTGGGTTATCTAATCTAATACTGTAATCATTTTCTGGCTTCATGGAATCCTATGCTATAATTGAATAATGCAGGAATGCAACGCCCGTTTTTAAGTTTTAACATTTTAGTAACTTATTCATTTATCACAGACATGCTGCTGCAAAGCATGTATTGTGAATGATTACGGTGTGTGCAGTCTGTGTGCAATGAAGGTTGTGTTTCTCTCTCTGTGTGTGTGTGTGTGTGTGTGTGTGTGTGTGTGTGTGTGTGTGTGTGTGTGTGTGTGTGTGTGTGTGTGTGTGTGTGTGTGTGTGTGTGTGTGTGTGTGTGTGTGTGTGTGTGTGTGTTTGCTTGGATGGTTGTGTTTGTGCTTGTAGAAGGACTGCATGGAGGAGGGGTTTAGAAGTAGCAGTATAACCTTTGAACATTGTTTAATTGGTTTGTTTTAACCAAAGGCAGCACCTGTTTCTGTGTGCTGACTGCCTGTTCCTGTAAGCAAGCTGTACTACCACAGGCAGGTCTTTGGTCCAGATCTGAATATGCATATTTTTCTCTATGACCCTCCCCCATTTCACTCCTTACTCTTGCTCCCCATATTCACTCCCTCCCTATCTCTCTCCCCATCTCTTTCAATCCCCTTCTTCTCTCTCTCTCCCCCTCCCCCTCCTACCTCTTTCATTCTCTCTCCCCCTCCCCTTTACTGTTCAGTTGCTCACTCGGCAAAAAATAAAAAAGTATGTGTGTTTCCATAGCAACGCTGACCTCACGCTGTGACAGGCGACCTGGGCCGGTTGCCATGGTGATCTGCTGTGACATCAAACGTGAGCCTCTAGTTGCCATGGTACCACACCTACTGGCTCAGCAGCAGCTATTTCAGTGCTCCGCTTTGAGCCAAAGTTACAATGTTCCAGTTTTTACACAACGCCATTTTGTGTTCTGTGTTCTCATTCTTTCCATCTCTTCATGTTCAGTAGGCTGTAGTTGTCTACATGCAGGCAAAGAGCTGTGTTATGACTGTGGTTGCTTGTCTCTCATTTATAGGTGTACTTACTACGTACGACCTCAGTAATGTAGATGTAATGGGATTATACGATCACTGTCTGGACTGTATCCTCATTACATCAGTCGCTGCTAGACCGTCTGGGTGTCTGGTAGAGCAAATGAGGGTACATTTGTGCTGTTTGTGTGTTTGTTTGTGTGGCTTAGCATCTGGTTGTCTATGGCTAAATCAAAATGAGCTCACATTGCATTCGTGTGCAGTGTCATTGAGATGGGAGCTGTACAGGGCTCCAAGGACACATGCAGGATAATCAGCTCTGTGATGGTAATCCAGAGATGGTACGAGCTCTCGCACATGCTTCCGTCTCCATACTGCCCTTCAACAAACACATCATAGCTCCGCTGCTCTCTGGTCAGTTTTACAATGCAGACTATGTTCCTCTATATGGACAGATCTGTGTTTTATTTACTAGACCCACAGCAGGTACTGTAGGTAGGGCCATTAAAGACATGGCTTCATCATGATCATCCTCATTATGTGGCCCATTTGATCCTGAGTGTTCCTATAATTAGAAGCCTTACATTTAGAAATTGCTCATTAAAAAGCATGTGGTGGGTATCCAGGGACCTGTATTAATGGCATTATGTGTGTGTGTGTGTGTGCGCGTGTGTACGCGTGCTATCGTGTGTGTGTGTGTGCACCAGTGTTCTCCTGAGTGTGTATGAGTGTGTACAAAAAATGTGTTCTTACTTAACTTGTGTGGTGTATTGTGTCCATGACTGTTGTTTGTGTGTTTTTGCAGTCTCCACAGAGTACAGTAATCACCTCAGGAGCAGCCAACCTCTCTGACTGTCATCAATCATGCTGCACATCTGTTTTTCATCTCTCTCGCACAATCAGCCTCCAGTTAGATAGAAATACTACCCTGATTGCTCTGCGTGGTGGACTAAGAGAAGAGAGGAGAACCCAGGCAGGCAGGCAGACAGTCAGGAGTATTGTGGCTAGATTACCCTGCTTTCTGGGCGTGCAGGTCATTAGGATGGTACATTAGGTTTCATTATGTACTGTATGGTGGTGCCCTGCTTTGCTGACTGGTGGGTTTGTTCTGTTTATTACTCACTCACATGGTCCGTTTTACCATCCCACCTCACTTCACAGTATCCGGGTTCAACCTGCTTCTCTCTCATGGATCTGATAACTGAGAAAGACAATTAGGGTTGTTCTGGAATATGGTGCCAAACTTCTAGTCTAGTATGTGATAGATTTGAGTAGATTTAGTTAGATCAATCCACAGTAAATTGTCACACCCTGATCTGTTTCTCCTGTCTTTGTGCTTGTCTCCACCCCCCTCCAGGTGTCGCCCATCTTCCTCATTAACCCCAGTGTATTTATACCTGTGTTCTCTGTCTGTTGCCAGTTCGTCTTGTCTTGTCAGGTGTTACCTGCATGTTTCCCGTCTCCCTGCATTCTCAAGTTCTGTTTCCCCAGTTCTGACCATTCTGCCTGCCCTGACCCCGAGCCTGCCTGCCGTTCTGTACCTGCCTAACTCTGACTTGTTTACGAACCTCTGCCTGTCCTGACGCTCCCTGCTGTTCTGTACCTTATTGACTCTGCCCTGGATTACTGTCCTCTGCACGCCTTTGACCTGTCTTTTGCCTACCCCCTGTTTGGGTCAATAAACATCTGTGACTAGCTACAGTTGAAGTCGGAAGTTTACATACACCTTAGCCAAATACATTTAAACTCAGTTTTTCACCATTCCTGACATTTCATCCTAGTAAAAATGCCCTGTCTTAGGTCAGTAAGGATCACCACTTTATTTTAAGAATGTGAAATGTCAGAATAATAGTAGAGAGAATTATTTATTTCAGCTTTTATTTATTTCATCACATTCCCAGTGGGTCAGAAGTTTACATACACTCAATTAGTATTTGGTAGCATTGCTTTAAAAATTGTTTAACTTGTGTCAAACATTTTGGGTAGCCTTCCACAAGCTTCCCACAATAAGTTTGGTGAATTTTGGCCCATTCCTCTTGACGGAGCTGGTGTAACTGAGTCAGGTTTGTAGGCCTCCTTGCTCGCACATGCTTTTTCAGTTCTGCCCACAAATGTTCTATAGGACGGAGTTCAGGGCTTTGTGATGGCCACTCCAATACCTTTGTTGTCCTTAAGCCATTTTGCCACAATTTTGGAAGAATTTTAATTTTATTTTTATTTCACCTTTATTTAACCAGGTAGGCAAATTGAGAACACGTTCTCATTTACAATTGCGAATGCTTGCGGTCATTGTCCATTTGGAAAACCCATTTGCGACCAAGCTTTAACTTCCTGACTGATGATGTCTTGAGATGTCTTGAGATGTTGCTTCAATATATTCACAAACTTTTGCTCCCTCATGATGCCATGTATTTTGTGAAGTGCACCAGTCCCTCCTACAGCAAAGCACCCCCACAACATGATGCTGCCACCGCCGTGGGATGGTGTTCTTTCGGCTTGCAAGCCTCCCGCTTTTTCCTCCAAACATAACGATGGTCATTATGGCCAAACAGTTCTATTTTTTCTCTTGATGTTCTATGCGAATCTGAAATAAATCCAGAAGGGAGGATGAGGCAAACCGCTGGAGGAGAGAAATATGGCTGTTTATGTGCTGTACCCCTTTTAATCTCTCTTTGTTCGCCACAAACACTGTTATGGTCCTGAATAGGAATGCTAACAGGCCGTGGATAATATTCCCTGTGTGGTGAAGTTACCCCGAGACACTGATCTAAGGTTAATTTTTCTTTTGTCACACTTATAGTTAAGGTTAGGGATTTGGAGAGGATAAGCTGATCCGAGTTCTGTGCCTAAGGGCAACTGTACCGCTCAGAGCAGGCGTGAATAGCTTGGTCATGAGGTTGTAGCATGCAGACTCAACTGAAGAGGCCCGTAAGGGTACAATTGTTCCTCTTTCTATCATTTAACTGGAAACTATAAGAGGAATAGAAATCTTGGAGAGTGCTCTTTCAAATAGCTATCTACTACAGTCACAACAAGCAGATACAAAACAGGCATCTTGTGGATGCTATAGTCGATTGTATAGTATTATTCTTAATTATGTCTGCACAAAAATGTACAGCACAACTACTATCATGTTGGCTGATATGTGTAGATCCATCCGAAGATGGTCTGGTCCCTTTTCTCTGTCCATTCTGTAGTGGTTATAAGGCTTTGCATCCTATATAGACATGGTCTCAGTATCATATTGGTCTTGCTCCATTCAGAGCTAACTGTGAATGATAGAATGTGAATTCCTGGAGTGAAGGAATCATCTGCAGCCGTATGTTTCTGTCCCTGGTAAGTCACAACAGCGATCAGTGTACCTGACACAGAAACGATCTGTCACAGAGAACAGTCAGCCTGAAAGAGATGATGTCTGCCGAAGATGGGGTGAGAGAGCTGATCTAATGCCATATCAACCTAGTGATCACGAGGGAAATAAAGGAATGAGTGTCTGGACATATTTAGTAATAAGGATCTATGCTAATGTTGGATAAATCATTGGCAGCTGCCTAGAGTTTTTGGATTGTGAGTGACCCAACTAAAGCTGAACTGGCTTAAATTACCCATTGGATAAACTAAGCCATGTTTCTTTAGCCGTGACCCAAGAGGGACTGGCCCTAACCAACCATTGGATCCTGATACGCCAATAGAGAACCACCATGTCAGGGGTATTCAAATCTTACCCTACGAGGTCCGGAGCACTGCAGGTTTTCTGTTCTGCCTGATAATGAATTGTGTCCCAGGTCTAAATCAGGCCCTGATAAGAGGGAAATAATTTAAAAAAGCAGTGGAACTGGCTTCAAGGTCCAGATCTGAATTTGAGGGCACTCTGTTATATTATTCTGCTATGGAAGGCCTTCTAAGGTCACCCCTATAGGTCAATGGGCTCGCATTCCTAAGCCTTCTTGCCCCCTCTACTCCATCCACAATGGTTTCTCCCGCTTGCATTGTGTTCAGGCTGAACGTGTAAATATAGCACACTCCCTCTCTCCATCTTTTCTGTCACTCATGTTCTCTAGCTTCATTTTCCATTTCCATTCCTCTGATTTCTTTCAGGTCTCTCTCTCTCTCCCAGGCCTAATTTGAAGTCGGAAGTTGAAGTCGGAAGTTTACATACACTTAGGTTGGAGTCATTAAAACTCGTTTTTCAACCACTCCACAAATTTCTTGTTAACAAACTATAGTTTTGGCAAGTCAGTTAGAACATCTACTTTGTGCATGACACAAGTAGTTTTTCCAACAATTGTTTACAGACAGATTATTGCACTTACACTGTATCACAATTCCAGTGGGTCAGAAGTTTACATACACTAAGTTGACTGTGCCTTTAAACAGCTTGGAAAATTCCAGAAAATGATGTCATGGCTTAAGAAGCTTCTGATAGGCTAATGACATAATTTGAGTCAATTGGAGGTTTACCTGTGGATGTATTTCTAGGCCTACCTTCAAACTCAGTGCCTCTTTGCTTGACATCATGGGAAAATCATAAGAAATCAGCCAAGACCTCCGAAAGAAATGTGTAGATAAGTCTGCACTGTGATGCAGTGCCTTAGACCCCTGCGCCACCCGGGAGGCAAGTCTGGTTCATCCTTGGGAGCAAACGCCTGAAGGTACCACGTTTATCTGTACAAAGAATAGTACGCAAGTATAAACACCATGAGACCACGCAGCCGTCATACCGCTGAGGAAGGAGACGCGTTCTGTCTCCTAGAGATGAACGTTCTTTGGTGTGAAAAGTGCAAATCAATCCCAGAACAACAGCAAAGGACCTTGTGAAGATGCTGGAGGAAACGGGTACAAAAGTATCTATATCCACAGTAAAACGAGTCCTATATCGACATAACCTGAAAGGCCGCTCAGCAAGGAAGAAGCCACTGCTCCAGAACCGCCATAAAAAATCCAGACTATGGTATGCTACTGCACATGAGGACAAAGATTGTACTTTTTGGAGAAATGTCCTCTGGTCTGATGAAACAAAAATGACCATTTTATGTTTTGAGGAAAAATGGGGAAGCTTGCAATCCGAAGAACACCATCCCACGGGGTGGCAGCATCATGTTGTGGGGGTGCTTTTCTGTAGAGGGACTGGTGCACTTCACAAAATAGATGGCTTAATGAGGAAGGACAAATATGTGGATATATTGTAGCAACATCTCAAGACATTAGTCAGGAAGTTAAAGGTTGGTTCCAAATGGACAATGACCCCAAGCATACTTCCAAATTTGTGGCAAAATGGCTTAAGGACATCACAGTCAAGGTATTGGAGTTACGCCAGCTCTGTCATTGAGGAATGGCCAAAATTCACCCAAATAATTGTGGGAAGCTTGTGGAAGGCTACCTGAAACATTTGACCCAAGTTAAACAATTTAAATGCAATGCTACCAAATACTAATTGAGTGTATGTAAACTTCTGACCCAGTGGGAATGTGATTGAAGAAATAAAAGCTGAAATAAATCACTACTATTATTCTGACATTTCATATTCTTAAAATAAAGTGGTCATCCTAACTGACCTAAGACAGGGAATTTTTACGAGGATTACATTTCAGGAATTGTGAAACATTTAGTTTATTAAATGTATTTGGCTAAGGTGTATGTAAACTTCCGACTTCATCTGTATGTACAGTACCAGTCAAAAGTTTGGACACACCGACTCATTCAGGGATTTTTCTTTATTTGTACTATTTTCTACATTGTGGAATAATAGTGAAGACATCAAAAAAATAACACATGGAATCATGTATTAACCAAAAAAGTGTTATTATATATTATTTATTTGAAATTCTTCAAAGTGGCCACCCTTTGCCTTGATGACATCTTTGCACACTCTTGACATTCTCTCAACCAGCTTCACCTGGAATGCTTTTTCAACAGTCTTGAAGGAATTCCCATATATGCTGAGGCTTCAACAGTAAATTTACCACGCATTGAATTGCATCTTGGTGCATGGATTTGTTTCCACAAAATTATAGTGTGTCGGCTATAACAAAAGTAAAGCCTATGATTGCTTAATCCAGACCTATTGTTGGGTGAAAACTGGTGCACCAAATCTGTTGGTCTCCACTTGGGGAACGAGTGACATGACTCTCCTTGCATTCAGCATGTACTCCATAATGCATATGACAGAGAGAGAGAGAGAGAGAGAGAGAGAGAGAGCAGCATTTTTTTGTTTGTTGTTTCCTTCTTTCAACCCTTCATTTTTGGATGTGATGCCTTGCATATCCAGCATGGTTGGGCTTAATTCAGAATTTTGGAATTGACTCACAAACCACATGAGTTGAAATTAGAATTCACTATATAGCGTACAGGATGTAGGTTTTGAGTTTGAATGACTGGAAGTTTAATTTTATTCAGTGCAATTTAAAGAAATTCCACTCATTCACAGAACATGAGTGTTTCATTGAATCTGACAGTTCACACTTCATACCAGTTCATACCAAACAATACGTCACTTTTCTCTGGAAACAATGTTCATATACTCTTTTCACCTTAATGCTTAGAATAGCCAGTCTTATTTCCACCAAACGTTTCATTTGTTTGGCTTCTTTTTAAGCCCTCGGTGTCAACTTCATTGTTAAATGAATGCATTATGGGAAATGTAGTATTTCCCCCATATTGAACACATTTTTAGTCATTGATGGATAGAAGTACAGTCTGCTGTCATTTTGATCTAAGAATATTACTCCTGCTTATTATGAAGAAAAAATACATCTGTTTAACTTTGTAAACTAAAGGTGTGTTTAGAATTATTTTTGTTGTATTATTGCTACTTAATCTCTCCTCAGACTAATATTATTCTGTTTGTCCTGTGGGTACCTTTGCCACTGTTCCACCCCTTGTGCATTGCGCTGTCATGGTGTATTTGTTAAAACTTTGAATATTCGCATACAGGTTTTGTTTTACTTGATCATACATTTTAAGTTTGTCCTGAAAATCAATTGTTTCAACAATATTTTATATGCATACAGTGACTATATGCATACAGTGACAGTAAGTATTCAAACCCCTTGACTTTTTCCACATTTTGTTGTGTTACAGCCTGAATTTAACATGGATTAAATAGATTTTTTTCCCACTGGCCTACAAACAGTATCTCATATTGTCAAAGGGGAATTATTTTTGAATAATTGACATTTTTACAAATGAATTAAAAATGAAAAGCTGAAATGTCTTGAGTGAATAAGTATTCAACCCCTTTGTTATGGCAAGACTAAATAAGTTCAGGAGAAAAATGCGCTTAACAAGTCAGATAATAAGTTGCACAAAATAATGGTGTGTGGGCTATAACAAAAAGAAAGCCTATGATTTCTTAATCCAGCCATGTTGATGGGTGAAAACTGGTGTACCAAATCTGCTGGACTCCACTTGGGGAATGAGTCACTCTACAGTACGTGCAATAATAGCATTTAACATGATTTTTGAATGACTACCTTATCTCTGTACCCCACACATGCAATTATCTGTAAGGTCCCTCAGTCGAGCAGTGAATTTCAAATACAGAATCAACCTCAAAGACCAGGGAGGTTTTCCAATATCTCGCAAAGAAAGGCACCAATTGATAGATTCCTAACTCAGTGCCGGAAAGGAAGGAAACCACTCAGGTAATTCACCTTTAGGCCAATGGTGACTTTAAAACAGTTAGAGTTAATCAAATCAAGTTTTAATGGTCACATACACATGGTTAGCAGATGTTATTGCGAGTGTAGCGAAATGCTTATGCTTCTATATCCGACAGTGCAGCAGTATCTAACAGGTAATATCTAACAATTCCACAACAAAACCTTATACACACAATCTAGTAAAGGAATGGGATGAGACTATATAAGTATAAAATATATGGATGAGCAGTGACAGAGCGGCTAAGATGCAATAGATAATAAATAATAGATAGTGAAGGATACAGTACACATTGTATACATATGAGATGAGTAATGCGAGATTGGTGGCATTATTAAAGTGACTAGTGTTCGGTGGCACTGTATTGTCCTCAAAGCACGCAAAGAAGTTGTTTAATTTGTCTGGAAGCAAGAAGTCGATGTCCGCGACAGGACTGGTTTTCTTTTTGTAATCCGTGATTGTCTGTAGACCCTGCCACATACGTCTTGTGTTTGAGGCTTTGAATTGCGACTCCACTTTGTCTCTATACTGACACTTAGCTTGTTTGATTGCCTTAATAACTACACTGTTTGTATTCGGCCATATTTCCAGTCTCCTTGCCATGATTAAATGCGGTGGTACGTGCTTTCAGTTTTGCACGAAGGCTGCCATCAATCCATGGTTTCTGGTTAGGGAAGGTTTTAATAGTCACAGTGAGTACAACATCTCAAATCAAATGTATTTGTCACATACACATGGTTAGCAGATGTTAATGCAAGTGTAGCGAAATGCTTGTGCTTCTAGTTCCGAACATGCAGTAATATCTGTAACGGGCTTCCTCCTTCTCCTCATCCGAAGAGGAGTAGCAAGGATTAGACCAAAATGCAGCGTTGTGATAAGACATGATTTTTAATAAACAAAACAGAAAACACGACGAACACTTGAATAATTACAAAACAACAAAACGACGTAGACAGACCTGGACGACGAACTTACATGAAACACGAAGAACGCATGAACAGGAAAACTGACTACATAAAACGAACGAACAAACAAAACCGAAACAGTCCCATGTGGCTTAACATACACTGACACAGGAGACAACCACCCCCCACAAACAATGTGAAAACACCTACCTTAATATGGCTCTCAATCAGAGGAAATGAAAACCACCTGCCTCTAATTGAGAGCCATATCAGGTCACCCTTAAACCAACATAGAAACACAACATAGACTACCCACCCAAACTCACGCCCTGACCGTCAAACACATACAAATAACAGAAAACCGGTCAGGAACGTGACAATATCTAACAAGTAATATAACCTAACAATTTCACAATAACTACCTTATACACACAAGTGTAAAGGAATTAATAAGAATATGTACATAAAAATATATAAATGAGTGATGGCCAAACGGCATAGGCAAGATGCAGTAGATGGTGTAGAGTACAGTATATACATATGAGATGAGTAATGTGATGTGGCTAGTAATACATTTATTACATTACATGTTGTATTATTAAAGTGACTGGAGTTGAGTCAGTATGTTGGCAGCAGCCACTCAATGTTAGTGGTGGCTGTTTAACAGTCCGATGGCCTTGAGATAGAAGCTGTTTTTCAGTCTCTTGGTCCCTGCTTTGATGCACCTGTACTCACCTCGCCTTCTGGATGATAGCGGGGTGAACAGGCAGTGGCTCGGGTTGTTTGTTTGTTGTTGGTTGTTGTCCTTGATGATCTTTTTGGCCTTCCTGTGACATCGGGTGGTGTAGGTGTCCTGGAGGGCAGATAGTTTGCCCCTGGTGATGCGTTGTGTTTTCCACCAGACACTGAGAGATGAATTCACCTTTCAGCAGGACAATAGCCTAAAATACAAGGCCAAATCTACACTGGAGTTGCACCCCAAGAAGACAGTGATTGCTCCTGAGTGGCCGAGTTACAGTTTTTACGTAAATCTACTTGAAAATCTATGGTAAAACCCCAAAAGGGTTGTCTAGCAGTGATCAACAACCAATTTGACAGAGTTTGAATTTAAAAAAAATAATTATGGGCAAATGTTGCACAATCCAGGTATGGATTCTCTTAGAGACTTACCCAGAAAGACTCACCGCTGTAATCTCTGCCAAAGGTACTTCTACAAAGTAATGATTCAGGGGTTTGAATACTTATGTAAATTAGATGTTTCTGTATTTCATTTTCAATAAATTAGCAACAAAATATAGAAACATGTTTTCACTTTGTCATTGTGGGGTATCGTGTGTAGATGGGTGAGAAAAAAAAAACGTGTTAATCCACTTTGAATTCAGGCTGTAACACAACTAATGTGGAATAAGTCAAGGGGTATGAATACTTTCTGAAGGCACTGTATATATAACGACATATTTGTTGTTTTATGTACAATATATATACTTGTACAGACTACACCTAATAGAATTTCACTGAGTTCAATTATATTTAGGGGTGGCAGGTAGCCTAGATGTTAAGAGTGTTGTGCCAGCAACCGTTAGGTTGCGTCCCTGAGCCAGCTTGGTGAAAAATATGTTGATGTGCCCTTGAGCAAGGCACTTAAGCCACATTTTCCCTGTAAGTCACTTTGGATAAGAGCAATTGCTAAATGACTCAAATATGAATTAAATGTATTTGCTTTCATTCAAATTCGAATTGCAATTCTGTATCCTGTTTACCCATTCAATTAAAATGAGATGCAATTCATTGGAATTCATGAGGCATTCTCAATTCAATTCTGAATTCTGAATTGAGCCCAACCCTGATTTCCAGTGTGTCCCTGGTTCATCCTGTTCACAGTCAATGGTCTGGCAGATACTCTTCTTGGTGTAGCTGTATGTCATCAATGTCTCTGTTTGAGACATTTGTGCCCCAGGGAACCAATGATATCAGTGAAACGTTGCTGCTGCATCACTAAGCCCTGCATTCCAGGTCAGACTAGATAGAACTCAACACAAGAGAACGTGATCTTATATAGAGACCATCTGCTCAGTCTGGCAACATTATACACTAAATGCGCCTCAGCTTTATTGCTGTAGATGTTGTGACAATTAATTTATTTTTAAATTTACTCAACTGTCAGACACATTTTAATCATTAAGGCAACATTAAGACAGGACAATATGTAGAGTCCCTTTGCATCACAGGGCGAGTGTTATTGAGAACCCCTCCCCCACCCCCACACTGTCATGGCTCCACCTGTCACCAGATGGCGGCAGAGACCGTCCTAGAGACATCAACGACACTCAGGTGTGTCCTATTTACTCATTATGATTTCCCTGTTAAAAAAACGTGTGTTTTCTGTTGTCCTGTGCAGAATTTTGAATTGTTTACCATGTGCGTTCGTTTCCTGAATAAGTTTTTGAGACTTAGTGGTTGTTTTTTCAAGTGTACTGTGATCCTGCGGCTACAGTTTCTCAGTAAAGTATTATGTTTATCCTTAACCACTGATTCCTCGTCTGGTCTCTTCTCTGCACCTGGGTCCAACCTTACCACGTCACACACACACACACACACACACCACCAGCCCGCTCCAATCAAATCAAATTACATTTTATTTGTCACATGCTTCTTAAACAACAGGTGTAGACTAACAGTAAAATGCTTATTTATTGGCCCTTCCCAACAATGCAGAGAAGGAAAAAAATATAGAAAAAGAATAACGCAAGTAATAAATACACACTGACTAACGATAACTTGGCTATATACACGGGGTACCAGTACCGAGTCAATGTGCAGGGGTACGAGGTAATTGAGGTAGATATGTACATACAGTGCCTTCGGAAAGTATTCAGACCCCTTGACTTTTGGATAAAATAAAATAAAAATCCCTCAAATCTTCACACAATACCCTATAATTACAAATCGAAAACTGTTTTTTAGACATTTTTTCAAATGTATAAAAAACAACAGAAATACCTTATTTACATAATTATTCAGACCCTTTGCTATGACACTCAAAATTGAGCTCAGGTGCATATTTTTTCCGTTGATCACCCTTGAAGTTTCTACAACTTGATTGAAGTCCACCTGTGGTCAATTGTATTGATTGGACATGATTTGGAAAGGCACATCCAAAGTGTAACCATCCAAAGTGTAATTAATAACTACACCATGCTCAAAGGGATATTCAATGTCTGCTTTTGCTTCTACTGATCTACCAATAGGTGCCCTTCTTTGCAAGGCATTGGAAAACCTCCCTGGTCTTTGTGGTTGAATCTGTGTTTAAAATGTACTGATCAACTGAGGGACGTTAAAGATAATTGTATGTGTGGAGTACAGAGATGAGTTAGTCATGAAAGAATCTGGTTAAACACAGTCCAAGCTACTTATTATATGACTTGTTAAGCAAATTTTTACTCCTGAACGTATTTAGGCTTGCTGTAACAAAGGGGTTGAATACTTATTGACTCATGACATTTCAGCTTTTCATTGTTTATTCATTTGTAAAAATGTCCAATTTCACTGTAGCACTAATTTGAGATGTGTCACGCGGGACTAGGTGGGTGAAGGAATCAGACGCAGAGAGTTCCAATTGCGAAAAGTGCTCCTTTACTATAGCACACAAAAAATGAATAAGCCCAAACATACAGGGCGCAGCGAACAACTTGAATAACCCAAAACACAGGGTGCCAAGTAATTAGAAAAATAAATACACCTCTACCTAAACCACACACACGTAACATAAAGACAATCCTGCACAAAACAAGGGCGGGTCTACCTACTACATATAGGGAAGCTCATTAACCGAAAACAGAAACACAGGTGAAACTAATAAGACAAAACAAACAGACAAATGAAAAAGGGATCGGTGGCGGCTAGTAGGACGGTGACGACGACCGCCGAGCACCGCCTGAACAGGCAGGGGAGCCAACTTCGGCGGAAGTCGTGACAAGATGGCAGGTTGAAACATATACACTTCGCATTGTCATAACACGCATGCCTTCTCTCTCTCTCTCTTGCTCTCTTTCTCTCACACACACACACACACACACTTACACCCTGTGTGACACATATTAATGAGAGTGGATGTGGGTCATCATACTAATACAGTACATGGAAAGAAGGAGTAACGACCACCGCTTTCTTTGACATTATCTGGAGAGAAACCGTGTTGATAATGCTGGAATTTAATTGCTGGTACTGTACAGTAGGTTTTTATACATTCAATTTACTCTGCACATACTGTAATGTCTGCATGTGTGAATGAAAAAGATACAAAAAGAAGAGAGGGGTGGAGAAAGAGAGGCGTCTCCTAGAGGTGATTCCTCATATCAGGACTAAATTCATTTATCACAGAGCCAGCCAGTAAGCTATAAGCACCATCCATCACAATAGCCTCCAGTAAAGGTTACAGTGCTTTTCCCTGGCTGCTGCCGTATAGTAGTATAGCTACTGTAGCTACAGTACCTTATTCCTCGCAGGGAGAATAGCCAAGGGCAATGCAGGTCAATTAGACAGGCTAAAAGGAGCGTTAGATGAGCTGACAAAACCTCTAGGCTGCATTTCTTTCTCCTCCTTCTGCCGTCCTGTTCACTGCAACATGGTTTCTTTCCCAAGCGCTTGTTTTGGGCCTGAACTGAGGGCAGACCTGTCCAGAGTAGTAATAGTTTTATTAGAAGTTTTCAGGTTGGGGGCTTTGAAAGACCTTGACATTCCTCTGGAATTGTACTGTGCATCCCTATGTGTGCTGCGCCAATAGCTTCACTTCCTTCATGACCATTTCAGTGACATTAAATGGCAAAAAAACGAAACAATTTGGGGGCATCGAGTAATATACATTTTAAACTGTTACTTTTTATGTCAAATTGTTTTGTATGTTTTAATTTTAGAGGAGAATGGGGTAAGTTGAGCCATTTTTTTTTACGTCCAGCATCGCTCCGTCAAGGGAAATATAATATTATTTCTAACAAAGATACATACTGTATATTTCAGGATGTTGTGTATCCCTGGAGATAATCGGAATTCATGTAAACAATACAGTTTTGAAAACATAGCTTGTCCAAAAACAAGTGGTCTCTTGGCATAACTTAATAAATTGAGCCGCGGGATAGGGTAAGTTAAGCAGCCTACACATTTCTGCACTGAGTGAAATATTACCACTATTTTTTTTCAAACCATGTTTATCTTTATTTCCCAAACACAACTCAACACAATCACTTTTACCTCGTATCGAAGTACGCCTGCGAAGAAAACACTTTAATTTGCTCTTGTCAATGGCTCAACCATTGACCTAACTTACCCCATGGCCATTAGCTCTACTTACCCCCCCAAAAACATTTTGACCATATTAGCCCACACAGCTACGAGGATGCAGTTTCATGCTAGGTTTAGAACCTCAATAAAAGCTTACAGTGTATAGAGACCCCAACTGATGTATATAACAATCTTAAAATTATCTACTTTGGTTTTAATACAATAATCATGAAACTTCTAACAAAATAAAATGTATTTGACTTGAATTTTTTTTTTTTTTTTTACCTGACTTGCTTACCACTTTTTCCATGTGGTTTCTTCACAGACTCTTATTAAATATGTATTACAATTATACATTATGTGTATGGTTTCCTAGAAACAAGGCTAGCTCAACTTACCCCTTTGGCTGAACTTACCTGACTCTCCCCTACACCCCATTTGTAAATGTCAGTTATGTTTAACTCTTGAGGTTTTAACTTTACAGGGTGGAGGAAACAAACATTATTCATCAGTTAATCAGCTGCCTGAGAAAATATAGTTGGAAAATAAAAGCGACCTACCTATGTTGTTTTGCTTTACAAACAGTCAATCTGGATCAACTTTTAGTGTGTGTGTGTGTGTGTGTGTGTGTGTGTGTATCACAATGGAGGCATACAGCAGGTAACAAAAAAAAAAAAATGGGCTCAATGTCTGTCATAGGAAAAACAAGTGTTGATGTTTTGTGTCATCTCCATTCGATTGATGAAAACAAGGAAGGACGGGTGTGAAAGATGACTGCATAGGTCAAAGGCTTCTTCTTTTGTTTACAAAAGGAAGTTCAGGCTAGATGCACTGTATGATTTCCCTCAACCTTAAACCACTTTCAGATTTAGAGAGTCTTTAGAAACAAACGGTTGCTGTTACAATCTATTGTTCAGTGTTCAACCTTTCACATTGGAACATTTACAAAATTGCTATAGCCGCAGAGCCCTCCCACATAACCGTTTCCCAACAATTTTCCTCAGCTGTTTTCTGTCATTGTTTCACTACAGGTGTTGCCACAGTGTAATTGAGTAGATATTGGTACTTTATTGCTGAGCTGAGCCATTATCAGGAAGTCTACTTCTTATTGCTATAGTACAGTGCAATAATGAGTTATTAATCCGTCTTGGGTTTGTGGAGCCCTTCCCTTACTGCTCACAAAAACAACTTTTCCCGCCACTTTCTCTCTCTGTGACAAAAGTTCAAACTGTGAATTTCTGTGCCGGTGATACAGTCCTACATGCCTCACCCTGAGAAGCCCTATCTGTCTCTCAGTCCCTCCTTCTCTCCTATCTCTTTCCTTCCTTCCTTCTCTCTCTCTCTCCTTCTCACTTCCTCGTGGAGTTTCCTCCACCTCTCTCTCTCTCTCAAAAAGGCCCATGTATGGTCAAGTACTTATACAGGCTGGATGGGAGGAGGGGAGGAAAAGAAGGCTAGCTGTATCGGAGTAGGCCCCAGTGACCAAATTAACTTTAGAACAAGTATTTACTCAAAGGAGGAGTGAGGAAGGCAAAAGATGAAGGAGTGTACTGCAGATGAGAGACAGAGATAGACAAGCTACATCTGTCCTCGTGAGATTCACGTCACATCACAACAATGTCTATGCATGTGTGTACAGTAGGATGCATTCACTTGAATAAGGTTACCTTACTATACATATATCTTTGACCAACTGTGCTGAAGTGAGTAAACAAAAGGCTACCATCACATAACAATACAGTAGGCCTACACACACACACACATACATACACACATGCTTTCTTTCATTGTGCCCCGTCCCGTCCCCAGGTAGATAAGGCACGGTTCTCTATTTAGAAAGCATTCTTTCTCCCCACTCTATGTTAGAGTAAGCTCATTTTCACAGGAAATCAGAAGTGTCATGGTTTTACTCTTATCAGGAAAACAAGACTTGTATGGACATGAGTGAAACTACAGCACACATTCCTCTCACTCCCACCCCACTCCACTCCCTCTCTGTCACTCACACACTCTCTCTGTCCCTCTCTCTCTCTCTTCATCTCCCTCCCTCCCTTTCTCTCTCTGTCTATCTCTTTCTCTGTCCAGTACTGGGGTTTGAGGCTGAACCGTAACATTCTTCTGCAGTGTTCATCCATCAACTTGTCTCTGTCCGTATCACAAACCAGTAAAGATTCTGCAAATAACTCATCATGAATACATTGTGAGTGTATGTGTGTGTGTGTCTGTGCAAGTGAAAGAGCTGCCCTTCTTGTTCAGTAGAGTTGATAAAGTTGTAAAGGTCACCTTTGTCATGACTACCAATGGGGTTTCAGCCCCTGACAGTGCAAAGAGTATTTTTAACACAACTGTAGCACCTTGATAGTTTTACTTAGCAGGACTATTAATAAGCCAGGGAAGGGCATACTTCATAAACCATGTCCCAGGGTCCTTGTGAGTGATTGAGCTTACCCTTGGACTAAACACCTCCCTCTGCAACTGGATCCTGGACTTCCTGACAGGCCACCCCCAGGTGGTAAGGGAAGGTAACAACACATCCGCCACGCTGATCCTCAACACAGGGGCCCCTAAGGGGTGCGTGCTCAGTCCCCTCCTGTACTCCCTGTTCACTCATGACTGCACGGCCAGGCACGACTCCAACACCATCATTAAGTTTGCCGATGACACAACAGTGGTAGGCCTGATCACAGACAACGACGAGACAGCCTATAGGGAGGAGGTCAGAGACCTGGCCGTGTGGTGCCAGGACAACAATCTCTCCCTCAACGTGATCAAGACAAAGGAGATGATTGTGGACTACAGGAAAAAGAGGACCGAGCACGCCCCGGGGCTGCAGTGGAGCAGGTTGAGAGCTTCAAGTTCCTTGGTGTCCACATCACCAACAAACTAACATGGTCCAAGCACACCAAGACAGTAGTGAAGAGGGCACGCCAAAACCTATTCTCCCTCAGGAGACTGAAAAGATTTGGCATGGGTCCTCAGATCCTCAAAAGTTTCTACAGCTGCACCATCGACAGCATCCTAACTGGTTGCATCACTGCCTGGTATGGCAACTCCTCAGCCTCCGACCGCAAAGGCACTACAGAGGGTAGTGCGAACAGCCCAGTACATCACTGGGGCCAAGCTTTCTGCCATCCAGGACCTCTATACCAGGCGGTGTCAGAGGAAGACCCTAAAAATTGTCAAAGACAATGCATGTTAACATCAGAAGCCTCCTCCCTAAGTTTGTTTTACTCACTGCTTTAGCAGCTCCGCCAACCCTGATGTCCTTGCCGTGTCTAAATCCTGGCTTGGGAAGGCCACCAAACATTCGGAGATTTCCATCCCCAACTACACTATTTTCCGTCAAGATAGAACTGCCAAAGGGGGAGGAGTTGCAATCTACAGCAGAGATATCTTGCAAAGTTCTGTCATACTTTCCAGGTCTATGCCCAAACAGTTAGAGCTTCTAATTTAAAAAATGAAACTCTCCAGAAATAAGTCTCTCACTGTTGCCGCCTGTTATAAACCCCCCTCAGCTCCCAGCTGTGCCCTGGACACCATATGTGAATTGATTGCCCCCCATCTATCTTCAGAGTTTGTTCTTTTAGGTGACCTAAACTGGGATATGCTTAACACCCCGGCAGTCCTACAATCTAAGCTAGTTGCCCTCAATCTCACAAATTATCAAGGAACCCACCAGGTACAACCCAAAATCCATAAACATGGGCACCCTCATAGATATTATCCTGACCAACTTGCCCTACAAATACACCGCTGCTGTTTTCAATCAGGATCTCAGCGATCACTGTCTCATTGCCTGCATCCTCTATGGGTCCGTGGTCAAACGACCACCCCTCACCACTGTCAAACGCTCCCTAAAACACTTCTGCGAGCAGGCCTTTCTAATCGACCTGGCCCGGGTATCCTGGAAGGATATTGACCTCATCCAGTCAGTAGAGGATGCCTGGTCGTTCTTTAAAAGTAATTTCCTCACCATCTTATATAAGCATGCCCCTTTCAAAAAATGTAGAACTAAGAACAGATATGGCCCTTGGTTCACTCCAGACCTGACTGCACTCGACCAGCACAAAAACATCCTGTGGCAGACTGCACTAGCATCGAATAGTCCCCGTGATATGCAACTTTTCAGGGAAGTCAGGAACCAATACAGTTTCAGTTTCTCTACGGCTGGCCATGCTTTCCTCCTGGCTAACCCAACCCCGGCCAACAGCTCCGCACCCCCCGCAGCTACTTGCCCAAGCCTCCCCAGCTTCTCCTTCACCCTAATCCAGATAGCAGATGTTCTGAAAGAGCTGCAAAACCTGGACCCCGTACAATTCAGCTGGGCTAGATAATCTGGACCCTCTCTTTCAAAAATTATCCGCCGCCATTGTTGTAACCTCTATTACCAGTCTGTTCAACCTCTCGTATCGTCCGAGATCCCTAAAGATTGGAAAGCTGCCGCGGTCATCCCCCTCTTCAAAGGGGGTGACACTCTAGACCAGGGGTGGGCAAACTTTTTGACTCGCGGGCCACAATGGGTTCTAAAATTTGACAGAGGGGCCGGGCCAGGAGCATTTGGAGGGAGTGTTTGGGCCGGATATACTAAAGCATTAAATGTAGTGTGTGCAAACCTCATAGCACAGTAAGAACACTACAACCCAATTTATTAACTGTCTTTCAAATGTGAAAAATAGCCCTTATCAGTTAATAAATTTGTCTCAAGGAATATGCAAGATATGGCATTTACATACTATTTCGCAGATACCGGGATGAGGAAATGTAAATAGATTAAAATTTATTGATTTATCAAGATTGCGTCTGTTTTTAATAAGTTTCAATCGAAGGTGCAAAGTTAAAGAAATCAACATTTATTGAAAAATGGAATCACTTTCAACATTCAAAACATATTATTACACAACGAAATACTCAAGCTCAATAATATCTACTTGTGTTAAACTCCGCAAAATCATGGATGGATTGTCCTGACCGCGCGCTCTACAAACTCGCCACGGACGCCCTCGCCTTCACGCGCAAACAGTACACGTGTATCGTTGCCAAGCACACAGACATAGGCTGTATTAAATATCCTACCTGCAGCTGAAAATGTAAATTTAAATTAAGAGCGATGTGCGGCGTGTTAATAAAGCTACTGTACCGCTGCTGTGCGTAAATGCGCATTGCTCTTAATTAAAAGACGCACTTCCAAACTTTCCATATGCATTTTTTCATAACACAGCAGAAAAACTCACCATTTCAGTGGGAACAGTGTTGTTGGTCTCCCTTTTTTGCCAGTGCATCAAAGTCTGGAGTTAGTTTCGTTGTGGCAATTCTCAGGACAGATCTGAGGTGTTGGTCTGTGATCTTGGATCTGTGATGGGCTTTGTTGATTTTCATGACGCTAAACGTCTGCTCACACACGTAGGTCGAGCCAAACAACACCAGCATCTTCTGCGCCGTCCTCCGGAGGTTTGGAAACGCGGTTTCGTTAAGTGAAGGTAAAAGTCATTCAGTTTAAGAGACTTGAACTTCTCCTTTGAGACGGAGTCAGACTGAAGATCGATCAGTTCCAATTGCAGCTCCTGCGGTGCTGATTCGGGGTCTTGTGACAGGGGACAGGACACCAGTTGAAGTGACTTGTCAATTTTTTCAAAATCACAGAACCGACGGCAAAATTCTCTGTGCAGATCGTCCAGTGATTTGCAGTATTTCTTCGCATTTCGGGCGGCCTCTTTCTGCACGGCTAGTGTGGGGAAATGTGCGAAAGATTTGTTTGACATTTGCCTGGAGAATAAAACCAGCTTGGATTTGAAGGCTCTCACATTTGTGTACATGTCGTGCGCAAACTGATCTTTCCCCTGTAGCTTCACGTTCAGCTCATTCATGTGTGAAAATATGTCCACAGAAAACGCAAAGTCACAAAGCCAGTTTGTGTCGCTCAGCTCGGGGAATTCTTCGGATTTCCCCATTAAATAAAAAAATGAGCGAATCTCGTCTTTGAGCTCCCAGACTCGTTGAAACACTTTCCCCAAACTTAACCAGCGGACGCGAGAGTGGTAAAGTAGGTCCTGGTGATCCGCATTAGTTTCTTCCAGGAACGTAATGAACTGACGATGATTAAGTCCCCTTGCTCGTATGAAGTTAACAAGTTTTACAACTGGATCCACGACGTGATTAAGCTGCAATACAGACTTACACAGAGACTCCTGATGATTGATGCAGTGAAGTAAAATAACATCCTGGTCAGGGTTTTCTTCTTTCACTTTATCCTGGATTCTTTTCAGCAGCCCGATGTTTTTTCCAGTTAAATTTGGCGATCCATCCGTGGTGACATTGGCAAGTTTACTCCAAGGTAGCTTCATTCTCTCGATGACAGCAGACACCTGTTCATATAAGTCCTCTCCTCGCGTTTTCCCTTTCAGTGATTCCATGCTCAAAAGCTCCTCCGTTATCTCAAAACTGTCGTTAATCCCTCGGATAAAAATTAGGAGCTGAGCAGTGTCTTTCATGTCGTTACTTTCATCCAGTGCTAGTGAATATAACTTAAAGGACTCCGCCTTTTTGTTTAACTCGCTGACTATATCTTCGTCAATCAGTTCCACGCGGCGAGTCACTGTCCTGCGTGCTAAACTGATTTTTTCAAACTTGGCTTTGCTCTCCGGACACAAGAGACCTGCTGTCTCTACCATGCACTCTTTCAAAAACTCGCCTTCGGAGAAAGGCTTGCTAGCCTTTGCTAATTTGAATGCCAGCAAATAACTTGCCTTGGTACTTGACTCTTGAATTGCAGTTTGTCGGTGAAAAAAGTTCTGTTGACTCTGTAAATTAGCTGCCAACCTCTGAGCAGTAGCCGCCCGTTCTTGTGTTGACTGCTTGCTAGCATAGTTTGCATGCTTCGTGGCAAAGTGACGGCTGATATTGTACTCTTTGAAAACCGCAACAGCTTCTTGGCATATCAGACATACAGCCGTTGATCGGACTTCAGTGAAGAAGTATTTTGTTGTCCACTCCTTATTAAACACTCCGCATTCGCTGTCCACTTTCCTTCTCTTTGGTCCGCTCATTTTCACAGAAGGGCTTAATGGTGACGTGAAACGAAGTGAAAATTAAAGTGAAATAAAGAGAAATACGTGCCACTCCAACAACGGTCAATGTGTTTTGCGTGCGCCATCTATTGGGGAAACGTGGGCATTGCAGGGAAAGGGGAAAAAAAGGAGGTTTTTACTATAATTTGGACAAGTTCGGCGGGCCGGATTAAAAAGCCTAACGGGCCGTATGTGGCCCGCGGGCCGTAGTTTGCCCATGTCTGCTCTAGACCCAAACTGTTACAGACCTATATCCATCCTGCCCTGCCTTTCTAAAGTATTAAAAAGCCAAGTTAACATACAGATCACTGACCATTTCGAATTCCACCGTACCTTCTCCGCTGTGCAATCCAGTTTCCGAGCTGGTCACGGGTGCACCTCAACTCCAGTGTTAATTTGCCAAATTGTAATTATTTCGCTACTATGGCCTATTCATTGCCTTACCTCCTCACGCCATTTGCACACACTGTATATAGACTTTTTCTATTGTGTTATTGATTGTATATTTGTTTATTCCATGTGTAACTCTGTGTTGTTGTTTGTGTCGCACTGCTTTGCTTTATCTTGGCCAGGTCACAGTTGTAAATGAGAACTTGTTCCCAACTGGCCTACCTGGTTAAATAAAGGTGAAATAAAAAAATAAATCAGGAAAGGAAGACCCTCTGCTGCAGAGGATAAGTTCATTAGAGTTGACTGCACCTCAGATTGCAGCCCAAATAAATGCTTCACAGAGTTCAAGTAACAGACACATCTCAACATCAACTGTTCAGAGGAGACTGCGTGAATCAGGCCTTCATGGTCAAATTGCTGCAAAGAAACCACTACTTAAGTACACCAATAATAAGAAGAGACTTTCTTGGAACAAGAAACACGAGCAATGAACATTAGACAGGTGGAAATATGTCCTTTGGTCTGATGAGTCCAAATTTAAGATTTTTGGTTCCAACTGCTGCGTCTTTGTGAGACGCAGAGTAGGTGAATGGAGGATTTCCGCATGTGTGATTCCCACCATGAAGCATGGAGGAGTGAATTGTGGGGGTGCTTTGCTGGTGACACTGTCTGTGATTTATTTAGAATTCAAGGCACATTTAACTTGCATGGCTACCACAGCATTCCATCTGGTTTGCGCTTAGTGGGACTATCATTTGTTTTTCAACAGGACAATGACCCAAAAGACCCCCAGACTGTGTAAGGGCTATTTGACATAGAAGGAGAGTGATGGAGTGCTGCATCAGATGACCTGGCCTCCACAATCACCCAACCTCAACCCAACTGAGATGGTTTGGGATGAGTTGGACCGCAGAGTGAAGGAAAAGCAGCCAACAAGTGCTCAGCATATATGGGAACTCCTTCAAGACTGTTGGAAAAGCATTCCAGGTGAAGCTGGTTGAGAGAATGCTACTTTGAAGAATCTCAAATCTCAAATATATTTTGATTTATTTATCACTTTTTTGGTTACTACATGATTCCATATGTGTTATTCATAGTTTTGATGCTTCACTATTATTCTACAATGTAGGAAATAGTAACAATAAAGAAAAACCCTTGAATGAGTAGGTGTGTCCAAACTTTTGACTGGTACTGTATATGGGTAAGATAGTCTAGCTTGCTGCTGTTGACTAACCCCATTCCGTACAAATTTGTGCAACCGCGGCATTCAAACGAGGCTGCAATGAAAACTAATGGGACTGTAGCGACTGTGTTGGCATCAAAATCTGGGGTGTGAACTGTGTTTCTTTTCAAGCGTTGATTGACATGGTAATGGTCCGATAGTATTGGAGAAAAGTTTTTAAAAAACTGACCCCTCTGACGCTGTACGTTAAATTGTGACGTGTCATGACCTAACGTACAGCACACATAATGCATCACATTCTGTGTCGTACATCCTCTCTCCACCAGGTGTAGCGCTTCTCTCTCAGATTAAAAACAAGAAAGGGACAGGGACAGGGACAGGGTAAGGGGGATACCTAGTCAATTGTAGAACTGAATGCATTCATTTTTTGCATCATCACCGCAAGCCATCATGACTCTCAAAAGCCACGACAGCCGCTGTTTACTTCTTAAGATAACTTTAGCGCCGCCCTGAAAACCCGATTCATATTCGACACAAATCTTCAAATAGGTATGTAATGACACATTATATAAACAATTTTTAGTGTTTTATTTACATTTTAGAAGTGATAAGTTGGACAGATCGGGTGTAAAAAGCCGTTTCCCCACACGGCTTATCTCCCCCTTTCCCTATCACACAGTAGGTTTCCCCACCCGCCATTTTTAAAAAGACCCGACGGAGCTCATTGCCTTCTTCAATCATGCAGACGGGTAGCATGAAGGTCTCATCATTGATTTTACTGGAAAGGGGAGAAATTGTGCTATACAATGGTATTCCTATTACAGTTGACCTGGAAGTATTACGTTTTTATTGGACGCTAAAATAAGGTCAATTGTACGTTACAGCGCAATGTACAAAAGTGCGTTAGCTAACTATACATTGTCAGATATTACACGTTTCTAATTTAGTCAGAAACTCATTTTTCTTTTCAAGTTAAAGTGTACTGTTAGCTAGCTAGTTAAGGTCTGTATAGTAATATTGTTTGTTTCTCAGAGCCATTTGCTTTGCTAGTTATAGCCTAATGTTAGCTTACTAAAATGTAACCTGGTTGGTTAGCTACCTGCAGATTCATGCAGGGAAGTTACGTCATGAGTTGGGATTATGGTTCGTTGTATAGCTAGCTAGCTAGCTTCATTGTTTAGCTAGCTAGCTACATGTCTTAACAAAAGACTGTTGATAGACGTACCTGGTAAATTCGCTCTGGCTATTTACTCCGTTTTCAGAGTACTCTCGTCTCAGTGTACCAGAGCGCAGAATAATTGAAGAATTTACGAACGCTCAACACCCGTTGAATATGGCCGGTGTCAGTAAACATTGGCAAAAAAGCGTAATTAAATTGTTGCCAGCAGCACAGTTGCAAGTTAACATACAGCCTAACCAGCTGTGCTAGGGTGTGCTAAATGGTCAGAGTGAGCTGTTCTCTCATTTGTTTCTGGAAGTATCTTGCAAGCTAGCCAGCGTTTGCCAGTTAGCTTGACTGCTGTTAGGTCAGAACATTCGAATCAACCCTACTCCTTGGCCAGAGCGTCCAGTGTGAGCTCTGAACGGTCTGAGGAGAGCGAAACGCTCTGAATTTACGAACAGTGGACAATCTGACAACACTCTGAGTTCACGAACGCCATTAAGCACACTATATCACTCCAGATTAAATTTACGAACACAGCCGTAGTATAAACCAGCCTTTAGTCTTGAAATGTTGGATAAAAGTAGAGACTCGGAGCTACAAAATTATAAATCATACACCTCATTGTTGAGGAACAATGGGAAAGTAATTCTGCTTTGAATGTTGATAAACTTGTAAAATCACTTTTGAGAAAATGGCTTTGAGTGTTTTGGTATCTAGTGAATAGCTCTTCTTTGTCTACACCCATTCAGCATCTTTTACACCCTCTTAAGCTTTAGCCCCACCCATCTTCGGAATGCGCACACTTGACACTCTGGCCGATGATTTGTTTACCTCTGGATAACATGAAAACCGCCTAACCAGCTCGGCTGGCGACAATTTCGTGACACTTTTTTGCAAACGTTTACTGACGTTTTCTCCATCTCTTGATCCTCCAGAATGTGTAGAGCAACACTTAGCTATGCAGCTCCACTACACAATACATAAAAAAGCCGCGTTCAACAGGATTACCAACACAGACTGACCAGCTCAAATAGACAGAAGCCTTCAATATGGCAGACCAATCAGAACTCCTCTAATGGCATGTCCAGCCCACTCATTATCTCAGCCAATCATGGCTAGTGGGAAGGTTGCTCACTTTTTCTGTGGCTTAATCAATAAGGCTTGTAATTTAACATTTGTAATCATATTTACAGATGGCATACAAGTTTTTTTATTAAGGCACATGAAAGTTCACATGTTCCAGAAGGCATTTCTGCAATTTGATAAAAAGCACATTAAAGAAAACTTTAAAATGTCTCTCTTGTGAATTCGTGACTTGCGACATATGCCTAGTTTCCTGAACCGGGTCCCAATATGGCCTCACATGCGAATCCTTAAAGAGATGGGTGGGGCTAAAGCTTAAGAGGGTATGAACGATGCTGAATGGGTATAGACAAAGAAAATCTCTCCAGTAGGTGTACCAAAACATTCAAAGGCAATTTTCTCAAAAGTTACCTTACAAGTGTATCAACTTTCAAATCAGAATTAGATTCCCATAGTTTTTTTCATTTTATTTATTTATTTATTTTTTTATCCCCTTTTCTCCCCAATTTTCGTGGTATCCAATCGCTAGTAATTACTATCTTGTCTCATCGCTACAACTCCCGTACGGGCTCGGGAGAGACGAAGGTCGAAAGCCATGCGTCCTCCGAGGCACAACCCAACCAAGCCGCACTGCTTCTTTAACACAGCGCGCCTCCAACCTGGAAGCCAGCCACACCAATGTGTCGGAGGAAACACCGTGCACCTGGCCCCCTTGGTTAGCGCGCACTGCGCCCAGCCCGCCACAGGGGTCGCTGGAGCGCGATGAGACAAGGAAATCCCTACCGGCCAAACCCTCCCTATCCCGGACGACGCTAGCCCAATTGTGCGTCGCCCCACGGACCTCCCGGTCGCGGCCGGCTGCGACAGAGCCTGGGGGCGAACCCAGAGACTCTGGTGGCGCAGTTAGCACTGCGATGCAGTGCCCTAGACCACTGCGCCACCCGGGAGGCCAGATTCCCATTGTTACTCAGCTGTAGTATACGATATACCATTTTCTAGGTCTGAGTCTCTACTTTTATCCAATAGAAAAAACACAATTTCGAGCCGGTCGGTCACATATTGTTGCATGAAAATCTCCTGGATATTGGTGGGGCTCTGCCCCACCTGCCCTACATGACGCATCGCCTCTGAGTCTGTCACTGATTAAAGATAGGCTAGTTAGCCTACAGTTAATCTAGCCTAGTCCTACCTACCGACCATTCTCCCTTAAATAGCCTAGCTGTGTGTAACGGTTCAAAACACAGTGGAAGGCCTTCAGGACAAAGACAGTGGGGGTTCAGCACACTGCAGAGGTCTTCCCAGAAAAAACATGAACAGCCCGGCTAGTGTGTGAGAGAGTTGTGGGCCATAACACAGACAGTAGCTATCTTTATTGCACCCATAGGCCTACTGATGGATGAAATAAACCCAACTGTTGTCTGATGTGGTCTGGGAGTTGTAACATTAGCAGCCTCGCCTTTGATATGATCTCTATTCTCTACTCACTATAAATAAAGAAAGTAAAGTCATTTTAACAGTAAAACATTGTTGAATGCACAGTAAAATACCTGAAATGTGTTTTACATAATTAATGCTGTAGATTGCATTGCATTATGGGTAAAATACTGAAAATACTGTTTGGGTAAAATACTGTTATTTAAGGAAAAATCCAGCCAAAAGCACTAATTCCTATCATTTACAGTGTTAAATAACACCAAATATGTGAGAATAATATTGTTTGTGAACAAATGTTGAATTTTATTGTTTTAATAAGGGTTGGTAGCAATGTGAAAATCGTTGTGGATTTCTGTTACAGCTCAAGTCGATTACAAATCCCACAATGTAATGCTCTCTCTATGGGCTGGCTGGCATGCTAGCTAGGTAGCTACACACAATAATACCAAAGCATGTGACATTGCTAGTTAGCTGTAAAAAAAACTGCACAATTTACGAGTCTACAATCCCACCATGTTCAACCTGCAGATCGATGTGCCTTGCATAGTGGAGTCAGACATCCGCAACTGCCATGCAACAGCACCATGCAATGCACCCTGGACTGAAGAAGCAGACAAATGGTGAAATGTGGTGGACCTTACACATTTCTTGAGGTAGGATATCGCAAAAATATGATAAATGGCTCATTTGAGAGAAGACAACCTCCCGCGTTATGACATTGGACAGTATTGAAATCTGACAGTGATTACCTAGCTGCTAACCTGCTTGCACCAATCCTATGCAATTACAGTAAAATACTGTAAAATGCAAACCCTGCCTCTTCTCAATTAATGTCATTTATTCAGCCATTTATTAATTCATTACAATACCAAAAAAGATTACAGTAAGAGTTAGAGTACGGTATACTGCTGCCAGTATAATGCTGTAAATGTACAGGGGAACGTTTTACAGTGTATGGTCTGGGAGTTCAGTTGTGACATCAGTAGCCTCACCTATGATATCTATTCTCTACTCAATATAAAATAAGGTGATGTGCATAGCATATATGTGGATATTGATGGGTTAAAAGGACACCAAGGGAAGCAGTGGCAATTGTTAGGCTACTGAGTGGGCTATCCTGACTAACTAAAAATGAATGAATATGAAGAAATATAATTCCACACCTCAACAGCTCTTTAGGGATGCTGGTTGGTTGTTCCACTGCAAAAGTTCAAGAGTGAACAGTCACAGTTGTATGAGCAAGGAGTCCATGGGGTGGACTGAGCGGCTGCCTTGAGGTTCAGCATCCTGTCATTTGGCAATGGTTCAAGGATAACTAACTGCAGGCTACCGATCAAAACATTCAGTTCAAGGTCCTCTTGAAATAGGAATACTCCAGGAAATCAAGTCAAAATCAAAACCACCATGTCCCCTTAACCAGGAAAAACTTTTTGCCCTAATCATGAAACTGTGTACAAAACTGTGTACCAAACATTAAGGACACCTACCCCCCGCCCTTACAAAACATTAGGAACACGGGGCATGGACTCTACAAGGTGTCGAAAGTGTTCCACAGGGATGCTGGCCCATGTTGTCTCCAATGATTCCCACAGTTGTGTCATGTTGGCTGGATGTCCTTTGGGTGGTGGACCATTCTTGATACACACAGGAAACTGTTGAGTGTGAAAAACCCAGCAGCATTGCAGTTCTTGACACCAGCCGATGCTAATGGCACCTACTACCATGCCCCATTCAAAGGCACTTAAATCTTTCACCCTCTGAATGGCACACATACACAATCCATGTCTCAATTGTCTCAAGGCTTAAAAATCCTTCTTTAACCTGTCTCCTCCCCTTCATCTACACTGATCGAATTGGATTTTACAAGTCACATCAATAAGCAATCATAGCGTTCACTTGGTCAGCCTGTCATGGAAAGAGCAGTTGTCCTTAACGTTTTTTACACTCAGTGTACATTATAGACGGTTAAACTTGAATGGCTTCCTTAATGAGAAAACATTTATTTATACAGGCTGTCACTTGAAACAGGCGAAATGGAAAAGTACTACATCACTCTGTGGGTGAAGGGGCAGGAAACTTAGGAAGTTTCCTATTGGAACAGACAAAATCTGACTGCATGGTCATTTTGAGCACAAGTTTCCTAATCTCCACAAATCGTTGATTTTCTTCAACTGTGTCGACAAACAAGGATTAGGCTTTATTTGTATTTAGTGTAACTCCCACAGGAGCCAAGGAAAACCCATACTGTGGGAGTTACATTAAATACAAATCAAGTTCTTATTCTTTATAGGTCTTTATATTCACATTCATAATCAATCAATTTCTCATTTGCTTAATTATAGAATAATTATAGAAACATTTAATTTCTTATTTATATATTTTTTGCCTCATGCAGCTTAGTTTTTTTGCTGTTGTCTACTGTAAACCGAGCCTACTGCTAAACCGTGAGTCCCATTCCACCTCATTCCCCTTCAGCAAAGCAAACAGTCATGAGGTGTTCAAGGTCAGCTCAGGGGAGGGGTCACCTAAGGACACACCTCGATTCTAAAATGCCTTATCATTAAACGAGAAAGCAATATGATTCAAACCAGTTTGAATGGGAGGGTTTCTGGTGCTGTTTTTGCACTAGGGATTGGTCTATCAATCAACACTTGATAACTGTAGATGATTATTTTACACTATATAACATCCGTTTACATTTCTGTATTTTTTTTAAAGTTAAATTGAATGACGGAAAATTAAATATTGAAACTATTTATTTGAAATAATCCAACCCATAGATTTGACTGGAAGGAAGTTTGTATGCTCTGTACCCTATTTCTAGAGGCGAGGTTAGGTTCGCCCAGCTCTAACAGCAGACAGTATCACTGTTCAACACAAGATGGCAGTAAACTACTAAGAAAGAATCTAGCATGCCAAATATCCTTCACACCTGCTGTTTTGTCTGTTTTCACAGGAGTTCATGATACCTTGCAGTTGCACAAACAAAGAACTCAAACGGCAAAATTGCTTATTGGTCACTGTTGGAAAACAGCCAATTGAATGGCGTTGGGGAATATAGGCTACTCAGTTTGTCTCAGGAGTCTTTATTAAGTGAGTATAGACAAAAACACTTTATTTGACTGTGTTTTAGAGCAGGGGCCCAATCTGTTGTACTTCTCCAGGGAGAGGGGAGGGATAGGGGGAGATAAATGAAGAAAGAGGGAGAGAGTGACAGAGAGAGAAAGAGAGGGGACGACTCGCAGGTTCTCGATTACAACCATCCATGTCAGTGGATTAAAGTGTCTCATTACACAAGTGCTGGAAAAACTACCCAATTTTCATACTTACGTAAAAGTGAAATACTTTAATATAAAATGACTCAAGTAAAAGTGAAAGTCACCCTGTAAAATACTACCTGAGTAAAAGTTAAAAAGTATTTGTTTTTAAATATACTTAAATATAAAAAAGAAATGTAATTGCTCAAATATTCTTCAAATAAGGCTGTGTTTATATTAAGCAAACCAGATGGGACAATCTTCTTGTATTTTTTAATTTACAGATAGCCAGCAGCACACTATAACACTCAGACATAATTTACAAACTAAGCATTTGTGTTTAGTGAGTCCGCCAGATCAGAGGAAAAAATAGAATAAGTTAAGATAGAATAAGTGCCCTCTCCGAGTTGGGCATCTCCGGCACGGCCCACGCTTGGATTGCGTCCTACCTGACAGGTCGCTCCTACCAGGTGGCGTGGCGAGAATCTGTCTCCTCACCACGCGCTCTCACCACTGGTGTCCCCCAGGGCTCTGTTCTAGGCCCTCTCCTATTCTCGCTATACACCAAGTCACTTGGCTCTGTCATAACCTCACATGGTCTCTCCTATCATTGCTATGCAGACGACACACAATTAATCTTCTCCTTTCCCCCTTCTGATGACCAGGTGGCGAATCGCATCTCTGCATGTCTGGCAGACATATCAGTGTGGATGACGGATCACCACCTCAAGCTGAACCTCGGCAAGACGGAGCTGCTCTTCCTCCCGGGGAAGGACTGTCCGTTCCATGATCTCGCCATCACGGTCGACAACTCCATTGTGTCCTCCTCCCAGAGCGCTAAGAACCTTGGCGTGATCCTGGACAACACCCTGTCGTTCTCCACCAACATCAAGGCGGTGGCCCGTTCCTGTAGGTTCATGCTCTACAACATCCGCAGAGTACGACCCTGCCTCACACAGGAAGCGGCGCAGGTCCTAATCCAGGCACTTGTCATCTCCCGTCTGGATTACTGCAACTCGCTGCTGGCTGGGCTCCCTGCCTGTGCCATTAAACCCCTACAACTCATCCAGAACGCCGCAGCCCGTCTGGTGTTCAACCTTCCCAAGTTCTCTCACGTCACCCCGCTCCTCCGCTCTCTCCACTGGCTTCCAGTTGAAGCTCGCATCCGCTACAAGACCATGGTGCTTGCCTACGGAGCTGTGAGGGGAACGGCACCTCAGTACCTTCAGGCTCTGATCAGGCCCTACACCCAAACAAGGGCACTGCGTTCATCCACCTCTGGCCTGCTCGCCTCCCTACCACTGAGGAAGTACAGTTCCCGCTCAGCCCAGTCAAAACTGTTCGCTGCTCTGGCCCCCCAATGGTGGAACAAACTCCCTCACGACGCCAGGACAGCGGAGTCAATCACCACCTTCCGGAGACACCTGAAACCCCTCCTCTTCAAGGAATACCTAGGATAAAGCAATCCTTCTGCCCCCCCCCCCCCCCCCCCCCTCCCTTAAAAGATCTGATGCACTATTGTAAAGTGGCTGTTCCACTGGATGTCATAAGGTGAATGCACCAATTTGTAAGTCGCTCTGGATAAGAGCGTCTGCTAAATGACTTAAATGTAAATGTAAATGTTAAGTACAGATACCCCCAAAAAACAACTTAAGTAGTACTTTCAAGTATTTTTACTTGAAAGTACTTTACGTCATACCCACATATGACACAGCTCAGGAGACATCTGATCACCACACACACACCTGACCTCTCCCCTCCTGGGGTCCATACCTTTAAAAAAAAATTATAACTAGGCAAGTCAGTTAATAACAAATTCTTATTAACAATGATGGCCTACCCCGGGACTCCCAATCACGGCTGGTTGTGATTCAGCCTGGAATCGAATCAGGGTCTGTAGTGATCTCTCTAGCACTGAGATGCAGTGCCTTAGACCACTGTGCCACTCGGGAGCCCCCTCTTTTTTTAGGATGAACATCAATATTTACAGTGCCTTCAGAAAGTATTCACACCCCTTGACTTTTTCAACATTGTTGTGTTAAAGTCTGAATTTAAAAATCGATTAAATTTAGATTTTTTTTGTTCACTGGCCTACCCATAATCCCCAATACCATAATGTCAAAGTACAAATTTATAAAAAATGAAAAGCTGAAATGTCTTGAGTCAATATCTATTCAACCCCTTTGTTATAGCAAGCCTAAATAAGTTCACAAGTAAATATTTGCTTTAACAAGTCACATATTAAGTTGCATGGACTCACTCTGTGTGCAATAGTGTTTAACAAGGTGTTTTAATGACTACCTCATCTTGTCACGATCGTGTGGCGGATTAACGGACCAAAATGCAGCAGTTGGAAAATAAGCCATCTTCTTTTATTTAACGAAGAAGGCACACGAAACAAAAACACTTTAACAAAACGACCGTGAAGCTACAAACGTTGTGCACAAACATACAGGCTACAAACGTTCTTACATAGACAATTACCCACAATCAATGAGAGCCTATGGCTACCCTAAATAAGGCTCCCAATCAGAGACAACCGAAATCAGCTGTCTCTAATTGGGAACTCATTCAGGTAACCATAGACTCTTCTAGATAACTCACCAACATAGACAACGCTAGACATCTACACTCAACACAAAACCATATATTACACCCCATAACCCCTTTACCAAATAAACACCCAAAACCAACAAAATATAAACATTCCCCATGTCACACCCTGACCTAACTAAAATAATCAAGAAAACAAAGAATACTAAGGCCAGGGCGTGACACATCTCTGTACCCCACACATACAATTATCTGTAAGGTTCCTCAGTCGAGCAGTGAATTTCAAACACAGATTCAACCGCAAAGACCTGGGAGGTTTTCCAATGCCCCGTAAAGAAGGGCCCCTATTTTTACAGTAGATGGGTCAAAAATAAAATGCAAACATTAAATATCCCTTTTAGCATGGTTATTAATTACACTTTGGATGGTGTTTCAATACATCCAGTCACTACAAAGATACAGGCATCCTTCCTAACTTAGTTGCCTGAGAGGAAGGAAACCGCTCAGGGATTTCACCAATGGTGGCCAATGGTGACTTTAAAACCAGGCCAATGGTGACTTTAAAACAGTTACATAGTTTAATGGCTGTGATAGAAGAAAACTGAGGATGGATCAACAACATTGTAGTTACTCCACAATACTAACCTAATTGACAGAGTGAAAAGGAGGAAGCCTGTTACAGAATACAAATATTCAAAAATGTGCATCCTGTTTGCAACAAAGCACTAAAATAAAACTGCAAAAAATGTGACAAAGAAAGTACTTTATGTTCTGAATACAAAGAGTTATGTTTGGTGCAAATCTAACGCAACACATCACTGAGGACCACTTTTGGTGGCTGCATCATGATATGGGTATGCCTGTCATCGGCAAGGTCTAGGGAGATTTTTTAGGATAAAAAGAAACAGAATAGAGCTAAGCACAGGCTAAATCCTATAAGAAAACCTTGATCAGTCTGCTTTCCAACAGTCACTGGGAGACAAATTCACCTTTCAGCAGGACAAAAACAACAAGCTAAAATATACACTGGAGTTGCTTACCAAGACATCAAATGTTCCTGGGTTGCCTGGTTACAGTTAGGACTTAAATCGGCTTGACAATCTATGGCAAGAGTTGGAAATGGCTGTCTAGCAATGATCAACATCCAACTTGACAGGACTTGAAGAATTCAAAAATAAATAATGTGCAAGTATTGTACAGTCCAGGTGTGCAAAACTCTTAGACTTACCCAGAAAGACTCACAGGGGATTCTAACATGTGTTGACTGTAACGATTGTCCTCTTCGTCCGAAGAGGAGGAGTAGGGATTGGACCAAAGCGCAGCGTTGTGATATGACATAATGAATTTATAAAAGTAATGACGAAACACGAAAATACTTCAACGAACTACAAAAACAAATAAACGATGTAGACAGACCTGAACGAGAGAACACGAAGAACGCATGAACAGGTACAGACTACACAAACGAACAAAACGAAACAGTCCCGTGTGGTGCACAGACACAAACACGGAAGACAACCACCCACAAACAAACAGTGTGAACAACCTACCTTAATATGGTTCTCAATCAGAGGAAACGTAAAACACCTGTCCCTGATTGAGAACCATATCAGGCTAAATGACAATGAACCTAAACATAGAAACACATAACATAGAATGCCCACCCCAACTCACGCCCTGACCAACTAAACACATACAAAAACAAGAGAAAACAGGTCAGGAACGTGACATTGACTCAGGGGGTTGAATACTTATCTAATCAGGATATATTAGTGTTTTATTTTTTAGAATCATTTTATGTTAGAATTGTTCTTCCACTTTGACAATCCAGAGTATTTTGTATGGAATTTTGACAAAAAAACAAGACAAATTCCATTTTCCTCACACTTTGTAACACAACAAAATGTGGAAAAAGTAAAGGGGTGTGTCACGACTTCTGCCGAGGTCGGTCCCTCTCCTTGTTCAGGCGGCGTTCGGTGTTCGACGTCACCGATCTTCTAGCCATCGCTGATCCATCTTTCATTTTCCATTGGTTTTGTCTTTATTTTCTACACACCTGGTTTTCATTATCTAATTACATGTTCATGTATTTAACCCTCTATTTGCCCCATGTTTGTTGTGCGTGATTATTCCTATGTTCTGTTCGGTTCATGATGACTAGTTTTTCGACGGGTGCTGTGTTCACCCATGCGTAATGTTTACCGTTGGTTATTGGTCAAGTGTATTTGTTTACCTTGTGCCTTTGTTTTTTTGAGTAAAGTACGTTGCTCACTCATTTTGCTGTCCTGCGCCTGACTTCATGCACCAGCTACACTCACCTTCTGACAGGGTGTGAATACTTTCTGAAGGCACCGTAAATACATCTCGGCTGATATATAATACTATACAGTTAATATCACTTGTCATACCCCTTATGATAGTTTATTATTGATTAATATTTCATAAATGTTCCATGCCTTTTATGGTTAGAGTTGTCAGTAAATAATACATACATTCTGCATCATAACTCTTGAATTTTTTAAAGTAGTTCTCACATACATTCGGTTTGTTTTAAAGGCAAAGACTGAAGGTGTTCACAGTGAAATAGGTGATAGTCACTGGGAAGAAATGTCTTATGATGGAAGCACTTTTTTTTGGTCCCATACAAAAGTGTACGTGTATTTTAAGTGCAGCATAGTTGAGTGTGTTTATCAGTAATAATATACAATAACTGTGAAGGAAGTTATCAGCTGTTGTGATGTGAGATAGCCAGTGATGGTGGATTGCCCAGCTCTTCTGTTCTCCACCTGAGGCCCCCAGAGGGCCAGGTTCACAGCTCTAGCCTCCAGCAGCAGTCTGGAACACCTAGAATAAACTCAGCCTTCTAGCTCTGTAAGGGCCACTCTGGTTCAGTTTAATTCACACCTACTGTGGCCATATTTATTAGATAACTTTGTTTACACACCTCCTGCATCCACATACTCACTCATCTCTGAAAACTGGAGGGATCTACATCAGGCAGGAGGTAATTAAATTATAGTGCCCAAAATAATTCTGTGATTTTAGGAAAAATGTATGTTTTGATTCTAGAGAGTAAACGGTGAACAGCAGGTTGGGTTGAATTGAGACCTCTGTCTCTCTCTCTCTCCCAGTGACCCTTGCTCTGATTACCTCAGAACTAGAGTCACGTTGCCCTTTCTACAGGCCACATCAGCCAAAGAAAACACACAAACACACATCTGGACCCTCCACCTTGGCCTTTTGTGGTTCTGTCTGATGTCAGTAGTGAAGGTCTCAGTGAATCTACTGGCTATTTGTCTGAGTGATGGGCAGAGTGACCAATCAGATCAGCAATTTGGTGGACCTGGGATGTCTCTCTTTTTCTGTATTTTCCTACCGTCGCTCTTTCTTTCTCTTTGGTTCAAAGGAATGGAAGGATGGTGTGATGAAAGCACGTTAGACCTGTCCGTGTGTTCCGCTGAGGGCTAAAGTGTTGACATGGAATATCCCGGAGGAAAGAGCTCATTACAATCTGTCTGTTGTATGGAGGTATATAGTAGCCTGTAGGTATATACCTATATACACGGAGTGCACTAAACATTAGGAACACCTTCCTAATTTTGAGTTGCATCCCTTTTGCACTCAGAACAGCCTCAATTTGTTGGGACATGGACTACAAGGTGTCAAAAGTGTTCCACAGGGATGTTGGCCTATGTTGACTCCAATGCATCCCACAATTGTGTCAAGTTGGCTGGATTTCCTTTGGGTGGTGGACCATTCTTAATACACACAGGAAAATGTTGTGTGTGGAAAAACCCAGCAGCGTTGCAATTCTTGACACACTCAAACCGGTGCTCATGGCACCTACTACCATACCCATTCAAAGGCACTTAAATATTTTGTCTTGCCCAGTCACCCTTTGAAAGGCACAAATACACAATCCATGTCAGAATTGTCTCAAGGCTTTAAAAAATCATCAAGGGATCATAGCTTTCACTTGGATTACCCTGGTCAGACTGTCATGGAAAGAGCAGGTGTTCCTAATGTTTTGTAAACTCAGTGTACATACCTTGTATGTGAGCAGCAGCTCCTACACAAAGGCATATTTGAGTGTGTACTCTAGTCCCAGACATTAACATGACATCACCACTGCCTAGTGTTGCTGAACCACATGACTACATGTTCAGACTGGTCTCAGTTAGTCTCTCTCTCTCTCTCTCTCTCTCTCTCTCTCTCTCTCTCTCTCTCTCTCTCTCTCTCTCTCTCTCTCTCTCTCTCTCGCTCTCTCTCTCGCTCTCTCTCTCTCTCTCTCTCTCGCTCTCTCTCGCTCTCTCTCGCTCTCTCTCGCTCTCTCTCTCTCTCTCTCTCTCTCTCTCTCTCGCCCCCTCTCTCTCTCTGGGGCCCACATCAGCATTATGAATCCACAATAAGTACAGGGTAGCTAAATGACGCTATGTTGCAGTACTGCAGGAAGAGAGAAGAGTTTTAGAATGGTCTCCACTCGTTGTTTCAGATTTAAACAACATCGCATAGTGGTCACATAGAAATATATTGTATAGAGAGCATGACTTGCCATATCAACGCATACATTCCATATTCAGTTATTTCTAGCAATGTGTTCTAAACATTAAAGCCTTTGTACACTCCGCAGCTCCGGTATTATATTTTTGGCCTACACACCACACACTGTAAACAGACAAATAATGTGTTCTATGTATACTCACTGACCCATGTAGTTTGTATATCTACCAACCCTAACCCTCCCCTACCTAAGCGCCAGGTCTTCCAACCCTAAAACTCCCCTACTGAAGCACCAGGCCAAGACCTCTCCTTCCTGGTCTGGTGTGGGTTAGCTAGCGTCTCATACATACTGTGGAAAGAGATTAGCTGACTACAACTGCGTCTTCTCAATGTCTTGTGCTCATAGGGCTTGTCTGGCAACAAACAGTGCTATCACTCATACAGTGCATTCGGAAAGTATTCAGACCCCTTCCCTTTTTCCACATTTTGTTACGTTACAGCCTTATTCTAAAATTGATAAAATATACACAACGGTTCAAAAGTTTGGGGTCACTTTAGAAATGTCCTTGTTTTTGAAGGAAAAGCACATTTTTTGTCCATTAATATAACATCAAATTGATCGGAAATACAATGTAAACATTGTTAATGTTGTAAATGACTATTGTAGCTGGAAGCGGCTGATTTTTAATGGAATATCTACATAGGCGTACAGAAGCCCACAAACATCACTCCTGTGTTCCAATGGCACGTTGTGTTTGCTAATCCAAGTTCATAATTTTAAAAGGCTAATTGATCATTAGAAAACCCTTTTGCAATTATGTTAGCACAGCTGAAAACTGTTGTGCTGATTACAGAATCAATAAAACTGTCCTTCTTTAGACTAGTTGAGTATCTGGAGCATCAGCATTTGTGGGTTCGATTACAGGCTCAAAATGGCCAGAAGCAAAGAACTTTCTTCTGAAACTCGTCAGTCTATTCTTGTTCTGAGAAATGAAGGCTATTCCACGCGAGAAATTGCCAAGAAACTGAAGATCTCGTACAACGCTGTGTACTACTCCCTTCACAGAACAGCGCAAACTGGCTATAACCAGAATAGAAAGAGGAGTGGGAGGCCCTGGTGCACAACTGAGCAAGAGGATGAGTACATTAGTGTCTAGTTGAGAAACAGACGCCTCACAAGTATTCAACTGGCAGCTTCATTAAATAGTACCCGCAAAACACTAGTCTCAACGTCAACAGTGAAGAGGCGACTCCGGGATGCTGGCCTTCTAGGCTTTGGAACAAGTTTCTGAATGTCCTTGAGTGGCTCAGCCAGGGCCCAGACTTGAACCCGATCTAACATCTCTGGAGAGACCTGAAAATAGCTGTGCAGCGACGCTCCCCATCCAACCTGACAGAGCTTGATAGGATCTGAAGAAGAAGAATGGAAGAATCTCCCCAAATGCAGGCGTGCCAAGCTTGTAGCACCATACCCAATAACACTCAAGGCTATAATCGCTGCCAAAGGTGCTTCAACAAAGTACTGAGTAAAGGGTCTGAATACTCAAATGGCCATTTTCAGCTATTTTAGCTATTTTCAGGTCTCTAGATATGTTAGATTGGGTTCAAGTCTGGGCCCTGGCTGAGCCACTCAAGGACATTATATATATACATTTGCAAACATTTCTAAAAACCTGTTTTTGCTTTGTCATCATGGGGTATTGTGTGTAAATGTATGTTTTTTTATTGCTTTAAAAAAATATATATTTTAGAATAAGGCTGTAACGTAACAAAATGTGGAAAAAGTCAAGGGGTTTGAATACTTTCCGAATGCACTGTATTTAATTGTGTGGGCGTTCTCTCTGACACAGACTACGCCGCACTCATTTAGTAGCCAAAGTGGTTGCAGGGCTGACAATTAGATAAATCATTGATGTCAACATTACGAAGCCAGCCGTTGGAATAACAATCCCATACCTGTGGTTATTTGAATGAATCAGATAAAGCAAACCACTAACGTTGGTAATGACATTCTGAGGGATCATGGTTGCTATTTGGATTATCTCTAAACTCGACTGTGAAACTAGTAGTGTGTGCCTATGCTACAAATCTATCAATTATTTTAGCACAAACCAGTTGTGCTGTTTGGGATGTGAAAGAGTAGTAGGTACTGTAGGAGTGTTGCATTCCATGCCCTGCTTGGTAAATGTTTTCAGCTCTGGACAGATACAGATCTGTGTCTGTCTCTAGTGCTTAACGCTTAGGTCACATCCACAGAGTGCGCTATTCACCCGTTTTCGTAACGTCCTGGCACTGTACACCCTCAGGCAGGCAAACACACACGCATGCACAGACATACACACACACACACCGTAACCTATAGAGACAATGAGGCAGTCTTGTGTCGGAGAGCAGAGAGGGTGGGTAGGCATAGTGAAAACAATGCCACTCTATCTCAGCGTTATTAGAACCAGAGAGCCATTTACTGTGGAGGAGGCTCTTCGCTCACTATCCATCCAGCCTTACATCATCATCTCTGGGTGACTTTCTCCACTGAGACACTGCCAAAAACACTCTCACAAACACCAGGGTTGGGACATTTCCATTTTCAATTCAGTCAATTCAGGAAGTGATTTGAAATGCAATGAATGAATGAAATAATCTTCATACAAAACAATGGGCAATTCTTAACTCAAGAATTGCCCTCCCCTCCTTTCTCTAGAGGAAAGTAGGTGATGATTTATTTTCAGGTTCTTTCATTTCGTATATGATATTTGTATATGGTAATAATGTAGCAAGTAATCTCTTGTGGACAGATTATGTGAACATAAATTATGCAACGTTTGAGTTATGGGTTAACTGAGATTATGTAGTAAGTAACATTGGATACTTTCTGGCATGTGCAGGTTTCACTAGAGTCAACATCATTGATAACTACCTGGTTCCAAGTCCTAGTGGTGCTTGTTATAATGAATCCCAAAGCAACAAACATGTAATATGGATGTTACTACTATGTTGTTACCCTTTTGGCCTTTTTCTCAATAATTCAACCACATTGTTGTCAACTCAAGGTCCTGACCTCACTATCCATGAGCCTGTCTTAAACACGTCACTCATGTTTGATACTAGCTACATTTGATGATCTGTCTCTCTAATCTTAGAACTGCCTTGGTCATAGTTGGTTTCATACACTATATTTACAGTGCTGACCTGAACTGACCTCTGGGCTGAATGTGTTTCATTCAGGAGCCAGGAACCATGGGACCATTTAGTCACGGTTCGTAGCATGCGGATTCTCGAGCCCCCACACACGCTTACACATATTGTCTCGCAAATCTCGCAAATCGATCTGTTACTCGTTCTAATTTACATGATAGAAAATAATTTCTGCTGTCCACAGTACATATTTCTATTCCAACTCCACTCAACACTCCATTGCACTCTTGAATAAGCCCCATTTCTATCTTTATGTGTGGATGCAGTGTACCAATCTGGCCACCAGAGGGCCGTACAGAGGTGTAACAGAGCTGTGAGTATAAGACCAGACCAGACCAGGCCATGGGTATTGTATTGAGTGTGCAGTGCATGCAGTTCAGTAAAAATCAATGGAGAATTCCACTTTGCCTGAAACGCGTCCCGAGGCACAGCGGGATTTCTGCAGCTGCTAACCAGGATAAGCACTAATCCCATTTAGAAATCCCACACCATTCCCCCTGGGATACACCATTCCCAAATACTGGAATCACACTACAGGGGAATATAGGAATACTGTGGTTTGGCAACGAGATAGCTCTTTTCATATGTTCCAGAGCAGGTGTTTGTATAGAGATGGATAACGTATAAAGAAGATAAAGGAGGGATGGATGGAAAAGGAAAGGGAAAAAAGAACTTGATGAAGGGAGACGAGGGGGTTTGGTAGGGTAGAGGAAGTCCTACAGGCATGTGTTATATGAAGGAAGGGGGGGTTATCTTTTTCAGATTGATTCCCCCATATTGATTGGTTATCGAAAGAGATGGGCGTGGAGAATTCTCCCCATTACATTTTAAACTGCTTTGTTCTGTATCCCTCTCCCATAGAGAACCTTGTTTCCAGCCTCCCAGGCAGCCCAGGCCCTTTACATACAGCCAATGTATCGTACTGTATATATATTGATCTGTACAGTGATCTCCATCCCCCTGGAGCCTGAGCATAATGGGAGGTACACTAAATGACCAAAAGTTTGTGGACACCTGCTCGTCGATCATCTCATTCCAAAATCATGGGCATTAATATGAAGTTGGTCCCTCCTTTGCTCCAATAACAGCCTCCACTCTGGGAAGGCTTTCCACTAGATGTTGACACATTTCTGCGGGAACTTGCTTCCATTCAGCCACAAGAGCATTAGTGAGATGTTGGGCGATTAGGCCTGGCTCACAGTCAGCGTTCCAATTCATCCCAAAGGTGTTCGATGGGATTGAGGTCAGGGCTCTGTGCAAGCCAATCATGTTCTTCCACATCGATCTCGACAAACCATTTCTGCATTGACATCACTGTGCACGGTTGCATTGTCATGCTGAAACAAGAAAAGGCCTTCCCCAGACTGTTGCCACAAAGTTGGAAGTACAGAATCGTCTAGAATGTAATTGTACGCTGTATAATTAATATTTCCCTTCACTGGAACTAAGAGGCCTAGCCCAAACCATGAAAAACAGCCCTAGACCGTTCTTCCTCCTCCACCAAACTTTACAGTTGGCCCTATGTATTCGGGAAAGTAGCATTTTCCTGGCATCCGCCAAACACAGATTTGTCCATCGGACTGCCAGATGGTGAAGCGTGATTCATCACTCCAGAGAACGCGTTTCCAATGCTCCAGAGTCCAATGGCGGCGAGCTTTATATAACTCCAGCCGACGCTTGGCATTGCGCATGGTGATCTTAGGCTTGTGTGCGGCTGCTCGACAATGCAAAACCATTTCATCGACCATGGAAACCATTTCATGAAGCTCCCGACGAACAGTTCTTGTGCTAACATTGCTTCCAGAGGCCTTTTGGAACTCAGTAGTGATTGTTGCAACCAAGGACAGACAAATGTTTCACGCTACACGCTTCAGCACTCGGCGGTCCCATTCTATGAGCTTGTGTGGCCTACCACTTTGTGGCTGGGCCATTTTTGCTCAAAGACATTGCCACTTCACAATAACAGCCCTTACAGTTGTTGCTCCAAGACGTTTCCACTTCACAATAACTGCACTTACAGTTGACCGGGGCAGCTCGAGCAGGGCAGAAATTTGACTAACTGACTTGTTGGAAAAGTGGCATCCTTTGACGGCGCCACGTTGAAAATCACTGAGCTCTTCAGTAAGGCCCTTCTACTGCCAATGTTTGTCTATGGAGATTACATGGCTGTGTGCACAATTTTATACACCTATCATCAACGGGTGTGGATAAAATAGTATGAATCCACTCATTTGAAGGGGTATCCACATACTTCTGTATATATGTATACTCAGTGTGTGTTTGTGTGTGTGTGTGTGAATGCCCACTCGAATCCTACAAGAATGTAATGCGGAGGAGTGATTCACAACCACTGATACTGTGGCCGCCCTCTCGCTCAACATCCCCCTCTCATTACACCCACACACACTCACACATTTTACACACAATTTAACATACTGTATGTCTTGCATTGATTACTTATTCTTTACTTGAGGGTATAAATAGACAGCAACCACATCTTATACAGTACCAGTCAAAAGTTTGCACACACCTACTCAATAAAGGGTTTTTCTTTATTTTGACTATTTTCTGCATTGTAGAATAATAGTGAAAACATTAAAACTATGAAATGACACATATGGAATCGTGAAGTAATCAAAAAAGTGTTAAACAAATCAAAATATATTTTATATTTGAGATTGTTCAAATTGTCCACCCTTTTCCTTGATGACAGCTTTGCACACTCTTGGCATTCTCTCAACCAGTTTCATGAGGTAATCACCTGGAATGCATTTCAATTAATAGGTGTGCCTCGTTAAAAGTTAATTTGTGGAATTTCTTTCCTTCTTAATGTGTTTGAGCCAATCAGTTGTGTTGTGACAAGGTAGGGGTGGTATACAGAAGATAGCCCTATGTGGAAAAAGACCAAGTCCATATTATGGAAAGAACAGCTCAAATAAGCAAAGAGAAAAGGACACCAATAAGAAGAAGAGAATTGCTTGGGCCAAGAAACACGGGCAATGGACATTAGACCGGTGGAAATCTGTCCTTTGGTCTGATGAGTCCAAATGTAAGATTTTTGGTTCCAACTGCTGCGTCTTTGTGAGATGCAGAGTAGGTGAACGGCTGATCTCTGCATGTGTGGTTCCCACCATCAAGCATTGAGGAGGAGGTGAGACAGTGTGGGGGTGCTTTGTTGGTGACACTGTCTGTGATTTATTTAGAATTCAAGGCACACTTAACAAGCCTGGCTACCACAGCATTCTGCAGCGATACGCCATCCCATCTGGTTTGCGTTTAGTGGGACTATCATTTGTTTTTCAACAGGCTGTGTAAGGGCAGTTTGACCAAGAAGGAGAGTGATGGTGCTGCATCAGTTGACCTGGCCTCCACAATCACCCGACCTCAACCCAATTGAGATGATTTGGGATGAGTTGGACCGCAGAGTGAAGGAAAAGCAGCCAATAAGTGCTCAGCATATGTGGGAACTCCTTCAAGACCGTTGGAAAAGCATTCCTCGTGAAGCTGGTTGAGAGAATGCCAAGAGTGTGCAAAGCTGTAATCAAGACAAAAGGTGGTTACTATGAAGAATCTAGAAAATATATTTTGATTCGTTTAACACTTTTTTGATTCCATATGTGTTATTTCATAGTTTTTATGTCTTCACTATTATTCTACGATGTAAAAAATTGTTTAAAAAAATGGAATGAGTAGGCCTGTCCAAACTTTTGGTACTGTATGTGGTACTGTACGGGTACTGTATGTGTATACTGAGTGTAAAAAACATAAGGAACAACTCCCTAAAATTTAGTTGCTCCCACTTTTGCCCACAGATCAGCATCAATTTGTCGGGGCAAGGACTCTACAATGTGTCGAAAGCGTTCCACAGGGCTGCTTGCCCATGTTGACTCCAATGTTTCCTACAGTTGTGTCAAGTCCCCTGGATATCCTTTGGGTGGTGGACCATTCTTGATAGACAAGGGAAACTGTTGAGCCTGAAAAACCCAGCAGCATTGCAGTACTTGACACACTCAAACCGGTGCGCCTGGCACTTACTACCATAGGCACTTTTATATTTTGTCTCGCCCATTCACCTTCTGAATGTCCCACATACACAATCCATGTCTCAATTGTCTCAAGGCTTAAAAATCCTTATTCAACCTGTCTCCTCCCCTTCATCTACATTGGTTGAAAAGGATTTAACAAGTTACATCAATAATGGATCATAGCTTTCACCTGGATAGAACAGCAGCCTCTGGTAAGACACTGGGCGGGGGCCTATGTATATATGTAAACCACAGTTGGTGCACGATATCTAAGGAAGTCAAAAGGTTTTGCTCGTCTGAGGTAGAGTATCTCATGATAAGCTGTAGACCACACTATCTACCTAGAGAGTTTTCATCAGTATTTTTTGTAGCTGTCTACATACCACAACCAGAAGGAAAAAATTCTCAACCACCTTTAATCCACACACAGAGACGCGTACAAAGCTCTCCCTGTCACGTTCCTGACCTTATTTCCTTTGTTTAGTCTTTGTTTAGTTGGTCAGGACGTGAGCTGGGTGGGCATTCTATGTTTTGTGTTTCTATGTTGGGTTTGTTGTTTGGCCTAATATGGTTCTCAATCAGAGGCAGGTGTTTGTCATTGTCTCTGATTGGGAACCATATTAAGGTAGCCTGTTTTCACTGTTTGTTTGTGGGTGATTGTTCCTGTTCGTGCGTTCATGTGTTTTATGTTCTCAGGTTCAGGACTGTAGCTTCGTTGGTTTTCGTCTGTTTATTGTTTTTTGTTAGTATTGAAAGAAGTATTCTAATAAATATGGATACATACCACGCTGCGCTTTGGTCCTCCTCTCCTTCTACCGACGAAAGCCCTTACAGAATCACCCACCAACCTCGGACCAAGCAGCGTGGTAACGGGCAGCAGCGGCAGCAGCAGCAGCGATGTCAAGACTCCTGGACGTGGGAGGAAATCCTTGACGGGAGAGGACCCTCGGCACAGCCAGGGGAATATCGCCGCCCCAAGGCAGAGCTGGAGGCAGCGAAAGCAGAGAGGCGGCGTTTTGAGGAGCTAGCTCGGCAGCAGAATGTGGACTGTGTTACAACTTGGGAAGAGATAGACAGGTGGTCGGTCGACCCAGGGAGAGTGCCGGAGCCCACCTGTGATTCTATGGAGCAATGTGCGGAGGGATACCGGCGAATGGAGGCAGCACGGCGACGCGGTAGGAAGCCCGAGAGACAGCCCCAAAAAATTAATGGGGGGGACTAAAGAGGAGTGTGGCGAAGTCAGGTAGGAGACCTGCGCCAACTTCCCGTGCTTACCGTGGAGAGCGAGAGTACGGCAGACACCGTGTTTTATGCGGAAGAGCGCACGGTGTCTCCTGTACGTGTGCTTAGCCCGGTGCGGTACATCCCAGCTCCACGTATCGGCCAGGCTAGAGTGGGCATCGACCCAGGTGCCATGAAGCCGGCTCAACGCATCTGGTCTCCAGTGCGTCTCCTCGGGCCGGTGTACATGGCACCAGCCTTACGCACGGTTCGCCAGCACAGCCCAGTGCGGGCTATTCCACCTTGACGCTATGACCTGGCTACGGGGAACATGCAACCAGGTAAGATGGGCAGGCTTGGTGCTTAAGAGCTCCAGTACGCCTTCACGGTCCGGTATATCCGGTGCCACCTCCTCGCCCCAGCCCAGTACCACCAGTGCCAACACCACGCACTAAGCCTCCTGTGCGTCTCCAGAGCCCTGTTCCTCCTCCACGCACTCGCCCTGTGGTGCGTGTCTCCAGCCCGGTACCACCAGTTCCGGCACCACGCACCAAGCCTCCTGTGCGTATCCAGAGCCCTGTACGCCCTGATGCTGCTCACCGCACTAGCCTTGAGGTGCGTGTCTCCAGCCCGCTACCACCAGTTCCGGCACCACGCACCAAGCCTCCTGTGCGTCTCCAGAGCCCTGTTCCTCCTCCACGCACTCGCCCTGTGGTGCGTGTCTCCAGCCCGGTACCACCAGTTCCGGCACCACGCACCAAGCCTCCTGTGCGTATCCAGAGCCCTGTACGCCCTGATGCTGCTCACCGCATTAGCCTTGAGGTGCGTGTCCCTAGCCCGGTACCGCCAGTTCCATCACCACGCACCAGGCATACTGTGCGCCTCAGCAGGCCAGAGTCTGCAGTCTGCCCAGCGCCGCCTGCGCTGCCCGTCTGCCCAGCGCCGCCTGCGCTGCCCGTCTGCCCAGCGCCGTCTGAGCTGCCGCCTGCGCTGCCCGTCTGCCCAGCGCCGCCTGCGCTGCCCGTCTGCCCAGCGCCGTCTGAGCTGCCCGTCTGCCCAGCGCTGTCTGAGCTGCCCGTCTGCCCAGCGCCGTCTGAGCTGCCCGTCTGTCCTGAGCCTTCAAAGTCGCCCGTCTGTCCTGAGCCAGTCAGTCAGGAGCCGCTAGAGCCGTCCGTCAGTCAGGAGCCGCTAGAGCCGTCCGTCAGTCAGGAGCCGCCAGAGCCGCCCGCCAGTCAGGAGCTGCCAGAGCCGCCCAGAATCGCCAGAGCCGCCCGCCAGACAGGAGCCGCGAGAGCCGCCCGCCAGACAGGAGCTGCCAGAGCCGCCCGCCAGACAGGAGCTGCCAGAGCCACCCGCCAGACAGGAGCTGCCAGAGCCGTCAGTCACGCCGGTGATGCCGGAATTGCTCCTCAGTCCGGAGCTGCCCCTCAGTCCGGAGCTGCCCCTCAGTCCGGAGCCGCCCCTCCGTCCAGAGGCGCCCATCAGTCCAGTGGGGTTCATTTGGAGGGTCGCCGTTAAGAGGAGGCCACGGAAGCGAGGATTAACTATGGTGGGGTGGGGGTCATGTCCAGCGCCAGAGCAGCCACCGTGGACAGATTCCCACCCAGACCCTCCCCTATAGGGGGGGGGGGGGGGGGGCACTGTCACGTTCCTGACCTTATTTCCTTTGTTTAGTCTTTGTTTAGTTGGTCAGGACGTGAGCTGGGTGGGCATTCTATGTTTTGTGTTTCTATGTTGGGTTTGTTGTTTGGCCTAAAATGGTTCTCAATCAGAGGCAGGTGTTTGTCGTTGTCTCTGATTGGGAACCATATTAAGGTAGCGTGTTTTCACTGTTTGTGGGTGATTGTTCCTGTTCGTGCGTTCATGTGTTTTATGTTCTCAGGTTCAGGACTGTAGCTTCGTTGGTTTTCGTCTGTTTATTGTTTTTGTTAGTATTGAAAGAAGTATTCTAATAAATATGGATACATACCACGCTGCGCTTTGGTCCTCCTCTCCTTCTACCGACGAAAGCCCTTACTCTCCCTCACCCTCCATTTGGCAAATCTGACCATAATTCTATCCTCCTGATTCCTGCTTACAGGCAAAAATTAAAGCAGGACACACCAGTGACTCGGTCTATAAAAAAGTTGTCAGATGAACAAATGCTAAACTACAGGACTGTTTTTCTAGCACAGACTGGAATATGTTCCCGAATTCTTCCGATGGCATTGAAGAGTACACCACATCAGTCACTGGCTTTATCAATAAGTGCATCGAGGACGTCGTCCCCACAGTCACCGTACGTACATACCCCAACCAGAAGCCATGGATTACAGGCAACAATCGCACTTGAGCTAAAGGGTAGAGCTGCCGCTTTCAAGGAGCAAGACTATAAGAAATCCCGCTATGCCTTCCGACGAACCATCAAACAGGCAAAGCGTCAACACAGGACTAAGATTGAATCGTGCTTCGATGCTCGTCGGATTTTTATTTTTTATTTTTTATTTGATTTTACCGTTATTTTACCAGGTAAGTTGACTGAGAACACGTTCTCATTTGCAGCAACGACCTGGGGAATAGTTACAGGGGAGAGGAGGGGGATGAATGAGCCAATTGTAAACTGGGGATTATTAGGTGACCATGATGGTTTGAGGGCCAGATTGGGAATTTAGCCAGGACACCGGGGTTAACACCCCTACTCTTACGATAAGTGCCATGGGATCTTTAATGACCTCAGAGAGCCAGGACACCCGTTTAACGTCCCATCCGAAAGACGGCACCCTACACAGGGCAGTGTCCCCAATCACTCCCCTGGGGCATTGGGATATTTTTTAGACCAGAGGAAAGAGTGCCTCCTACTGGCCCTCCAACACCACTTCCAGCACCATCTGGTCTCCCATCCAGGGACTGACCAGGACCAACCCTGCTTAGCTTCAGAAGCAAGCCAGCAGTGGTATGCAGGGTGGTATGCTGCTGGCAGGGCTTGCAAACTATTACAGACTACAAAAGGGAAGCACAGCCGAGAGCTGCCCAGTGACACGAGCCTACCAGATGAGCTAAATAACATCTATACTCGCTTCGAGGCAAGTAACACTGAGGCATGCATGTGAGCATCAGCTGTTCCGGACGACTGTGTGATCATGCTCTCCATAGCCGATGTGAGTAAGCCCTTTAAACAGATCAACATTCACATGGCCGCAGGGCCAGACGGATTACCAGGACGTGTACTGTGTCTTTACTGACATTTTCAACCTCTCCCTGTCAGAGTCTGTAATACCAACATATTTCAAGCAGACCACCATAGTCCCTGTGCCCAAGAACACCAAGGTAACCTGCCTACCAACCCGTAGTACTCACGTCTGTAGCCATGGAACGCTTTGAAAGTCTGGTCATGGCTCACATTAACACCATTATCCCAGAAACAATGGACCCACTCCAATTTGCATACAGCACCAACAGATCCACAGATGATGCAATCTCTATTGCACTCCACACTGCCCTTTCACACCTGGACAAAAGGAACACCTATGTGAGAATGGTATTCATTGACTACAGCTTAGCGTTCAACACCATAGCGCCCTCAAAGCTCCTCACTAAGCTAAGGACCCTGGGACTAAACACCTCCCTCTGCAACTGGATCCTGGACTTCCTGACGGGCCATCCCCCAGGTGGTAAGCGTAGGTAACAACACATCCGCCATGCTGATCCTCAACACAGGGGCCCCTCAGGGGTGCGTGCTCAGTCCCCTCCTGTAACCCCTGTTCACTCATGACTGCACGAACAGGCACGACTCAAACACCATCATTAAGTTTAACACAACAGTGGTAAGCCTGATCACCGACAACGATGAGACAGAATAATGGGAGAAGATCAGAGACCAGCCCATGTGGTGCAAGGACAACAACCTCTCCCTCAACATGATCAAGACAAAGGAGATGATTGTGGACTACAGGAAAAGGAGGACCGAGTACACCCCCATTCTCATCGACGGGGCTGTAGTGGAGCAGGTTGAGAGCTTCAAGTTCCTTGGCGTCCACATCACCAACAAACTAACATGGTCCAAGCACACCAAGACAGTCATGAAGAGGTCACGACAAAACCTATTCCCCCTCAGGAGACTGAAAAGACTTGGCATGGATCCTCAAAAGTTTTTACAGCTGCACCATCAAGAGCATCCTGAAGGGTTGCATCCCTGCCTGGTATGGCAACTGCTCGGCCTCCGACCGCAAGGCACTACAGAGGGTAGTGCGTATGGCCCAGTACATCACTGGGCCGAAGCTTCCTGCCATCCAGGACCTCTATACCAGGCGTGTCAGAGGAAGGCCCTAAAAATTGTCAAAGACTCCAGCCACCCTATTCATAGACTGTTCTCTCTGCTACCGCACGGCAAGTGGTACCAGAGCGCCAAGTCTAGGTCCAAGAGGCTTCTAAACAGCTTCTACCCCAAGCCATAAGACTCCTGAACAGCTAATCAAATGGCTACCCAGACTATTTGCATTGCCACCCCCCCTCTTCTACGCTGCTACACTCTGTTATTATCTATGCATAGTCACTTTAATAACTTTACCTACATGTACATATTACCTCAATTACCTTGACACCGGTGCCCCCGCACATTGACTTTGTACCGGTACCCCCTGTATTTAGCCCCGCTATTGTTATTTACTGCTGCTCTTTAATTATTTGTTATTCTTATCTCTTACTTTTTTAAATGATTTTCTTAAAACTGCATTGTTGGTTAAGGGCTTGTAAGTTAGCATTTCATTGTGAGGTCTACACCTGTTGAATTCGGCGCATGTGATAAATAAAATAAGATTTGATTTGATTCACCTGGTCAGTCTATGTCATGGAAAGAGCAAGTGTTCCTTACGTTTTTACGTTCAGTGTATAATGATTGTATATGAAATGAAAGGTTTATTTTAATAATGTAACACTACAGAATACGGAAGCAATAGAATACAATACAATAGAATATGTGACCCGATTCAAGAAACTAAGTGTATGTTCGCAAGTCACGACTTCACAGGAGAGCCGTTTGAACGTAAAAAATATTTTTTATCAAAATGTGTTTTTTGGCAGAAATGCCCTCTTGAACATGTGAACTTTCCTGTGCCTTAATAACAAACTTGTATGCGATCTGTAAATACAAATAAAATTGTTAAATTACGAGCCTTGTTGGTTAAGCCACAGATAAAGTGAGCAACCTTACGACTTGCCATGATTGGCTGAGATAATGAGTGGGCTGGACATGTCGAGAGATGAGTTCGGATTGGTCTGCTTTATAGAAGGCGTCTGTCTATTTGAGCTTGTCAGTCTGTGTTGGTAATCCTGTCGAACACGGCTTTAAAAAAAATGTATTGTGTAGTGGAGCTGCATAAGTGTTGCTCTCAACTTTCTGGAAGATTACGTTTTGAAATCAGTGTAATTAGAGTATGATAGCTAAAGAGATGAAAAAAGCTGTCTCCGGATTACATCTTCAAACTAAGGGCAACCGTGGTATGGCATTGCTGACAGATAGACGTGTCCATCATGCATCATGCTATCTACATTTTCAGATATTACACGTTACTAATTTTGACAGAAGGTGGTTTCATTTTAAGCTAAAGTGTACTGTTAGCTAGCTAATGAGAGCCTAATGTTAGCTATCTAACATTGAACCTGGCTGGTTAGCTCCCAGCACTGTGGCATTGTTGGCACTGTTCATTGTTGTTTAACTAGCTATCGTTAGCTAGCTGGATCGTTAGCTAACATTACGTGACGTGTGTACAACACCCGTTGAATATGGCCGGTGTCAGTAAACGTCTGCAAAAAAAGCTTTAATGAAATTGTTGCCAGCAGAACTGGTTAGGCTGTTTTCATGTTATCCAATCATCGGCCAGAGTGTCAAGTGTGTGCTCCAAGAGTGAAATGAGATGGGTTGGGGTAAAGCTTAAGTGGGTGTGAACGGGGATAAATGGGTGTGGACAAAGAAGAGCTCTTCACTAGATACCAAAACATTCAAAGCATTTTCTCAAAAGTGAGTTTACAAGTTGATCAACATTAAAAGCAAAATTACTTTCCCATTGTTCCTCAAATGCAATGTATGATATACCATTTTGTATCTCTGAGTCTCTACTTTTATCCAATGTAAATAACACAATTTCAAATGTTGCTACACAAGACCGAATGCAAGCGGTGAGTCACATATAAGAGAATAGCTTGTTCAACTGTATTGTCCACCAAAAATTGAGACCATTAAAATTTGCTATGACAGATAACATTATCCAGAACCTCTATCTGCAGAGGCTGGTTAACAGTAATGACGATGAGGAATACGCTTCAATTGGAGAGGAGGGAGGGAGGGAAAACATGGAAATAGTATACACAGGGAAATGGTGTCTGTAATACCTGCATCAGGGATCATCAGCTAGATTCAGCCGAGGGACGATTGTTTTCTTTAGCGGGTGGTTGGGGGGCCGGAACATAATTACAAATAATTTGTAGACTGCAAATTGACCACAAGAAGCCAAAACAGATATGATATTTGACTAAAACATAATAATTTCAAACCTTGCTTACATTTTTACACGAGATAATCATTTCAAACCTTGCTAACATTTTTACACGATCACGTGTCACTCTATTATGCTTGGGAATACTTGGGAACTGATCTTCAAAATTAAAATCACTTAGAACTGATTTCCTAATGTTTTTCTAGTCTTTTATGTTCAATAATAAAAATAATAAAAACATTGTATTTATTTTTTGCTTAGAAAACTTGTGGGGGCGGGGGCATTAAAACCAACCGAGGGCTGCCAGTTGGGAATCCCTGACCTACATGTTTCAAGCAGACCACCATTGTCCTGTGCCCAAGAACGCTAAGGCCCCGTAGCACTCACATCTGTATCTATGAAATGCTTTGAAAGGCTGGTCATGGCTCACATCAACACCATCATCCCAGACACCCTGGATCCACTCCAATTCGTATACTGGCCCAACAGATCCACAGATTATGAACTCAATATTGCACTTAACACTGCCCTTTCCCACTTGGACAAAAAGAACACCTACGTGAGAATGCTGTTCAATGACTGTAGTTCAGCTATCAATACAATAGTGCCCTCCAAGCTCATCACTACACTAATGACCCTGGGACTGAACATTTCCCTCTGGAACTGGATCCTGGATTTCCTGACGGGACGCTCCCAGGTGGCGAGAGTAGACAACAACACATCCGCAACGTTGACCTTCAACATGGGGGCCCCTCAGGGGTGCGTGCTTAGTCCCCTCCTGTACACCCTGTTCACCCACGACTGAGTGGCCGCGCATGACTCCAACTCCAACATTAAGTTTGCCGAAAACACGACGGTGGTAGGCCTGATCACTGACAACGATGAGACTGCCAGGACAACAACCTCTCCCTCAAATTCATCAAGACAAAGGAGCTGATTGCGGATTACAGGAAACGGAGGGCTGAGCACGCCCCCATTCACATCGACAGGGCCGTAGTGGAGCGGTTCAAAATCTTCAAGTTCCTCGGTGTCCACATCACTAAGGATCTGTCATGGTCCAGACACACCAACACAGCCGTGAAGAGGTCATGACAATGCCACTTCCCCCTCAGGAGGCTGAAAAAATTTGGCATGGTCCCTTAGATTCTCTACAGGTGCACAATTGAGAGCATCTTGACCCTCTGCATCACCACTTGGTATGGCAACTGCTTGGCATTCGATCGCAAGGTGCTACAGAGGGTTGTGCCTACAACCCAATACATCACCGGGGCCGACCTCACTGCCATTCAGGACTTCTATACCAGGTGATGTCAGAGGAAGGCCTTAAAAATTGTCAAAGCCTCCAGCCACCCCAGTCACAGACTGTTCTCTCTGTTACCGCACGGCAAGTGGTACCAATGCAACAAGTCTGGAACCAACGGGACCCTGAAAAGCTTCTACCCCCAAGCCATAAGACTGCGAAATAGCTAGTTAAATAGTTAACCAAATAGCTACCCGGACAATCTGCGTTGGCCCCTTTTTGAACTCACTTTTTTGAGTCATCACATACGATCTGTCACTTTATTCCTAGTTATATGTACATATCTACCTCAATTACCGCATTTCAGTACTGGTACCCCTTGTACATAGCCATGTAATCGTTAATCATTGTTTATCTATTATTATTATTATTACTCTATGTTCTTTCTCTGTGCATTGTTGGGAAGGTCCGTAAGTTAGCATTTCACTGTTAGTCCACACCTGTTGTTTACGAAGCATGTGACGAATAACATTTGATATGATGTTTTCCAGGCAGTAACCTGTGATTGTTTTCTACCTTTCCCTCTGGCAATAACAGGGTCGAGTACAACAGTGGACTGACACCCTTTAACCACATATGGAACACCTTTAGTGAGGTCGACAACGGCATATTAACCAACACAAAAAGAGACATCTGTTAAAATGTTTGTGTTGTAAGAAATGTTCCCAACATTTTTTGCGCACAAACTTAAATGTTGTGAAAATTCTGTTCAACTTCCAGCCCGCGTTTACTGTGAACACTGAGGCTGTACCAACTTTAAGTTACAATTTTAACAGTGGCCAAGAAGGCAACTTGTGGCTATTTAATCATAATGTGGGCCTACCAGAGTGGCCTACCATAAAAAACAATGGAGAAAATGCATCTCATAACATTTTAACATGGAAATAGCCTCATTCAGCCTACAGTAGCAGCCAATATGTGGTGTTCAATGTAGGCCTACATTCCATGAGACTTTTGAAAAAAACATGCAGGGCTTGACATTAACTGTTTATCCACTTGTCCTTCAGACAAGGAGGTGTTGTTTGATGCAAGAAACCACTTTACAAAATGAAATGCATTATTATTCCCATGCCATTATTACAGAGAATCAGACCAATTATGTTACCCTCTGCCTATTGGCTACTTAGCTTATTCAAAAATGTCTGAAAATACAACAATGCCCCTTTAAGACATAACAAAGCTCTTTACCTGACTCACTTTTCAAAGCTGTCTAGAAATGTAGACGTTTTGTGCTCTTGTAGGAAGCAATCACTCCTCTATTGCTGACTACAAATGATCTATAACTGGGCTAATAACTCACTAACTAACAAAGGATATGAACAAAATGTGCACACGTGGCTACATGCAGCTCTCCCTTAGATCTCAAAACAAGCACATCTACTCACGACCACTCATTCTGCAAACACAGTCCAGTTCAAAGTAAATGGCACAGATCCGTATATAGCAATGGTCTATTTGCATATAGCCCTACTGCAGCTCTGATTGTTTATGCCACACCGGTCTGTGTAAAGTACGGAATGAGTAGTGCTGTCAATGCTATAGACTCCTACTCAGAAGAGTACTGCCTACAATAAAATATTTTGCGAAGTTCGTTTTGTTTTTGTATGTTTCATTGAAAGTGGCTAATATTGCGTTGATTCGGTCACAATTGCCACAGTAAAGGGAAACGTTGATAGTGTTAACAGGGAAAACACTTCACTTTGAGTCAAAATGCAAGCCGAGATCTACCGTTGAGATTTTTTTTAAACATTACTTAAAAAACCTAAGCCTATGCAACATTAACCAATTAAAAACAGTACTGTAGCAATGAGGTTTGTGCAGTAAGCTATAGGTCCAATACATTATCACCGCATGTTGGCTTTGCTTGAATTGCCCTGCATTGTTGTTCGGGCCATTTAACCCTTGTGTGGTGTTCAGTTCTGTGGCACCCATTTTCAATGTTTACTAAAAGAAAAATGACACAATTAATAATTTTTTCAACCTGAGACTCATTGAACTTGGCTAATTTTCTGTGAATAACATGTAAAATAACATATTTTCAGTGAGTGCACACTGTGCACCCCCCTACTGCTTTACATTACGTATGTGGTATTCGGGACCCGAGTGTAATAAAAGTGTGGAAAAGTAAAACTGAAACAAAAGGTTTTGCTGTGTGCCTTCACTCTGTCTTCCTCCTCCCTGGGCCTGCTGTTTCAAAATAGCACCAAGAACCTGTCTGTCTCCCAGCCTGTCTCCCAATTTTCTCACACTCTTTACCCTTTGTAGTGTGTGAAACTACACAATGTCTTGCGGGAACCTGCACAATGTTATTACAATATATTGTTTTGATACATTATTTCTATACATTGTAAAAAATGCAGTATTTTCCCACACTCTACCCCAGCCAGGTGCAAATTGGGGAAGGGACACAACAAATAAATAGCTTTGCATGTGTGGCTCCTTACCACAATCAATCATGGCAAAAATAATCTCTGCTCAGAGGGCCTTAGAAATAATGATTGCAGAGAGAGAAGCTAGTGTGGAAGGAGTTGTTGGTTCTGTGGGTCGGGCAGATGGGGCACCAGCATCCTCTTCCTGAATCCTCCTCACAGGCAGCCCAGATCTAGATTCCATAATTTGCGGGTTTAGACGGTATGTACTGGGCAGCGGCCCCTTAATGGCATATTTATTTATTTAACCTTTATTTAACCAGGTAGGCAAATTGAGAACACGTTCTCATTTACAATTGCGACCTGAATTGCAAGCATGCTCATCAACACAAACGTTGGGCCCAGGGTTGTAAAACAGGGGAAGGCGGTCCACCCACTTGTTCACCCACTTGTCCCACACTGCAGCTAGCTGATTGCAGCTAGCTTGTCTCTCTGCAGCTGGCCTGGTGTCTCGGTTATCGAAGCGGATAATCCTGGAAATAATGTGGAAGTTTTTCAGAGACATTGTTGCACGGAAAAGTTCTCTGCCAGTTTCTGCATCCCACAGGGATTCTGTGGATTCCCCATTGGATCTGAAAACATTAGCAAGGATAAGAGCCCCAAAGTATGCATGTAAACGAGTTTGGTCCATCTCTCCAAAAACACGCCTTCTCCCCAAGTGTGAGTGATGTTGTTGCATGTGTGTGTGAGTCTGATTCTCTTACCTTGGCCTGCTGTAGACTATATATGTGAGTGAAGGAGATGTTAGTAAAATTCCTGAACTAAGTGTTTTCATCATTCTAGATTGCAGCAGGAAGCAACAAGAAGAAGCGCTGCGATGTGTGTGGACTAAGAAGGACAGGAAGACACAGTACACATGCATCAAGTAAAACTCTGTCCCTCATGTGGTGTGTAGACCGGCCTTAATTTGTGCTCATTTATCATTTCCATAAAATACTGTATGTAAAATGTGTCCTTCCAATTTGTTCAGTTCAAAGCAATACACATCAATAGTGATGAAAACCTTGTTCAAGATAAACATGATTTATTCCACCCATGTCTTGATTATAATTGATTTTTGTTGACAGAAATCACATTTTATTAAAAAACAAATTGCGGTTTTATTGATAAATGAGATCTAGCAGAGGTAAATGGCAAAAATTAACCATGTATGCTGTCTATATTGCTTGTAATTGATATGTCAACATCTAAGTTTTTACGTACATTTTTATGGCTGTATTATTTTAAAAACCCAATAATGTTGTGGGTCCATCAGACCCGTGAACATTGGGTGAATAACAAAAACATGAACCCCAAACAAGGGTTAAAAAAAAAATATTTCATCATTTGAGGTAGGTTATATGATCACATCGGTAATAGACCCGTTGCCCAGCTGACTGAGCATACATTTAAATCATTTGCTTTTTATTTGTATTTTATTGGGCTGATGATGTCTGCATCTGATGGTCAGTCTCAGCGGAGGGAGAGCAGCATACTGATGGTCCGCTTCTCAACATCCCTCCACTGACCAAAAAGGGAGACTGTCTTCTAGCTGACGGCGAAACTCGAGTCGCACCGCATTATTTCTGCCCCATGCAGAAATTCATGTTGTTACTCCTATAAATAGAGAAAGTGAAATATTCTGCAATATTAAAAAAGACCCAAGCCGCTAATAATAACAACAACGCAAGCCTATAGATACACTTTCCTACTCCTTCATTACTGCTGCAGTGCTTGTTGTAGCGCTGAGTGGAAATAGGAAGAATGAACATTTTATGACTTATAAAAGTGTTGAATACAAAGTATTGACAGTGCTGAGTTAGAACTTAAAAATGAGCTCACAAATAAAAACAGCATCGCTTTACTGTATTCGTTGACAGTCTCTCTCTAGTCATGGTTTTTAACATTTTGAAATCTCACAGGATCAACTTAGCTGTAGCTTTCTTGTATGCCTGCTACATTACTGCAGACATGGCCGTCTAAGCCATCCTATTGGCCAGCGGTAGGCCTATAGTGCACTTGATTTGCTCTCTGGGCCCGCCGGGAAGGCAGAGTTTGAACATTCCGACACATAAAATAGTTCAAAAATAGAACATTGGTTATAAGCTGTGTTAGTGTGTTTTAGGCCGCTGTGTTAACTGTGTTTTAAGCAGAGTTAGCAGTGTTTAAGGCTATGTTGACTATTTTAGAAGGCTGTGTTGACTGTGTTAACTGTGTGAGCTGCAGCTCGGGGCCTCTGCCAGGTGTTTCAGAAGAATGGGGGCGAGGGGGAGGGGTAGAAGAGAGGGAAAGGGGAGAGCGGAGAGAGGACAGGCTTTGTGTGAGATCCAGATCCAGGGGGCCACAGCAATTAAAGGAGAACAGACCGGGGGAGAGCAGAGAGAGGGGGGCAAGAGGGGGTAACAAGCTCTAGGGGGGACATGAGAGGCCAGGGGGGCTAGTGAGCGTGTGTGAGCCTGTTCATGACCCTACTCCACACCCCCTCCACACACTGCTACTTGTTCCGGCCTTTGAGGCCGAAGCTCCTTTGCAGATTTGAACTCACATATGATAGCGCCTCCTATTGGTGACAAAAGGGACTTCCACCACAGAGCTGTATGTCAGTTATTCAAGCCAGTACAACGCTTGCACAGAGCCAGAAAGGGCTAGGCAGTGACTTGAGAGTGTTGATCAGAGGCCAAGACTTAGGTCTGCATGACTGGATGATTTGACTTTGAAGATCCTCTTTCAAAATTGGAGAGTCCCTCAGTTTCAGTTCTTTCTGTGGTGCTACACACACACACACACACACACACACACACACACACACACACACACACACACACACACACACACACACACACACACACACACACACACACACACACACACACACACACACACACACACACACACACACACACACACACACACACACACACACACATAAAGATTTTCACTTTACCGTTACAGAGTAAAATATTTGATCTACATTGTTGATGTGAGGTACTGATGTGCTAGAATTGGAGTGCTTTTCATCCAGTTGGACTTGTGGATTACAAAATAGAACATTGTTACTCTGTTATACCATGCTCCGTATGATATGTACACCATAAGCTAACTCTGCATTTACTCTAATGTATTGTGTCTGGCGTATCGATCTGGAATTCTACATTATGCATTACACTGCCTTTTTCATACATTTCTAAGCATATTAATCAGTGGTTAAAAAACATTGCACAGGAAAACATGACTTTTTTATTGATACAAAACAGCTACTGGCATATCAATGCACTATAATGGTTTTGTATTGTGTTTCATATTTTCTTTGTGAGGTTCTTGATTTAGTCGGAACAGCAGAAGTATATGTGACTTATCCTATACCTTTGCATTCGTTTTTTGTTGTTGTTGTATTTAACATTTGAATGAATTAACATTCTGTAACAATGTGCGGCTGTCCATTCCATCCCAAGAACACACAAAGTATACATGACTTACCTCGTACTAAAAAAACAAGGGCAATAGCCTGTTAATGTTGATAAAGTCCTTTAATTCCACTATGAGGAGAGTCCGTCAGTTCTCAATTCTACCTACCTGTCCCTCTTAGTTTAAGCAGAGGAGTGAGCCTGGCTCTCTGGTGCTGTGGCTTTAAACGCTTCACTCACTCATACTACACAGGGGCGCCACCTAGGCCCTCAGCATGGTAATCCACATTTTTTGAGGGACTTGAATAAACTTTCTGCTTAGATGCGTTTGTCTTTATCTGTTATTCTGTCCTTTTTATTGGTCGACAACAAATACAGGATTCATGTTACACAATGATTCCGAAGGTAGCCTACAACATGAAACATAACTTTTATGAGAGTGACCTAAATTCACTTGAATCCGAATCCAGTAAACACAAATCATTAGAACTTGTTGTGAGGTCATTGTGGGCAATGTAGTTATACATAATGTATTGTTCAGGTTAGGAGGCTTGCCAGGCTGTCCCCCTATTGGGCTTACCCCGTGCCTTTGAGATGGGCTTACTATGGATAAAAGTTGACCTTAGGTACAGATCTACAATCTTAGAAAAAAAATTGCTGTTTAGAACCTAAAAGGGTTCTTTGGCTGTCCCCATAGGAGAACCCTTTGAAGAACCATTTTTGGTTCCAGGTAGAACCTTTTTAAGTTCCATGTAGAACCCTTTACATAGAGGCTTCTACATTGAACCCAAAATAGTTCTACCTTGAACTAAAAAGGGTTCTCCCCTGGGGACAGCCGAAGAACCCTTTTGGAACCCTTTTTTCTAAGAGTGTAGGATCAACACAAAACTGACCTTCGATCGGTATCTTGAGGGAGGATCAGTGATACAAAGCGGGCTGATGGGAACAAAGACCTTTCGTTGTGTCATTTGTGTCACACTGAATTAGACCTGGACAAAGGGGCCAGAGGCCTAGAAGCACACTGAATACTGCCTGAAGATGAATGGGGGAATCATCACTCACAAACATACCCCCATGCACACGCGCAAACTCACGCACACACTCCTTAATGAGTGAAAACCTATTGAAATAATGCACCCACTAAACAAAAGCTTGGCTGATAGGTATTGACCAATAGGTTAACCAGTCTCATACACTGAGATAAACCACTGGTGGAACTGATAACAACATGTGGGTTTCCAGGGGAGCAAACAACACACAGACTGGAAGGAAATGTGTCTGCCACATCCACCATCCATGCATGTAGAAGCAGTGTCGTTTTCTCTCTTCAAACATACCTTGGCGTTACAGTGGAAGTCTCTGTGTGACCTTGGGGCTACTCTGAAGCCTATCCACTGCCTCATTAGTATAAGACCAGGAAGTCATGTTCTCAACAGAGCCCTCTGGCTGTTATGACTTCCAAGGGGAGTTTCTTCTTCCTCTTCACTCTGATCAATGCTATCTCCATACTGTAGTTTACATTCCAGGGTGCTTTATAAGGTTGTACAGATTCCTAAATAGACTGTTGAGTGTGTTTCTGGTCAAGACATGTGACACCTAAACTGAACTTGCATGTGAAGAATGAGCTTTCATGCTGAGGTGTCTCATGCATTGGTCTGGGAAACTGCAGTAATCCCAACATTCCTATAAGAACATATGCCATTTATGGCAAACAAGAGACACCTTCGGATGGTGAACTTGCTATACCGTATGTTTATTTTAATTTTATTTTACCGTTATTTTACCAGGTAAGTTGACTGAGAACACGTTCTCATTTGCAGCAACGACCTGGGGAATAGTTACAGGGGAGAGGAGGGGGATGAATGAGCCAATTGTAAACTGGGGATTATTAGGTGACCATGATGGTTTGAGGGCCAGATTGGGAATTTAGCCAGGACACCGGGGTTAACACCCCTACTCTTACGATAAGTGCCATGGGATCTTTAATGACCTCAGAGAGTCAGGACACCCGTTTTACGTCCCATCCGAAAGACGGCACCCTACACAGGGCAGTAGGCTGTGTAACGATGTGATCGTTTATGATGGCTGGAGATTGACTGTGAGATAGTGGTATTTGTGCACCATGCTTGATCAGCTACACCTTCTCTGCAATCCTTTTATTGTCCATCAAAAGCCCAGAGATCCTCTTGAAATGTATACAGTATGTGTGTGGAGCTGTGCTATGTCCCTCACAACCAACACTTTTTAGTCATAGTCTATGACCTAGCTACACTCTAGGTAAACTCTACGTTAGCTTAGGTCACCATCACAGGTTCTGTCACTCTCCACATCTCTTGCTGGGTGTGCATGCCCCAGTCTGTAATCCATACCAACCAACCACAGTTAATATCAGCCAAATTATCATCCTACACAGTAAAAATGACAAAGTGAATTTGAAGAAAATTTTACTCTGCCAAAGATAACATTTGGTCCCAGTCCAAAAAGAGTGGCAACTCTGGCAACAGAGTTCTTTTTTCAGAGGCGTATTTGCTCAATTTAGTGTTGATATTTAACTCTGCGTCATTGTGTCTAACTCTGTACAGTATTAATTGAAAATAACTTTTTTAACTCGCTGCAGTGTTGTTCAGTATTCTAAAGTAAATTGTTTAGAGTAATGTTCACTCCAACCAGTGTCATTACACATTTACTCTGACTCATAATACTAAATATATTGAATCTTATCAGGGTAAACACAGGAAAATCACTACCATAAATCAGTCAACACAAAATATTGCATAATAGGATTTGTTTATTACATGAGATGCCAAAAACAGGCCAAACAGTACTTGCTTTGAAACAAAATTAATTCCAGACAAGAGTAGTAATATTGTGTACAATCTTTGCAATAAAAACACGTGGTCCCGTGTGGCTCAGTTGGTAGAGCATGGCACTTGCAACGCCAGGGTTGTGGGTTCAATTCCCACGGGGGGAACAGGGTTCAATTCCTATGGGGGGACCAGGATGAATATGTATGAGCTTTCCCATTTGTAAGTCGCTCTGGATAAGAGTGTCTGCTAAATGACGTAAAAGACATTCTAGAGCATTAACAGACATTACCTAAAGCAATCAGGACAGCACAAATTGAAGGCCACACCCCTGTGCCTCCGTGGGAGAATTTCTACCCACATGGGCATGGCATTTTGATTCCGTACTCTTCCTACATGACATCTGTAGGTATATGTACAAATATGTACAACTGTTCTGGTACTAAGTACAAGTGTGGGGAAAAAAATCACATGAAGCAGTACGGGACCACAAACAAACTTGACTCATCACCACCATAATAACACCTTTCTTGCCCGTACATCTTTAAACGCATCTAAAGCAAAGGTAACAAGCAGTAAGTTGTCATCTTTTACAAGAATAGATTGGATTTCAGGAAATATTAACATCTCACAATGAACTTTAACACAAACAACCACGTCTGAACAGTATACACTGAGTACACCAAACATTGGGAACACTTTCCTAATATTGGCCTCAGAACAGCCTCAATTCGCCGGGGCATGGAATACAAGGTGTTGAAAGCGTTCCGTAGGGATGCTGGCCCATGTTGACTCCAATGTTTCCCACAGTTGTGTCAAGTAGGCTGGATGTCCTTCGGGTGCTGGACCATTCTTGATACACATGGGAAACTGTTGAGGGTGAAAACCCCACCAGCATTGCAGTTCTTGACATACTCAAACCGGTGCACCTGGCACCAACTACCATACCCCGTTCAAAGGCACTTAAATATTTTGTCTTTCCCATTCACCTTCTGAATGCCACACATACACAATACATGTCTCAATTGTCTCAAGGCTTAAAATTCATTTTTTAACCTGTCTCCTCCCCTTCACCTACACTGATTGATGTGGATTTAACAGGTGACATCAATAAGGGATCATACTGTAGCTTTCACCTGGATTCCCCTGGTCAGTCTATGTTATGGAAAGAGCAGGTGTTCCTAATGTTTGTACACTCAGTGTAACCTCTACGTAACATTAGGTCACCCTCACAGGATCATTCCCTTGATGTTTGGCCCATTTTACACTCAAAACCTTAGTGGAAGAAGACACCTGGAGTGCGTTTGCTATTTTAAGAGCTCCTTCCATTACATTGAAGGACACCATTTCCACTGGATCAATATCCAATCTATCTAGGTCAAACGTTTGCTAGTTGTATGCCATGTGACTTGGTGTTTCTTGGCCAATGTTTTAGTTATGTATTAAAGCTTTTCACTAGTTACATTTTTTTCTATTGTGTTTTACTTTGTAGCGCATATACCAGCTATGGAGAATTGGGCTGATTTTCTCAAAATATTTCAGATAACGCACCGTAGAATTATGCCTGGGTAACAACCTATTTCCAGGAAACAAATACTTAAACAATCTGTGGTGTTCGGCAATCAAGTGCTTCAAATAGACTGTAAAACCATCTGATAACACTAGAGAAAATACAATGTTGACTATTTGAAACAACAAAAACAGCAAATGCCAGTGTTGATCATTTGGAGACACCAAGTCACCAAAGATAAGTGACAGATTGCATAGTAGACACCAAGACTGAATGTCATTTAAGGCCAAATCATTGTAACCCTAAAGTAACTTCACTGCAGGGGGTCTGTTGTTTCTTTCCATATAATTATAGTTGAAGCTCGATATTCTCATGTCAATTTCTTTTTAGGTTAAATGCTCGTTTTGCAAGTGCTATAGTAGCAATTTCACCTCATGCCCAACACCTTCCAAGATGTCATGCATGATATCAACTGACAAATTCTGACTTGCATGAACGTACTGTAATTAATTACATTTTTAACACCCATCACATCTAAGAGTTTCAAAGTCGTCATAGAGGAGCTGAGTTTGTTTCGCACATTTCTCTTTTGAGAATAGAGCATGGTTCTCAATGAACGCTCCCTCATTTAAGTCATACGGTAGACTTTCGTTGGGACCCTCCATAGGCTGGAACATTTCGTTTATGTGTCCATTTTTATAAAGACTCTAACGTCTGCAAAATGGGTGTGTACATACATTCATCTGTAACAATAACCTGGTTATATGTTACAGGGGTTCTATTGCGTCGCATGTCAAATCTTGTGCCAGGAACATATTCAACTGGATCCACAGTCCCCACTTCTCTGAGAAATATTTAAACCTTTTGGTTTCAGAATTCAACACACTGATAGGATTTTCCATTTTCCAAACAGATCTGTTTAATGCAACATTCTGGCCCTCAGCTCTGCTACCCTGGATTCACCTTAGTTGTTTCAACGTCAATGTCGTAGATTGTCATTTGTAGAAACGTGTACATGTGTGCCAGACTCTGACTGTATGAGGTACCGAATGCAAAGTGAGCTTTGAAAAACGAATCAAAACAGCCCAGTGAGCCAGATGCTTAGAAGGTGCCGTATGTTTGTCGATCATGAGGAAGTCGGCGTGAATCCTCATTCTCTAGGGCCCCACGGCAAGCAGATAGGGCTGTTGACTTCCGGTGATGCCATCCAGATGCTGCTAAATGCTGGTCCCTGCCTATTAGACAATAATGTATTGTTAGAACATCTACTACTAATTCTCACAAGCAAGACAGTTTTTTCCTCCTAAAATTGTAATATTTCTCGCTTTACACATAATAGTGCTAACCCATTAGATGTTTTCCTTTTCTATGATCGCTCATGATCACTCTGCCCACAAGACAAAGCACTTACAGTATCTGCTCCTTCCAGGAATATGAGCTACAGTATACAGCCTCACTATTGTGGAACAATCTGCTCCCTCTAAGGCAGGCAGACAAGCCTGTAGCTTAGCTAGCTTTGATAAAGAGACAGGACAGGGGCCTCCTGAGTGGTGCAGAAGTCTAAGGCACTGCATCGCAGTGCTTGAGGCGTCACAACAGACCCGGGTTCGATCTCAGGCTGTGTCACAACCGGCCGTGACCGGGAGTCACCTAGGGCGGCGCACCAATGTGTATGTTTCCTCAGACACATTGGTCCAGCTGGCTTCCGGGTTATGCAGGCGGGTGTTCAGGAGTGTGGTTTGCTGTGTCATGTTTCGCATGACTTGACCGTTGCCTCTCCCGAGCCAGTGTAACGGATGTGAAATGGCTAGCTAGTTAGCGGGTACGCGCTAGTAGCATTTCAATCAGTTACGTCACTCGCTCTGAGACTTAAGTAGTGTTGCCCCTTGCTTTGCAAGGGCCGTGGCTTTTGTGGAGCGATGGGTAACGCTGCTTCGTGGGTGACTGTTGTCGATGTGTGCAGAGGGTCCCTGGTTCGCGCCCGTGTCGGGGCGAGGGGACGGTTTAAAGTTATACTGTTACATTGGTACCGTGACCCGGATCACTGGTTGCTGCGGAAAAGGAGGAGGTTGAAAGGGGGGTGAGTGTAACGGATGTGAAATGGCTAGCTAGTTAGCGGGTACGCGCTAGTAGCATTTCAATCAGTTACGTCACTCGCTCTGAGACTTAAGTAGTGTTGCCCCTTGCTTTGCAAGGGCCGTGGCTTTTGTGGAGCGATGGGTAACGCTGCTTCGTGGGTGACTGTTGTCGATGTGTGCAGAGGGTCCCTGGTTCGCGCCCGTGTCGGGGCGAGGGGACGGTTTAAAGTTATACTGTTACACCAGCTGGGGAGTTGCAGCAATGAGATAAAATCGTAATTGAATCGCATTTGGATATCATGAAATTGGGGAGAATTCCCCTCTCCTCCAGGACTCCCCAGCCACTGAGGTGAGACACAGACAGAGAGAGACAAACACACAGACCCACATACTGTATAAACACACACACACACACACACACACACACACACACACACACACACACACACACACACACACACACACACACACACACACACACACACACACACACACACACACACACACACACACACAGCCAGAGCCTCTTCCTGACTACCACGTGATATGATCAAGATATTGGCGGATCATAAACCATCAAGTTTTAAAAACATTAAGATCAATGTTTTGTCTTCATGTACTATTGGAAATCTTATTGCCAATCCCCCATGACTTGTGACGACGGTATATGCAAGAGGAATAGTTTCCTTGTTTCCGTACCTGGCCGACCCCAAAAGCAAAACTGACTATGTGATTATGAAATAAATCTGGGTCCCAATTCACTCTCTACCACTTCTCCTTAGCACTAAACCTTTGATGTTTGAAGATTTGAAAGGTGTGGAAAGGTGTAAGCAGTGTAGTCTTAGAGCTTTCTGTGATGTGGTCAGGTTGGACCCAAGTGCAGAGAAGAGACCAGACGAAGAATCAGTTGTTAAGGATAAACATAATACTTTATTGGAAAATGGTAGCCGCAGGATCACAGTACACTTGCAAAACAACAAACACTAAGTCTCAAACTCACTCAGGAAACGAATGCACATGGTAAACAATTCAAGCTCCTGCAAAGGACAACAGAAAACACACCTCTTTTTACAGGGAAATCATAATGAGTAAATAGGTGAGTAAATGGTCCTATATAGCGTGGAGTGACATTCCGCGAGTCCACCTTTTAAGGGAAGATCACAGGTAGGCAGCCACACCCTTTGACCCGGTTGGAGGAGCCTGGTGTTGGTGTCGGGTAGAGGAGCAGATCAAGGAGGATCAATGGGGGTAACCCTGTGATAAAGTCTACGGACAGGTGGGACCAGGGCCGGTTGGGGATGGGCAGAGGTTGGAGAAACCCAACCGGTCGCTGTCCTGAGGACTTGCTTTGGGCAGAGGTGGAGCAGGCCCTAATGAAGGATCTCACATACTCAATCATGTTGGGCCAACAGAATTTCCGCCTCAGGAACTCCAGTCTCTGATTAACCCCTGGATGCCCAGTTAATTTAGAGGAGTGTTCCCATTGTAGTACTCGGAAACGGGCTGATTGTAGGGTCACCTCTTGGCTTCTTGAATGGAGACCAAGTTGCACAAAAAGCTTAATTCTCTAAAATGTTGTGAACAAATTTGTTGACATCGCTGTTAGAGAGCATTTTTCCTTTGCCAAGATAATCTATCCACCTTACAGGTGTGGCATATCAATAAGCTGATTAAACAGCATGATCATTACACAGATGCACCTTGTGCTGGGTACAATAAAAGGCCACTCTAAAATGTGCAATTTTGTAATACAACACAAAGCCACAAATGTCTCAAGTTTAGAGGGAGTGCGCAATTGGCATTCTGACTGCAGGAATGTCCACCAGAGGTGTTGCCAGAGAATTTAATGTTAATTTCTCTACCATAAGCCACTTGTAACAGTGTTTTATAGAATTTGGTAGTACGTCTAACCGGACTCACAACCACAGACCACGTGTAACCAAGCCAGCCCAGGACCTCCACATCTGGCTTCTTCACCTTCGGAATTGTCTGAGACCAGCCACGCAGACAGCTGATGACACTGTGGATTTGCTTGATTGGCAGTGCCCACAAAAGATGAGAAATGAACCTAAACCACTCAAGTATAGTTCACTTTTATTTTATATCACTCAAATATCCAATTAATGGTGGCCAATATTGAGAGATGTCGTGAGCTACACTCACATATCTGAAATTACATGATGAATTGATGTTTACTGATCATGAAAAGCATGCAGTTAGGCCTACTTGCTAAATAACTCTGACGATAGAGCTAAATGTGCACAATTGTTTTGCATGAAATTATCTGAAAATGGTAGTTGACTATGCTTTTCAAGAGATTATATATTACAACCAAATAGTTAACATTTGTTTAACAATTACCTTGAAAACGGCACGCAGTTGTCAATGGTTTTAGTGGTGCTGGGGTCTCTTAGGTAAATCGAACGCTCTGCAGCTTATTGTAACGTTTTATTGATAACGACTTATATAGGCTTTATGACCATGTTTTCACAAATGTTCACACATTTGATATAATTCGGGGACAATATCTGGAAGTAAAGCGAAAGGGGCGGTTACTTCCACAGGGTAGCAATGGCATAATTCTCCAGAACCTGTCAGTCACCTGTATCAGACTCTTGCTTTTCTTTCATCCTTGCACCTCTTATGTGAAATGTCTCTAGCAATCCAATAAAATACTACAGTCAGTCAACATCCACAAAATGACAACTTCCGAAAGTATGGAGGATTTGTAACGATCTTGGTTGGGAGAAAGAGAGGAGGACCAAAGCGCAGCGGGGTAAGTGTTCATGATGAATATTTAATGGAACAAAACTGAACACTGAAATACAAAACAATAAAGTGAACGAACTAAAACCGAAACAGTTCCGTGTGGAACACACAGACAACCACCCACGAAACCCAGGTGAAAAAAGGCTTCCTAAGTATGATTCTCAATCAGAGACAACTAATGACACCTGCCTCTGATTGAGAATCATACCAGGCCAAACGAAAAAACCAACATAGAAAAATGAACATAGATAACCCACCCAACTCACGCCCTGGCCATACTAAAACAAAGAAATAACAAAAGAACTAAGGTCAGAACGTGACAGGATTGTCTACAAACAAACAGTTGAAGTCAGAAGTTTACATACACTTAGGTTGGAGTCATTAAAACTTTTCAACCACTCCACAAATTTCTTGTTAACCAACTATAGTTTTGGCAAGTCAGTTAGGACATCTACTTTGTGCATGACACAAGTAATTCTTCCAACAATTGTTTACAGACAGATTATTTCACTTATAATTCATTGTATAACAATTCCAGTGGGTCAGAAGTTTACATACACTAAGTTGACTGTGCCTTTAAACAGCTTGGAAAATTCCAGAAAATTCTGTCATGGCTTTAGAAGCTTCTGATAGGTTAATTTACATCATTTGAGTCAATTGGAGGTGTACCTGTGGATGTATTTCAAGACCTACCTTCAAACTCAGTGCCTTTGCTTGACATCATGGGAAAATCAAAAGAAATCAGCAAAGACCTCAGAAAAAAAGCTGTATACCTCCACAAGTCTGGTTCATCATTGGGAGCAATTTCCAAATGCCTGAAGGTACCACGTTCATCTGTACAAACAATAGTATGCAAGTATAAACACCATGGGACCACGCAGGCATCATACCTGCTCAGGAAGGAGACGCGTTCTGCCTCCTAGAGATGAACGTACTTTGGTGTGAAAAGTGCAAAACAATCCCAGAACAACAGCAAAGGACCTTGTGAAGATGCTAGAGGAAACAGGTACAAAAGTATCTATATCCACAGTAAAATGAGTCCTATATCGACATAACCTGAAAGGCCGCTCAGCAAGGAAGAAGCCACTGCTCTAAAATCGCCATAAAAAAGCCAGACTTCGGTTTGCAACTGCACATGGGGACAAAGATCGTACTCTTTGGAGAAATGTCCTCTGGTCTGATGAAACAAAAATAGAACTGTTTGGCCATAATGACCATCATTATGTTAGGAGGAAAAAGGGGGAGACTTGCTAGCCGAAGAACACCATTCCAACCGTGAAGCACGGCGGTGGCAGCATCATGTTGTGGGGGTGCTTTGATGCAGAAGGGACTGGTGCACTTCACAAAATAGATGGCATCATGAGGGAGGACAATTATGTGGATATATTGAAGCAACATCTCAAGACATCAGTCAGGAAGTTAAAGCTTGGTCGGAAATGGGTCTTCCAAATGGACAATGACCCCATGCATACTTCCAAAGTTGTGGCAAAATGGCATAACAAAGTCAAGGTATTGGAGTGGCCGTCGCAAAGACCTGACCTCAATCCTATAGAAAATGTGTGGGCAGAACTGAAAAAGCGTGTGTGAGCAAGGAGGTCTACAAACCTGACTCAGTTACACCAGCTCTGTCAGGAGGAATGGGCAAAAATTCACCCAACTTATTGTGGGAAGCTTGTGGAAGGCTACCCAAAACGTTTGACCCAAGTTAAACAATTTAAAGGGAATGCTACCAAATACTGAGTGTATGTAAACTTCTGACCCACTGGGAATGTGATGAAAGAAATAAAAGCTGAAATACATCATTCTCGCCACTATTATTCTGACATTTCACATTCTTAAAATAAAGTGGTGATCCTAACTGACCTCAAACAGGGAATTTTTACTAGGATTAGATGTGAGGAATTGTGAAGAACTGAGTTTAAATGCATTTCGCTAAGGTGTATGTAAACCTCCAACTTCAACTGTACACTCAAAATGTTATGAAATCAAATAGAGATAGTAGAGAAAGAAAGCTCATCATGAATACTGTGTGTGCGTGTGTGTGTGCGCGCGTGCGTGCGTTTCTGAACAGTTTTCCTATGGGTTTCCAGTTGATTCTCATCCATTCTCATCAACAGAATAATACAGACAGTAATACAGGACATAAAATGGCCACTAACTAGCCAGAACTACATAGAACTATTCTGTATAAATTGTTATATGAATGATCACACAAGCATGTGTTGTTTGTTGTAGGTGTCTCCACAATCCCGTTTCTCTGAAAGACTATTCTGATAAAGGCTTTCATTCAGATAGATAGCACACATACACAACTGCTGATAACACTTTGAGACAGAGAGTACGTGTACACTTTCTTATCAGTTATTTGTTATGTATTGTTCGTCTATAGTATATGGTTTTGGCTGTGTGGAGTAGTCATTATGTAATCTGTTGTTGTTTCTTGTTGTTGTCTGTATAGTCATTCTCAGTAACAAGTACCCCTTGGTGACAAATCAAATGTATTGAATTGCTTTTTATTTTCAGGAAGCTGTTGCATACTGCTCACCATTGCAAAAATGGTGTTATTAATGTGTAATAGTCAGAGGTAGACAGAATTTGCAACAGGATCATTTCTAGAGTCCCCTGAAATTACGGAACACATCACACCCAATACTGCTGCAGAACACGAACAGCTACAATTATGTTGATTACGGAAAAGCAATGCTGTGTAGGTGAGAAAGCCTATGCAGATTATGTCTGCCCAAAACAATCTTTCAATATGCTTTGTAGATACTTAAATCAAAACTATAAGATAGCGGCAAATGAAGAACTCACATTTTTCGGTCAATCTTAAAAAGTTGGACTGCAGTGCCATTTTCCCATCTGTTTGAGGAGCTCCTCCAGTGTGTTGAGTGTTCCACTAGAGGGCGAAGTGGAGAGAGGCGAGAGTAACTGTGGTAACAATAGCACAGAAAGATGATACAGTAATTCTGTAAGGACACTTTGATGTTAAATATGACAGACAGGCAGCACATTGACAATCACACAGCTTTTCTTTATGTTGTTCTACCACAGATAGAAATGTAATGCGTGTAGCATATGCAAAATTGTCACGTAATTGCTCACACAAATGACATAGTTCTATAGAGTGTTTACAGAAATTAATCTAGGATGTCATCTAGAAACTCCAGGGCATGGAGCGATACACTAATAACACTTAAGTGGTTATCCATTCACAGAGAAGGGTGTGTGTGTGTGTGTGTGCAAGTGAGTGTGTGTGTACTGTATGTACTATGTATGTGCCCGTGTGAGATAAGATCCCATCTCTGTAAGAGGACAACACACATGTTCCCATCCAGGACTGGATCCTCTCTGCAGGTCACAGCATGTCCATAGGGGCCTCCTTAGGAAGAGATGTTTTCATTTCTACAACACAACACACAGCAACCTGACACAGATGCCCTACAATTCCTTACAAATTTAACACATGCTTGCTTTGATCATTGAATACATACCACACATTAGTGTACATTTACAGCATGTAAGATTGAAAACATACAGTCAGAGTTCTTTGCAAATGTAGAATATTTTTTGTTTAATAACACACAAAACTTTTTTCCATTCTCTTTTTCCTATTTTATTCACTACAGAAAATAACAACCACAAATAGTGTTATTGTGCAAATGCCTAATAAATATGACCCTAGGTACAACTGGTGCAATTAACTACTGACATCAGTGCCCTGTGTCAGTGGGATCATACTATATGGTGCATAGCCCAACTGTCTTAATAGGCCATTTAAAAATACATTCATATTTCAAAATAATGAATTAACATATGTCCGCATCTAGTGAATTTGTGCTATCAAGCAGTACTGAGGGTTTTAAATAAATATTTCCACACTCTCCAGGTTTTGCAAACACCCCTAGTGGAGTACTACATTTGATTGAAGGTCGGATTATCCAATCCATGGGGGCAAAGCGTCAGGTTTATGTTTGCTCCAGTTCATCTACCAATGAGGTTAGTTCTTTTACAATCACGACGACATATGGCACTTGGAAAAAGCCATCTTGGTGAGGTAAGTATCTCCCTTTATTTCAATGGTGCACTCTTGTATAAAATGAATCACTATGCAACACTGTTACATTTGTTTTCTGACAATGTGCCAGCTTTTTTTGCTTTGTTCTATATCTTTATAGTCCTTGACTCCTTGGTGTAGTAGGCTATAGGTTAACCTCATTATGACCTCATTTTTTCTTTGTGCCACATTTCTGCAGTGTGCGTAAAGTGCGTGCATAAAGTAGCATATTAATGAATTTCCTGGCTGGTTACTATTTCTAAACAACGGATCCTCCAACACATATGCTCTAAACATCTTTCAGAAGTAAATCACTCACACAAACACACATTAATGGCTGAGCCGGGAAAGGGAAGCTTTTACCCGCGGAAAAGGGCGCATTTCGTTTTCCAGAGCGTGCGCGAGAGAGAGAAAGACAGAGAGAGAAGAGAGAGGGAGGGGCGTAGAGAGAGAAGGGGGGGATGCGGAGAGAGAGAGAGAGTTCTTCATTACATTATTTAGGCTACATTATTTCATATACAGAATATAAAGATATGTATTTTAGCAAACTAGAGCGTCTATCAGTCAAATGAAAGTGCACGCAGGGTCAACCAGCAACAGCAAATATAATGAACATTACATAACCTTTTCAAGTAATGATTTATGTGTTATTACATATAACAACTGCGGATGTGTGTGTTACATGTTGCCCATTGCAGTAGTCTAGAACTGAATCCATCTGTCCACTATTGGACATATCCTATGGGGGAGTCGCAATTGAATATTGGCATATATTACAAATGCCTGTTCACACCGCTACTATCCAGATGGCGAGGTGCATCAAAGCTGGGACGGAGAGACGGAAAAACAGCTTCTATCTCAAGGCCATCAGACTGCTAAACAGCAATCACTAACTCAGAGAGGCTGCTGCCTACATTGAGACCCAATCACTGGCCACTTTAATAAATGGATCACTAGTCACTTTAAACAATGCCACTTTAAATAATGCAACTTTAATAATGTTTACATATCTTACATTACTCATATCAAATGTGTATACTGTATTTTATACCATCTATTGCACCTTGTCTATGCCGCTCCGCCATCGCTCATCCATATATTTATATGTACATGTTCTCATTCACCCTTTTAGATTTGTGTGTATTAGGTCGTTGTTGGGAAATTGTTAGATTACTTGTTAGATATTACTGCACTGTCAGAACTAGAACCACAAGCATTTCGCTACACTCGCATTAACATCTGCTAACCATGTGTATGTGACCAATACAATTTGATTTGATTTGATGTAACCTTGTGTTGACAGAGAGTAGCCTATGCTATGGGGGTCATCGATCCCAGCGCGGTGGGGCGGACAGCTACTCGTCAAAGCAATGATTCGGAGAGACTGGTTAGGGGGCGTGAGCGTCTCTCTGAAAATACTGTCCATTGTTCCCCTCGGACCAATCCGGGCTAGAAATGTTCCTAATTATGGACCAATCATAACGCACTGGCCGTCCCCCGACTCCACCCAGAACTGTATATTAAAGGTTCCCCTATCGAGCCATATGCCACTGGCACTATTGGCTATCTTTTTTTCTTTTACAGTGGTCGGACTGAGTGGATTGTATCATTATTGATAAATATTTTTTATGATCTCAACATTTGTTACATTAGGCTAAGACAGAAACATGGCTGACGCAAAAGTCGAAACTAGTACGGAGATCTCTGCCAAGGTAAGTGGCCGGCAATTTGTGACCTGAGTGATGAATAAATGACAACTTCTACACTTTCTTTCATTTAAATCTATCCCGGACTAAATATTTTGAATGGAGAACAACTATCGGAAGCTGGAACAAGTGTTCAGCCGAGCTTCATTAAACCTAACTGGCTTTGGATGTGTCTTCTGTTGCGGATGTTGGAATGGAAACCGTTTTATTGGAGATCTCTGTTATATTAGATAAAATGTAGGCAAACAATATTTATCGAAAGTTGCACTCACTCACTAGTCTATTGAAACATACACGCCAAGCGATGCTTTTTTTTTGCCCGGAGTATAACAGTCTGCGCGCGGTTCTTTGTTTATGCTAACGTGTCCGTTGTCTTGAACACCGATTTTAAGCTCTTTTGAATAACTCAATCACACACGCACGTCTGGTTTACCGTTTTGATTAATTACCTTTGTTTGCATCAAATATCATAGGCTACATTGCAGTTACCGGACTCAATCGCGGCTGCTACAGTGGCTATTGATCCATTCTCCGATTTTGTACCACGCACCGGTCTGTCATAACTTGCTACTTGAATATATCTCATTGTTTTTGGAGTTGGTTTCATGGAGTATAGGATATTGATATAGAAGTTTATGGGGAATGGCTCAGGCATAAAAGCATCGCGCCTTTTAGAATACAGAATGAGGTGAAAGGGATTTAAACAGCGCGTAAATGTTTAATAACGTAACCAACATAAAACAATTATACCCGACCTAAGTACGAGATGATCTAGAGAGGGAGGTTTAAGAGCGTAATTATTTTTGCATAACTGTAAACGGAGTAATGATAGCTGCTCCTGTATTAAAGCTCAGTGTTAATGTTGGGTGATTTACGGCTGTATTGACATGGATAAGCCACCCGATGTGTTCATTCCACCAGGCTTGTCTGCGCGCAATGTGACAGTGCCTCGATCGGAGCTCCGGAGCCTTCCGGTTTCAGAGCATCAGTTGAGTGTATATGTGGGCTTTGGTGGCGCCAATAACGATTGGAATAACCAGTGTCAGACGTGAGTGCGAGCGAAAAGTTGAACTGTGTTCGCTCTCTCTCTCTCTCTCTCTCTCTCTCTCTCTCTCTCTCTCTCTCCAGCGTAACCCTATTTAGAGAGAGAGAGAGAGTGGGCGGGGGGCGTTCACCACAAACCAGCACTGCCTCTTGAAGGCATAGTTTCTACCTGCTGAACCAATGGCGCGCTACTTCTTACATTTAACAATTTTAGTAATTTAGCAGACACTCTTATCCAGAACGAATAACAGTAGTGAGGTTTCGTACTTTCTTCCCGTACTGGTCCCGGTGGAATCGAACCCAAAACCATGGTCTACCAACTGAGCCACAGGGAACCATATGCTGCTCAAACGATCCACGGTGATGATAAAACAAAGCTAGTATGTTGATGTCTCTCTGTTAGCCTATAGGATGAAAAGTATGCTTAGTTTCCTTCGCTGTTGGCGCCGCTGAGCGTAGTTGCCTATAGGTAGGCTACAATACAATATTGGCATGTACATGTATTGTTGAAGGTGGAGGGTACAGGGAGATGTAGCTGCTTACCGGCGTATGGGCTCAGCATTACTCAGACTAAAGAATATATGTCCTTATATGAAGATGTTAAAACTAATGACGGTAAGAAAATCTTTATTTTAGGGCACTAAAAAGGGCTATTGGAAAACGTGCTTTTGTCCTTCAAGTGAAAGGCCTAAACATAGCCTGCAACACCAACACCCGATCAGGATGGTTTTTGATTGATTACATACCTTATTGTCTTAATTTGTAGAATGGAAAGTCAATCAAACGCATAACCCTTCTATGCGCTATTGTCTCACTTCCCTGGAGTTAATTTAGTCGGCCTCCTTCTGGTAGCGTTCGTTTGCCACGCTCTTATTGGCTGTGTTAAAATAACCTACCAGGGTTCAACGGGAATTGTAGTCTTTTTCCGGGCGTGTCTTTATAGCGTCCCATTAGATGTGTCCTTGACTGAACTACAATTATCGTTGAACTCAACTCCATCATGGTGTCAGGATGCAACACTTCTATTAGATCTCCAAAAGTTGGCGGGGAGTAGAGCAGAAAAGCAACCAATATAAGGTTTAGGATCAAAGTGTTGCATTTCAAATGAAAAACGAAAGCATTCACAGGTTTATGTGAGGTTCTCAACCTTCCGCTCATTTAGATAGAAGTCATCAAAACCACACCCAACTCTAGAAATAAATCTGAAGGCTGAAACCTTGATTGAACCTGTGATAGATATTTTATCCACCATGTGACAAACAACACATGACTCAAACATAGTCTCTCATTTTCACTTTTCCCCAGGACCTGAAAGAGAAGAAGCTTGTTGAAGAGGCAGAAAATGGAAAAGACACCCCAGCCAATGGAAAAGCTGTAAGACTTCACCTTTAAGACTTTACCTTTAATAGACCCTTTTCCCCATTTTACCTTTAAGATGGAACCATCAGCTTATTTACACCTGTTCTCACCTGTCTTCTTCATTATCCTTATAAAAAAGGTATTTGTAAAAGTAAATCTGAGGTAACTCATGTTTTCTTTTGTTTATATTACTAACAAGATATCATCTGATTATTACTTTCACTTCGAAATAATCGTGTCATCCAACATTTATTCTTCCCTGGAGACAAACATATCAGATGCATTGTATTGTTTTTCCACAGGAGGCTGAGGAGAATGGTGATCAGGACAATGATGTAGAGGAGGATGATGATGATGTGGGAGAGGAGGAGGATGAAGAAGATGATGCTGAGGGTAAGTGATCTGGTCTTTCACAAAGCTAGGATGACAGAGTATCCATTACATGTTGACATATGCACCTAGTGGCAGTGATGTGTATTTGCTTGTACTAGTCTGAGGCAGTCTGCCTGAGAAATTGTTTTGTTGGAGCGCCCTCTATGTGTTATAAACTGTAACGGCAAGAATCTAAACCTGCCTTCCTTTCTGAAGGTGATGAAGAAGATGATGACGATGAGGTCGAGGGTCGTGCAGGCAAGAGGGCGGCAGAAGGTGATGATGATGACGAGGTAATGCAGCAACTTGAATCTATCTATTGCATTTACACGTAGAAATTAAAATGACTGATCACATATTGACTTGTTCTTTGCAGGATGATGTTGAAACAAAGAAGCAGAAAACTGACGATGATTAAGAGTTGCGTGTTCAACCCGCTGGAAGCTGCTGCAACCTCTCTCCTTAACCGCCGAACGTTTTGGGGGGAAACTGTGGCCATCATCAAGTAGAGTTCAACGTCCGTGTACACACACACCAAACTGCAATTTTTTTTAGAAAACCCAAGACGTCAAAGTTCTACCTTCTTAACAAGATACAGTACTTTAAAATGAGAATTTGTTTGTATTTTTATTTACATTTTATATTTTTGTACATATTGTTAGGAGGTCAGCCATTTTTCGACAGTGATCTCTGGTTACCAAACGGTGCTTGGAAGTTGATGCTTCTCTATGAAATAGACTTTACTTGTGGTTTGACCATGCCATGCTATCTCAACACAAACTTGTACAAATTTCAGAAAACAATTAAATTCAAAGCATTCCAGTAACTTTGTAATTGTACTTAAGTTGTACCATACAAAGTTGGTTTGTATGAGATGGCAAGGCCAAAGAAAATAGGTTTATTTTCTGTCTGTTAAATGGCTGTCTGTTATGGTCTGTTTAATGTATGTGTGAATTTCTTGTATGACAATAAACCTGAATTTTATTTTGTGAGTTCTTAATTTCTTCTGATTCGTACATTTTTTTGTATTTTAGACCCATCACCTGGTTAAATAAAGGTGAAATAAAAAATAAATAAATCATAGATGGGATTTCATAATGTTACAGTCAGCCACTTCAACTAGGAAAATCAGCTTTTGGCTCCATAATCTATCATCTATAAAAGTATCGTATTCAGACATGCTGTTCATTTGTTTTATTGGCCTGTTAGAACTTTATATCAATGTAAATTACTCATGCCTTGGCTTAAACACTTTCAGATCTGGTAAATTATATTGCATTTAATAAATTTACCTGAGTGAATCCTTTCCTTCCGATACATATTTCTTTGAACACCAAATATCACACATCAATACAAAAATACATGAAGTGCTAATTGTCCATTTCCACATGCATGCTCTTATGGGTTAATTTCGAGGAAATAACCAGGGAAATATTTTATAACTATTAGTAGCCCAATGGACTGTATCTTTTCATTTGACATTAGAAGAGTAGATGTTGAAATTAAAAAGAAACCTAACAGTATTAATCTGCTCAATATATAAACGTCCATGTAATTACATCAATCAATTACCTTATTATGACATGATAATAACCAGACAAACAAATATAATACAACTTTATTGTCCTCCCTCACAAGTTACATAATCACACACACATTATGTTAAAAGCAGCACTACAGCTCATTCCTTTGCCTGCCACGTGTCTAGAGTCACTGTGGTTGTGCTTTATGTGGTAACATGGTTTCAGGTGGGATATAAACAGACATAAAACCGCTTCCTGTCACATTGTGCAGTAGTCAGGTGTTTCTGAGAGTTGCCAATTGCCAATTCTGTGATTTTCGTGTGGGGCTAATAAGAACTTAAGCACAGACACAAACTAACAACCTCACTCCTTGACTAAAGCCATGCCGAAACGAGTCGGAGTTTTAAAAGTTGTTCCACTGAACATGCCATAGCAATACAGGAACCTTTAAGAGCGCTATGAAGAGTGCCTTGGTTCTCCTTTTTTTCTATTACAGAGCGAGAGAAGCAGCTATGCAATGCTAATAATAAGAAGCAGTCAACCAGAGAGCAGAAAGAAACTGTTGCGGTTCCTCCTCCAATGCTTCTACTGCCTCCTCAACAAGTGGAAAAACTAGATGTTTTTCTATTTCAGGAAAACATTTCGCTAATGTTTTCTGTTTCACTCTAGACGGCTGTGTAGACATAACTCATCTTTGATAAATAGCCTTGCATGTTGTGGATTAATAAAGTATCTATCTATTCAGAATATCAACATAGGCCGAGATATCAAAATTGTAAGGTGTAAAGCAGAAGGGAACAGTCTTTATAATGTATTGTGGAATACATGAACATGCAATATTATTCAATGGGGGATACTGCCACTGAAAATTATTGCTCAAATTAGGCTACTACACATTCTGATCTAAATTATTTTAAATCAGAAACAGATTGGCATGGATTAAACACTCATCTAATGAAGCATCATATACATACAGTATATATATATATATATATATATATATATATATATATATATATATATATATATATATATATATATATATATATATAGTACCTGTCAAAAGTTTGGACACACCTACTCATTCCAGGGTTTTTCTTTATTTTTACTATTTTCTACAGTATAGACTAATAGCGAAGAAATCAAAACTATGAAATAACACATATGGAATCATGTAATAACCAAAAAGTGTTAAACAAATCAAAAATATATTTCAAAGTAGCCACTCTTTACCTTGATGACAGCTTTGCACACTATTGGCATTCTCTCAACCAGCTTCACCTGGAATGCTTTCCCAACAGTCTTGAAGGAGTTGCCACCAGTGTCATCAGACCAAAGGACTAATGTCCATTGCTCGTGTTACTTGGCCCAAGCAAGTCTCTTCTTATTATTGTTGTTCTTTAGTAGTGGTGTCTTTGCAGCAGTTCGACCATGAAGGCCGGATTTACTCAGTCTCCTCTGAACAGTTGATGTTGAGATGTGTCTGTTACTTGAACTCTGTGAAGCATTTATTTGGGCTGTAATTTCTGAGGCTGGTAACTCGAATGAACTCATCCTCTGCAGCAGAGGTAACTCTGGGTCTTCCTTTCCTGTGGCGGTCCTCATGAGAGCCAGTTTCATCATAACGCTTCATGTTTTTTACGACTGCACTTTAAGAAACTTTCAAATTCTTGAAATCTTCCTGAATGCCGGCCCTACATGTCTTAAAGTAACGATGGACTGTCGTTTCTCTTTGCTTATTTGAGCTGTTCTTGCCATAATATGGATTTTTACCAAAATTTTACCCAATTTTCTGTATACCAACCCTCCCTTGTCACAACACAACTGACTGGCTCAAGCGCATTAAGAAGGAAAGAAACTCCACAAATGTAATGTGTGTTAGTCCAGTTAGTTACACATATGTGTGCGTGTGTGTGTGCATATGCTTGTGTGTTTGTGTGTCAGCTAGAGAGTGCTAAACAAAGCAGTCAACTAGTCAGTGTGAGGCTGAAGGTTAGTGGCTCACTGGTTGACAGATTAACACTGTATTTCCTCATGCATGCCATGACACTGTACCACACACACATACACACACAAAATGCAATGCAATCCTGTTCTACATATTTTGCTATGTCACAGTGATACTGTAGCTAGAGTGAGTTTTTGTACTGATGAGTGCAAACATATTTCAATCCTGATCCCTCATTGCTTTCCCAATAAAAAAGACAATGAAAAGCAAAGTACACCGCTACCCTCACCAACATATGATTTGAAACACATCAATGTAGCTACACCAACATTTAGCTAGCTCAATTTGCACACTCTAATAGTTCCCTAGCTCCATAACCCCAAAATTACACACATAGTAGAATGTGCTCCATTTACCGTAATTCACCCAAAGTACACAGACCATTTCAGTTACTCACAAATCAACAAGTTCTTCTCGGAGCTGTCTGTCCGGCTGGGTGGACAAGCTGCACAGGGAAGAGAGTTGAATGCAGCCACTAAGTCACCAGTATTTTGCTGCTGTGTTTAAGTATTGTTTCTAAACGGGCATCAGGCATGCACCAGGATCCAGAGCAGTGAACAAGTCCAAAGGGTTAGTTTGGCTCCTATGTTCTGTAACCATCTCTTCCTTTCAGTCTAGCGAACCCTGCTGTGTCCTCTGTTTGAACATAACGTATGTGCCGCACATCCAAATGGAATGGCTTGATGATAGAAATCTCTCAATATCTCAACTCTCACTCTCTCTCTCTTCCTCTCTCTGTGTATGCAGAGGGAGCAGTTTAATAATGTGTGTGTGTTCTGAACATCAGGCTTTAGTTCCCTGGCAGATAGACAGAAGAGAGAGAGAGAGAAACACTCTCCACAGCACCTCCCAGAGAGCCACAATGCATGGTACTGTATCTCATACCCTCCTACTGCCGCTTGGTGCTAAGAGGTACTGCTGATCCATTTGACATTGCAGCCACCTTGGTAGAGCTGTCCTCTGTCGACTGCCTAAGGAATAATAATAAACCAGCGCATCACCATAGCCCAAAATATATAAGATGCAATAGAAAATGGCAAGATTAGAGTATAAATGACTTTTTACTTCCTAAATCCTTCCTCAAGCATTCTTTATCCCTCACTATGTTTGCCTTTTCTTATCCTATTGACAGCCAACCAGCCTACAGACAGCCAGGTAGGGGAGAGTGGGGTATGTTGAGCCATTTTTTACTTTCAGTATCACTACATCAAGGGAAATATGGTATTCTTTCTAACAAAGATATGTACATATCTTTGAAGATGTTGTGAATCCCTGGAAATAATCAGAATTCATGTAAACATAAGAGTTTTGAAAAAATAGCTTGTCCAAAAAAAAAGGGGTCTCTTGGCACAACTTACCCCGGATATGAGGTAAGTTAAGCATAGGGACAGGGTAAGTTGAGCAGCTTTGGGGTAAGTGGGTGCTGGTGTCCTGTGACAGAGGATGATGGTGCTGGTAGGTCAAAGTTTAATTCATAGAATGGTGGTGTGGTATATTGTATATCTTAAATGTATGCCTACATTCAGACATAGATCCGTCTGTTCAATATCACTTAGCCTTACATTTCTTGACCAGTTGTCTGGGATCTGTTTCGATGTGTCAATTCGTAAGAAAGGTCTCTGCATTTGAAGCTAGTAAGCCCATTAGACTGGTCCGTGAGATTCTTGATGTGCTTAGCAAGCTCAGACTCCATGTCATCAGATAAAACCTTGTGAGCCTCTGCTACTCTATCATAGCCTCTCTTTCACACAGGTACATGTTTGTTTTATTTTTTTTGTTTGGTCAGTGTCCAGTCTTTTTATTTTTTAAATATTTTGCATATAATCAAATTGACTTCTTCCCTTCTCTCACTTCCTTGACTGCTCTCTCAAGAACCTCAAGGGGATATAGACCCCTTCTTGTTTTATGTTTGTATACACGGAGCATGATATCAACTTTCCCTGCTATCCAGACGACACAGCTGTACATTTCAATGAAACATGGTAAAGCCCCACAATCGCCTACCCTGGAAGCCAAGATTAAGTTAACTAGGCAAGTCAGTTAAGAACAAATTCTAATTTACAATGACGGGCTACCCCGGCCGAACCCTAACAATGCTGGGCCAATTGTGCGACGCCCTATGGGACTCCCAATCACGGCCGGTCGTGATACAGCCTGGAATCGAACCAGGGTCTGTAGTGACACCTCAAGCACTGAGATGCAGTGCCTTAGACCACTGCGCCACTCGGGAGCCCAAACATGGATTGCGGAAGTGGATAGAGTCAAATGTTGTACTTATAAACTTGGACAAAACATAGATAGTTCTACGTCCTAAGAAACAAAGAGATCTGCTAGACCCTGATCTCTCTTTTGATGAACATATCAACAATATTAAAGGGCAGCTTTTTTCCATCTTCATAACATTGCAAAAATCAGAAATCTTTTGTCCAAAAATGCAGAAAACTGAATCCATGCTTTTGTCACTTCTAGATTAGACTAATGCAAAGCTCTACTCTCCGGCTACCCAGATAAAACACACAAAAAAAACTCAAGTTAGTGCTAAATACAGCTGCTAGAATCTTGACTAGACTATTACTCCAGTGCTAGCCTCACTTCACTGTCTTCCTGTTAAGGCTAGGGCTGATTAAGGTTTTACTGCTAATTTACAAAGCATTACATGGACTTGCCCCTACCTATCTCTAATTTGGTCCTGCCGTACATACTTACACGTACAGTCGTGGCCAAAAGTTTTGAGAATGACACAAATATTCATTTCCACAAAGTTTGTTGCTTCAGTGTCTTTAGATATTTTTGTCAGATGTTTGTCAGGACCCGGTTACGAACTCGGGTCTCCGGTGAGAGAAACAGTCACTTATCAAACTGAGCCACTAATAGTCGGCAGAATCCAGAAGATGAGGCAGACACAGCAGTACTTGAGACGGTGTTTTAATAAAGTAAAAAGGAAAGTACTTCAGGCAAAAAATATAAATCCACAACGTCAAAAGTCATTCCAAGAGAAACAAGGTATATCCTCCAAGTCACAAGGTAAATCCCCAAAAGTGGTAAGCACAGCAGGGAAAAAAACTCAAAAGAAAAATCAAAGAAAATAAATAAACAAGAACAAAAACAGAGTACCTCAAGAGAATCCAACTGGAGAACAAAAACAGAGTACCTCAAGAGAATCCAACTGGAGTAACAAACATTCACAGCATGGCTGGGTGCTAACATTCAAACACAGAGCAAAGAACTGAGGAAAACTAAGGGTTTAAATACATACAAGGGAAACGATGCACAGGTGAAAATAATAACTGGAAATAAGGGAAAACAAAAGGGTCAAAAAAGCCCAATGGGGGCATCTAGTGACCAAAACCGGAATAATCCTGGCCAAATCCTGACAATGTTACTATGTAATACTGAAGTATAATTACAAGCATTTCATAAGTGTCAAAGGCTTTTATTGACAATTACATGAAGTTGATGCAAAGAGTCAATATTTGCAGTGTTGACTCTTCTTTTTCAAGACTTCTGCAATCCGCCCTGGCATGCTGTCAATTAACTTCTGGGCCACATCCTGACTGATGGCAGCCCATTCTTGCATAATCAATGCTTGGAGTTTGTCAGAACTGGTGTTTTTCTGTTTGTCCACCCGCCTCTTGAGGATTGACCACAAGTTCTCAATGGGATTAAGGTCTGGGGAGTTTCCTGGCCATGGACCCAAAATATCGATGTTTTGTTCCCCGAGCCACTTAGTTATCACTTTTGCCTTATGGCAAGGTGATCCATCATGCTGGAAAAGGCATTGTTCGTCACCAAACTGTTCCTGGATGGTTGGGAGAAGTTGCTCTCGGAGGATGTGTTGGTACCATTCTATATTCATGGCTGTGTTCTTAGGCAAAATTGTGTGAGCCCACTCCATTGGCTGAGAAGCAACCCCACACATGAATGATCTCAGGATGCTTTACTGTTGGCATGACACAGGACTGATGGTAGCGCTCACCTTGTCTTCTCTGGACAAGCTTTTTTTCCAGATGCCCCAAGCAATCGGAAAGGGGATTCATCAGAGAAAATGACTTTACCCCATTCCTCAGCAGTCCAATCCCTGTACCTTTTGCAGAACATCAGTCTGTCCCTGATGTTTTTCTTCGAGAGAAGTGGCTTCTTTACTGCCCTTCTTGACACCAGGCCATCCTCCAAAAGTCTTTGCCTCACTGTGCGTGCAGATGCACTCACACCTGCCTGCTGCCATTCCTGAGCAAGCTCTGTACTGGTGGTGCCCCGATCCTGCAGCTGAATCAACTTTAGGAGACAATCCTGGCACTTGCTGGACTTTCTTGGGTGCCTTGAAGCCTTCTTCACAACAATTGAACCGCTCTCCTTGAAGTTCTTGATGATCCGATAAATGGTTGATTTAGGTGCAATCTTACTGGCAGCAATATCCTTGCCTGTGAAGCCCATTTTGTGCAAAGCAATGATGACGGCACGTGTTTCCTTGCAGGTAACCATGGTTCACAGAGGAAGAACAATGATTCCAAGCACCACCCTCCTTTTGAAGATTCCAGTTTGTTATTCGAACTCAATCAGCATGACAGAGTGATCTCCAGCCTTGTCCTCGTCAACACTCACACCTGTGTTAACGAGAGAATCACTGACATGATGTCAGCTGGTACTTTTCTGGCAGGGCTGAAATGCAGTGTAAATGTTTTTGGGGGATTCAGTTCATTTGCATGGCAAAGAGGGGCTTTGCAATTAATTGCAATTCATCTGATCACTCTTCATAATATTCTGAAGTATATGCAAATTGCCATCATACAAACTGAGGCAGTAGACTTTGTGAAAATTAATATTTGTGTCATTCTCAAAACTTTTGGCCACAAATGTATATATAAAATGCTTTTTATTTGTATATTTGTTTACCTCTTGGGCCCCCTGCGGGCTTTGGCCCAGCCCCTGACTCACACAATTGACCAGTCACATTTATTTATTATGCAGTTTATTGAAAAATATGAATCTGTCAGTTAACCAATCAAGGCAGGGCCGACTAGTTACCCACGTGGGCCCCCTGCCTCTTCTCCTCCCCCACCTGATGATCAGCAGAGCAGCAGCAGGCAGCAACAGCCTGTTGCAACAGCCTGTCTACACTCATTGAGAGCAGGCTCCTAAGTCCTCCTGTGGTTGGCGGTTGCAGTAAAAAATACTAAATATATACTACTATAAAACTGATTTTTTTTCTCTTTGCCCCATAAGATGTTGTTGTTATGGTAATGTTATCTGGCTTAGGGCATTGCAATCCAAGATGGCGTAGCAGTCAGATGTCCTTTGTCCTCGTCCTGTCCCGTGTATATATATTTTATATATTTTTCTTCGCATTTCTTTTTATATATATTTTTTTCTTCTTAAAAACTCAACTTCAAAACACTCTCCTGCAACCCACCTCACCAAATGTGGTGCGGATCTGTTTTTTTTCCTCAAAGGTATTATTCACCTCGTATCCGAAATCTACAACAGAAGCTAGCCAGAAGTTAGCCAGCTCACAAGCTAACGTTAGTAGTTCAGCTAACCACAGCTAGCGCTCATCAGCTATCCTTTAGCTCGGAAAACTATTGCCAGTTTTGTACAACGCGACTCAGACCAGAGCATACCAGACCTTTTTTCTCTCCATATCCCCGGATTTTTACCGCAAGCTCTGGACATTTACACCTGGATCTTGCAGCTAACCAGCTGCTATCCGAGTGACTATTGGCTAACATCAATTCCGGAGCAAACACCAATTATCCCGGAGCTAGCCAGCTGAAGAGTTCCATCAGCCACTCCTGGGCTACAATCACCTATCCGGACCCGTTTACTGCCGATGCGGAGCCCCACCGGGCCTTCACGACTGGGATACCGACGTTATCTGCCCGAGGGAGTTATTCAACTGGCCCCTTCATCGCGACGTAACCTGAACGCCCATATGCTAACTGCGGCACGCTAATCGTTAGCTGTCTTGAGCATATCGGCTGCTATCTGAACAGACAACCTCTCTTTCGCCATCGCCATCCGGCTTGGATTCTCTGCCGACACGACCACGTCTGGTCTGCAGACGAATAGCCCATCCGCTGTGCCCTCAACCGGCCTCCGTCTGAGCAGACCCCCTCCGTCTGAGCAGACCTCCCCCCGGGCTACTAACTTTAAACGCCGCGGGCTAGCTTAGTGGAGGCCTCACTGCTCCATCTACGGCTGCCCCCTGGACACTATGATCACTTGGCTACATAGCTGATGCCTGCTTGACTGTCCATTAATTCACGGTACTCCATTCCGTTTATTTGTGTTTTATCTGTCGGCTCTGTGCTTTAACTCAGGATCTGTGTGTAGTTAATCCGACCCTCTCTGCCTAGCCGTCGCCATTTTTACCTACTGTTGCTGTGTTATCTGACTAGCTGCTGTTATATCACCTGTTGTTTTAGCTAGCTCTCCCAATCAAGACCTGCAATCACTTTACGCCTTATTGCATGTCTCCCTCAAATATCAATATGCCTTGCATACTGTTGTTCAGGCTAGTTATCATTGTTTTGGTTTGCAATGGACCCCGTAGTTCCACTCTCCGTACCTCTGATACCTCCTTTGTCCCACCCCCCACACATGCGGTGACCTCACCCATTGAGACCAGCATGTCCAGAGATACAACCTCTCTTATCATCACCCAGTGCCTGGGCTTGCCTCCGCTGTACCCGTGCCCCACCATACCCTGGTCTGCACATTATGCCCAGAATCTATTCTACCACGCCCATAAATCTGCTCCTTTTATTCCTTGTCCCCAACGCTCTAGACAACCAGTTTTGATAGCCTTTAGCCTCACCCTCATCCTACTACTCCTCTGTTCCTCGGGTGATGTGGAGGTAAACCCAGGCCCTGCATGTCCCCAGTCACCCTCATTTGTTGACTTCTGTGATCGAAAAAGCCTTGGCCTCATGCATGTCAACATCAGAAGCCTCCTCCCTAAGTTTGCCTTACTCACCGCTTTAGCACACTCTGCCAACCCTGATGTCCTCGCCGTGTCCGAATCCTGGCTTAGGAAGGCCACCAAAAATTCTGAGATTTCCATACCCAACTATAACACTTTCCGTCAAGATAGAACTGCCAAAGGGGGAGGAGTTGCAATCTACTGCAGAGATAGCCTGCAAAGTTCTGTCATACTTTCCAGGTCTATGCCCAAACAGTTCGAACTTCTAATTTTTAAAATTAATCTCTCCAGAAATAAGTCTCTCACTGTTGCCGCCTGCTACCGTCCCCCCTCAGCTCCCAGCTGTGCCCTGGACACCATTTGTGAATTGATCGCTCCCCATCTAGCTTCAGAGTTTGTTCTGTTAGGTGACCTAAACTGGGATATGCTTAACACCCCGGCAGTCCTACAATCTAAGCTTGATGCCCTCAATCTCACACAAATCATCAAGGAACCCACCAGGTACAACCCTAAATCCGTAAACATGGGCACCCTAATAGACATTATCCTGACCAACTTGCCCTCCAAATACACCTCTGCTGTCTTCAATCAAGATCTCAGCGATCACTGCCTCATTGCCTGTATCCGCCACGGGTCCGCGGCCAAACGACCACCCCTCATCACTGTCAAACGCTCCCTAAAACACTTCTGCGAGCAGGCCTTTCTAATCGACCTGGCCCGGGTACCCTGGAAGGATATTGACCTCATCCCGTCAGTTGAGGATGCCTGGTCATTCTTTAAAAGTTACTTCCTCACCATATTAGACAAGCATGCTCCGTTCAAAAAATGCAGAACCAAGAACAGATATAGCCCTTGGTTCACTCCAGACCTGACTGCCCCCGACCAGCACAAAAACATCCTGTGGCGAACTGCAATAGCATCGAAGAGCCCCCGTGATATGCAACTGTTCAGGGAAGTCAGGAACCAATACACGCAGTCAGTCAGGAAAGCAAAGGCCAGCTTTTTCAAGCAGAAATTTGCATCCTGTAGCTCTAACTCCAAAAAGTTCTGGGATACTGTAAAGTCCATGGAAAACAAGAGCACCTCCTCCCAGCTGCCCACTTCAGTGAGGCTAGGTAACACGGTCACCACTGATAAGTCCATGATAATCGAAAACTTCAACAAACATTTCTCAATGGCTGGCCATGCCTTCCTCCTGGCGACTCCAACCTTGGCCAACAGCCCCTCCCCCCCGCTGCTACTCGCCCAAGCCTCCCCAGCTTCTCCTTTACCCATATCCAGATAGCAGATGTTCTGAAAGAGCTGGAAAACCTGGACCCATACAAATCAGCTGGGCTTGACAATCTGGACCCCCTATTTCTGTAACTGTCCGCCGCCATTGTCGCACCCCCTATTACCAGCCTGTTCAACCTCTCCTTCGTATCATCTGAGATCCCCAAGGATTGGAAAGCTGCCGCGGTCATCCCCCTCTTCAAAGGGGGAGACACCCTGGACCCAAACTGTTACAGACCTATATCCATCCTGCCCTGCCTATCTAAGGTCTTCGAAAGCCAAGTCAACAAACAGATCACTGACCATCTCGAATCCCACCGTACCTTCTCCGCTGTGCAATCCGGTTTCCGAGCCGGTCACGGGTGCACCTCAGCCACGCTCAAGGTACTTAACAATATCATAACCGCCATCGATAAAAGACAGTACTGTGCAGCCGTCTTCATCGACCTGGCCAAGGCTTTTCGACTCTGTCAATCACCATATTCTTATCGGCAGACTCAGTAGCCTCGGTTTTTCTAATGACTGCCTTGCCTGGTTCACCAACTACTTTGCAGACAGAGTTCAGTGTGTCAAATCGGAGGGCATGTTGTCCGGTCCTCTGGCAGTCTCTATGGGGGTACCACAGGGTTCAATTCTCGGGCCGACTCTTTTCTCTGTATACATCAATGATGTTGCTCTTGCTGCGGGCGATTCCCTGATCCACCTCTATGCAGACGACACCATTCTGTACACTTCCGGCCCTTCCTTGGACACTGTGCTATCTAACCTCCAAACGAGCTTCAATGCCATGCAACACTCCTTCCGTGGCCTCCAACTGCTCTTAAACGCTAGTAAAACCAAATGCATGCTTTTCAACCGGTCGCTGCCTGCACCCGCACGCCCGACTAGCATCACCACCCTGGACGGTTCCGACCTAGAATATGTGGACATCTATAAGTACCTAGGTGTCTGGCTAGACTGCAAACTCTCCTTCCAGACTCATATCAAACATCTCCAATCCAAAATCAAATCTAGAGTCGGCTTTCTATTCCGCAACAAAGCCTCCTTCACTCACGCCGCCAAACTTACCCTAGTAAAACTGACTATCCTACCGATCCTCGACTTCGGCGATGTCATCTACAAAATAGCTTCCAATACTCTACTCAGCAAACTGGATGCAGTCTATCACAGTGCCATCCGTTTTGTTACTAAAGCACCTTATACGACCCACCACTGCGACCTGTATGCCCTAGTCGGCTGGCCCTCGCTACATGTTCGTCGTCAGACCCACTGGCTCCATGTCATCTACAAGGCTATGCTAGGTAAAGTGCCGCCTTATCTCAGTTCACTGGTCACGATGGCTACACCCACCCGTAGCACGCGCTCCAGCAGGTGTATCTCACTGATCATCCCTAAAGCCAAAACCTAATTTGGACGCCTTTCCTTCCAGTTCTCTGCTGCCTGCGACTGGAACGAATTGCAAAAATCTCTGAAGTTGGAGACTTTTATCTCCCTCAACAACTTTAAAAATCTTCTATCCGAGCAGCTAACCGATCGCTGCAGCTGTACATAGTCCATCTGTAAACTACCCACCCAATTTACCTACCTCACCCCCCATACTGCTTTTATTTATTTACTTTTCTGCTCTTTTGCACACCAGTATCTCTTCTTGCACATGATCATCTGATGATTTATCACTCCAGTGTTAATCTGCTAAATTGTAATTACTCGATTTATTGCCTACCTCATGCCTTTTGCACACATTGTATATAGATTCTCTTTTTTCTACCATGTTATTGACTTGTTTATTGTTTACTCCATGTGTAACTCTGTGTTGTTGTCTGTTCACACTGCTATGCTTTATCTTGGCCAGGTCGCAGTTGCAAATGAGAACTTGTTCTCAACTAGCCTACCTGGTTAAATAAAGGTGAAAAAAAAAAGAAAAAAAAAAAGGGCTGGCTAACACTACCACTCTTTTTGAATAATTCCTTTTTTCTATTTTACTGATGATTTTGAACCCCTGCGCAGATGAAACCACTCTCTTGGATGAAACAATTCATCAATCACTCTCCCCCATCCTCACCTACAGGTCCTCCTGGCTGGCTGAGTTAGGACTGTATAGCCTATTTGAGCCAATGCAAACACAACACTATTTGGCATATCTAGTTTATTCGGTAAACTGACTTGCTTTTGAAAGTGGTCCCAAAAGGATCCTGTTTATAGTATCTGTAGGCTATCCAGTGCCTAAAAAAAACATCTAGACGTATCTACTAGACATACACACAATTGTATTTATTTCACTCCTATGCTACGCAAAGATAAATAGCATACATGTTTCTAAACTATTGCACCTGTTACTGAAATGGTTGTTCCAGTTTAGATGTTAGGTCGTCTCATTTATTCATCTTTCTAACCCTGGCAGTCATTCTGAAAGCAGATTGTGGGTTTGCATCTATTTCAAGTTACAAAACATCCACAGTCAAGCTGGATTCCAAATAAACATCACTTTGCAGGCCAGCATAATGTGACTTGATGCTGGTTTTGCGGGTGACCAGCATATAATGGTGACCAGTTATGTGTCCAAAACACAACGAAGGCTGGTCTCCAGTGAAAACGCAACGAAGGCAGGTCTCCAGCGAAAACACAATGAAGGCTGGTCTCCAGTGAAAACACAGCAAAGGCTGGTCTCCAGCGAAAACACAACGAAGGCTGGTCTCCAGCGAAAACACAACGAAGGCTGGTCTCCAGCGAAAACACAACGAAGGCTGGTCTCCAGCGAAAACACAACGAAGGCTGGTCTCCAGCGAAAACACAACGAAGGCTGGTCTCCAGCGAAAACACAACGAAGACTGGTCTCCAGCGAAAACACAACGAAGGCTGGTCTCCAGCGAAAACACAACGAAGGCTGGTCTCCAGCGAAAACACAACAAAGGCTGGTCTCCAGCGAAAACACAACAAAGGCTGGTCTCCAGCGAAAACACAACAAAGGCTGGTCTCCAGCGAAAACACAACAAAGGCTGGTCTCCAGCGAAAACACAACAAAGGCTGGTCTCCAGCGAAAACACAACGAAGGCTGGTCTCCAGTGAAAACACAGCAAAGGCTGGTCTCCAGCAAAAACACAACGAAGGCTGGTCTCCAGCAAAAACACAACAAAGGCTGGTCTCCAGCGAAAACACAACGAAGGCTGGTCTCCAGCGAAAACACAACGAAGGCTGGTCTCCAGTGAAAACACAACGAAGGCTGGTCTCCAGCGAAAACACAACGATGACGGGTCTCCAGACCATGCTGGTCTATGCTGTTTTTTTTCAGCAGGGACCCCTGACCTAGACCCTAAGTCTACTGACATGACAACAATAGGTCGTCAACAACAGTGACATGGAAGCCTGCCAGTGGATGAATCATAAAATAAACATTACTATTGGAAATATGATCCTTTCCTTATGCAATATGTTCTCGTGGGAAGAAGGGAGGATGTAATGGTTGCTTTTGTGGAAGAAAGGTAATATTTAAAATGTCGTCCTGTGTAGAAGTATTTTGCCCCAGAATCTGTGGTGTTTGGTGGTGTTTTGGATAACATTTGTAAAGAAGGCCCTCTGTTGTAGGCATCCATCCATCCATTGTCTGATTGTCATGTACTTCCCGAGAAGTATTAAGGGCCTGAGGGAAATTGAGGTTATCTTTTTTGTTCACTGGGGTTTGTGTAGACTTTGTAACAACAGCATAAAAACAAGAGATCCTAGATTGTATTATGCATCCCCTTCCAGTGAGTGTATAATGTGTGAGAGCTGGAGGTGGATGTGGTGCCGATATGATACACATGCAGAAACAGTAGTAGGCCTTTTAACCGTCACGCTGTGTAGGCCTAGGCTTTCGTCTCTGCATCTGATAAGCACCATCTGACACGGGGAGGGAAACATGTCACAAAACCACCCACGCAGCACAGCCCTTCACTTCCTGTTTGTCATTAGGGTTATTCTGAGATCAGTTAGCTCCCTTTGAAGAAAAAAAGGTCCGTTTTGGTCTGTTAGCGGTGAGTGACACAGAATAAACACATTGGGGGTTGGATACCATCCTCATAAAAACATGAAATAAAGTGACAGGGGAATTTAATTTAAAAAAAATATGAGGATAGTGGACCCTACGGTCTTGTCAAAATGGTGGTCTTTATTTACAGGTACAAAAGGTGAATAAAGCGGAATCCAAAATATGTTGATGAACAACACTGAAATAGACTTTCATAATAGTAACCAAATAAACAAAATATCCAATTAGCTGAAGCTACAGGCTTCTAAGGCAAAGCAACTTTAAAATAGGCAGAGCACCTAGCCTATAACTTTTTACAGTGTCAACCCTTCCTCACGCAGATTAGTCTAAGAGAGCACTAGGACAACATGTCACTCCTGCCTAAGCTCTCCTGAAAATCTACTAGAGCAGGGCTGTTCAATTACGGTCCTGGAGGGCCGAAACACTTCTGTTTCTTTTCTTCTAGCTGGTAGTTAATTGCACTCACTTGATGTCCCAGGTCAGAATTAGTCCCTTATTAGAAGGAGAGGATGAAAACCAGAAATGTTTTGGCCCTCCAGGACCGACATTGAACAGCCCTGGACTAGAGTAACCTGAACGAAAAAAAGCCCAACCCCTAACACTGGGATAATCCAAAATCCACCTAAACAGGTATTTCATCATAATATTCCACTCAATAATCAATCATTTTTACTAATTTCAATATCAATGGCCAATACATAATACACTACATGGCCACAAGTATGTAAACACCTGCTCATCGAATATCTTGATTCCAAAATCAAATATGTAGTTGGTCCCCCATTTGGTGCTTTAACATCCTCCACTCTTCCAGGAAGGCTTTCCACTAGATGTTGGAACATTGCTCTGGGGACTTGTTTCCATTCAGCCACAAGAGCATTAGTGAGGTCGAGCACTGATGTTGGGCGATTAGGCCTGGCTTGCAGTCGGCGTTCCAATACATCCCAAAGGTGTTCGATGGGGTTGAGGTCAGGGCTCTATGCAGGCCAGTCAAGTTCTTCCACACCGATCTCAACAAACCATTTCTGTATGGACCTCGCTTTGTGCAATGGGTTATTGTCATGCTGAAACAGGAAAGGGCCTTCCCCAAACTGTTGCCACAAAGTTGGAAGCACAGAATTGTCTATAATGTCATTGCATGCTGTAGCGTTCAGATTTCCCTTCACTGGAGCTAAGGGGCCTTGAACCATGAAAAACAGCCCCAGACCTCATCCACCAAACTTTACAGTTGGCACTATGCATTCGGGCAGGTAGCATTCTCCTGGCATCCGCCAAACCCAAATTCGTCCGTCGGACTGCCAGATGGTGAAGCGAGATTCAGAGAACACATTTACACTGCTCCAGAGTACAAAGGTGACAAGCTTTACACCACTTCAGCCGACGCTTGGCATTGCGCATGGTGATCTTAGGCATGGAAACCCATTTCACGAAGCTCCTGACGAACAGTTCTTGTGCTGATGGTGCTTCCAGAGGCAGTTTGGAACTCAGTATTTAGTGTTGCAACCGAGGACAGATGCTTTTTACAGGTTATGCGCTTCAACACTCGGCATAGCCATTCTGTGAGCTTGTGTGGCCTACCACTTGGCGGCTGAGCCGCTGTTGCTCCTAGACATTTCCACTTCACAACAGCAGTACTTACAGTTGACCAGGGCAGCTCTATTAGGCCAGACATTTGACAAACTGACTTGTTGGAAAGGGTGCATGCTATGGTGGTGCCACGTTGAAAGTCACTGAGCTCTTCAGAATGGGCCATTCTACTGTCAATGTTTGTCTGTGGAGATTGCATGGCGGTGTGCTCGATTTTATACACCTGTCAGCAACGGGTATGGTTGAAATAGCTGAATCCACTAATTTGAAGGGGTGTCCACATACATTTTTGTATATTCAGGCAGGTAACCTCGAGGTTAGAGCGTTGGGCCAGTAACTGAAAGGTCACTGGTTCGAAATCCCAGAGCTGACAAAGTGAAGAATTGTTGCTGGGCCCTCGAGCAAGGCAATTAACCACAATTGTGCCAGGGGTGCTATGGTGCAATGGTGACCCTGGCCATGACCCCACTCCCTGCGGGTGTCTAAGGGGAAGTTGGGATATGCAAAAACACATTTCCATTACATACGTGTGTAACAGGACAAATATAATCAGCCCCCCCCAAAAAAAAATTTTTAAAATATTATTTCTACATCATATCATCCAGAATATCAGGTCATAATCTAAACATAAAGATATTAAGAAAACACAAACACCCCTCTTCAACATAGAAGATTTTCATTACTATGCTCACTCACCTGCTGGATATCTATGGACATGACCGGAGCTCCCTTATCAGTCCACAAGCAATCCACGGCGGTCGGCGACACAAAGTAACTTTAAACTATACACAATGTTACAATTTTGTATCGCCTGTGATCTTTTATTTAACAAATGTAATGCACGTTAAGGCTTTAACAACAGGATTATGCTTGTACACACTAGCAAATGACTCACAGAAATGTTAGCCAACATTTTCAATATGTGTTTGGCACCAATGAGGGGTTAGCAATGGAGTGAAATGTCCCACGTGACAAGCACTCTTCAGTCAAGTCTGACTGTTACAGTAATCATCATTAGGCCTGGGATTAAATACACCCACTCTCACTGATCAGAAGACTTTGATATAGATTTTGTTGTTGTTTTTGTTGTTTCTTACTTAGATCAAGTCCAGTGCACACATGGACTTACCTGTCCTAGCGTAGAACATAAAAAAAGACTATTGTAATGCTCATAAGTGTTATTCAGATCCAGTCCTCTTTAGCAGTGTCATATAGCTTTGGTCCAACTGGCACATCCACTGTGAGGAACACAAAATAAATGCTTGTGTAACAGTTTTAACTTTAGTCCGTCCCCTCGCCCCGAACCAGGGACCCTCTGCACACATCAACAACAGTCACCCACGAAGCATCGTTACCCATCGCTCGAGCAAGGGGAACCACTACTTCAAGGTTTCAGAGCAAGTGACGTCACCGACTGAAAGGCTGCTAGCGCGCACCACCGCTACCTAGCTAGCCATTTCACATCGGTTACACTTGACATAAGAAAGGTGTGTGTGTGTGTGCGCACACACGTACACTTGTGTGTGTGTGTGTGTGTGTGTGCACAACTGCGTCTATGTGTTTGAGTGTGCGTGTTTGTGTGTCACATGGAAGGACAGGTCCTTTGTGACTAGAGACTTGGCCTCTAGGTTGAAAAGAGAAAAGAAGAGGGTCGTCTAAGCTTTCCATTCAAAGACCTAGAGGCTGACATACGACTGGACTGAATAGTCTTGAGATTTCTGTATGCCTCTTAAGCGGTTGTAAAGGTATACAGTACTGTGTCACATTGACTGGCAGCTCTCTCTGAAAGGTGTTGCGTGATGTGTTTCTGTCACCATGTGCAAACAAACCCAATGTAAACATGTTTTCAATATGGATCAGATGATGGGGATTGGAAGTGTTCACTATGCTTATATAGGTGGGTTTGTTGTGTTCTGTGGTGTTATGACTATGCTGTTATGGGTTATATTATGTCATGCATTTATATCAGTGTTTGTGTGATGGCCTGCCCTGGATCCCTGCCAAGGGATATAGTGTTTAATTAACTCTAATGACTGAGCTCTGCATAGCTAAACTCAGGCTAATTGTCTGGGAAAACCTGTTTCTACGAACAGTCTTGGCTCTGTGATGTTGTTTTTTGTTTTACTGGCATTTGTCTCCCTCTTGTGGTCAATAGTATGTTTCAGTGAAACTTATCATCAGTCACAGTCCATAAACTGTCTATTCAATCAGCTAATATACAGCTCTGACAGACATATGTACCTCACCAGGCATGCTACTAGAGGTCTCTTCACAGTCCCTAAATCCAAAACGAAGGGAAGGCAACGCACAGTATTATATATAGCAATGATTGCATGGAACTCTCTGCCATCTCAAATCACTCAAGCAAACAGCAAAATGAGCTTTAAAAAACTAAAACAGCAGCTCCAAATACAACGCCTCTTCCCTTACTGACCTAAATAACTTGTAGACCTATTATGTACTGATATGTGTGTAGCTGGTGGGGGCTGCTGGGTGTGAATGTGGTGTAGGGGAATGAAAATGGAAACGTAAGACAAGTTGATGAGGTAGAACCATTAAGTTTCAACCATTACGTTGAAACTTTAGCGGGAGGAAACTCGACACCATTCAAGGTTGCTGCGTTCATGCTAGGGAATCTAACGGGAGTGATAGACCTACTTCAGTGCAACTCCATATGATTCAAGGCAAGGGTGAATTTGTGGTGTACATATTGGGGGGACGAACAGTAGACAGGGTACATTTTTTGGGGACATTTTAAAATGCATTTTCTGCAATTCTACATGGTTTGACATGACTTATTATTCCTCTCTTAAGGGGTATTTTAAGGGGTACAGTTGAAGTCGGAAGTGTACATATACTTAGGTTGGAGTCATGAAAACTTGTTTTTCAACCACTCCACAAATTTCTTGTTAACAAACTATAGTTTTGGCAAGTCGGTTAGGACATCTACTTCACACTAGCATTGTAGATCAGGTATTGCCAAACTGGGGTATGCGTACCCCCAGGGATTCGCGCAATGCCGTCGGAGGTACGACAAATAAAAAAGTTTTCAAACAGTCTATTTACATTTTCCAATGGGGCTATACATATGGGTGAGGTTTTTTTCTCGCCTGAGTAGCCTCATTTCACTGCCAAAAATAAAATTAAACCATCCAGTGTTCAGCGAAACACAGGTAGCCTAGTCAAATAATGAACATCCGATCACATTAACCATTACCCCCCCCCCCCCCCCCCCCTCGGTGAAACCTTCACTCTTGCGCAGGCATTTATAAACAAAACATGCCAATTTTAAAAATAAGCCACGGGAGTTTGAGTGAGAATTAAGACTACTTTTGAGTTAGACATGTATAAAAGCAACAGATCAGGCATTATAAGAAGGGGCTAGAAGTGTCTCGGCGGTCTACCGAGTGGCTAGGACAGGCAAGTCCCATACTATTGTGGAGGACATAATTCTTCCTGCTACCACAGATATGGCTGGGACAATGCTGGAGGAAAATCCCCCAAAAACTATACAGACAATGCCTTCATCATACAACACTGTTTCACGACGCATCAGTGACTATGGGTGTTTTCTGTTAAGAGAATGTGTTTCTTGTTAAAAGGCTGAATAGCACTAAAGGGAGTAAGCAAAGGCACAGCTCCTGGTACATGTTTATGGGGGGGTTAATTAAGGAAGACATTCTATTCTGCAAACCACTGGAAACACGAACAACAGGAGAGGATATGTTTAACGTACTGGACAGCTTTGTGACATCAAATGGACTTTGGTGGTCAAGATGTGTTGGTATCTGTACTGATGGTGCAAAAGCCATGACAGGGAGACATAGTGGCGTGGTAACGCTCGTGCAAGCAGTTTCTCCCGACGCCACTTGTGTACACTGCAGTATCCACGAGAGGCTCTTGCTGCCAAGAGAATGCCTGACAGATTGAAAGACATTTTGGACACTACAGTGAAAATGGTTAACTTTGTTAACCCTTTCATGCGCGAGTTCCAAATATCTCTAACGGTCGCCCCAGCGTGAGTTTTTCTATGCACGTGATGTTAGAATGTTCTCTCCATTCCAGAATGTGATTGTTACGCAACAGTACATTTAATCCGCGCTGCCCTCAAACCAAGGCACACAGCCTGTTTTTATTCATAGGCTATTTTCAATTTGTCAATTTCAAATGATTTTTTACGTTTTTTATTTTCTAAGAACATTTTGAATTGAGGTGTGTTCCGCCTCATTCATTCACATAAAAGTAGTAATTTTTTACTTTTGTGGACTAATTAATAAAAAAAAAAATCTGACCAAATTCCACAAACACTTCCCAATTGTTAGTGCAGTTCAAGTCTGCAGACATTTGCTCATCTCCCATCCTGCACACACGTATTCACATTTTCCGTCTATTGCCTGTATCGCAGTCATAGTTGTTTTCGTTACTAATAATAACTTTGGAGATGTGTGCGTTTCTATCAAAGTAAGTGCCTTATTACATTCTAATAGTTTCTGCATGGCTGTTATAGTTTCTGCATGGCTGTTTCTGCATGGCTGTTCTATTGACTGTTGACATCCACTAGATGTCAACAGTCAATAGAACTTTGTCTGATGACTCTAATGTGAAGGGGGGCCGAAGGAGACAGGAATTAGTCACCACTGCCACGAGCTGACCATGCTTTCACCATGCGCGTTCACATGAGGAGGACCTCCGTTCCACCGCTCTTCTGAAGTCAATCTAATTCTCCGGTTGGAACGTTATTCAAGATGTATGTTAACAACATTCTAAAGATTGATTCAGTACATCGTTTGACATGTTTCTACTGACTGTTACTGAACTTTTGGACATTTCGTCACGTTATAGTGGACGCGCTTTGTGACTTTGGAATTGTTTACCAAACGCTTTAACCAAAGTAGCTAATTGGACATAAATAACGGACATTATCGAACAAATCAAGCATTTATTGTGGACCTGGGATTCCTAGGACTGCATTCTGATGAAGTTCATCAAGGTAAGGAAACATTTATCATGTATTGTCTGGTTTCTGTTGACTCCAAAATGGCGGTTAATTTTATTATATTTCTGAGCGCCGTCTCAGATTATTGCATGGGTTGCTTTTTCCGTAAAGTTTTTTTGAAATCTGACAAAGCGGTTGCATTCAGGAGAGGTATATCTATAATTCCATGTGTATAACTTGTATTATCATCTACATTTATGATGAGTATTTCTGTTGAAACGATGTGGCTATGCAAAATCACTTGATGTTTTTGGAACTAGTGAATGTAACGCGCCAATGTAAACTCAGATTTTTTTATATAAATATGGACTTTATCAAACAAAACATGCATGTATTGTGTAACATGAAGTCCTATGAGTGTCATCTGATGAAGATAATCAAAGGTTAGTGATTAATTTGATCTGTATTTCTGCTTTTTGTGACTGCTATATTTCGCTGGAAAAATGGCTGTCCTTATTGTGGTTTGGTGGTGACCTAACATAATCGTTTGTGGTGCTTTCGCTTATTTGAAATCGGACACTTGGTGAGATTAACAACAAGATTACCTTTAAAATGATATAAGACACATGTATGTTTGAGGAATTTTAATTATGAGATTTCTGTTGTTTGAATTTGGCGCCCTGCACTTTCACTGGCTGTTGTCATATCGATCCCGGTAGCGGGATGCAGCCATAAGAGGTTTTAAGGACAACAATGTCAAGGTATTGACATTGACCCACTGGGAATGTGATGAAAGAATAAAAGCTGAAATAAATCATTCTCTCTACTATTATTCTGACATTTCACATTCTTAAAATAAAGTGGTGATCCTAACTGACTTAAGACAGGGATTTTTTTCTAGGATTAAATGTCAGGAATGATGAAAAACTGAGTTTAAATGTATTTGGCTAAGGTATATGTAAACTTCCGAACTTCAACTGCATATAGATTCTTCTATTGTGTTATTGACTGTACGTTTGTTTATCCCATGTGTAACTCTGTGTTGTTTGTGTTGAACTGCTTTGCTTTATCTTGGCCAGGTCGCAGTGGTAAATGAAAACTTGTTCCCAACTGGCCTACCTGTTTAAATAAAGGTGAAATAAAAAAAATTAAAACCTATGTGAGAGTCGATTCTCGGCCCTCACTAGCATGACAACTAAATACAGGCACCGACAGTGTGGAAAATTAGACTGAGACCCTCTCCAATACAATCCAACAATGCAGAGTTATGTGCATCCTTTCAAGCACACCCTTCTCATTAACCTGTGGTGAGTTATTCTCCATTTTGATGAACAAATAAGGTTTATATTTGTGCCCTGGTCCTATAAGAGCTCTTTGTTACTTTCCACGAGCCGGGTTGTGACACAAACTCACTCATTCTTATGTTTAATAAATGTAACGTATAGTGTGTGTGTGGCAGGCTTACAATGATGGCAAAAAACAACATTTGAGAGTGCGCTGACCCTGGTGCTACTGTGCAGCTGAAGGTTGAATGTTTGAAGGGGTAAAGGACTATAAAACGTTTGGGAACCACTGTTGTAGATAATAGCTTATATGTAGATGCTCATGGGCCTATTGCAACATTCTCACGCCATTACAACCCAAAATATAAGGTTGTTTCGGTCCAATAAAATGTAAATGGACCATTTATAGCTTCAAAATTAATGACAGGAAAAAAATAGCTCGCTATCTTGCAAACTAGCCTCTTAGCTAGTCTGCTGAAGTTAGCCAGCTAGCTCCCCCTTTTCTTGTGGCAACAGGTCACAAATATTGCTGCTGTGATGGCACAGACTCTAGATCTGGAATTTGGGCTAATTAGCCATTGTCTTACGACAGCGTGTTGATTCCACCTGCACTAATCTGTCTCGTATCTCGCAAAGGTCAATGGGAGAGGAAGTGAGCTTGTGAGAGTTCTGAAAGCACTTTGAAAAAAAGACAAGACAAGGACGGGTTGGAGGGAAACGATAGAATAGAAGTATGGAGAGGCCAGAGATAGCCAGGCTTGTAAAATTGGACTAAGGAACAGAAGTTGGGTTTTGGAGAAACGCCATCAGTGCGTGCTCTGCAAGTAATTTAGCAGATGAAGGCGTGGCAAGTGCGTGATGAGAAGATTTTATGTGGTTATGGACAGCGAGGAAGAAGGAGAAGAGCAGTGGGAAGATGTGTGTTGAGGAAGAATGGCACCAAGTACAAACAGTACTCTGCTGTCTCTGATGGCACCGAAATTGAACCTGACGAGAGTGAGGATGAATTACCTGTGGTGATCTCCGAGCCCGAGCCTCGCCCCGATTGTCATGAGGAGGATGATTCGGTCCAGTGGGAGTAAGATTTTTGGAGAAAGTGGATCCCTGCTTTTTGGCTGATTCATGTGTTTTCTGGCTGGGTGAAAAATACGTTGGGTGCTGTTGAATTGGTGAAGGTGGCTCGAAGTGGACTTGTGATGGTTTTCTGAGTTTCTTTCATCCACTTCGTGTCACGCGACTAGGGACAAGACCTATGAATTGCTTTTCTCACCTTTGAAACAAGTGATTACTAGCATGGCATTAAGTGTTGCCAGCAGCATGCCACCCTGCATCCCACTGCTGGCTTGCTTATGAAGCTAAGCAGGACTGGTCATGGATGGGAGACCAAATGCTACTGGAAGTGGTGTTGGATGGCCAGTAGGAGGCACCCTTTCCTCTGGTCAAAATAATGAAAATAATATCCCAATGCCCCAGGGCAATGATTGGGGACATTGCCCTGTTTAGGGTGCTGTCTTTGGATGGGATGTTAAACAGGTGTCCTGACTCTCTGTGGTCACTAAAGACCCCATGGCACTTATTGTAAGAGTAGGGGTGTTAACCCCAGTGTCCTGGCTAAATTCCCCATCTGGCCCTCATACCATAATGGTCACCAAATCATCCCCAGCTTACAATTGCTCATTCATCCCCCCTTCTCCCCTGTAACTATTCTCCAGGTTTGTTGCTGTAAATGAGAATGTGTTCTCAGTCAACTTACCTGGTCAAATAAAAGTGTGGAGGTGGAGCAACTGAAATAGAAAATTCCCTGTGTCCGTGACACCTGCCATTTGGTGCGACGCAGACCCGGTGGCAAATGTGGTGAAACTGAGAAGACATTGTCTTTCCTTTTGAGTTTTGAAGCAGAGACTTTACCTGGTTAAGTACATTTAGGATATGTCAGTTATCCAGTGAGAGCTTTGTGTTGGCCCCACTAAGGTGTTTCAGATGCCAAGATTATGGTCATGTTGCAGCAGTGTGTAGAATGAAATTCTGAGATGCAGGACAAAGGAATGTGTAGTATCGGTAGAACATCTGTGTAAATTGTGGGGGTGCCCATGTTGCTGGGGATCAGAATTGCCCTGTGCGAGAGAGACAGTTTGAAGTTGCCAGGGTCAGAGTAGAACAGAAGGTGTCGTATGCTGAGGCGGTGAAAAGAGTAGAGGATGATGGGTTGTAGGCCTAGGCCAATACAGAGTTCTATGAATTTGTGCTTCAGTAAAGTTGGCTTCTTGGAATTCATTGCCATGGTTATCAACTGTACCACAGAAATGGAACGTAAATCCCAGAAAATATATGTTGTTGTGGCAGCTGCAGAGAAGTACTTGGGTGTACAAGGTTTTACTGCAGAAGAGTTACAAGGTGTTTTGAATGAAAGTGTCCCATCCTCCCAGGCCGTTGGCCTGGTGTAGGCTCAGTGGTGTAACGTGTACGCTGGGAGTCGGGAGGCAAGTTTAGGGAGTGTATTAAATAAATAAATAAATTAACATAGAACAAAACAAGAAATACAGGTAGCGTACAGACATGAACAGTGGAACAGAAACAATAACACATAGGGGAGGAACCAACGAGAGTGACAAACTCAGCAACAAAAAATAAACTTCCCTTTTTCAGGACCCTGTCTTCAAAGATAATTCGTAAAAATCTAAATAACTTCACGGATCTTCCTTGTAAAGGGTTTAAACACTGTTTCCCATGCTTAAACAATTAATGAACATGCACCTGTGGAACGGTCGTTAAGACACTAACAGCTTACAGACAGTAGGCAATTAAGGTGACAGTTATGAAAACGTAGGATACTAAACAGGCCTTTCTACTGAGTCTGAAAAACACCAAAAGAAAGATGCCCATGTTCCCTGCTCATCTGCGTGAATGTGCCTTAGGCATGCTGCAAGGAGGCATGAGGACTGCAGATGTGGCCAAGGAAATAAATTGCAATGTGCGTACTGTGAGACGCCTAAGCCAGCGATACAGGGAGACAGGACGGACAACTGATCATCCTCGCAGTGGCAGACCACGTGCAATAACACATGCACAGAATCGGTACATCACACCTGCGGGACAGGTACAGGATGGCAACAACAACTGCCCGAGTTACACCAGGAATGAACAATCCCTCCATCAGTGCTCAGACTGTCCGCAATAGGCTGAGAGAGGCTGGACGGAGGGTTTGTAGGCCTGTTGTAAGGCAGGTCCTCACCAGACATCACAGGCAGCAACATTGCCTATGTGCACAAACCCACCGTTGCTGGACCAGACAGGACTGGCAAAAAGTGCTCTTCACTGATAAGTTACGGTTTTGTCTCACCAGGGGTGATGGTCGGATTTGCGTTTATCGTCGAAGGAATGAGTGTTACAACGAGGCCTGTACTCTGGATCGGGATCGATTTGGAGGTGGAGGGTCCGTCATGGTCTGGGGCGGTGTGTCACAGCATCATCGGACTAAGCTTGTTGTCATTGCAGGTGCTTTACAGGGAAGACATCCTCCTCCCTCATGTGGTACCCTTCCTGCAGGCTCATCCTGACATGACCCTCCAGCATGACAATGCCACCAGCCATACTGCTCGTTCTATGCGTGATTTCCTGCAAGACAGGAATGTCAGTGTTCTGCCATGGCCAGCGAAGAGCCTGGATCTCAATCCCATTGAGCAAGTCTGAAGAGAGGAAGAATGAGGGGTTGGGGTTATACTGTTTTTCTTGTTATATCTGAAAATCTATAAATAAAGTTTAAAAAAAAAGAAAAAATAATATTTTTCCCAAATACAGATAACTGCCAAAATAAAGGAAACACCACCATAAATTGTCTTAATAGGGCGTTGGGCCACCACGAGCCGCCAGAACAGCTTCAATGCACCCTGGCATAGATTCTAGATTCAAATGTCTGGAACTCTATTGGAGGGATGTGACACCATTCTTCCACAAGAAATTCCATAATTTTGTGTTTTGCTAATGGTGGTGGAAAACGCTGTCCCAGACGCCACTCCAGAATCTCTCATAAGTGTTGAATTGGATTGAGATCTGGCGACTGACACACACACACACACACACACACACACACACACACACACACACACACACACACACACACACACACACACACACACACACACACACACACACACACACACACACACACACACACACACACACACACACACACACACACACACACACACACTAAACACCTTATGCTCATTTGAGACCCTTCTTTCAAAGTCACTGAGATCTCTTCTTCTAGCCATGGTAGCCAAAATAATGGGCTACCAAAATAACTGGACATTTTGTCAAAATAACTGGACATTTTATAAATGGCCCTAAGCATGATGAGATGTTAATTGCTTTATTAACTCAGGAAACACAATTAACTCAGGAATTATTATTATACTTTTTTTCATATATAACCTATATATAATATATAACCATATATTTCATATATATAACCTTTATTTAACTAGGCAAGTCAGTTAAGAACAAATTCTTATTTACAATGACGGCTTACCCTGGCCAAACCCTAACCCGGGCGACACTGGGCCAATTGTGCGCCGCCCTATGGGACTCCCAATCACGGCCGATTGTCATACAGCCTGGAAACGAACCAGGGTCTGTAGTGATGCCTCTAGCACTGAGATGCAATGCCTTCGACCGCTGTACCACTCGGGAAGCATTGCTTTCAATGTACTTTGTATCCCTCATTTAATCAAGTGTGTATTTGGGAATTTACCTGTAGATTGTGATTTGACTGTTTCACCACACTTCTTTCTGTAATGTGTACTATCTTCCAGTAGATGTCAGCACATTATTACTGTTAGCCAGTACACACAGCAAATGACAACTTAAGTGTGTGTACATGTGTTCTACTCAGGGCCGGATCTAACTTTAAGCGCGTTTTGGTTAGGGGGGGGGGTTTAAAGTTTAAAGTTCATTTCCTGCAATTCTACACATAATAAATGTAATGCAATTCTACTAATTTTGCTCTGGCAGTATTGTTGTGGCAACATCATGTTATGGGTATGCTTATCCCCGGCAGAGACTGGGGAGCTTGATAGGATCAAAATAAACACGAAAGGAGAAAAGCCCAGGTAAAAAGTTAGAGTAAAACCCACCTCAGTCTTCTGAAAACCTAACCCTGGGATAGAGTTGTATTTCCCAGTGGAAGAAAACACATTTTAATGCCAAAGACACACCAGAATGGCTTTCCAAGAGGTGTTGAGTGTTCCTGAACGGTCCAATCTCCATCCTGATTTAAATATGCTTAAAAAATCTGAGACAGAATTTGAGTATTGCTGTAGGTCAATGATTCCCAATTACATTTACTGAGCTTGAGCAATTTTGACAAAAACAAAATCAAATGTTATCCCTTTTTAGATGTAACTTTAAGGAAGCAAAATGTGAAAACTGTGCAAGAGGTGTGTAGACGTTCAATAGCGACTGTGTGTAGGTTACAGTATAATGTGTTGTGGGCTGTTGGGTCAGGAAGCTTATAGTGGCTGCTGATCTTAGATTCCAACCGAAGGACGCTTCAGTGTAAGTAGCTCAGTGTGAAAGAGCACTGGCTGAGAGAGACCACTTTATCTGACATTCTATAGTGACACACAAGTGTGTGCACACGCACACACAAACACACACTAAAGGCTTTGGATTAGGTTACCTTATACAACTGTCTCATTGTAAATGCATGATGAAATTTGGAACTGTAGGATTATAGGTTAAGGTGTATTGATTCAATTGTATTATCTGTTCCCCAATCCCATCACCTTCTCTTCCTCTCTGCCATCTGATTACTCTAATAGCTCTATAATAAGCCCTGAATAAAGCTTTGTGATGGTGAATAATAGTGGTCTAATTCCCTTCACTGTATGTATTTTCACTTCACCACATGGCCTTGTGTGAGTTCTTCTCTCAGAGGAAGCGGAGCTGTTGTCTCTTTTGAGAAGGAGTCATCATCATCAGTTCCTGGTTGTGACACTCTGGTCAGTATCAGTGGGGAATGGACTGCACCTGTTCAGCACCTATTTGTCATTATACCATGCAATACAAAGGGCATTGCATTGTATAATGAAAGATATAATATATGCACATCCAAACAGTTCAGAAAAAACTATGAACTCATATGAATAATGTCTAACTTGATTGGGGAATCTAAACATAGTCTCTGCCTGCGTCTCACCACTAAATCAACTTTAGAAGCATCCTCGAGTTGCAGACATTTTTATTGAGCTAAAACACACACGAAGATTCAATGTAACACGAAGCCAGAGAGAGCGGAAGAGAGAGAGAATCTTTCTGACCAGGTGAAACTAGTAATGAAAGCGTAGAGTTCCATTTGGGAAGCAGACTCAGTCTCTCTGTCTGAGTAGTCGGCTGGTTCTCCTCTCTGCTCTGCTCTCCCAGTGGTTATAAAGCTGTGTTGTAAAGGCTGATATTGTTCTGACTGTCAAGTAGCACCCACCAGCAACACTACTGTGTGTTTTAGACCTTGACTACAGTGTGTTAGTGTGTGTGTGTGTGTGTGTGCGCGTGCATGCATGTGTGTGTGTGCTTGGAAATGAGTGTGCTCTTCCCCACTCTCTTGTAAGCCCAGCACTGTGGCCATAGAGTCCTCGGAGGGATTGAGTGCTGTGTTGTGTTGGTGTCTGTTGATTGGAGCCTTCTAGACTGTGCATTAGGGTGGGATGGAAACAAAAGACACAAGAGCGGATCAGAACAAGGTGGAGCCATTCACCAGGCTATTACCACATCATAAATGATTCATTTACATCATCATGTAAGTCAGTGATCCTCAACTGGGGGGTCGTGACGCCCACGGGGGTCACGGGAGGATTTTATGGGGTCGCTGGACTTATTTTGAAAGGATACAGCTGCACTGCTTATTGTTGCTGACTTTACATGCTAAGTTTCGACAACAAGGCTTTTCGCACTTCACTCACTCACTGACCAATACAATAACGTTCTCGTCCCCCCCCCACACACACACACTGATCCAATAAAATGTAACACGTCCAATCAAATAATAGAGATCTTCTTCTAACAGCTAGTTTGATTGACAGCGAACTATGCAAATGTGTTCTGCAGGCATTGCACATGTGGATAGTTAGCTGTCATTTAACTCATGTAGGCTTGCTGACAGAGTAAACTCATGGACAAGTTTTTAAATCGTGCAGCTCCCTCTTCGTCTACTGCTGCTTCCAATGTCAACAACAAGGCAGACAACCCGGTCCTTGTCAAGAAGAAAAAATACGACCCCGACTTCATCAAATATGGTTTTACATAGGCTCGTTCGTAAATTGAAAACGGATGAATTTATGAATTTGTGAACTAGTTTTGGCCATTTAACATTAAACATCCAGAATCTGTGTTAACTGGATGAAAACTAGAATCTGTGTGAACTAGTTAAGACTATTTATGATATAGTATAAGACAGTAAGGTGCACCCGTAATTGTTTTAAACCTGTGCCCCATTTTAGAAGAATTGAAATATGTAAATGTATGAGTTGCATTATCCTAGGAACTAAACATGAGATGGAAATTAGAAAATATTCCTGCAGGTTAAAATATTATTGAAAAACAACTAATAACATTGTGTGACTGTGATATGAGAGTTGCGTGAATGTGGAAATGAGTCTTAATCTGAAGTTTGGATAGTAACATATAAAAATATTAAAGTTTGAAAAATGTATGTAAAAATGTGTGAGATGAAAATGGACAAACTAAAGGGTGTGCAGTGTCTAGGCCCACTGAGTGGACATTCTGAACCTTGTTTGAAGTCAGTAGGTCACATGACCAAGGAGCTATTGCCATTTTTAAGTTTGAAAAAATAATGTAAAAACGTGTGAGATGAAAATGGACAAACTAAAGTGTGTGCAACATAGATGGGTATTCAGTGGACATTCTGAACCTTGTTTGAAGTCAGTAGGTCACATGACCAAGGAGCTATTGAAATGTTTAATTTTGAAAGATTTATGTAAAATCGAGTGAGATGAAAATGGACAAACTAAAGGGTGTGCAATGTCTAGGCCCACTGAGTGGACATTCTGAACCTTGTTTGAAGTCAGTAGGACATATGACCAAAGAGGTTTGAAATTCAAAAATGTAAATAAATAGTGCGAAATAGTGCGAAATGTAAATCGACAAAACAATGTGTGTGCAATATGTGTCTATGCCATCGGGTTAGCTACAACCAATTTTGAAAGTTTCAGGAGTAATTGTTAAAGAGTTATTGACATTTGAAAAATTTGATTTGTCACTATGTTGACGGTCCCTAACTGCTGTTGGCGGACGTAAGGAAAACTACAGGCGAATATCCGTCGCATATCCAACCTGAATGTTACACCCTGGCCTTTGTTATATTGATTTTCTTTATTAGTTTAGTTAGGTCAGGGTGTGACATGGGGGATGTTTGTGTGTTTTGTCTAGTTTAGGGTGTGTGTACTGTTTAGGGGGTTTTGAAGATGTATGGGGTTGTGTTCAGTGTAGGTGTTTAGGAAAGTCTATGGTTGCCTGGTTTGGTTCTCAATCAGAGACAGCTGTTTATTGTTGTCTCTGATTGGGAGCCATATTTAAGGCAGCCATAGGCTTTAGGTGTTTGTGGGTAATTGTCTATGTTGAACGTTAGCTTGTGTGTGCACTTTCGTTTATAGCTTCACGGTCGTTTATTGTTTTGTTAGTTTTTGTAAGAGTGTTTCGTGTTACGTCTTCATCTAATAAAAGGAAGATGTATGTCTCTCACGCTGCGCCTTGGTCCGCTTATTATGACGATCATGACACTGAAACTGACTTTCCCTCGGTTTTTCCTTAAGGGAACCTCAGTCACCTCTTATAGCAGACCTTGTGGATCTGCTGCCATAGGTTTGGTTTTTCTGTTTAACAAAAGTACTATGTGGAGGGGGATCTTGAATACAAGACATGCGTCAGTATATTGCACAAGATTTTTCCAACTCAGGAGCTCATGCTTTCTGAGGATGTAACAGTGATGATGGCTACTGGGCTTCCTATCAAGCACTTTGAGAGGCTGTTTGCAGACAGACTGAATGGGTTTTAATGTTGTACAGCAAGTTTGGGCCCAACTAGTCAAGCAGTATGTTAAGTGGGGGAGTTTCATAGATGTGAGGTACAGTTTTGCTACCTCTGTAGTCAAACAAATTTGTATGTATTGGAAATTAGCTAGGTTGAATTTGGTTATTTGAGTTACCTTTTTCCCCTGCTTTTTAATAAGCCTAGCCGCTAGCGGGACAACTTCCGTGGATATTAAACATTAAGGTACATATAAGTGTCTTATATCGGTTGAAAGCTTAAATTCTTGTTAGTCTAACTGCACTGGCCGATTTACAGTAGCTATTACAGCGAAAACATGCCATGCAATTGTTTGAGGACGGCGCCGCACATCAAAATATTTTTCCACCGGCACAGGATTCATAAATTCATAAATTCACAAATAGCGATTAAATATTCACTTACTTTTTGAAAATCTTCCTCTGATTTGTCATCCAAAGGGTCCCAGCTATAACATGTAGTGTCGTTTTGTTAGATAAAATCTTTCTTTATATTCCAAAAATTCTGTTTAGTTGGCGCCATCAATTTGAGTAATCCACTCGTTCAACATGCAGAGAAAGGAATCTGAAAATCTACTCCTAAACTTTGTTTCAACAAGTCAAAATATGTTTCTATTTACTCCTCAGATACCCTAAAATGTAATCAGACTATAACATTTCTTACGGAAAGAAGTATGTTCAATAGGAAACTGATTTTAGCAGGTGCGTCCTGTCTTCATGGTGTGCGCAAACAATTTCCAAGACTGTGTCCCTGTACTAAAACTGATATTTTTTCGTTTTGGAAGTTACATGCTTTAAACCTTGAAAATAGACTGCTGACACTCTGTGGAAGCCATAGGAATTGCATCCTGGGAGCTAATTTTCGGTATGCCCTTATACTTGCCATTGTAAGAGCATGGTCTGTAAAAAAAAAAAAATTGGTTGGTTTTTCTTTGGATTTTCTCCTACCATATCTATTGTGTTATATTCTCCTACATTATTTTGAACTGTTTTCTTTCCAATGGTACAAATGATATGCATATCCTGGCTTCAGGGCCTGAGCAACAGAGAGTTTACTTTTGGCATGTCATTCTGACGGGAAATTAAGAAAAAAGGGGCCTAGCCCTAAGAGAGGTATGATTCCAATGCACTTAAAATCGGATACCACCTGGAGATTTTCCTCCTGACACAGACATCTCGCTCAGTGGCATCAGTTGTCCTCTTTGTGAGGAACATGCAGACTGTTTTTTTACATTGAGATGCAAACATGAGTCACTGAGCCACTTTGTAACCTGGACCATTACAGTAGTGAGTTCTTGTGTAGCATGTTGTTTGCTATTTGCATGCACATGTATCAACTGCATTCATTTGAACTTCAGACCAAGTACAGACAAAAGGCAGATCATTAACTTCTCTTCGCTACGGATCCCTTTTACGGGATCACTTTCCTAAACAACCGCTAGAATTGCAGGGCGCCAAATGCAAAAATATTACTAAAAATATTTCTAATCATGCAATCACAAGTGAAATATACCAAAACACAGCTTAGTTTGTTGTTAATCCACCTATCATGTCAGATTTTGAAAATATATTTTACAGCGAAAGAAATCCAAGCTTTTGTGAGTGTAGCTTTCAATGCTAGCCTTATATAAGCTTGGTTAGCTTGGTCACGAAAGTCAGAAAAGCAATAAAATTAATCGCTTAACTTAGATAATCTTCGGATGTTTGCACTCACGAGACTCCCAGTTACACAACAAATGTTCTTTTTGTTCGATAAATATTACTTTATCACAAAAAAACGCCATTTGGTTTGCGCGTTATGTTCAGAAAACTACAGCCTCGTTCCGTTCGACAAATTCCAAAAAGTATCCGGAATGGTCGTAGAAACATGTCAAATGTTTTTTATAATCAATCCTCAGGTTGTTTTTAACAAACATAATCGATAATATTTCAACCGGACCATAACCTATTCATTAACTTCTACTTCATCACAATCCCGGATCCGGGAGCACCCCCATCAGTAAAAAAGCTGACTAGCATAGCCTAGCATAGCGTCACAAGTAAATACTAGCATCTAAATATCATTAAATCACAAGTCCAAGACACCAGATGAAAGATACACATCTTGGGAATCCAGCCATCATTTCTGATTTTTAAAATGTTTTACAGGGAAGACACAATATGTAAATCTATTAGCTAACCACGTTAGCAAAAGACACCACTTTTTTTACTCCACCATTTTTTTACTCCATCAGTAGCTATCACTGCGTTATAGTGAGTTGGACACGTCTTCGTCACATGGCTAATGTTTGCTGCTAATTCCAAAGTTGAAGACGACAATCTACAACCGAGCAACGATTCTTCTGGACAAAGGACAACTTGCACAAGATTCTGATGGAAGCTCATCAAATAGTAAGAACTATTTATGATGTTAATTCGTTGTTTTGTTGAAAAATGTAAAACTACTATTCCGCCATTAATTTCGGTGAGGTCTCGCTTTAACGCACGCTGTATGTCGTAGTAACGTTAATTTTAAAAATCTAACACAGCGATTGCATTAAGAACTAATTTGTCTTTCATTTGCTGTCCAACCTGTATTTTTTAGTGAAATTTATGATTAGTTATTGATTAGATTAGGTGCCTCTCCCAAGATTTCTCCCGACATTTTGTTTGCAGCTTGGATACTATTCTCATTGTATAACCACGATTTATTACCGCTAAGTATGCACATTTTCGAACAAACAATATATGTATTGTGTAATATGATGTTATAGGACTGTCATCTGATGAAGTTTTGAGAAGGTTAGTGAAAAATGTAATATCTTTTGCTGGTTTATTCGCTATCGCCAACGTGCATGAATCAATGCCGCTGTGTGGTTGGCTATTGTAGTAAGCTCATATAATGCTAAATTGTGTTTTCGCTGTAAAACACTTAAAAAATATGAAATATTGGCTTGATTCACAAGATCTTTGTCTTTCATTTGCTGTACGCTGTGTATTTTTTATAAATGTTTTATGATGAGTATTTAGGTAATTCACGTTGGTCTCTGTAGTTATTCTAGCTGCTTTGGTGAGATTTTGTGATGGTGGCTGCAATGTAAAACTATGATTTATACCTGAAATATGCACATTTTTCGAACAAAACATATGCTATACAATAAATATGTTTTCAGACTGTCATCTGATGAAGTTGTTTCTTGGTTAGTGACTATTTATATCTTTATTTGGTCGAATTTGTGGTAGCTACCTATGCAGTAAAAAAATGGTGGAGAAAAAAAAAAAGTTGGGTCTTTTGCTATTGTGGTTAGCTAATAGAAATACATATTGTGTCTTCCCTGTAAAACATTAAAAAAATCAGAAATTATGGCTGGATTCACAAGATGTGTATCTTTCATCTGGTGTCTTGGACTTGTGATTTCATGATATTTAGATGCTAGTATTTACTTGTGGCGCTATGCTAGGCTATGCTAGTCAGCTTTTTTACTGATGAGGGTGCTCCCGGATCCGGGATGAGTACCAAGTAAAAGTTAAATAAGGAACATGATATGGGAATAGAAACCAGGTGTGTGTAATACAGACAAAACAAAACGAAAATGAAACATGGATCGGTGGTGACTAAAAAGCCGGTGACGTCGACCGCCGAACACCACCCGAACAAGGAGAGGGGCCGACTTCGGCGAAAGTACCCCCCCGTTGACGACGACCCGGAGGACGGGACGCAGGGCAATCCGGGTGGAGACGGTGAAACTCCTGTAGCAATGAAGGATCTAGGATGTCCTCCACCGGTACCCAGCATCTCTCCTCCGGGCCGTACCCCTCCCACTCCACGAGGTACTGAAGGCCCCTCGCCCGACGCCTTGAGTCCATGATGGCTCGTACGGTATACGCCGGGACCCCCTCGATGTCCAGAGGGGCGGAGGAACCTCCCGCACCTCAGACTGCTGGAGCGGACCAGCCACCACCGGCCTGAGGAGAGACACATGGAACGAGGGGTTAATACGATAATCAGGGGAGTTGTAACGTATAACAAACCTCGTTCAGTCTCCTCAGGACTTTAAATGGCCCCACAAACCGCTGACCCAGCTTCCGGCAGAGCAGGTGAAGGGGCAGGTTTCGGGTCGAGAGCCAGACCCGATCCCCCGGTGCATACACCGGGGCCTCACTGCGGTGGCGGTCGGCACCCGCCTTTTGCCTCCTGCCGGCCCGTTGTAGCTGCACATGGGCAGTGTTCCATGTCTCCTCCAAGTGCCGAAACCATTCATCCACCGCAGGAGCCTCGATCTGGCTCTGATGCCATGGTGCCAGGACTGGCTGATAACCCAGCACACACTGAAACGGTGATAGGTTGGTAGAGGAATGGCGGAGGGAGTTTTGGGCCATCTCCGCCCAGGGGATGTAAACCACCCACTCCCCCGGCCGGTCCTGGCAATAGGACCGCAGAAACCTCACCACATCCTGGTTGACTCTCTCCACCTGCCCGTTACTCTCGGGGTGGAAACCTGAGGTAAGGCTGACCGAGACCCCAAGGCGTTCCATAAACGCCCTCCAGACTCTAGACGTGAATTGGGGACCCCGATCAGAAACTATATCCTCAGGCACCCCGTAGTGCCGGAATACGTGGGTGAACAGGGCCTCCGCAGTCTGTAGAGCCGTAGGGAGACCGGGCAAAGGAAGGAGACGGCAGGACTTAGGAAACCGATCCACAACGACCAGGATCGTGGTGTTACCCCGCGACGGGGGAAGATCCGTCACGAAATCCACCGATAGGTGTGACCACGGTCATTGTGGAACGGGAAGGGGTTGTAATTTCCCTCTGGGCAGATGTCTAGGTGCCTTGAACTGTGCGCATACCGAACAGGAGGAAACATAAACCCTCACGTCCTTAGCTAAAGTGGGCCACCAGTACTTCCTAGCAAGGCAGCGCACCGTCCGATCGATGCCAGGATGACCAGAGGAGGGTGACGTGTGAGCCCAACAGATCAAACGATTGCGGACATCAAACGGAACGTACAGACTCCCAGCTGGACACTGCACGTGTCTCCTCCAACGCCCGCTCGATGTCTGCGTCCACCTCCCATACCACCGGTGCCACCAGGCGAGAAGCTGGAATTATGGGAGTGGGATCCGTGGACCGCTCCTCTGTATCATACAGCCGGGACAGTGCGTCTGCCTTAACGTTCTGGGAACCTGGTTTGTAGGATAGGGTGAAAACAAAGCAGGTGAAAAACATGGCCCACCTTGCCTGGCGAGCGTTCATTCTCCTCGCCACACGGATGTACTCCAGATTGCGGTGGTCAGTCCAAATGAGGAAAGGGTGTTTAGCCCCCTCAAGCCAATGCCTCCATGCCTTCAGAGCCTTGACAACAGCCAACAGCTCCCGGTCCCCCACATCATAGTTTCGCTCCGCCGGGCAGAGCTTCTTCGAAAAGAAAGCACAGGGGCGGAGCTTCGGTGGCGTACCCGAGCGCTGAGACAGCGCAGCTCCTATCCCAGCCTCGGACGCGTCCACCTCTACTATGAATGCCAAGGAGGGATCAGGATGAGCCAGTACGGGAGCCGAGGTAAACAGAGCCTTCAGGTGACCAAAAGCCTTGTCCGCCCCAGCTGACCACTGCAGTCACACCGGTCCCCCCTTCAGCAAGGAGGTAATGGGAGCCGCTACCTGACCAAAGCCCCGGATAAACCTCCGGTAGTAGTTGGCAAAACCTAAGAACTGCTGCACCTCCTTTACCGTGGTTGGAGTCGGCCAATTACGCACGGCTGAAACGCGGTCATTTTCCATCTCCACCCCTGACGCGGAAAAGTGGTACCCTAGAAAGGAGACGGACTGCTGGAAGAACAGACATTTTTCCGCTTTGACGTATAGGTCATGCTCCAACAGTCGACCAAGCACCCTGCGCACAAGGGACACATGCTCGGCGCGGGTAGTGGAGTATATTAGAATGTCATCTATATACACCACTACACCCTGCGCGTGCAGGTCCCTGAAAATCTCATCCACAAAGGATTGGAAGACTGATGGAGCATTCATTAACCCATACGGCATGACAAGGTAATCATAGTGCCCAAAAGTGGTACTAAATGCCGTCTTCCACTGATCCCCTCACCAGGTTGTAAGCGCTTTTGAGGTCCAATTTTCCAATGACTCTGTCATACTGGCGATGAGAGGTAGCGGGTAACTGTATTTTACCGTAATCTGATTTAAACCTCGATAGTCAATACACGGGCGTAAACCTCCATCCTTCTTCACAAAAAAAGAAACTCGAGGAGACAGGTGAAGTGGAAGGCCGAATGTATCCCTGTCCCAGAGATTCGGCGACATATGTTTCCATAGCCGCCGTTTCCTCCTGTGACAGAGGATACACGTGACTCCTGGGAAGTGCAGCGCCTACCTGGAGATTTATCGCACAATCCCCCTGTCGATGGGGTGGTAATTGAGTCGCCTTCTTTTTACAGAAGGCGAGTGTCAAATCGGCATATTCGGGGGGAATGTGCATGGTGGAAACCTGGTTTGGATTTTCCACCATAGTGGCACCTAAAGAAACACCTACACACCTCCCTGAACACTGACAGGACAATCCTTTGAGAGCCCTCTGTTGCCACGAAATAATAGGATCATGAGAGGCCAACCAGGGAAGGCCCAACACAACAGGAAACGCAGGAGAGTCGATCAGGAAGAGACTAATTCTCTCCTCGTGACCCCCCTGCGTTATCATAGTAATGGGAGCAGTGACCTACCTATTTAGCCCCGACCCCAAAGGACGACTATCTAAGGCATGTACAGGGAGGGGAACATCAACAGGAACAATAGGGATCCCTAATCTATGTGCCAAGGAGCGGTCAATACAGTTCCCAGCTGCGCCTGAATCTATTAGCGCCTTATGCTGGGAATGCGGGGAAAACTCAGGAAATACTATAGGTAACCACATGTGTGCAACAGGGGGCTCTGGGTGAGTTGTGTGCCTACTCACCTGAGATGACCCACCAGTGCTCTGCCTGCTACCTCGAATTCCTGGAGAACCACCCCAGCACCGACCAGCAGTGTGCCCTCTGCGGCCACAGCTGGTGCAGGGAATGGTCCCCCCTCCGGCCCCCCTCATAGCAGCCCCTCCCAACTCCATCGGTGTTGGATCCAAGGTGCTGGGAAATGGAACGGACGGACCCTGATCCGGACGTCCGCAGGAGGCCAACAGGTTATCCAGCCGGATAGACAAGTCCACCAGCTGGTCCAGGTTGAGAGTGGTGTCCCTGCAGGCTAGCTCCCTACGAACGTCCTCTCGTAAACTACACCTGTAGTGGTCGATCAGGGCCCGCTCATTCCATCCTGCACGAGCGGTCAGAGTTCTGAAGTCCAGTGCGAACTCTTGAGCACTCCTCATCCCCTGTCTCAGATGGAACAATCGCTCTCCCGCCGCTCTCCCTTCAGGTGGATGATCAAAAACTGCCCGGAAGCGGCGGGAGAAGTCCTCGTAGTCATCCAGAGTCGGGCCTTCCCTTCCCCAGATGGCGTTGGCCCACTCCAGGGCTTTTCCAGTCAGGCAGGAGATGAGGGCGCTCACTCTCTCGCATCCCGAAGGGGTCGGCTGAACAGCTGCCAGGTAGAGCTCCAGCTGGAGTAGGAACCCCTGGCACCCGGCAGCTGTTCCGTCATACGCTCCCGGGAGCGAGAGTCGAATCCCACTGGGTCCTGACAAAGGAGGGGTGGACATCGGTGTAGGTTGAGGTGCGGGCGGTGGTGATGATGTAGGATTTACAGAAAAGCCTCCTCTCTCCCATCTGTCCATTGTTTGCAGCACGCGATCCATGGCTGTCCCGAGACTTTGTAACATGGTTGCGTGCTGCTGGACGCGCTCCTCTACTGGGAGAGAAGGACTGGCTGCACCTGCTGACTCCATTTGAAAGGTCCGTGATTCTGTCAGTGATTGGGTGCAGAAATGTAGCGGAGTCAGGCGCAGGACACAGTTTAGAGCAAAACAACTGAGTTTACTCAATAAAACAAACAAGCAATATTTCAATAAGGAAAATACAAACTAACACCTACAACAACCACTAAGACACCAACAATCACGGACAGAACAGAAAGGTATGCCAGAGGGTTAAATAAGGAACATGATATGGGAATTGAAACCAGGTGTGTGTAATACAGACAAAACAAAACGAAAATGAAACATGGATCGGTGGTGACTAGAAAGCCGGTGACTTCGACCGCCGAACACCACCCGAACAAGGAGAGGGGCCGACTTCGGCGGAAGTCGTGACAGTGTAGGAGTGTATGGAGTGATATGTGAAGGAGTGTATTCTTGTGTTGTTTGTTCTATTCTGTTCCCGATGGGTTATAGTGTAAGGGCCGACGTCGGACAGGATAAGCAGGTACGGGGAGTCAGACATTTATTCGGGAACAGACATAGAACAAGACAGGAACAGCATCAGCACACGGGTAACACGGACATATGACAAACAATGCAGCAGCGGGGAACAGAGCTGGAGACCTGACAAATATAGGGGAGGTAATAAACAGGTGATTGAGTGAGTCCAGGTGAGTCCAATATCGCTGAAGCGCGTGACGAGGGAAGGCAGGTGTGCGTAAATGATGGTAGCAAGAGTGCGTACTGCAGGGCAGCCTGGCGCCCTCGAGCGCCAGGGGGGAAGAGCGGGAGCAGGCGTGACATATACAGTTAAAGTCGGAAGTTTACATACACTTAGGTTGGAGTCATTGAAACTCGTTTTTCAACCACTCCATGAATTTCTTGTTAACAAACTATAGTTTTGGCAAGTCAGTTAGGACATCTAGTTTGTGCATGACACAAGTAATTTTTCCAACAATTGTTTACAGACAGATTATTGCACTTCTAATTCACTGTATCACAATTCCAGTGGGTCAGAAGTTTACATACACTAAGTTGACTGGGCCTATAAACAGCTTGGAAAATTCCAGAAAATGATGTCATGGCTTTAGAAGCTTCTGATAGGCTAATTTACATCATTTGAGTCGACTGGAGGTGTACCTGGGGATGTATTTATTTGATCTGAAGCCATTCTTGTGATTATTGTGACTTTGCCATTGTAATTGTTTGTAAGCTTGTGTAGTCTAAAATGAATCTATGATCGTATGCTATCCATTTGTGTTCGTAATTATACCCTGATGAAGACAGCTTGGCTGTCGAAACGTTGGTAATTACATTTTTGCATCTGAGCTCCTAGAGTGTGCGGCTCTCCTTTATTTTTATGTCTTTCAAGGCCTACCTTCAAACTCAGTGCATCTTCTGACCCACTGGGAATGTGATGAAAGAAATAAAAGCTGAAATAAATCATTCTCTCAACTATTATTCTGACATTTCACATTCTTAATATAAAGTGGTGATCCTAACTGAACTAAGACAGGGACATTTTACTATGATTAATTGTCAGGAATTGTGAAAAACTGAGTTTAAATGTATTTGGCTAAGGTGTATGTAAACTTCCGACTTCAACTGAATAATCAACCTCCTCCATATCCTGTAGTTTGAAGAAACTAAATTGAATTGAATAATATCCTAAAAATGCTCAACTAGCTATTGCTATTCATGTCAATCTCAATCTATCCAACAATGTCACCAACTCACCAAGATTTTGAATCACAGATGCGTGGTATTAGGTTCATTCGCTGATCCTTTGATGTCAGTTCATACTGCAAAAGATTTGATTGGTTGGAGGACGTCCTCTGGAAGTCACCACAATTACAATGTAGGTGTATGGAAGGGGGTGAGGAGCACGAGCCTCCTAAGCTTTGTATTGAAGTCAATGTAGGACGGGAAAATTACTGTCCTCCCGCTATAACGTGGTGATACCCTAGAGGTGCTGTTGAGACTACTGTAGACCATTGCAAAACAGTGTGTTCTAATCAGGTTTTTGGTGATGTGAATATATTTAGTTTACTATAGTTTTATCTAAAAAGGATAACTTTTTAAATGTTTTTATTTGTTTTTTATTTTTCTGAAATTCCTTGAGTAGGTTGGTCCTCCACTTCCTTCTCTGAGGCCTCCACTGACCAACCACACACGGACACCACACTCACTCACAGCAGTAAATGGATAGGAGAGTGATCTAGAATGACATCTCATTCACTCAGTCACTCGCCCACTGAGGGAGGGGAGATGAGAGGGAAAGGAAGCGGGAGGAGAGAAGAGAGGAAAAGGAGAGAAGAAAATAGAGGGAATGAGAGGCCTGTGTTTCACCCATCTCTCTTCCACTGGGTAATTCATAATTCAATGCTATGTAGGATAATACTGCATAATTTAAAATAATTCTATATATTCAAGTCTTCACAATACAGCCGTAGAAAGACAATGATCACAGTTCTGCTTGATGAACTTACATGCTAAATGTATGGAACTCGTGACTAATGTGTGGCTTTTTCACTATACCATTTAGTACTCAACATTTTAGAGATTTGTCAAAGTGAAGCATGTCCTCTATGATATTGAATTTTACACCCAGGCTTTAATTAAGCAAACTTGACAAACTTTCTGCCCATTCTTTTCTCTCCCTCTGCATGTGGAAATAGACAAACTTCCCAAGGGACATTTCTGCCGAGTAAGAAGATTATAAACCCTGTGAGGTACAGGAGAGGAAGTTGTGCTGAGATGGACTAAACTAACTCCTTCCTTTTTTCTGAGATGGTGGAAGATTTCTCTGAGATGTCTCTCGTTGAGATGTTATTTCTCCTTCTCTCTCTCTCTCTCATTTTATATATCTTTCTCTCTATTTTTCTCTCTCTCTCTCTCTCCCTGGGTGTGTATCTGTGGTGGCATCAATGTGGCTCAGCACTCTGTGATCTAGATAGAAGCTGATTGGTTGACAGGCCCAGAGCAGCGATTGGGATCTCCTCACACCTGCTTCCTATCTTCTAGCTCTGTCATCAGAAAGAGGAGGACTGTATACTGTGTATGTCTGTAATTGTTTTAATGTGCTGAATACACAAACACACACACACACACACTTCTGAATACAGCTTTGCCTTGTAACTTTTATTTTCCCCTCACTCCATATCCAGACTTATACATATGAATAACAACGTACAGATGCACACAAACAATGACTACAACTCATCTGCCTAGACTCGCATGCTCACACCCCCATCCCTAGTGCCAGCATTATTGTTTGCCACTTGTTGCCCATGGTATTTCAATAAGAAATCATTAGATTGTTCCATTGTGTTAATGATGCCTGATTCATTGATTTCCACGTTTTTAGTTTATGTTTTGTCATGACGTGGCCCTTTTTGGGTATAGCTAGTGGCTTCCCCCTGCCTCTCTCTCTCTCTCCTACACCCAGGTTCTGTTATCTCAGGTCGTAAATTCCTGGAGGAGACTATCTCTCCCTGGCCATGCAGGAAGAGAGAAACATAGAGAGAACAAAGGATTTCACATGGCGAACTCCTAATTCCCCAAAATAGGGATTTGATACAAAATGTCCACTTGTGGGAATGGTCTGTGGACACTTAAGGGACGGGTATGACACGTGTGTTTCATTTGGTGACCTCAGAGAGGGCAGGAAACACACATGACTATATCTCTGAATATGGGCATTTCTCAATTATGGGGTTTGCATCTACTTGTATAAAATGAATGAGTAAAGATGAAACTATTTGTGAAATGATGTTAAACCTTTAATGTGAAAGTATTGTATTCCCTTTAAAGTTTAACTAAGTCATTGGCCCGCCCCCGTGAGCACAGACATATTCTGGCATCATGGAACAGCCCTTTTCTACTGTTTCGAATAAAACCCCCTCCTGAAGAAATCCTCTATAGACCATGCGTACTTCAGTCAGCTAAGGGGGCAAAGGTTTGAGTAGAGACCACAAAAACCCCAGTGTCCGCTAAGGTTACCATGGTTGTTGAATTCCTAACCATACCACGTGGAGCATTGGCAGCTAGAAATTATGTCAACCTGGGATGCGAAGACCGACAACAGCCGAAACACCTATTCTACGAGAACATTTCTGAATCGTACTCTGAAGTATCCATTCTAACCACCTAAGACTTCAGGGAAGCAGAGAGAGAGACGCTCTGATGAACAGACTCTCCACAGACTGCCGATTCCAACAGAGATCATGACGACACACTGGGCGTAAATATATATTGATTGCAATTATTCCCGAATGAGTGAGCGTTCATGTGCAAAGGATTAGCATTTCAATTAATATAATTATCAACTGTGTAGTGACTCTTTTGTCTTTCCCGCCCTTTTCAGTACACACCCACTTCCCTTTTGTAAGCCAAGCCATCGTATCGGCTTAGCCCACTAGGGAACCTCCCCTATCATTTCCTTGTAACCATATCTACTGTGTTGTTTGTTTATGCATTTCTGTGATTATTTAGTTAGTTAGTAAATAAATGATTAAGACAATTGGTGTATGGATGATTCATAGTAAAGGCTGGGTTCGTGCAGATAACCAATAATTTACAACATTTGGAATAAGACTAACGTGAGGTAAAGAATAATTAATTAATTAGAAGACTAATTATTCAGATATTAAAATATCTGAAGAGTTATATTAGGAAAAATATAACTTTGTAATCTGAAGATTTTCCTTGGTGCCCCGACTTCCTAGTTAATTACATTTACATTATTAGTTTAATCACGTATTAATAATTACAGAAAATTGATTTGATAAGATAACAGTCTTCACTTTACTGATGCCAAAGACAGGACAGTTTTTTTCAAGATGAGTGATGAGAAGAGAATCGTCCAGCCCATTCGATATCTCACTACACCCCCATATGCCTTGAAATATGCATTGAGACGGATTAAAAGTAAGTTTACAATATAATTCTTCGAACAGCCAACGCTCTAGCTCTGCCCACAACTTCCGGAGTTTATAGCATTCCCAGAAACGATGGATTTTTGAGTCATTATTCATTTTACAATAAAGACAAGACATACCGTTGTATTGTATGATTTGTGGATTATTTCTCTTGTATATATATTAGCCAAATGTATTTGGCTAAGGTGCATGTAAAATTCCGACTTCAACTGTATGTTCTCATTTTAAAAATGATGCCATTAGACAATGTACATGAAGCTAATCATTATACTCGATTTTGTACATGCTGACATTACATTTCTGGGTGCAAATCCAACCCTTGTAATCTGAAATGTCTGAAAGCTGGAGATGGGATCCTTAGCTTAAAACATACTATTGCCAAGTTCAATGACAGATACTTTTCTCCAAGAGGGTCTGAGTGGCACTTGGAGGTGCCAATGTGATAATGAAGATGGTTTGCCTAAGACTGCCACAACAATTACATTGTCTATGCTAAATGTGTTTAAAATAGTTGGGCTATAAGAAATACGTTTTATTCAACGGGGCTAGGGAAAGCAGAGATGACAAAATACTTTTCATTTTCACCCATACAACAATATAGCATATTTTTCAAGTACAGTATGTTTACAATATCATAAACAATAGTCTCTACACGTTCCAAATGACATTTTATATATTCATACGGTTTAAGGGGGCACTTTTTTCATGACGACAAGGTAAAGATGCTCTACTCAAATGGCACAACAGAATCGTTCAGAATGACCAAAGCACAGCATAGCAACCATCTCGTATATTTGAGGGATGTCTCCATTCATTTCTGCAAAAGGGCAAAGTAGTAGAAGAAGAAACTGATGCTGCTGCAGCATTGCTCATCTTCATGGTGGGAATCCAGTCGACATGAGTGTCTTGATGGAGGTCAGCTGGTGAACCTATAGTAGTTCATAAACAAATGAAAAGCACACCTGATGTTAGAATATCACTTCTTCAGGTCACCTATACCATCAGGGCTCTTAATTATTTGGTTCGGTTTATTTCATTTAGGTGTTTTAGTGTCATATAAAGATCACATCTATTGCTGGGCTTGAACAACCAACACAGCAGGTTGTCATATCCTATCGAGACCTTTGTCATATGCTGTAATGTCCATACATACATTTTCCCTGCTCTTATGAATAAAGTTATCATTGGGTTATCAATGACAATTAGGGTTAGCTGAAATGCACAAAAATCTTATGAGTATATGATAACCACTGGAGTTTTTGGGGAAAATACTGTCCTCCAGGCTACATGGACATCACATTCTACCATTTGCGTCTCCCCTTTCATGGTCATGGCTAGGAGCGATCCAGCTTTTGTCAATTTAACGTCATATTTGACATTTCGTAGCAGATTGGGAGAATTTAGGCAGCAGGTTAGGATAATTAGGTTATGGTTAGGAAAAGGGTTAGGGTTAGCTAAAATGCACAAAAATTACTTTTAACAATTTGACAAAAGCTGGATCCCTTTTAGCCAGGAACCATTTTTCATGGAATAAATGTTGTGGATCTTAATGTTTTTCCTCATAATCCTGGACTATCGGACCACCATTTTATTACGTTCGCAATCGCAACAAATAATCTGCTCAGACCCCAACCAAGGAGCATCAAAAGTCGTGCTATAAATTTTCAGACAACCCAAAGATTCCTTGATGCCCTTCCAGACTCCCTCTGCCTACCCAAGGACGTCAGAGGACAAAAATCAGTTAACTACCTAACTGAGAAACTCATTTTAACCTTGCACAATACCCTAGATGCAGTTGCACCCCTAAAAACTAAAAACATTTGTCATAAGAAACTAGCTCCCTGGTATACAGAAAATAGCCGAGCTCTGAAGCAAGCTTCCAGAAAATGGGAACGGAAATGGCGTCACACCAAACTGGAAGTCTTCCGACTAGCTTGGAAAGACAGTACCGTGCAGTATCGAAGAGCCCTCACTGCTGCTCGATCATCCTCTTTTTCCAACTTAATTGAGGAAAATGTATTTTTGATACTGTCGCAAAGCTAACTAAAAAGCAGCATTACCCAAGAGAGGATGGCTTTCACTTCAGCAGTGATAAATTCATGAACTTCTTTGAGGAAAAGATCATAATCAGTAAAAAGCAAATTACGGACTCCTCTTTAAATCTGCGTATTCCTCCAAAGCTCAGTTGTCCTGAGTCTGCACAATTCTGCCAGGACCTAGGCTCAAGGGAGACACTGAAGTGTTTTAGTACTATATATCTTGACACAATGATGAAAATAATCATGGCCTCTAAACCTTCAAGCTGCATACTGGACCCTATTCCAACTAAACTACTGAAAGAGCTGCTTCCTGTGCTTGGCCCTCCTATGTTGAACATAATAAACGGCTCTCTATCCACCGAATGTGTACCAAACTCACTAAAAGTGGCAGTAATAAAGCCTCTCTTGAAAAAGCCAAACCTTGACCCAGAAAATATAAAAACTATCGGCCTATATCGAATCTTCCATTCCTCTCAAACATTTTTGAAAAAGCTGTTGCGCAGCAAATGCTTCAGTCTGGTTTTAGACCCCATCATAGCACTGAGACTGCACTTGTGAACGTGGTAAATTACCTTTTAATGGCGTCAGACCGAGACTCTGCATCTGTCCTCGTGCTCCTAGACCTTAGTGCTGCTTTGATACCATCGATCACCACATTCTTTTGGAGAGATTGGAAACCCAAATTGGTCTACACGGACAAGTTCTGGCCTGGTTTAGATCTTATCTGTCAGAAACATATCAGTTTGTCTCTGTGAATGGTTTGTAACTGTAAATTTTGTGGGTTCCTCAAGGTTCCGTTTTAGGACCACTATTGTTTTTACTATATATTTTACCTCTTGGGGATGTCATTCGAAAACATAATGTTAACTTTCATAGCTGAAAGTGCGGATGACACACAGCTGTACATTTCAATGAAATATGGTGAAGCCCCAAAATTGCCCTCGCTAGAAGCCTGTGTTTCAGACATAAGGAAGTGGATGGCTGCAAACGTTCTACTTTTAAACTCGGACAAAACAGAGATGCTTGTTCTAGGTCCCAAGAAACAAAGAGATCTTCTGTTGAATCTGACAATTAATCTTGATGGTTGTACAGTCGTCTCAAATAAAACTGTGAAGGACCTCGGCGTTACTCTGGACCCTGATCTCTCCTTTGATGAACATATCAAGACTGTTTCAAGGACAGCTTTTTTCCATCTACGTAACATTGCAAAACTCAGAAACCTTCTGTCCAAAATGATGCAGAAAAATGTTTCCATGCTTTTGTTACTTCTAGCTTAGACTACGGCAATGCTCTACTTTCCGGCTACCTGGATAAAGCACTAAATAAACTTCAGTTAGTGCTAAATAAGGCTGCTAGAATCCTGACTAGAACCATAAAATGTGATCATATTACTCCAGTGCTAGCCTCCCTACACTGGCTTCCTGTTAACCTCTAACGCCTCACAAACCCGGATCCGGGATCCCCCCATCACAAAAGCTGACTAGCATAGCCTAGCCTAAAGTTACAGGGATATCATAAAATAAAATGTTCATGAAATCACAAGTCCAAGACACCAAATGAAAGATACAGATCTTGTGATTCAAGCCATCATCTCTGATTTTTTAAATGTTTTACAGGGAAGACACAATATGTAAATCTATTAGCTAACCACGTTAGCAAAAGACAACACTTTTCTTACTCCACCATTTTCTTACTGCATCAGTAGCTATCACAAATTCGACCAAATAAAGATATAAATAGCCACTAACCAAGAAACAAACCTCATCAGATGACAGTCTGATAACATATTTATTGTATAGCATAGGTTTTGTTAGAAAAATGTGCATATTTCAGGTATAAATCATAGTTTACAATTGCAGCCCCCATCACAACTATCACTAAAATGACTAGAATAACTACAGAGACCATCGTGTATTAGCTAATTACTCATCATAAAACATTTCTTAAAAATACACAGCGTACAGCAATTGAAAGACACAGATCTTGTGAATCAAGACAATATTTCAGATTTTCTAAGTGTTTTACAGCGAAAACACAATATAGCGTTATCTTAGCTTACTACAATAGTCAGTCACACAGTAGCATTGATTCAAGCCAAAAATAGCAATAACGTTATAAACCACCAAACGCTATTAATTTTTTCACTAACCTTCTCAGAATTCTTCAGATGACAGTCCTGTAACATCATATTACACAATGCATATAGTTTGTTCGAAAATGTGCATATTTAGCCGCACAATTCATGGTTACACAACGTGTTTAGTGGGCAAAAAATCAAGCAATCTGTCCGGCGCCATTTTGAAAAGGCACCTAATCTTATCGAAAACTATTCATAAACTTGAATAAAAAAATACAGGTTGGACAGCAATTGAAAGACAAATTAGTTCTTAATGCAATCGCTGAATTACATTTGTAAAATTAACCTTACTGTGCAATACTGGGTGCAATACAGGGTGCGATAGCGCAACGCTACACGGAAAATAATGGCGTCTAATACATTTTACTTTTTCAACAGAACAACGTTTTATCAGCATAAATAGTACTTACTATTAGCTGAACTCCCATCAGAATCTTGGGAAAGGTGTCCGTTGGCCAAAAGAATCGTTGCTGGGTTGGAGAATGTTTCCTTTGACGTTGCAATTAGCAGTACAGAATGGCATTCGAGAGAGAGATACCCAAGTTCCTACAGCGCCATGGAAATAAATACCTGAAAATCGCAATATACTGACATAAACTGGTATAATTCGGTTCAAAATAACAAGATTATGATGTCTTTAAAGCCTATAGCGAATAAAAACAGAGCCGGATACATCTAGGAGCTAAAACCAGAGGTTCTAAAAAGACATGCCAAGACCCTTTCTGCGTCAGCGCGAAGTCCCAAAAGGCCGGACACCTCGGTTCCAACCAATTTATAGACTTTCTGAACCGTGTAGAAACTGCATTTCAACTCTCCCTATTCGCTAACAGCCAGGGGAAGGCTTATGCAGTGCATCTCAACCAATAGAAAGGCAAAGTTAAAGACAGGTCTCAGAGCAGATGATAAAATTTGCCGTTCTCACAAAGACATAGGAAAAGTGCTCTAAGTCGAGTTCTGTTTCACTTACAGACATAATTCAAACGGTTTTAGAAACTAGAGAGTGTTTTCTATCCAATATGAATAATAATATGCATATTGTACGAGCAAGAATTGAGTACGAGGCAGTTTAATTTGGAGACCAATTTGTGCTATGTCGAAATGGCACCCCCCTAGTGGCAAGAAGTTTAAGGCAAGGGCTGATTTCAAGGTTTTACTGCTAACCTACAAAGCATTACATGGGCTTGCTCCTACCTATCTTTCCGATTTGGTCCTGCCGTACATACCTACACGTACGCTACGGTCACAAGAAGCAGGCCTCCTAATTGTCCCTAGAATTTCTAAACAAACAGCTGGAGGCAGGGCTTTCTCCTATAGAGCTCAATTTTTATGGAATGGTCTCCCTACCCATGTGAGAGATGCAGACTCGGTCTCAACCTTTAAGTCTTTACTGAAGACTCATCTCTTCAGTAGGTCATATGATTGAGTGTAGTCTTGCCCAGGAGTGTGAAGGTGAACGGAAAGGCTCTGGAGCAACGAACCACCCTTGCTGTCTCTGCCTGGCCGGTTCCCCTCTCTCCACTGGGATTCCCTGCCTCTAACCCTATTACAGGGGCTGAGTCACTGGCTTACTGGTGCTCTTCCATGCCATCCCTAGGAGGGGTGTGTCACTTGAGTGGGTTGAGTCACTGACGTGGCCCCCCCCCCCCCCCCCAGGGTTGTGCCGTGGCGGAGATCTTTGTGGGCTATACTCGGCCTTGTCTCAGGATGGTAAGTTGGTGGTTGAAGATATCCCTCTAGTGGTATGGGGGCTGTGCTTTGGCAAAGTGAGTGGGGTTATATCCTGCCTGTTTGGCCCTGTCCGGGGGTATCATCGGATGGGGCCACAGTGTCTCCTGACCCCTCCTCTCTCAGCCTCCATTATTTATGCTGCAGTAGTTTATGTGACGGGGGGCTAGCGTCAGTCTGTTATATCTGGAGTATTACTCCTGTCTTATCCGATGTCATGTGTGAATTTAAGTATGCTCTCTCTAATTCTCTCTTTCTTTCTTTCTCTCTCTCTGAGGACCTGAGCTCTAGGACCATGCCTGGCATGATGACTCCTTGCTGTCCTCAGTCCACCTGGCCGTGCTGCTGCTCCAGTTTCAACTGTTCTGCCTGCGGCTATGGAACCCTGACCTGTTCACCGGACGTGTTACCTGTCCCAGACCTGCTGTTTTCAACTCTCTAGAGACAGCAGGAGCGGTAGAGATACTCTCAATGATCGGCTATGACAAGCCAACTGACATTTACTCCTGAGGTGCTGACTTGTTGCACCATCGACAACTACTGTGATTATTATTATTTGACCATGCTGGTCATTTATGAACATTTGAACATCTTGGCCATGTTCTGTTATAATCTCCCCCCGGCACAGCCAGAACAGGACTGGCCACCCCTCATAGCCTGGTTCCTCTCTAGGTTTTTTCCTAGGTTTTGACCTTTCTAGGGAGTTTTTCCTAGCCACCGTGCTTCTACACCTGCATTGCTTGCGGTTTGTGGTTTTAGGCTGGGTTTCTGTACAGCACTTTGATATATCAGCCGATTTAAGAAGGGCTATATAAATACATTTGATTTGATTTTGATTCATAGACATAGATTACATGGTTGCGTTCAAGACAAGGTCATTTTTATTGAATTGTTGTCAGTGTCAGTAGAGTAGGCCTAGGCTGCCATCTTATTAAAAAGGATTCTGCTAATTTCTCCAGTTATATAAAGTGAAGGTAGAATTGCATGACATGTTTATCTCACGCCACATTTTTCCAGTGCAAAGGAGACGTCCCTGATATAGCCTATAAACCTATGCCACTACGCACTTACTAATAGCCTAAATTATCACTATCCAATCTACTCGTAACATTAGGAATAGTATGATTCCATTTGTCTGCAATTGTGACAATCGAGGCATGCAATCCTTTGTTATAAAGACACATTTTTTGGGATGGTGAAAAATAGCTTCCCCAAAACTTTAAACTCACGCGACACATGCTAATTGCTAGACTACAAGCTATCTAATAGGTCATTTTGGCTAACTAACTAAGTGTTGTTATTAACACCTGGTTCACTTAAGAGCTAAACTAAACTCGAAATCAATCAGACTTGACTTACCAGTGATGAAATGATCGTAGCAGACCCGTTACTGACAGCTGTCAGGGTTCAGGACTTGACAGGCAAAAAGGTTTATTCGCCTTTCTGACAGTTCTTGAGTCTTATCTTGATGTCACCAATGATGTTTCATGATTGAGGGTAATCTGTACACATCTTGTTTTTCTGTTGTCTGTCCTGCCTTGTTAAAGCAGCCAAATAATCTACAGAAAATGACCATGGTGATGAATCAACTAGTTTTAGGCACTGTTGTCATGCAGTTTGGGGTAGCCACTCGGCTGTTGTTGTCAGAAGAATTAATACGGTGGTCTTCCAACATGGCCGCCAGGACGCGTTGTACGTCAACTGCAAGCCGTCGATTCCTTTTTGATTTTGAAGATACTGTTGCACAAACAACATGAAGATTTAAGTCTACACCATAACAGGCTATTAGCCAGGTAACTAGCGATTAGCATTAGTGGCTAACCTAGATTTAGGCCAAACTTTCTAAAGACAGAGAAACTAGCTGTTTGCAGATGTTTAGAGAAACACAAACTACTGGTGTAATTATAGAACACTAGGGGATTTATATTAAGAAGCAAAGTGAAAACAGCATCATTGTTATCAACATTGTTGCATGTGCGGCATTGATCATGGAGACTGGACTCAAGTGTCTCGTGGTTGAGGAACAACAAATGCTATAAAAATGGACTTAAAAACCCAACGTCCGTGCATCAATACCAGTGTATCGTAAAATACGGTATATCGCCCAGCCCCATGTAGAAATGAAAATGTTCAGCCTCTTTGGAGGCTCCTTAAGTCTTGTAACTTTCTGCAGGGATTAACTCCAAGGTGCCCTGCTGGCATGTACTTGCACATTTCCGTAACTTGAGTTATTCTGGCTAAGGCTAGATCTAGGTTTAGCTCCCTAGGCGTAGCTGAACATGTTTAACTACACCAAGGTTGTGTGGACAATTTGAGGGGTCCACTATATCTCTGCAGTCCTCTCCCTCTCCATCCTTTCTCTTTCTCCTTTCTACTCTTCGGGCTTCCAGTGTGTGCTATAGGGAGAGGTTAATTTCACTATGAGTGTGCTGCTTTGATATGCTTTTGGGCAGCAGCGGGTTGAAGAGTGGATAGGTTTCTCTTGACTGCTGACCTCACATCTCCCTTTCCTGGGTGACTTTCTCCTCTCCTGTTGTTCAGTTTGTTTGTTGGGTCAGTTCTGTCCACTGGTCTGTGTAATGAACCCCTTCCCCTCATCTACCCTCTCTCCTCTCCTCTCTGTTCCTCTCCTCTGTTGTTCAGTGTGTTTGTTTGGTCAGTCCTGTCGACTGGACTATGTAATAAGCCCCTCCCCCTCATATACAGTCCCTCACTCTCTCTCTCTCTCTCTCTCTTTGCTTGCTGCCCATGTTTTTGTGAGTGTGTGTGTGAGTGAGTGCACAAGTCATGGCAGAGCCTCCACTGCAGCAGGTGGAGAGGTAGTGATGGAATGAGTGGAAACGCAGGATGAGCGAGAATACACACGCCCCAACCCCCCCCCCCCCCCCCTCCTTCCACTTCCATCCCAGGGCTCTCTTTCTCTCTCCCTCTCTCCGCCACCATGGTTCTTCCCTCTCTCTCTCTGAGCTCATTGATCTGACTGCCTCAACGCAAAGCGCGAGTCAGCCGAGCAGAGAGTGAGGGAACGAGAGAGAAGTAGAGTGAGAAGCACAGACACAGACTTTGATTGCTGAGCTGGGCTCACAGAGAGAGAACTGGGACTGCTGTGCAGTGTACTAAGTAAGGAGAGAGACGGGGGAGACGGAAGGACAGAGACGGACGGAGGGAGGGAGAGAACGAGAGACTGCCTATACCTTTGACTGCCTACAAGGATTATGAGGATGGTGGTTGTGATGAAGAAGAGACAAGGGGAGCAGTCTGGAGGCAGGAAGAGCCAGGACTGACAGAGTGACAGACTGACAGTTGTACAGAGGGTTCCTGGCTCGGGGGGTGGGGAGGGTGGGGGTGGGGGTGTGCAGAGAGAGAGAGAGAAACCATGATGGAGGTGCCCAGGCACTGACAACACTATGACACCCAGCATCAAGCACTCGGATTGTTTTACACCAATGTTGTGCCACTGTAAAGTAGCATGCACCAACAGCACCATCTCGCTTATGTTCGGATGCAAGGTAGGAGACAAGCACACACACACACACACGCACACGCACACGCACACGCACACGCACACGCACACACACACTGTCTGGTGATGTGACTGAATACTCTCAGTAATGTAGGGAAGCATGGATGAATGGTGGTCAGTATTTGTTTACGTGTGTGTGAGTAAGAGGGAGTCTCTGTGTAATGTACCGTAATAGTCAGCCACATGGGGTCTGTGTGTAATATTTGCCATGTGTGTAGAAGGAGCGAGAGAAAGAGGGAAAGAGGGAGAAAAAGATGGAGAGTGTGAGTGAGGGAGAAATGGAGGAAGAGTTGACCCAAACAGAGCTGTGTTAACCCAAACAGAGCTGTGTTAAGCCAAACAGAGCTGTGTTAAGCCAAACAGAGCTGTGTTAAGCCAAACAGAGCTGTGTTAAGCCAAACAGAGCTGTGTTAAGCCAAACAGAGCTGTGTTAAGCCAAACAGAGCTGTGTTAACCCAAACAGAGCTGACGCACATGCTCCTACAGCGCTCGTTAGGCTGCTCAGTCTGTGAGCAAAAGGAATCACCGTGTGTGTGTGTGTGTCTGTGTGTGCATGTATGTGTGTGTGTGTGTGTGTGTTAAGACCCTCATAGCTACCTCTTTTAAGATCACATCAAGCATAAATAATGTTTGCATTTCCTCTCTGTGCCCTCACACACACACAAACACACACTAGTGATGTGCTCGCTTTAAGAAGCTCACATTGTTAATCTGGTTGGAGTTTAGTCATGTTCAGTCATGTAGACTGAAGCTGAATCCTAACACACTGACATATGACAGTGTGTGTGTGTGTGTGTGTGTGTGTGTGTGTGTGTGTGCGCGTGCGTGCGCACGCGTGGGATTAGTGGGTTTTGAGTGTGCTGCATCAAGTCAAGCAGACACAGAATGTATCTCTCCCAATGTGCTCGCCAAACCAAGTACACGTGTACTGTAAGATGCATGCTGTATCATAATTAACATGTCATAATATTGATGCACATAAAGCATGCTACCATGCCCTTAATAGCGCCTCTTAAAACCATCCAAAACAATTATTCTCCATCTTATCTATTTTGCTGCCTTCCTATCGGACTGTCTATCTCCTATTTCTGTACATGTTTGTGCGTTTGTGTGTGTGTGTGTGTATGTTCTCCCTGTGTTGTCATCCGCTTTAGAAAACTCACACAGTAAACCAAACAGCTACTTCAGCTGATTACGCAACAACCTCTCGCTCTGTTCCTCTCCTCTGGGGGGTTCCCTGCCTTTCCCATCCCTCCCCCTCACCCCTCTCACTGTCTTATGTCATAACACTCCGGCTAAAGCACTCTGGCTAAAGGCATCAGCATGGTTCAGTTCGACTGGCGTCTAGCCGGACGAGCGTCCTCCCTTAAAAGACCTTTGCTTGAGAAATGAGGAAAAAGCAGCAGCAGTACTGTTTGTCCACTTTGAGATGCTGTTGCCAGTATACACTTCCTTAAAATAGTCAGAATTAATCAAAGATAACTCAAGAAATCGGTCATTAATTTAGACTTTTTTGCCAAGGAGATCTTAGTTGCGTAATTTTACATCTAACTGAGATTGTTGGTGCAGTATTTGTCACTGAACAAATTTGCATGAAAACGAGTTGTCTCTCAAAGTTGAATGACAACGAAGACTTTATTAACGAATCCCTACTAATGACCAATCACAGACGAAGGGGCACAGACTTCTGCTACTGACTTCAGCTTGTCTCAAATAAATGAGCCCGAACTACCGAAAAAACCCTTACTGAAGTCCAAAACAAACAAAAACGTCACAATGTAGTCATAATATATGCACAAACTCTTCTGAACTGTTTCGGCTGGGAAGCATGCGGACGCCTTAACACACTCGCATCGCTCTACACTAGAGAAAATTATCTCTCAGAAGTGTTAGTAGGAAGGCAGGCCAGTACAGTGGACTGGTGGTTTTATTTATGTGAGTCTAACTCTTTGTTTCCCAACTGTTTCAGTGAAGAAAGGACCTCCCATAGCGGAGTGACTACCAGAGCTGTGTGGGTAGGATCAATTCAGTGTTAGTCTTGGTCTCTGAAATCTAACTGGTAGGGTAGAGCTGAGCAAGGCAGTGTAGTGCAGACCAGAGTACATGTTCATGTACTGTTCTGTAAGTAATTGGCTGCTGGGTTGGTGTCTGAATATGGGAAGGCTCAGGCTGGGTTGGTGTATAAGGGATGGGAGTTTGTCTGTCAGAGGAAACGTCAGCCATGGGAGAGGGAGAGACCGTTAGTGGCTGCAGTTTACCTGAATATGGTATTGCTGAAGACAAGTAACTTAATTAATAGATGAGGCGAGAGACAAAACTCTTCTGTCTGGGTGTCGTCTGTCTGCTGCCTGAGGTTTCTAAATAAATCAAAATGATTCAGTGACTGCAGGTTTACTCTTCCCTCTTCCTCCTCCTCCCGTCTCATTGCTGTCAGTGTGTAGAGAGATTGGGAGGGGAGCTACTGCTCAGAGCGAACAGAGCTGGAGATGACGAACAGCGAGGAGAGATGAGACAGTTCGATCCTTTGCCCATTTCTTCCCTGCCACCAACTCCTCCATAGCTCTACAGGAAACAGACTGAGGCCATTCACTGAAACCAACTTACTGAACTGTGGTGTATGCAGAAAAAAGCTGTGTGTGCCTGCGTCCGTGCGTACGTGTGTGCGTACGCATGTATATACAGAAAGTGCATATGCATGTACAGTTGAAGTCGGAAGTCTACATACACCTTAGCCAAATACACTTAAACTCAGTATTTCACAATTCCTGACATTTAATCCTAGTAAAAATTCACTGTCTTAGTCTAGTTGGGATCACCACTTTATTTTAAGAATGTGAAATGTCAGAATAATAGTTGAGTGATTTATTTCAGCTTTCATTTCATCACATTTCCAGTGGGTCAGAATTTTACATACAGTCAATTAGTATTTGGTAGCATTTCCTTTGAATTGTTTAACTTGGGTCAAACGTTTCGGTTAGCCTTCCACAAGCTTCCCACAATAAGTTCGTTAAATTTTGGCCCATTCCTCCTGACAGAGCTGGTGTAACTGAGTCAGGTTTGTAGGCCTCCTTGCTCGCACACGCTTTTCCAGTTCTGCCCACACATTTTCTATATGATTGAGGTCAGGGCCACTTAAGGATCGGACCCTTTTTTAAAGTTTTCGCCTAAAATACCCACATCTAACTGCCTGTGGCTCAGGACCTGAAGCAAGGATATGCATATTCTTGATACCATTTGAAAGGAAACACTTAGAAGTTTGTGGAAATAAATGTGAAATTAATGTTAAAAAACAACCGTTGTTTTTTTTGTTTTTTTGTTCCATCATCTTTGAAATGTAAGAGAAAGGCCATTATCTGATTTTGGACTAGGCACAATTTAGATGTTGGCCACTAGATGGCAGCAGTGTATGTGCAAAGTTTTAGACTGATCCAATGAACCATTGCATTCCTGTTCAAAATGTTGTATGAAATATGCCCAAATATGCCTGATTGGTCAATATATACATGTTCAAGTACATAAATGTGCACTCTCCTCAAACAATAGCATGGCATGTTTTCACTGTAATAGCTACTGTACATTGGACAGTGCAGTTAGATTAACAAGAATTTAATCTTTCTGCCCATATAAGATGTGTCTATGTTCTAGGAAATGTTCTTGTTACTTACAACGTCATGCTAATCACATTAGCGCACATTAGCTCAACCATCCCGAAGGTGGGACACCGATCTGTAGAGATAATTAAGAACTTGAGGCCATTCTACTGCCAATGTTTGTCTATGAAGATTGCATGGCTGTATGCTCGATTTTAAACACCTGTCAGCAACGGGTGTGGCTGAAATAGCCCAATTTGAAGGGGTGTCCACATACTATAGTGTAGCTGCCATCTGATGGGCCTACCTACCGTACTGTATAGATCCCCCAGCATGAGTGTGCAATGGCACAGTGGTACAACCTGCCATGTGGAATCCTGTCAAACAGCTAACCACCCACTCAGATGCTCTCAGGTTGTAGCTTTAGCAAACTATGATACAAACTGAGCAGGCTACAAACAGACGTACCATTTATATTCTGTCCTTTGTGAGTCTAGCTGGGCTTGCTATGCCGTGACCGGCTTATGCCAGGCTATGTGACTGTGTGTGAGAGGCGGGGCAGTAATAGGCAGGGTTTGCACGTGTGTGTGTATGTAAGAGAGAGAGAGAGAGAGAGAAAGCTGAGCGGGGCGTCCCATAGCCAGAAGGGTACTGAAGGCCTCTCTCTCTTCTCCCTCAATCTCCAGTCACGCAGCCCAAACCATCCCTGCCCAGCCCTGGCACAATGACTCAAAACCTCACACATTATGTCTGCTCCAATCCTTACACTTTACTGCATGACACTCATTTACATAAGAGCCTGAGCCTCCCACTCAAACATAGGTGTATTTATGGCTTGTGTCCGACCACAGGCAGTATTTAACTCCGGTCCTCGAGGTACAGCACGCAATACAAGTGAGTGAGTGAGAGAAATCCGGAGAGAGTAGTGAGAGGAGAGGAATGAGGGGAGAGGGGAGAGGAGGACAGTGAAGATGGATAGAGAAGGAGAAGATGAGAGAATGAGATGATTAGCAGCATCTGATGTGAGGCTCATTACGGAAGCCAAGAGAGGCCAAGAGAGCAGCGCAGTCAGTCAGTCCCTCCACATGTCACAGATGCTTTGATATATAACGGCTGCATCGAACCAGAGCTGTTTGATGTGGGTTTTAATGATGAGCTCAGAAACTTTCAACATGGCACCGTCATAGGATGCCACCTTTCCAACAAGTCAGTTCGTCAAATTTATGCCCTGCTAGAGCTGCCCTGGTCAACTGTAAGTGCTGTTATTGTGAAGTGTAAACGTCTAGGAGCAACAACGGCTTAGCCGCGAAGTGGTAGGCCACACAAGCTGGCAAGAATGGGACTGCCGAGTGCTTGAAACACGTAGCAAGTGAACATTGTCTGTCCTCGGTTGTAACACTCATTACTAAGTTCCAAACTGCATTTGAAAGCAACGTCAGCACCAGAAATGTTCGTCGGGAGCTTCATGCAATGGGTTGCCATGGCTGAGCAGCCTCACACAAGCCTAAGATAACCATGAGCAATTCCGAGCGTCGACTGGAGTGATATTAAGCTCGCCGCCATTGGAGAAGTGGTAACGCGTTCTCTGGAGTGATGAATCACGCTTCAACATCTGGCAGTCCGACGGAATAATCTGGTTTTGGCGGATGCCAGAGAATGCTACCTGCCCTAATACATAGTGCCAACTGTTTGATGGAGGAGGAATAATGGTCTGGGGCTGTTTTTCATGGTTCGGGCTAGGCCCCTTAGTTCCAGTGAAGGGGAATCTTAAGGCTATAGTTATTATGTACATAATGTTTCTGCCACCGTGTCTTATAACCGAAAAGAGCAACTAGATATCAGGACAGCGATTACTCACCCCATACTGGAGGAATACTTTTTCTTCAACGAGTCGGACGGGAAAGATTTACTTCAGGCCCTCATCCCTGTAATTCGCAGGAGAAAGAGACAGACGTATCGTGGACGAAGATCCGGGTGCCTTGTTAGGATCCTTTGCCAAGAGGGTAATCTACCTTTACCATCGTTCCTATTAGACAATGTACAATCAATTGATAAAATAGACAAACTACGATCATGTGTATCCTACCAATGGGACATTAAAAACTGTAGTATCTTATGTTTCACAAAGTTGTGGATGAACGATGACATGAATGACATACAACTGGCGGGTTTTAAGCTTTTTCGGCAGGATAGAACAGCGGCCTCTGGGAAGACAAGACCACACTATTTACCAAGAGTTTTCATCTGTATTTTTCGCAACTGTCGACATATTACCACAAATGGATGCTGGCACTAAGACCGCACTCAATGAGCTTCAAACAGCCATAAGTATACAGGAAAACGCTCATCCAGAGGCGGCGCTCCTAGTGGTCGGGGACTTTAATACAGGGAAACTCAAATCTGTTTTACATAATTTCTATTAGCATGTTAAATGTACAATCAGAAGGGAAAAAAACTGGATCACCTTTACTCCACACACAGAGACGCGTACATAGCTCTCCCTCGCCCTCCATTTGGCATATTTGACCATACAGTAGTTCTATATTTCTGATTCCTGCTTACAAAGACAAACTAAAGCAGGAAGCACCAGTGACTCGATCAATAAGAAAGTGGTCTGATGAAGCAGATGCTAAGCTACAGGACTCTTTTGCTAGCACAGACTGGAATATGTTCTGGGATTCTTCCGATGGCATTGAGGAGTACATCACATCAGTCACTGGCTTCATCAATAAGTACATTGATGATGTCGTCCCCACAGTCACCGTACGTACCCCAACCAGAAGCCATGGATTACAGGCAACATCTGTACTGAGCTAAAGGGTAGAGCTGCCGCTTTCAAGGAGTGAGACTCTAACCAAGTAGCTTATAAGAAACACTGCTATGCCCTCTGACGAACCATCAAACAGGAAAAGAGTCAATACAGGACTAAGATCGAATCGTACTACACCGGCTCCGACACTCGTCGGATGTGGCAGGGCTTGCAAACTATTACAGACTACAAAGGGAAGCACAGCCGCAAGCTGCTCAGTGACACGAGCCCACCAGACGAGATAAACTACTTATATGCTCGCTTCGAGGCATTTAAAACTGAAGCATGTATGAGGGCATCAGCAGTTATGGACGACTGTGTGATCACGCTCTCCGTAGACGATGTGAGTAAGAACTTTAACTTCTCTGGGGCAGGTGGGACGCAATCGTCCCACCGGCCAATAGCCAGGGAAAATACAGCGCATCATTTTCAAATAACGTGATATAAAAATCTAACTTTCATTAAATCACACATGTAAGATACCAAATTAAAGCTACACTCGTTGTGAATCCAGCCAACATGTCAGATTTCAAAAAGGCTTTTCGGCGAAACATAACATAACATAACATCTGATGATAGCACAACAGTAAACAAAGAGAGAAGCATATTTCATCACTGCAAGCACGACACAAAACACAGAAATAAAATATAAATCATGCCTTACCTTTGACAAAATTATTTTGTTGGCACTCCAATATGTCCCATAAACATCACAAATGGTCCTTTTGTTCGATTAATTCCGTCGATATATATCCAAAATGTCAATTTATTTGGACCGTTTCATCCAGAAAAACACTGCTTCCAACTTTCGCCACTTCACTACAAAATATATCAAAAGTTACATGTAAACTTTACCAAAACATTTCAAACTACTTTGGTAATACAACGTTAGGTATTTTTAAACGTTAATAATCGATCAATTTGAAGACAGGATGATCTGTGTTGAATACAAAAAGAAAACAAACTGACGCAACTTTTTTCGTAACGTGCCTATCTCAAAAAATGTACTTCATGTGACCCTCATTTACGTTAGCCCTACTTCTTAATTACACAAAGGAATAATCTCAACCGATTTCCAAGGACTGGTGACATCCAGTGGACGCCGTAGGAACTGCAAGCAAGTCCATTAGAAATCTGGTGTCTCTAAGAAACCTCATTGAAAAGACAGTGACATCAAAAACATTTAAACTCAGAAGGGTTTGTCCTCAGGGTTTTGCCTGCTACATAAGTTCTGTGATTTTCACAGACATGGTTCAAACAGTTTTAGAAACTTCAGAGTGTTTTCTATCCAAATCTACTAATAATGTACATATCTTATATTCTGGGGATGAGTAGCAGGCAGTTGAATTTTGGCATGCTATTTATCCCGAAAGTGAAAATGCTGCCCCCTGCCCACAAGAAGTTAAACAGGACAACATTCACAAGGCCGCAGAGCCAGAGGGATTACCAGGACGTGTACTCTGAGCATGCGCTGACCAACTGGCAAGTATCTTCACTGACATTTTCAAACTGTCTCTAACTGAGTCTGTAATACCAACATGTTTCAAACAGACCACCATAGTCCCTGTTGCCGATGACACAACAGTGGTAGGCCTGATCACCAACAACGATGAGACAGACTATAGCAGGGGTGGGCAACTCCAGTCCTCGGGGGCCTGATTGGTGTCACACTTTTTCTCCATCCATAGCAAACACTGCTGATTAATTAAATTGCATTCTAAACTAAAGATAATAATTAGGTGATTATTGGAGTCAGGTGTGTGTTAGCTAGGGCTGGGTTAAAACTGTGACACCAATCAGGCCCCAGAGGACTGGAATTGCCCACCCCTGGCCTATAGGGAGGAGGTCAGAGACCTGGCTGTGTGGTGCCAGGACAACAACCTCTCCCTCAACATGATCAAGACAAAGGTGATGATTGTGGACTACAGGAAAAGGAGGACCGAGCATCAACGGGGCAGCAGTGGAGCAGGTTGAGAACTTCAGGTTCCTTGGTGTCCACATCACCAACAAACTATCATGGTCCAAACACACTAAGACAGTTGTGAAGAGGGCACGGCAAAGCCTATTCCCCCTCAGGAGACTGAAAAGAGTTGGCATGGGTCCTCAGATCTGCAAAAGGTTCTACAGCTGCACCATCAAGAGCATCCTGACGGGTTGCGTCACTGCCTGGTATGGTAACTGCTCGGCCTCAAACCGCAAGGCACTACAGAGGGTAGTGCATATGGCCCAATACATCACTGGGGCCAAGCTTCCCGCCATCCAGGACCTCTATTCCAGGCGGTGTCAGAGGAAGGCCCTACAAATTGTCCAAGACCCCAGCCGCCCTGTTCATAGACTGTTCTCTCTGCTATCGTACGGCAAGCGGTACCGGAGTGCCAAGTCTAGGAACAAAAGGCTTCTTAACAGCTTCTACCCCATACGACTCCTGAACAGCTAATCAAAAGGCTACCCAGACCACTCTTTTACGCTGTTGCTACTCTCTGTTTATTATCTATGCATGGTCACTTTAACTTTACCTACATGTACATATTATCTCAATTACCTCGATTAACTGGTGCCATCGCACATTGACTCTGTACTGGTACCCCCTGTAATAGCGTCGCTATTGTTATTTTACGGCTGCTGTTTAATTATTTGTTACTCTTATTTTGTTTTAACGTATCAATTTTTTACTTAACACGTTTTTCTTCTTAACTTCTGAAAGCATTGTTGGTTAAGCATTTCACTGTAAGGTGTTGTATTCGGCGCATGTGACAAATAACATTTGATTTGATTTGACAAAGACATTCTAGACGATTCTGTGCTTCCAACCTTGTGGCAAAAGTTTGGAGAAGGCCCTTTCCTGTTTCAGCATGACAATCCCCCCATGCAGAAAGCGAGGTCCATACAAAAATGGTTTGTCGAGATTGGTGACCTCACCCCATAGAAGACCTTTGGGATGAATTGGAACGCCTACTGCGAGCCAGGTCTAATAGCCCAACATCAGTGCCCAACCTCACTAATGCTCTTATGGCTGAATGGAAGTCCCTGCAGCAATGTTCCAACATCTAGTGGAAAGTTACAACACCAAACTGCAGTCTGGTCAAGACCCTGGTGAGGACAACGAGCATGCAGATGAGCTTCCCTGAGATGGTTTCTGACAGTTTGTGCAAAAGTTATTTGGTTGTGCAAACCCAGTTTCATCAGCTGTCCAGGTGGCTGGTCTCAGACAATCCCCCAGGTGAAGAAGCCGGATGTGGAGGTCCTGGGCTGGCGTGGATACAGGTGGTCTGAGGTTGTGAAGCCGAGTGGACTTCCCTAAATTCTCTAAAACGATGTTGGAGGAGACTTATGGTAGAGAAATGAACATTCAATTGTCTGGCAACAGCTCGACATTCCTGCAGTCAGCATGCCAATTGCACGCTCCCTTAAAACTTGAGACATCTATGGGATTGTGTTGTGTGACAAAACTGCACAATTATGAGTGGCCTTTTATTGTCCCTATACTGTTTAATAATGATCATACTGTTTAATCAGCTTCTTAAACCTGTCAGGTGGATGGATTATCTTATTATTATCCTCAGCCCGTCAGTTGAGGATGCCTGGTCATTCTTTAAAAGTAACTTCCTCACCATCTTAGACAAGCATGCTCCGTTCAAAAAATGCAGAACTAAGAACAGATATAGCCCTTGGTTCACTCCAGACCTGACTGCCCTCGACCAGCACAAAAACATCCTGGCGAACTGCAATATCATCGAATAGTCCCCGCGATATGCAACTGTTCAGGGAAGTCAGGAACCAATACACGCAGACGAAGTCAGGAAAGCAAAGGCCAGCTTTTTCAAGCAGAAATTTGCATCTTGTAGCTCTAACTCCAAAAAGTTCTGGGACACTGTAAAGTCCATGGAGAACAAGAGCACCTCCTCCCAGCTGCCCACTGCACTGAGGCTAGGTAACACGGTCACCACCGATAAATCCGTGATAATCGAAGACTTCAACAAGCATTTCTCAACGGCTGGCCATGCCTTCCTCCTGGCTACTCCAACCCTGGCCAACAGCTCCGCCCCCCCCCCCCCCCCCCCCACCCACCCCCGCTGCTACTCGCCCAAGCCTCCCCAGCTTCTCCTTTACCCAAATCCAGATAGCAGATGTTCTGAAAGAGCTGCAAAACCTGGACCCATACAAATCAGCTGGGCTTGACAATCTGGACCCTCTATTTCTGAAACTGTCCGCCGCCATTGTCGCACCCCCTATCTTCAGCCTGTTCAACCTCTCCTTCGTATCATCTGAGATCCCCAAGGATTGGAAAGCTGCCGCGGTCATCCCCCTCTTCAAAGGGGGAGACACCCTGGACCCAAACTGTTACAGACCTATATCCTTCCTACCCTGCCTATCTAAGGTCTTCAAAAGCCAAGTCAACAAACAGATCACTGACCATCTCGAATCCCACCGTACCTTCTCCGCTGTGCAATCCGGTTTCCGAGCCGGTCACGGGTGCACCTCAGCCACGCTCAAGGTACTTAACAATATCATAACCGCCATCGATAAAAGACAGTACTGTGCAGCCGTCTTCATCGACCTGGCCAAGGCTTTTCGACTCTGTCAATCACCATATTCTTATCGGCAGACTCAGTAGCCTCGGTTTTTCTAATGACTTCCTTGCCTGGTTCACCAACTACTTCGCAGACAGAGTTCAGTGTGTCAAATCGGAGGGCATGTTGTCCAGTCCTCTGGCAGTCTCTATGGGGGTACCACAGAGTTCAATTCTCGGGCCGACTCTTTTCTCTGTATATATCAATGATGTTGCTCTTGCTGCGGGCGATTCCCTGATCCACCTCTACGCAGACGACACCATTCTGTATACTTCTGGCCCTTCCTTGGACACTGTGCTATTTAACCTCCAAACAAGCTTCAATGCCATACAACACTCCTTCCGTGGCCTCCAACTGCTCTTAAACGCTAGTAAAACCAAATGCATGCTTTTCAACCGGTCGCTGCCTGCACCCGCACGCCCGACTAGCATCACCACCCTGGATGGTTCCGACCTAGAATATGTGGACATCTATAAGTACCTAGGTGTCTGGCTAGACTGCAAACTCTCCTTCCAGACTCTAGGGGTGTTAACCCCGGTGTCCTGGCTAAATTCCCAATCTGGCCCTCAAACCATCATGGTCACCTAATAATCCCCAGTTTACAATTGGCTCATTCATCCCCCTCCTCTCCCCTGTAACTATTCCCCAGGTCGTTGCTGCAAATGAGAACGTGTTCTCAGTCAACTTACCTGGTAAAATAACGGTAAAATAAATAAATAAATAAATATCAAACATCTCCAATCCAAAATCAAATCGAGTCGGCTTTCTATTTCGCAACAAAGCTTCCTTCACTCACGCCGCCAAACTTACCCTAGTAAAACTGACTATCCTACCGATCCTCGACTTCGGCGATGTCATCTACAAAATAGCTTCCAATACTCTACTCAGCAAACTGGATGCAGTTTATCACAGTGCCATCCGTTTTGTTACTAAAGCACCTTATACCACCCACCACTGCGACCTGAATGCTCTAGTCGGCTGGCCCTCGCTGCATGTTCGTCGTCAGACCCACTGGCTCCAGGTCATCTACAAGGCTATGCTAGGTAAAGCGCCGCCTTATCTCAGTTCACTGGTCACGATGGCAACACCCACCCGTAGTACGCGCTCCAGCAGGTGTATCTCACTGATCATCCCTAAAGCCAAAACCTAATTTGGCCGCCTTTCCTTCCAGTTCTCTGCTGCCTGCGACTGGAACGAATTGCAAAAATCTCTGAAGTTGGAGACTTTTATCTCCCTCAACAACTTTAAACATCTGCTATCTGAGCAGCTAACCGATCGCTGCAGCTGTACATAGTCCATCGGTATGTAACCCACCCAATTTACCTACCTCATCCCCATACTGTTTTCATTTATTTACTTTTCTGCTATTTTGCACACCAGTATCTCTATTTGCACATGATCATCTGATGATTTATCACCCCAGTGTTAATCTGCTAAATTGTAATTATTCGCTCCTATGGCCTATTTATTGCCTACCTCCTCATGCCTTTTGCACACATTGTATATAGATTCTCTTTTTTTTTCTTTTTTCCTACTATGTTATTGACTTGTTTACTGTTTACTCCATGTGTAACTCTGTGTTGTTGTCTGTTCACACTGCTATTGTAAAGGCAGTCAATGTTGTTCTCCCCCTTAGACGAGAAGGAGCATGGATAGGACCAAGATGCGGATTGAGGGAAATAAGCCATCTTTTAATGAAAACAGCAAACAAGACACTACAAAACTACAAAACAACAAACGTGACTAACCTTCAACCGTCCATGTGTGGACACAGGAACAAACACCCACAAAACCCCAGTGAAACCCTGGCTGCCTTAGTATGACTCTCAATTAGAGACAAACGATAACCACCTGTCTCTAATTGAGAATCATACCAGGCCGAACACAAAAACCAACCTAGAAATACAAAACATAGACTACCCACCCAACACTCACGCCCTGACCAATAAACACATACCAAAACAACATAAAACAGGTCAGGACCGTTACAGCTATGCTTTATCTTGGCCAGGTCGCAGTTGCAAATGAGAACTTGTTCTCAACTAGCCTACCTGGTTAAATAAAGGTGAAATAAAATAAAAAAATAAATCTTTGCAAAGGATAAATGCTCATTTAACAGCGATTCAAGCAAATTTGTGCACAACATTTGAGAGAAATAAGCTTTTGATGCATATGGAACATTTCTAGGATCTTTTATTTCAGCTCATGAAACATGGGACCAACACTTTACATGTTGCGTTTATATTTTTGTTCAGTATATGTATCTGAACGACTCTTCAGGTTTGTTTGAGTGCCTTGTCAATGCAGTCTCTCTTTTCTCTCTTGTTTGTCGAGCACATATTCATTAGGCCTAGTTGATAAGTGAGCGTAGTTTGCGACCAATGTTTTATATTAATACACTAGATGACTAACAGGTGGCGCTGTTTTTAAACCACCATGCCTCCATCTTGGGACTCTCCCACCATTGTAAAAAAATTGTTTGTAAGCTATAGAAATGTATTTATTAAAGGGATACTTTGGGATTTTGGCAAATAAGCACTTTATCAAATTCCCCAGAGTCGATGACCTCATGGATACCATTTTTATGTTCGCATCTAGTATAGTATAGGTAGTTTCGCAAGCCAATGCTTATTAGCATTAGCACAATGACTGAAAGTCTATGGTATCTACTAGCATGCTAGCAGTTACCATAGACTTCCAGTCTTTGCACTAATGCTATATATCTATATATAAAAACATTTTCTTTAAAGTATAATTTCTTAAAAAGTTCTAACGTTACTGTCCCCACTACAACAACAAAATGTTTAAATACATGTCATGTTTAGGCCTATGCCAGGCAGTGTGATAGTTTAGTAAATCAACTCCAGCACCCATGATGAATAGAAGCGTGAGAACGTCCCATCCCATTCTCTCTCATCTAATCCGCATGCTTCCCATCCGAAACAGTTTGGAACAGTTTGTGCATATTATGATGTCCTTTTGTGATGTTTTTTTTCCCGTTTTGGTCTTCGGCAAAGGTTTTTTTTCGGCTGTTCGTGCACATTTTTCTTTTCTTGAAGCAAGTCAAAGTTTAGTAGCTGGAGTCTATGTCCATTTGTTGGTGATTGGTCAACTGTAGGAATTCTTCAATTAAGTGTTTATTGTCATTCAACGAGAGATCGTTTTCATGCATATTTTTTACTTGAGTAACACTGATGTAAAATTGCGCGACTAAGATCTCCTCCTTAAAAAAATCCAACATTTATGACAGATTTCTGTCATAAATTTTATTTAATTAATCTTTGATTAATTTGTACTATTTTGAGGAAGCGTATACTAGCTACGGCGTCTGAAGATGTTTTTCAAGTGAAGATATTTTAAGGAAGTATGTGAGCACACTTGTTCAGTTCGGCTAGGTGCCAGCTTTATTCTGGCTAACACGTAATGCTCAGCTCCCGACTTCAGTCTGCAATGAGTCGGCACAATGCATCGATAATGAAGGGGGCTGTGCATTTACTGTTTGGCTCTCCGCTGTCATTCTCACTCAAACACCCACAGCAACACACAGCCCCTGAGCCCCACCCCTTTATATTACAACGGTTGAATTTTCAAATCCAAACAAATCGCAAATTTACAATTATCAGCTAGGTTATGCACACACTCTTTCACACACAGATGTACAGTCTAACACAGTGTTATTTCCACTTTTTCAGCGGGGACACACCACGCCATATCTCTTCCACACAACCATACCTTTTAACATCAACAAATAACCTTCAATTAATTACATTTTCATCTCTCTATTCAAAATTAAGAGAACCAATGTATACATTTACTCAATAACGTTGTATTTTTCAATGTTTTTTTAATAATATTTTTTTGGTGGAGAACCCACTGCAATTGCCAGCGACTCCAACTTTGAATGCCGCTGCTCTAACAACGGAATGAACATTATCTCTCAAAGCTACAGTATCAGGAGCACCAGTCTGTTTGTGATAATGATGAAGCAGAATGTAAACAGCTCAACTGAGCATACACATTCCCATTAGAACATCAAGTAATTTAGCAGTAGTACACATCCCAGACCTAATGTATTGTGTCTTTGTGGGGTGTGTGAATATATCAGGGCATATTACTGCTGTTTGGGCCCTCTGCTCTAAACCGGATTAGTACTGTGGGCTCACCGAGTCTTATTTTAGGTGATTGACAGGGTTGGGAGGAGGGGAGAAGAGGAAACTGGAATGGGTTGACCCAGGAAGCGAATACAATACTTCTACTTACTCCCTCTACCATTTGTATACGCTCTGCCTTAATGGCATGCTACATAAGTGTATTTTTAAATGTTTTGGGATGGGCATGTTACCATTGCATTTAGAATGTTCTCACAATCAAATGGGAGCCAGCCAAAATGGTTATGATTGGGTTGTTTCTTTTTAGCTGGCATAGCTAATCTGTATAGTAAAATGTATGTCTGTTGTCCATCTAAGCACAAATGGTGTAGATTTTTTTAGAGTGCCTTCTACTGACCCCAAAGAAGCCAGAGTAGCCTTCTGAGGGGTCAGTTGGTTAAAGGTCAGACAGAGTGGACAAACCGCAGTATGGCTGAAGGAGAGGGCTGGGATGGAACGTACTTCCTGAGGCTGGTGGCTGAGTTGACACCGCAGCCGTAAACGGACTGCATTAGAGTGTGTTTGTGTGTGTATGTTAGGGATGGGCATTTTTTTAAAATAAATCACTATTTTAAATATTTTCCTAAAATGTTTTGGGATATCCGGATAGTTGATAGCGTGTTTTTTGTAACTTTGTTTAAACTTGGACACTTGTTTGATGCGTAACCTGCTCAACTCGAGAGAGACAGTGTACGCTCCAGAATGGTGGGGGATGGGCAGGGGGCAGTGGTGTGTGTGACACGGGAGGGAGAGAGAGAAAAAGTAGCCACTGACTCCCGCTACAAACTTGTAAATGCAACAGGTTATCTACACTACATGATCAAAAGTATGTGTACATCTGCTTATCGAACATCTCATTCAAAAATCATGGGCATTAATTTGGAGTTGGTGCCCCCTTTTTTTTGCTATAGCTGCCTCCACTCTTCTGGGAAGGCTTTCCACTAGATGTTGGAACATTGCTGTGTGGGCTTGCTTTGATTCAGCCACCAGAGCACTGGTGAGGTCGGGAACTGATGTTGGGCGATTAGGCCTGGATCGTAGTCGGCATACCAATTAATCCCAAAGGTGTTTGATGGGGTTGAGGTCAGGGCTCTGTGAAAGCCAGTTAAGTTATTCCACACTGATCTCGACAAACCATTTCTCTATGGACCTCGCTTTGTGCACACTGGAATTGTCATGCTGAAACAGGAACGGGCCTTCCCCAAACTGTTACTACAAGTTGGAAGCAGAGAATCGTCTAGAATGTCATTGTATGTTGTAGCATTAAGATTTCCCTTCACTGGAACTAAGAGGGTTAGCACGAACCATGAAAAACAGCCCGAAACCATTATTCCTCCTTCACCAAACTTTACAGTTGGCACTCTTCATTCGGGCAGGTAGTGTTCTCCTAGCATCCGGCAAAACCAGATTAGTCTGTCGGACTGTCAGATGGGGAAGCGTGATTCATCACTCCAGAGAACGCGTTTCCACTGCTCCAGAGTCCAATGGCGGTGAGCTTTACACCACTCCAGCCAACGCTTGGCATTTTGCACGGTGATTTTAGGCTTGTGTGCGGCTGCTCGGCCATGGAAACCCATTTCACGAAGCTCCCAACGAATAGTTCTTGTGCTGACGTTGCTTCCAGAGTCAGTTTGGAACTCGGTAGTGAGTGTTGCAAATGAAGAAAATACAATTTTGACGCTCTACGCACTTCAGCACTCAGTAGTCCCGTTCTGTGTGACGAACTTGTTGGAAATTTGACTTGTTGCCATTCTATGACGGTGCCACGTTGAAAGTCACTGAGCTCTTCAGTAAGGCCATTCTACTGACAATGTTTGTCTATAGAGATTGCATGGCTAAAGGCTCGATTTTATACAGCTGTCAGCAACGGGTGTGGCTCAAATAGCCAAATCCACTAATTTGAAGGGGTGTTAATTAACATACAATACTTTTGTGCATATATAGTATATCATCCCATCTGACAGTGCCTATTTTTACTGCATCAAATCTATTTAAACATGCTAGTTAAGATAACCAGTTACCAAGGCTAGCTGAGGGTATTTTGCTGCGCTCCCCATCCTTGTCTACAACAACTCCATTCAGATTAAACAACAGCCTACCTGTCGGTTGCTCGTTGTAGCCTACTCCTTTTCATGTAGCTAACTTAATTCCGTAATTGTAGTCCATCTTGCCATGCCAAGAGTGTGCAAAGGGTGGCTACGTTGAAGAACATCAAATATCAAATATATTTTGATTTATTTAACACTTTTTTGGCTACTACATGATTCCATATGTGTTATTTCATGGTTTTAATGTCTTCGCTATTAATCTACACTGTAGAAAATAGTACAAATAAAGAAAAACCCTTGAATGAGTAGGTGTGTCCAAACTGTTGACTGTTACTGTTGATAATTGTATTTAATTGAGACAAAGCCTTTTCATTGTAAAAAAAAAATTCTCAAATGAATACTATCTCAAGTATTCGTATACTAACGTCCGTTCAGATATTCAAATATTCAAATAACCGTGCCCGTCCCTAGCAAGGGTGCGTGTGACTGTGTGTCATGAATTGCTGATTTTCTTATTGTTCCTGGAATGTGCTTGCTAAAAACAAGCACCTAATAGTTGAAGGTTCTTTTCTTGAGTCCTACAAGTGCATTGAAATTATTTAGTAACTGTGCATACTTTGGAGAGATGTATGGCCACCTGGAGACACCAGTTAGGCCCCTTATTAACAAATGCTGCAATAAGAATGTCTGGATTCAGGTGAACTGTTGCGTCCTCACCTTTTGTTCTGATAATTTCCCCAACAATCTCCAAAGTGCTCCCTTTCAATCGCCACCATAGTTATGCATATGCTTCTCATATTTCTTCTGTTTGAAGCATTTCAATTTGTCCCTGTTCACATATGCCAATTCTAAAGAGTGTAAAGGGTTAAAAATACTGCTGATTTCCATTTCTCCCTGGTAGTGTGTGGCCAATCACTGGTCACTGATTGCCCAGAGAGTCCAAATAATTTGTGTTTTTTTTCCATGGCCTGAATAAATCCCACTACCTGTCTGGTACCGGCCCAGATTGACAAAGCCCTGTAGCGGTGCTGTGTTCGTTGATTGGGTGGGTATGTGCTGTCCCAGTGAGAGGCAGTGGTCAAAGTGAAAGGGAAGGGTTTTAGATGTGATCATGCTGTGTATTTTCCCAGCAACATTATTTTATTATTATTTATTATGGCTATATCATCATGGAACAATGGGAAACACTCCTAAAGCTATTAGCTCCACACTGGTCCTACACCTGGCCTGCCCTACAGATACAAACACACACACACACGCACGCACGCACGCACGCACACACACACACACACACACACACACACAACTCACACAGCATGTATCCTCAGCGTGATGGAACAAAGTCTGTTTGATCTTCATACAGTTCTAGCTGAGTGACATTAAACCCATTTAGAAGTGCTTAGTCCTCTTCCACTGTGACCTGAAAACTAACAGAAACCTGTCCCTCTCCCCTCTTTCCCCTTCACTTCTCTATTTTATGTTTGCCTCTCACTCCCTTTTTATCTCTTCCTTTCCTCTCACTATCCCATCTCTTGCCCTCTTCTCTCTGCCTACCCCCCTCTCTCCCCCCTTCATCTACCACTCTACAGAAGTACAGGATTCCGGATGAAGATAGTTCAACCCCCCAGCTGGACCAAGGTCAGTCCCAGGCCTGTCCTCAGCACCCCTACCCTGGCTTGGAGGGCCGAGAGAGGGAGCTGCCGGGTAGCCACCACGGGACCCTCCGCAGCCACCATGGAACCCTGGACAGGCACCACCACAACAGGGGAGAGAGAGAGGGCACGGACGGCAGGGGAGAGGGACGGCCAGAGCTGGTCCAGGTAGCAGAGAAGAAACTGTCCCGAATAGAGAATGCCCACGGATACGTCTCCCATGCACAGATCTCCCCTACGAAGGTAGGACACAGCTATGTACTGTACATGTGTGCAATGTCAACACAGAGAAACATGCAATACATTATTGCATGCACATGAAAGTGAAACGTAGCCTTTGTTGGTGTACTGTTTGACCCTGCTCCCCCTCCGTCCTCTTCTTCTTTCTCTTTATCTGGTCTCCACTTTCCTATTTACACACACTGTACCTTATCCCGCACTCTTAGCACACACTCATACACAATATCATAATGGAATCCCCCTGCAGTGCTTACATCAACACACAAAGCATAAGAGGAATTAAAAACACTGTTCAGACACATCTCAATGTTTGCATAGACTCCAGCCAGCAAACCGGGAACATTTCCAGAACATTAGCTAAGGTTGTAGTTAACGTTTTATCAAAGAATGTTTTTGACGACAATCATTTTTTTAATGTTTTAAATTAAATATCCTCTATAACAACCACCACAGAATATTCTAAAAAAAAGTTCATTAGGTTTCCAGGTAATGTAATAGCACAATGTACCAGTAATGTTTCCCAGCAAACCAAAAATGGTTCTGTGAAAGTTCCCACATTTTGTCATATCACAAAAACTGTCCAGTTGTGCTGATGATTATACAATGTTTGTATAAAACATTTGTGTGATGTTTCAAGAACGTTCCCAGACACCTTTTGCCTGTTCTGTAATGGTTCCCAGAATGTTTCATTAGGTTGTGGGAACAGTCTGGTGTGAACATTGTGGGGACATCACAAAAGAAATGTCCACAAAACACCAAATACTGTCCAGTTGTGCGGATGATTATACAATGTTCATTTTAGGGTGCTAAAAACATTCACCTGATGTTACAACAACATTCCCAGAACACATTTTGTCTGTTCTTTAAAGGTTCCCAAAATGTTTAATTAGGTTGAGGGAACAGTCTGGTGGGAACATTGTGTGGACATTTCAAAATATATGTTCCCAAAACACAAAAACTGTCCTGTCTTGTGCTGGCATTCAGATAATGTTTGTATCAGAGTGCAAAAAAACATTCATTTTATGTTGCAAGAATGTTGACAGAACAGACGTTCAGAGTTCGTTAAAGGTTCCTAGAACATGAATTAGGTTGTGGGAATAGTATCAGAGATTGGTTCCCAAAACACAAAATATGCTCAGTTACATTCATACAATGTTTAAGGTAGCTTGCACAGGACATTCCCTTGATGTTGCAATAATATTGTTGTGATATTGAGAAAGGCTGCACAGAACATTCCCACAATGTTGCATACTGTTCCACAATTTCCAAATAAGTACGTTTTTATGACATTCATATAATTTTTGTTTCAGGTTTAACATAATATTCCATTGATGTTCACGTAATATACATTTTACTTGTTATGGAGGTCCTCCAAACATTTCTAGAACATTTAGAAAATGTTTTACCTAATATGATTTACCTAACATTCTCAGCATGCAAATTTGTAGCTCCTTAAAGCAGATTGGAATACATCCCCATTATGTTTCTCTCCAGATTGAATGGCAATTCACATTTGAGGACTGTATTGTAGTCCCTCTACAAGGTGTGAAAGATACACATGGCATTTTAATTTCATTCATATGATACTGAAAAGCATTTAATCATACAAACACAACCATATGTTTTACCATTCATTTGTTACCAAACTGCACATTATTTCATTCATAGAATATTTAAACAGCTTTTAATCATACAAACACAGCCATATTTTTTACACTTTATATGTTGACAATATGCACATCTTGAGTTTGACCCTGTACTGTTTGGTTCCCAAGACAGGTCTTTCATCCTTTGCACCACCTGGGAAGCTCTCTTACATTTACATTTTTCGGAATATAGCCATAGCAGTATGGACAATCCGGAACTCCATGCTTCTGTTTTAGTCTTCTTAGACATAACTAAGCCAGGGACATACTGGTAACTGGGATATTCGCCATTGCTTCACCCATCCTCTCTATACAGTATTCTACATATTTCTGGGCCCATATTTCCAAGGTGTCCAAGACTGAGTGCTGATCTAGGATACGTTTTGCTTTTCAGATCATGAAAAATAAAAGATCTGGCTTAGGAACCAAACATTGCAGGCTAAAACCCACATGTGCAGATTCTCAAAAAAAGGAAGGGTCAAAAATATGGTTGTGTCTGTATGATTAAAATGCTGTTCAAATGTACTATGAATCAGTGGCGTGTGGTGAGATCTGAGGTCAGGCGTGAAGACGTGAAAAGAAATTGGTGCAACCAAATCATGGGCTGGTGCCAAAAACGTAAAAACGTCGTGCCACCAGGGGAAAATGTTAGTCTGGAGCCCTGCTACAAGGGGAATGTTTTCATATTGTAGTGGACAAAGATGAGAAGAATGTTTGTGCAGCCAAATGCAGGCTACTGTGCATTTCGCTATTCAGGTAGGATAACATTTTGGAACATTCATTTATCAATGTTTTCGTATTCATCATTTGTTTTATCATTGTTATTATTGTAGGCAAATTTATTGAAACGTAACTACCAAAATGCGACAAATTACGTGTGATGTCCATAGCAAGGAGCGAGCTCTGCCTATCGTCCTGCCTATCTGCTTTTTTCACGCCAATACACATGCACATTTATTATTTGAGTGCAAGGCAAGCATCCCAGAGTCGCCTCTTCACTGTTGACATTGAGACTGGTGTTTGACTTGTGAGGAGTCTGTTTCTCAAACTTGACACTCTGATGTTCTTGTCCTCTTGCTCGTTGTGCACTGGGCCTCCCACTCCTCTTTATATTCTGGTTAGTTCCAGTTTGAGCTGTTATGTTAAGGTAGTAGTACACAGCTTTGTATGAAATCTTCAGTTTCTTGGCAATTTCTCGCATGGAATAGCCTTCATATTTCTCTGAACAAGAATAGACTGTCGAGTTTCAGTCTTTGTTTCTGGACATTTTGAGCCTGTAATCGAAACCCACAAATGCTGAAGCTCCAGATACTCAACTAGTCTAAAGAAGGCCAGTTTATTGCTTCTTTAATCTGCACAACCGTTTTCAGCTTTGCTAACATAATTGCAAAAGGGTTTTCTAATGATCAATTAGCCTTTTAAAATTATAAACTTGGAATAGCTAACACAACGTGCCATTGGAACACAGGAGTGATGGTTGCTGATAATGGGCCTCTGTATGCCTATGTAGATATTCCAGAAAAAATCTGACATTTCCAGGTACAATAGTAATTTACAACATTAACAATGTCTACACTGTATTTCTGATCAATTTGATGTTATTTTAATTGAAAAATAAATAGCTTTTCTTTCAAAAACAAGGACATTTCTAAGAGATCCCAAACTTTTTAATGGTAGTGTACACAGCAAGGCTGCCTTTCCCCTGGCCTCTGCAAATTTTTACCAGACCTCCCAAAAATTGGGGAGTAGTAGTTCACAAATCGATTTTATCATTTATCATTTTATGCAGAAAAAACATGAAGTTGACAAAATTAATATTGATAAAATGTATATATATTTTTTTCACATCACTGCTATGAATGAAATAATGTGCAGATTGTCAACATATGTGTAAAATATGGGTGTGCTTGTATGATTAAATGCTGTTCAAATGTACTATGAATGCGAATTGCCATTAAATCTGGAGAGAAAAATAATAGGGATGTATTCCAATCTGCTTTAAGGAGCTACAAATTTGCATGTTGAGAATGTTGTCGTAATATTTGGTAAAACTTATGTTCTTGCAATGTTCTGAGGACCTCCAAGACAAAGTAAAATGTATATTGCATGAACATCAATCTAATATGCTATGAACATCATAAAAACTGACTTATTTGGAAATTGTGCAAAATTGTGGGAATGTTCTGTGCAATGATGCGAATGTGACAATAATATTCTTGCAACATCCCAGACAACTCCCATAACTTAATCAACCTTAACCTTTAAAGAACGTAGACCATATGTTATGTCAACATTCTTACAGCATTATAAGAATGTCCTGTGCAACATAACTGAAACATTTTATGAACGTCATCACAACTGAGCATATTTTGTGTTTCGTGAACCTATCTCTTGTAATATACCCACACTGTTCCCACAACCAAATTACATGATATGGGAACATTTTTTAAAAACTCAGTAAGGCTGTTCTGTCAACATCCTTGCAACATCAAAGGAATGTTTTGTGCAACCTGATACAAACATTATCTGAATATCAGCACAACTGGACAGTCTTAGTGTTGTGGGAATCTCTTGTCATATCCCAACAATGTTGACATATCCTAAAGAAACATTCTGGGAACCATTAAAGAACCGCCGAAAGGTGTTCTGGGAATGTTCTTGTAACATCAGGTGAATGTTTTTTTTACACCCTAAACGAAACATTGTAGAATCATCCGCACAACTGAAAAATGTTTTGTATTTGTATTTATTAAGGATCCCCATTAGCTGCTGCCAAGGCAGTTATTCAAACATTTAAGGCAGTTATTTACACTTAAAAATATTACACGACACGACATTTCATACCACTTTTCACAAAACATTAAATGTGTTCACTCAGGCCACTACTCTACTACCACATATCTACAATGCAAAATCCATTTGTAAGTGTGTGTAGAGTGGGTGTATTATCATGTGTATGTGTAAGCGTGTGCCTGTGTGTCCCCGCTTATCCTGCTTAAGGTGTATTTTTATCTGTTTAAAAAAACATCTGATTCAACTGCTTGCATCAGTTATGCTTGCATCAGTTATGAAGAGAGTGGCATGTCTTGTGGGGTACACATGGGTGTCAGAGCTGTGTGCTAGTTGTTTAAACAGACACCTCGTGCATTCAGCATGTCAACACTTATAAAAACAAGTTGTGATGAAGTCAATCTCTCCTCCACTTTGAGCCATGAGCGATTTGCAGGCATATGCACATTTAAGGGCCAGCCATGCTGCCCTGTTCTGAGCCAATTTTACGAGGTCCCTCTTTGTGACTGAACAGTAGTCCAGGTGCGAGAGAACTAGGGCCTGTAGGACCTGTCTTGTTGAAAATGTTGTTAAAAAGGCAATGCGGCGCTTTATTATGGACAGACTTCTCCCTATCTTAGCTACTATTGTATCTACATGTTTTGACCATGACACTTTACAATCCAGGGTTACTCCAAGCAGTGTAATCACCTCAACTTGCTCAATTTCCACATTATTTATTACAATATTTAGTTGGGGTTTAGTGAATGATTTGTCACAAATAAAATGCTTTTAGTTTTGGAAATATTTAGGACTAACTTATTACTTGCCACACATTCTGAAACTAACTGCAGCTCTTTGTTAAGTGTTGCAGTGATTTCAGTCGCTGTAGTAGCTGATGTGTATATTGTTGAGTCATCTGCATAAATAGACACACTGGCTTTACTCAAAGCCATTGGCATATCATTAGTATAGATTGAAAAAAGTAAGGGGCCTAGACAGCTGCCCTGGGGAATTCCTGATTATACCTGTATTATGTTTGAGAGGTTTCCATTAAAGAACACCCTCTGTGTTCTGTTAGACAGGTAACTCTTTATCCACAATATAGCCATGGGTATAAAGCCATAACACATACTTTTTTCCAGCAGCAGACTATGATCGATAATGTCAAAATCCACACTGAAGTCTAACAAAACAGCTCCCACAATCTTTTTATCATAAATTTCTCTGTCAATCATCAGTCATTTGTGTAATGTCCTACCCTATGGGGCTCCCGAGTGGTGCAGCGGTCTAAGGCACTGCATTTCAGTGCTAGAAGTGTCACTACAGACACCCTGGTTCAAATCCAGGCTGTGATTGGGAGTCCCAAAGGGCGGCCCACAATTGGCCCAGCGTTGTCCAGGTTTGGCCGGTGTAGGCTGTCATTGTAAATAAGAATTTGTTCTTAACTGACTTGCCTAGTTAAGTAAAGGTTAAATAAAAAAATACATGTTGATGATTTCATTCCTGTGCTGTTTGTAAGTACCCTGGTAGGTTGACTGATAACCTGTTGCAGGCACTGGCTACAGTTTTAAGCTTTTTCTTGAGTGGGCAGCTTTTTTTAAAACTTTTTTTAAGTGATTTAGCAGACACTCTTATCCAGAGCAACTTACATTTAACCTTTTTTTATTTTATTTAACTAGGCAAGTCAGTTAAGAACAAACTCTTATTTTTCAATGACGGCCTAGGAACAGTGAGTTAACTGCCTTGTTCAGGGGCAGAACGACAGATTTGTACCTTGTCAGCTCAGGGATTTGAACTTGCAACCTTTCGGTTACTAGCCCAACACTCTAACCAGTAGGCTACCCTGCCGCCGTAGCCTAGTGGTTCATCAAGCTTTTCATAAGCTTGATGAAAGCCAGTCAATATTTAAAATCACCCAGAAAATAAACCTCTACGTTGATATCACATACATTATCAAGCATTTCACACGTTATCCAGATACAGACTGTTAGCACTTGGTGGTCTATAGCAGTTTCCCACAAGAATGGGCTTTAGGTGAGGCAGATTAACCTGTATCCATGTTACTTCAACAGTATTTAACATTTTGTGATGTACCCACAATGTTCCCACCAGACTGTTCCCACAACCTGATGAAATATTCTGGGAACCTTTGAAAAACACATGAAATATGTTCTAGGAATGTTCTTGCAACATCAGGTGAATGTTTTATACAAATATTATATAATCACCAGCATGACTGGACAGTTTTTGTGTTATGAGAACATTTGCCTTGACCTATCGAATGTTCTGGAAACTATCAAAAAAACAGTTTTGGTAAGCTGGGCAGGTACTACACACAGTAGACAGCCATGGTAAGAACCAGAGATAGAAACAAGCAGTATTGTATTCACTTGTTTGTGTGTTTACCGTAGACTGTATGGTGTTTACATACTCTGTTGACTATGGTCTCTCTGGAAACATTTAGTCTTCAAGCCAAACCCTTTTAGATTCCAGGTAGAACCCTTTCGGTTTCCATGTAGCTGGAACCAAAAAGGGTTCTTCAAAGGGTTCTCCTATGGGGACGGCCAGAGAACCTATTTAGGTTCTAGATAGCACCTTTCTTTCTAAGAGTGTAGTGTTGTGTGAGGTTCATTGTCAATAATGGATGTCTTCTCCCACCTAGTGGATCATTCCCGTCACTGCAGCTGTGTGGACAATACTTCTATGCAAGTGAAATACTTTGCTGAATCCCATATCGACCACTAGCACCTTGGCCCATGTAGTAGGTTGGATAGGTAAAGGAAATATAATAATAGCTCCACCTGGCCTTTTGAATTCTGGCTATATTTATTAAACTATTGACACAGACACTGAACATTGATGTACTGTAAGTTCTGTACTATATTTTAGCCATAAAGCTAATTTAGTAAACATACTGTCAGTGTTTTTATCAAGTAAACTATTCAATGATGCCTTTGACTCTTTTTAAAGATTCATTGTGACTAGTGTTTTGTTCAGTCTGTGGTCTGTGTGTCTTTCTGTGTGGTTATTTTAGTGGGGCCGCAGCTGGTGTGTTTGTGTTTGTGTGTCACAGTAGCATCACAGTGGTCTGCTTGGCTCTGTAGGCCCTAACAGATGGAGCAGCCATCTTGTTTCTCTCCAGGACTCTGGTACTGCAGGGCTCTGGACCCAAATGTACCTCATGTACTGTCCAACACAACACACACAACACACACACACACACACACACACACACACACACACACACACACACACACACACACACACACACACACACACACACACACACACACACACACACACACACACACACACACACACACACACACACACAGGCATAGGAACAACTCTTGTCATTTGGGACACACTTTTGCTACGGGGGTCAGGGGACATACCCCCAAATTTTAAATGCTGATTTCTATTGACTTTTGAGAAAAGGATACAGACAAATATTAACTTACAAATGGGCAAATTTACAAGGCTACGGGTGGCATTGCCAGGGTCACATATGTGACCAGGGTCACATACTCTGGTACAGTCCAATCAGTCTTAGGGCCATGGCCATTCATAGTATACTGAATATCAGTGTGACTGTGAATGTGGATATATTCAATTAACCTTTTCACATGTGAGTTCCAAATACACTACCATTCAAAAGTTTGGGGTCACTTAGAAATGTCCTTGTTTTTGAAAGAAAAGCTATTTTTTTGTCCATTATAATAACATCAAATTGATCAGAAATACAGTGTAGACATTGTTAATGTTGCAAATGACTGTTGTGGCTGGAAACGTCAGATTTTTTCTGGAATTTCTACATAGGCGTACAGAGGCCCATTATCAGCAACCATCACTCCTGTGTTCCAATGGCATGGTGTGTTAGCTATTCCAAGTTTATAATTTTTAAAAGCTAATTGATTAGAAACCCCTTTTGCAAATATGTTAGCACAGCTGAAAACTGTTGTGCTGATTAAAGAAGCAAAAAAGCTGGCCTTTAGACTAGTTGAGTATCTGGAGCATCAGCATTTGTGGGTTCGATTACAGGGTCAAAATGGCCAGAAACAAAGCACTTTCTGTCTATTCTTGTTCAGAGAAACGATTCTATGCGAGAAATTGCCAAGAAACAAAAATATAATACTCCCTTCATAGAGCAGCGCAAACTGGCTCTAACTGGCTCTAACTGGCTCTAACCCGAATAGAAAGAGGAGTGGGAGGCCCTGGTGCACAACTGAGCAAGAGAACAAGTACATTAGAGTGTCTAGTTTGAGAAACAGACTCCTCACAAGTCCTCAACTGGCAGTTTCATTAAATAGTACCTGCAAAACACCAGTCTCAACATCAACAGTGAAGAGGCAACTCCTCGATGCTGGCCTTCTAGGTAGAGTTCCTCTGTCCAGTGTCTGTGTTATTTTGCCAATCTTAATCTTTTATTTTTATTGACCAGTCTGAGATATGGCTTTTTCTTTGCAGCTATAAGACCAGCATCCCGGAGTTGCCTCTTCTCTGTTGACGTTGGTCTAAGTGACCCCGAACTTTTGAACGGTAGTGTACATTTTAACGGTCCATCCAACCAGCGTAATTTTTTTAATGCAGGTGATGTCAATGCTCTCACTGTTCCAAAAACAACACGTCCTCAAACTAAGGCACTCTGACTGCTAAGTTTCAACATTCCATCTCATTAATTCACATAAAAGTAGCCCATTTCACCGTGGATGACAATTTATATTTGAGGCATGCTATGCTAATGTAAGGCGAGGATTAGCTAGATGAGCCAGACAAATGTCTCTCTTCGATGAGAGCCCAAGCACTCCCCCAGTGTTTCCCCGGGTCAAGTATGCAGACATTTGCGCATCTCCAGTCAGAACAGAACCTGGCCAAAGATTTTCCCCCTGGTGCATTTTCCGGCTGGTGCCCACATTGCCATCATTGTTGTTTTCCTTACAAATACTTACTTTGGACTTGTGGGTGTTCCTATCAAAGTAAGTGCCTTATTACATTATAATATTAGTTTCTGTATATCGTGTTGTCGTTTCTACTGTAGCACACTGTATGTATCTATTTATGGAGCATAATGTATTGTACACTCCTTTACAGTTTTACTGAAGGAACAAACAGCAAGAAAAGACATGCCTAAATGTAGTTGTCTATTTTATTGAATTAGTAGTAGTGGTTGAACAACAAAAACGAGTTTTACTAGAGAAAAGACTGACAACTTATAAATATGCATAACCCATATTTAAATATGTAGTTATTTAAACAACAAAAAATAAATTCCCACCCCTTAAAGCATTGCATCATGGCAGGTCACCTGTCAAGTCAGTCAGTCAGTAATTGCTGCAGATGTGCTCAATAGTGCTTGAGCATATGGAACTCCCCAAAGCATGGCGCAACACACAAGGGTGTGTCATAAGCTAAACACATGTACTTTGTCAACCTCCTCTGCTTCCTTATCCTGGTGCTGGACAGGCAGACTTTGCAGTGCCTCCGTGTGTGTGACTACTTTGAGCAGCAGTTTGAGGGACCTCCGAGGGAAAATGCTGTGCATTGAGGTGTAGGGGATTGTCTGCAGCAGGACTGCCCCCAGTGGATGGACGCCGAGGGGTGTGGTGCTCCTCCAGCGGCTCTCATGAGCTTCTCTCTGTACTTTTGGTAAGTAATCACCTCACCTATGGGGGAGAGGGGAGGATGAGGGTGTGGTGAGGATGAGGGAGTGGTTCAGGTGGGTAAGATATTGTCAATATAAATGCATAATGGAACTGTATGTGATTTGTATATGAACTGTATGTCCAATTTCAAAAACATATTGTTCAGTAATCATCTCACCTATTAGCTGGCAGTGGTGAACTATGTGGCCATTGAGGAGAGCAGTGTCGATCACATGGGAAAAAAATCTTATACCAGTTGTGTGAGCGCATTCCACAAAACTGTTTATCATGTCCACCATATTCAATGCCCACATTTGGAGTTTATAGTCAAGCACAAAGTCCGGTTTGATCTTTCTCTCTCCTGTCGGGTGGTTCATCTTCCATGTGACCAACATGGTTGCTGTATGGACAGTGGAGAGGATCTGGACGTCTAGTTTGTCATGCCACTTTACTGCCAGCTGTTGACCGTTCTCCTTGAACTCTACCTCCCCGCTCTGTATCTTCCTGCTTCCAAATTCTAGCATCCCATTCCTTTTTCGGCTAGACTGTGCCACAGGCCCCTGTGCTGTTGGAGAGCAGATGCCGGAAAAGTGTGGGACTGCTGTACCAATTGTCCACATACAAAGTGTGTCCTTCGCGAGATGAGGAGCCAGTGAGCTCATCACCAAGCCCCTCATAATGTTGGATGTCAGTGGCGGACCCTGTGTAGACTAGACTATAATGTCCCGGACAGATCCTGCTTTCACAAGACACATAACAAAGAACTAACAAACCTGTGCCTTTTTTGGAGGGAATGTATAGATGGAATTCCAGCAAACCCTTCCATAACACGAGGGACTTGTCAATGTATAGGTCCTTGTATAGCACAATGACCCGACCAAATGCGTTCCATGAGAAGGACTGTTACCAGGAAGTTATACATTTTGCTGATTGTGGTTGTCACCCATTTAGCAAGCTTCCCCCTCATTCCTGACTCTCTCTTCTCCTGTAGCTACAAGGCATAGCGATTGCTCTCCTCCACTGTGTCTCCCACCAGCTCCCCTGTCAGAAACCGTTTGAAGCACTCTGCCTCAGCGGGCGATGGCAAGGGGTTTGCACTCCAGACTGGGACTCCTCAAAGCCAACAGCAGGGCCAGGAGGGGTGAAATGACAGGCGGCCTTCCAGCTACCTCCGTTCCCTGTACTTCACCCACTGTTGGTCTGCCTCCATCACCAGCATCTTCAGAGAGACCTGGGACTTCGTTGGTGGGCAATTCAGGGTTCTCAATGGCCACAAGGTTTGGGGGGCAGTTCCTCACTGTCACTGTCAGAATCTGATTCCTCACTTTCATACCCAGAATGTCGGCATTTGTGAGTTGTCTCCTTTTGAAAAACATTGCTAATGATACAGCTTAGCTCACTAGCTACATACATAAACAACACTGAATGGCTCCGAGTGAGTGTCAGAGGTTACGCGAGAGTGACAGAGGTTATATGATTGACTGCCGGCAGGTGCCAATTGTATCAATAAATGATCAGAAAATGGTTTGTGTGGTAATAATTTATTTATTTACTGTTTTATTCACATGTTTTCAAGTACCGGTGTTGACAAATAATGCATTCTGAGTCTTGCATAGATTGTAATGGACACATACTGTATGATGTGTGTAAAACATTTTTTTTAAGAATGTACTGATTTTGATGAGTTAATGCTAAGTTAATTGCCAACTATGTGTGGAGCCATGTTTGTTGACATTATACAAAGATGTTATAACAAAACGAGGTGAAGGGAAGGTTCACTCATCTTTTGAGTTAGAAGTGACTGATTCCAGAAGTGAATGATTGTACACGACACACCCCCTTCAGCATGCATACTGCAAACAGACCCAACTCATTTTGTCGCCTATTCTTTGGTTGAAGCGAAAAAAATTACATGGCGGATCGCACAAACTCTGGGATTACTTTCGACTTTTAGAAAGTGTTTTACTCAATTATTTTGATCACTGGTGAGCTCACCCGTGATGTGATGAATTGTAAATAGTAATTGCTATTAGCGAATTCATATTAGGATTTCTGTCAGTAGAGAGTTGGCTAAATATGACCGCTTGTGTTAGCTCACTCTTTCCTCAGTTAGCACTTGGACTAATGTAGCCTGCATTGTCCGATTTGGATGAGAATTGTGTTAAGCTGGTCCAACTTCTGTGAATGTCTGACCATTGCATTCAAAAATAAACTGATCACATTGAGGACATTAAGTTGTAAAGACTGTTTTTGTACAAATTGTTTCTGTGAAAATAAAGTGTGGCCAGCTCGAACGCTGACAGTTGCGTAAATTGTATCGAGTAAATTGTTCTAAATCACACCGGTTTGAGCATATGGCGCAGTGACCACCGCAGTGACCAATGCTCAAACCCTGTGCTCATATCCTTCAAAGGGTTAAACAACCACTTTATACTCTCTCTGCTACTGTAGGATTAATTTCCTAGTATTTTTCTCACTTCCCCCATGTCAGGTTGTTAATACTGCTGCTCTACATACTGTATGGTTTAAAACGTCTACTATTTTCAACTTGTAATACAGTTATTATACTGTAATAATAACTAGCAACATACACAGTTAAAAACAGTTGTGAGGGCCACAAAAAAATCTTATCTCATCATGAGGGGCCGCAGTGGCTCTCCGGTCTGGGTACAGTACCCACATCCATAGGGCGTAGAGAAAATGTTGCAGTTAGAAATCAAGTTTACTGCAATTCTACACATTTTGCCATGTGGTGGAGAGAAACATGTGCAGTTTTACAGCTAATTTCCTGCAATTCTACACATTTTGCGACTGGTTGGAGTAAAATGTTTAGTATGATATCTAAGTGAGAGTGACTAACAAAATCAATGGACCCCCACCAATAAATGTTATTTGAGAGTATTGAAGTCTATCTGCTAATTTCATAGCTGATCTATCTCTTTAAAAAATAGAAAATAAAATTTGAACATATTTGCAGGAAGTGGTTGTGAAAATTGTAAAGGATGTGTGGATACTCTGAGTGCATTTCCATTGGGATGCATCGTGCACATACATATCACACATTCATCTTCCTGGTGGCTCAATGCACATTTCTTGTTCAACAAACATTTCACTCTCCATCTCAGGACTTGCACTCACTTTCATACCTGTTTGAGTGGCTACATGCTTTCACTTTCATACCTATGGCCTGGAAAGGCTTCTTCCATTCACCATCACATTGTCTCTGTTCGTCTTGCACACTCGATTCAATCTAAGTGTGTGTTTTTGCATGGAGGTCAGTGTGTGTGTGTGTGTGTGTGGAGTTCATATGGTCTCTGTGAGCTTGGTGTTCTACACAAGGGAGACAATCTGGCTTCTCTCAGTGTTGTGTTCATAGTATTGTCTTCAGCAGGCCTGGGCAAATTGACCTGATTCAATACGGGCCCGCGGAATCATGCTCAGATCACAAAGAATTTGCGATAGTAAAGTTTTGAAAAACATATTTGTTTTTCAAATTAAAAGCCCAATGAATACTCACCCTCTGTGTAATGATTTAACTCCCACTGCTTGTGGGACATTTATTTTGAAGTCATGTATAAATAACAATTGCACAAGGACAGACAGTGACTGACAGGCTGACACACATGTCACAGTTACAAATAGTAGCTAGCTAGAAATTGGCAAAAAACAGTTTTTCAAAGATTTCAAAGAAAAGGAAAGTAGACAGTGAATGTAGGGTGTTCCAGCAAGAGTGGACATCGACATATTTATTTTTTGAGGTATCAGGGAAGGCTGTGTGCTTAGTGTTGAAAGACTGCAACTTGTCCTGACACTTCTACACGAAGCATGCAAAGAAATATAGGAATATGTCTTCTGAGCAGAGGGCAAGTGCATCGAAAGAGTTGCTTTCTCAGTTGCAAAATTCAGCAAGGACTTTTCAAAAAACGTCATTCAGCAAACGACAGAATTGCGAGAGCTAGCTATGTACTGTCCCACAAAATTGCTAAACATTGCAAGTCATTCGCTGGGGGTGAATTCATTAAAAATAATGTTTAATTGACTCTGTAGCAAAACTTTGCCCCAACAAGAAAGATCTGTTTGAAAATGTTTCCCAGGAAAAAACATTGGTCTTTTAAAATGGATACAGGATCAAGTAGCTGAGCTGAACCCAGAAAATATATATTTTTTCCTGCATTGCATTATTCATCAGGAGGTGCTCTGTAAATGTGTTTTTAAAATGAGCCATGTTGTGGATACGGTCACTAAAGTGGTAAACTTCATTAGAGCAAAATCTTTAAACCACAGGCAGTTTGTCTCACTTTTGGAAGAGACAGAGTCGGACCATGCAGATCTGCCCTACCACACAAACGTGAGATGGCTGAATTTGGGGAAGGTGCTTAATTAAAAGGGTGTGGGACCTCAAGTCGGAGATTGCGGAGTTTTTGCAAGTGAAAGGAAAATATGTGGATTACCCTCAACTGCAAGATAAACCATGGTTGGCTGATTTTGCCTTCACCGTGGACATCATCGCCCTCCATGAATGAACTGAATTCCAATCTACAAAGGAAGGGCCTTTTTGCACATCAGATGTACAGCCTTGTCAAAGCTGTCAAGGGAAAATTACTCCTCCTGACCCGCCAAGTAGAAGCCAACAATCTCACCCACCTTCTGACACTACAAGTCTGTTCCCTATCAGATGACCAGCGTGAGAAGTATACATCGCTGCTGCGTGCTTTGAACGGTGAGTTCTCTCGTCGTTTTGAGGATTTCAAAGTGTTGGAAAATGACATGCTGTTGGTTTCCTCTCCTTTCACCTTCAATGTGGATAACGCTCCCACTGACCTGCAACTTGAGCTTATCGATCTTCAGTCAGATGCAGTGATTGGAGAATTATTCAGAACAATGTCACTGATGAGGTTCTATGCATCTCTCGATTAACAAAACTGAGTCATGATCAGAAGATGTTTGTCCTGTTTGGGTCAACCTATGTAAACTCAGCAAAAAAAGAAACGTCCTCTCACTGTCAACTGCGTTTATTTTCAGAAAACTTAACATGTGTAAATATTTGTATGAACATAACAAGATTCAACAACTGAGATATAACTGAACAAGTTCCAAAGACATGTGACTAACAGAAATGGAATAATGTGTCCCTGAACAAAGGGGGGGTCAAAATAAAAAGTAACAGTCAATGCAGCTGGTGGCCACACCAGATACTAAGTACTGCAGTGCATCTCCTCCTCATGGACTGCACCAGATTTGCCAGTTCTTGCTGTGAGATGTTACCCCACTCTTCCACCAAGGCACAGGCAAGTTCCTGGACATTTCTGGGGGGAATGGCCCTAGCCCTCACCCTCCAATCCAACAGGTCCCAGACTTTCTCAATGGGATTGAGATCTGGGCTCTTCGCTGGCTATGGCAGAACACTGACATTCCTGTCTTGCAGGAAATCATGCACAGAATGAGCAGTATGGCTGGTTGCATTGTCATGCTGGAGGGTCATGTCGGGATGAGCCTGCGGGAAGGGTACCATATGAGGGAGGAGGATGGCTTCCCTGTAACGCACAGCGTTGAGATTGGCTGCAATGACAACAAGCTCAGTCCGATGATGCTGTGACACACCGTACCAGACCATGATGGACCATCCACCTCCAAATCGATCCCGTTCCAGAGTACAGGCCTCGGTGTAATGCTCATTACTTCGACGATAAACACGAATCCGACCATTACACTTAGTGAGACAAAACCGCGACTAGTCAGTGAAGACCACTTTTTGCCAGTCCTGTCTGGTCAAGCGACGGTGGGTTTGTGCCCATAGGCAACATTGTGCCAGTGATGTCTGGTGAGGACCTGCCTTATAACAGGCCTACAAGCCCTCAGTCCAGCCTCTCTCAGCCTATTGCGGACAGTCTGAGCACTGATGGAGGGATTGTGCGTTCCTGGTGTAACTCAGGTAGTTGTTGTTGCCATCCTGTACCTGTCCACAGGTGTGATGTTCGGATGTACCGATGCTGTGCAGGTTTTGTTACACGTGGTCTGCCACTGCGAGGACGATCAGCTGTCTATCCTGTCTCCCTGTAGCGTTGGCTTAGGCGTCTCACAGTACGGACATTGCAATTTATTGCCCTGGCCACATCTGCAGTCCTCATGCCTCCTTGCAGCATGCCTAAGGCACGTTCATGCAGATGAGCAGTGACCCTGGGCATCTTTCTTTTGGTGTTTTTCAGAGTCAGTAGAAAGGCCTGTTTAGTGTCCTAAGTTGTCATAACTGTGACCTTAATTGCCTACCGTCTGTAAGCTGTTAGTGTCATAATGAACATGCACATGTGGAACAATTGTTCATTGTTTATGGTTCATTGAACAAGCATGGGAAACATTTTAAACATTTTAAACGCTTTACAATGAAGATCTGTGAAGTTATTTGGATTTTTCTTTTTTTGCTGATTTCATGTGAACAGACATTTTCAGTGATTAAATATAACATGTCAAGGCACAGATCATATCTTACTGACTCTCACCTCTCAGCAATTCTGCGCATAGCAACGTCAGGAACTATACCTGACTTCACTGCTCTAGTCAATGCCCATCAGAGACTTCACGTCTCACACTGATTGAGTAGTTTTAAATGTAATATTGAACTCTCTCTTTCTTGTGTTTTTGTGCATACCTGTTAACAAGAGTTCTGTCCGTGGTGCTGAATGCACAGTGTACTTTTCCCTCCGTGTAGTTCACTGCATGTTTAATAATGAAAATACCTACCAAAAGGAGAACATGGATGTGGTTTATTTCTGTGCATGTTAAACAAGTTAAATAAGTAGCATACATGGACATGATTTGCAGTAGATATATCTGTCAACATAGTCATACACATGATGTATAATCCTGTAATATGATTCTGGCCCGCAATGGCAAAAATATATTTTTTAAGTGGCCCTCCATGGAAAATAATTGCCCAGGCATGGCCTAAAGTATGCATCTGAGCAATGAGCTCAAAGCAGAGCAGGCAGCATCCTGGCTGGTGTTGATTTCATCTCATCATACTGATCCTCATACTGGCTATGCATGTGGCACTCTTTCAGTCGTCTCTGTATGTATGTGTACACTCATTGCAGTAACAGGTTGAGTCCCTGTCCTCTGTACTGTAGGTAGTGTCGTTGGAGTGTGTCTTCGACGCTGGGTCACCTGTAGGCTATGAGGAGGTCCCTTTTCCTGACTTCTCTACACTACCAACCACGCCCTTCTACAGGTAACAACACCCACCGACCAACCACCTGCTATGCCACACTGTTAGTTTGCCCCGGAATGATAGCATCACTGCCAATTCTGCTTCTCCATTTTGCTTTGTTTTTCTATTCAGTTTGTTCTTTCATTCGTTAATGATGACACTTCTACCATAGCTCTTCTATTCTCAGTATTCCTGCAAAATGTTGCAGTAACATTTTGAAAGCTCTAGGTGGCACGGTTGCCATAGAGAGTTTGCCAGCTTTCAGATAGATAGAGCAATGTTATTTCTGTTTACATGGATGTTCTGGCTTTGGATTGCTCATTTGTGTGGCTTCGTCATCATGTAGCTGGCTGTGCTGTCAACAATTGGTGTTCAACTGACGACCAAAGTAAGCCTGCAGGCGCCCATCCCGCCACAAGGAGTCACTAGAGCGCAATGAGCTAGTAAAGCCCCCCCTTGCCAAACTTCCCCTAACCCGGACGACGCTGGGCCAATGGTGTGCCGCCCTATGGAACTCCCGGTCAAGGCCGGTTGTGACACAGCCTGGGATCGAAACCCGGGTCTGTATTGATGCAGTGCCTTAGACTGCTGCGCCTCTTGGGAGGCCTTCAACCTCATTTTCATCCAGGAAGTAGCCTAAGCTTTGTGTCATGAAAAATGTCCTCCTTGGAAATAGACCGATAAGCTGTTTGGCTGATGGTGATGGTTTCAGCGGACCTGTCATTTTTTGTACGATTTTCATCTCATGTTCCCTTCCCCTACCCATCAGTAGCCATCTCCTGTCCAGTGAGCCTAGTATATGTAGTAGTAGAGTGGAGTCAGAGCTGTGATAATAGGACTGATGGCTCGTTCAGGCCAATAAGTGCATTAACTCTCTTCAACTGCTCCATGTAATGCAGACTGGTGGAGGACACATTTCAGCAGCGCACCACCCTGAATTCCAACAAATTGCCTCCTATTCAACAGCCCTCTCTCTCTTTTTGCACTCTCTATCTCTCTCGTTCTATGATGTTGTACTGTGCTGTGCTCTGGGTCTGAGCCTATTAGGAGATGGTACTGATGGGCTGGGTGCTATGCAGGGTACAGATAGAGCACTTAGTGATCCCAGCACCTCTGTGTCATTAAGCTAATGCATATTGGGAACGCCAAAAAGATGGGCCGGTGCCTAATCAAGACCATAAGGAGAACCAAGGGACTGCAGCGGACCTTACTGGTAGGTAGGGAGGATGTATCTACTGTATTATTGGTAGGTAAGGAGTGTGTCTGTGTCGTAGTGAGACAAACAGCTCGTCATTGACTGACACTCTTAGCTGATGAACTCTCCAGTGTTCACTGCCCACTTACTCTATATGCATGCAGTGAACATGTGGTTTCCAGGCCAGACCTCTGTGGGTTTTTTTTTTAACCACTGTGAAGTTTGTAGCTGGGTTTGTTGACTGCTGTATGGAGTTGATTTGGAGGTTTGTTTAGTGTTTATGTGCTAGTGCTGCTTTTATAAATCAGTTTTCTGCATTCTGCTCTGCTCTCTCAGTTTTCTGCTTCGGTTTTGGAAACCACATTATTATATTCTTATAGGAATGGTAATGCTAAATGTTAAGCAGATTTGTTTTGGCGTCATGACGATGCATTGATTTAGCTTCCTGTCCTGCTCTCACCGACAACATGAGAACGCTTTCTCTGCTTTTCTAACAGCACACACCCACACTATACGCCAGGAGTACCACACACACACACACACACACACACACACACACACACACACACACACACACACACACACACACACACACACACACACACACACACACACACACACACACACACACACACACACACACACACACACACACACACACACACACGCAGTAACACAATGCTCCCATAGCACACATACCTCAGCCCACTACCGTGGGTGTGATGCTGCTGCTGGACAGACAGAGACAGACAGACAGAGCTGTGCTGCAATGCTACGTGAGCTGAGCTGCAGTAAGTAAGTAGCCCTCTGAATGAATTCTAGAGAGCTAAATAAACCCAGTTCAGTGTGCCTATCTGTCTCTGAGGTATACATGTTGATGGCAAAGAACCAGTAATAGCAGCAGGAAGAGAGGCTTGACTGGGGGCTGGATACTGTTCCCGTGCTTCAGTGGCGATGACGTGATGCTTCAGCTAGTGATTGATTAGAAGTGAGATAGAGAAGTTATTGAGACACTATTTTTTACATGCTCAATTTACACTGAGTGTACAAAACATTAGGAAAACCTGCCCTTTCCATGACATAAACAACGCAGGGGAATCCAGGTGAAAGCTATGTTCCCTTATTGTCACTTGTTAAATCCACTTCAATCTGTGTAGATGAAAGGGAGGAGACAGGTTAAAACTTCTTGTCAATAGGGGGGCGCTATTTTCACTTTGGAAAAATCGTTCCCAAATTAAACTGCCTCGTACTCTATTCTAGATCAGACAATATGCATATTATTATTACTATTGGATAGAAAACACTCTCAAGTTTCTAAAACTGTTTGAATTATATCTGTGAGTAAAACAGAACTCATTTTGCAGCAAACTTCCATACAGGAAGTGAAAAATCTGAAAACGAGGCTCTGTTCCAGGGCCTGCCTATTCAACTGGCTTATATTTATCGATATGCATGCACTTCATACGCCTTCCACTAGATGTCAACAGGCAGTGGAAGGTGGAATGGGGTGTCTAGCTTGATCTGAGGTCGAACAAGAGCTTTTGGAGTGGCAGGTCAGGAATTTCCTTTCTCTACCTAGGCGCGCGAAGCACCTCCATATTGTCTTCTGATAAGCGTTCGGTTTACAAGGCTAATATCTCCGGCTCTGATTTTATTTGATGCATGTGATATTAACGTCGTAAAGTATGTTTTTTCAACCGAGTTTTATCAGATTATTCAACGTTTATTGGGACTTTTGGAGTCTTCCGTTCTTTACGTCGAGAGAAACTGGGAACGTTATCAACATTGGCGAGCATTGTGGCACGAATTCGACAGAATAAAAGGACATTCTAAAACCAAACAACGATTTATTCTGGAAATAGGACTCCTTGTACAATATTCTGATGGAAGCTCAGCAAAAGTAAGAACAATTTATGATGTTATTTCGTATTTCTGCGGAAAATGTTATTTCTATTCTCTGCCGTTTTGGCGGGCGCTGTGTCACAATAACGCAAGCTGTTTGTTAAGATAAAGTTATTTTAAAAAATCTAACACGGCGGTTGCATTAAGAACCAGTGTATCTTTCATTTGCCATACAACAAGTATTTTTTAGTAAAGTTTATGATGAGTTCTTTGGTCAGATTAGGTGAGTGTCAAAAATAGCTCCGGACATTCTGGTGAATCAATGCTACATATTCACAATGTATAACCACGGTTTGCAGCTCTAAATATGCACATTTTCGAACAAAACATAAGTGTATTGTATAACCTGATGTATAACCTGATGTTATAGGTTAGTGATTAATTTTATATCTTTTGCTGGTTTTAGCGAATGCTATCTATGCGGTGAATAAATGCGGTTGTGTGTGGCTATTGTGGTAAGTTAACCTTTACTTAACACCCATCTCGGATCCGGGAGCATCCTCATCAGTAAAAGCTGACTAGCATAGCATAGCATAGCGCCACAAGTAAATAATAGCATATAAATATCATGAAATCACAAGTCCAATACAGCAAATGATAGATAAACATCTTGTAAATCCAGCCATCATTTCCGATTTTTAAAATGTTTTACAGTCGAAAACACAATATGTATTTCTATTAGCTAACCACAATAGCCAAAGACTCAACCGCATATTTTCACCATGTTTCTACCGCATAGGTAGCTACCACAAAACCGACCAAATAGAGATATAATTAGTCACTAACCAAGAAACAACTTCATCAGATGACTGTCTTATAACATGTTATACAATACATTTATGTTTTGTTTGAAAATGTGCATATTTGAGGTATAAATCATAATATCACCAAAGCAGCCAGAATAATTACAGAGAGCAACGTGAAATACCTAAATACTCATCATAAAACATTTATGAAAAATACATGGTGTACAGCAAATGAAAGATAAACATCTTGTGACTCCAGCCAATATTTCCGATTTTTTAAGTGTTTTACAGCGAAACACAATATAGCATTGTATTAAAGAAGGATTTTTAAGCCTCGAGACAATTGAGACATGGAATGTGTTTGTGTGCCATTCAGAGGGTGAATGGGCAAGACAAAAGATGTATGTGCTTTTGAACGGGGTATGGTAGTAGATGCCAGGTGCACAGGTTTGTGTGTTAAGAACTGCAACGCTGCTGGGTTTTTCACGCTCAACAGTTGTTTCCCGTGTGCATAAAGAATGGTCCACCACCCAGAGTATATTTACGGTATTATTGTTTTCACTCATAGAATTCCAACTTTTTTCCAACTCCAATTTTATTCACGCTCCAAGTATTTGTATTCATTTAAATGTAGTTGCTTCATTAAAATGAGAGCTTTGTCTTGAAGCAAAACCATTTCAGCACCCTGCAATATTATCAGTGAATAAGTGCATGGTACTTCCATGAACCCATAAATCCTTACATGAACCCATAAGTCATTATGAATACGGTAATCCCACCACCATAGCATGGGCCCAAGGCTTTTCCCAAGTCATCTAACTGAGCATCCATCTTTGATTTATATTAATATTTGTGAGGTGAGAGCTCTGATGCTCGTTCTTTATTAGAGAGAGGAAGAGCGAGAGAGAGGCGATAGACCGTCTATCTCCAAGACAATGGCTCGATACTAATACCCCCCGAACCCTTAGCACTCCCCCTCATTTTCAAGTGTCACTCAGAGGGGGAGTGAACTTGAAATGGAGAAACTGGTGGTAGGGAAAGATATTTAAGCTTAGAGAATGGGACATCACTAGCTACATCACTCGCGCACAACAGAAGCCGCCAAAGGATAGCCTACCACGTAATTCATTGACAAAGCCTTCCTTATATTTCTCATGCAACAAATATATACTTAGCATATGATCAACAAATAAGAACCGCAAAACCACAATGTGCCCGTAATGTACCAATCCTCTGGCTGTGGTTCAATGTGAAGTAGTACTGAAGCTGGACTTTCATTCCATAATTGCAGTTTGACATGTAACAATCGCATTTCCTTCAGTCACTTTCAGCAATTTCTTGGGGATTAATGGTTAACCAGTGAAAACCAATTAAAACCACTGAACTAATATTTATACCAAACATTTTAGAGTTCATACACAGATCAGCTACATAGCTACACATCCATTCACATACAATCTCACAAGAACCTAAAATGGTTCTTCAGCCCATAGGAGAACCCTTTGAATAACCCTTTTTGGTTCCATGTAAAACCCTTTCCATAGAGGGATCTACCTGGAACCCACAAGGGCTCTAACTTGAACCAAAAAGCCAAATAACCCTTTTGGAACCCTAAGAGTGTACAGGTATTTTATCCTCCACTACACAATAACCAAGAAAATAGTTAGCTAAGTTACTTCAGTTGCATTGCATGGGAAATATCTTTCATCTCTAGCATTAAGGTTTCTGTAATAAAGAAACATGACAGGTTATTGACTTTGAAACAGCAAGGCAAATTTACAGTAAATAATTTAGCTAGATTATTTACATCCACAGGGTTTCAAAAGATAACAGCCTTGTTTGCTGGTTTGCTCAGGATTCCATAAAACATTAACATCACAAATACAATTCATACAAATGTCAAAATGGCCATAAACCCAGGTAATTCACTGCGAGTTGATAACTTTTGTTTACGTGGCTCAGTGCAGCCAGCCAAAGCACCATTGGTCTTTTTTCCCCTTAAAGCTACGTTGACAATTTCCAGAATTTGACAGGCTGATACTGCAATTCCAGTCAACTCAATAAAACAAGTCTCAAAATACAGTACAAGGAAAATATCTACACAATGTCTTCAAAAACATTGCTCTGCTTTAACGATTTTTACTGTATGAGTGTTTGGCTCAACGAGACAATTCTGTTTACACTGCCCTGCTCGGAGGGGGGTGACTCTCGAGCAATGGAAGCTCCTCAGAGGAGGAACATCCTACTCAGTGATTAAAAAAACATATTTTTATTTTCTATATTTAACTAGGCAAGTCAGTTATTAAGAACACATTTTAATTTTACAATGACGGCATACCCCGGCCAAACCCTAACCCGGACGATGCTGGGCCAATTGTGTGCCGCCCTATAGGACTCCCAATCATGGCCGGTTGTGATACAGCCTGAAATCGAACCAGGGTCTGTAGTGACACCTCCAGAATTGAGATGCAGTGCCTTAGACCGCTGCGCCACTCGGGAGCCCCTATAGTGAAACATTACAAAAGTTATCCTTTTTAGATTAAACTATACAACATATATTCACGTCACCAAATAATTGATTAAAACACAATGTTTAGCAATGAAGGTCTACAGTAGCCTCAACAGCACTCCCTGGATATCATCATGGTGTAGCCTGAGGACAGCTATTTTCCATCCTCCTCTGTGTACATCGACTTCAATACAAAACCTAAGTTCTCAACCCTTCCATAGACTTTTACAGTAATTATGACAACTTCCGGAGGACGTCCTCCAACCTATCATCAGCATGATGTCCACCCAATCAAAGGATCAGAGAATGAATCTACTACAGAAAGCATAAGGTAAAGCTAGCTAGCACAGCAGTGCATAAAATGTGGTGAGAGTGAGAAATACAATAGTTGAACAAATTAAATTTGGCCAACTCAAAACACCTGGACAAACAGGAAGGAATGCTATTTATGTTAGCTAGCTGGCTAAGGCTATCCAACACTGGAACTTTTCCAAGTCAGGGTACACTTTCGGTTCTATTAATTTATTGCCACCTGGGCCCGCCAGTGTAACAGCTAAACTGCTTGCTGAAAAACTGTGCTGCTTGATTGCGGGTTTACTAGCGTGTCAATTCTAGTAGCTATGTTGACTGACATTAGCTAATAAGGTGACAACGATGTATGCTGTGTGTAGCGGATTAGCGGCTATGATAAGAAGGTTTGGCTTGGAAAGGTTTTTTCACCTGGTCAGACAGCTGTTGTGTAGTCCACAAGCGAAGGGAAAAGATGACAGGAGAAGACTGCGTAGATGCGAGAAGGAATTACTAACAAAGTGATGATGCTGTTTGTATGTGGCTGCTATGAAAGTGAACTGTGTGTGCGGGTGATCAGAGGTGTATTTATTCTGCCCATTCTGTTTCTTATTAAACGAAAGAAAACAGAAATAAACGGGGATAAACCTACCTGAATCTGTTTAATAGAAACTCTTGTTTGCAAATCTTTGGACTAATAATTACACCCTAGATCAGCTAGATGTAAGCAAGAGTGTTCAAGGCAGTGTTGAATGTGTCACTGTCTGCCACCTTGATAACTCAAATTTGTCTCTCGACCTGTGCACCTACTTTATAAACTAGAATTCGCAGGCTAGGTTGTAGCAACCTCATGATGAGTAAAGGGAAATGTTAGTATCATCCTAAACCTATCAATGTTACATTGAGCTGGGTAAATGGAATATAAGAGACAGTCATCTAATATGCTGTAATAGAAACGAGGCCACGCTCATGAAACAATAATCGTCCTCCCTAATCTTAATGTGAGTGTAGCGAAACACTAGAACGAACACTGAACAAAACTAACAAAATAACAAAACAAACTGTGAAGCTAATATGTATAGTGCAGACAGGCAACCAAACATAGACAAGAAACCACAAAACCGAAAGGGAAAATGGCAACCTAAATATGATCCCCAATCAGAGACAACGATAAACAGCTGCCTCTGATTGGGAACCAATTCAGGTCACCATAGACTTACATATGCCTAGATTTACCAAAACCCCTAGACATACAAAAAACCCTATACAATACAAAACAAGCATACCCACTGTCGTCACACCCTGACCTAACCAAAATAATAAAGAAAACATAGATAACTAAGGTCAGGGCTTGACAAAGGTGCAATAGATAATACAAGGTACAGTATATAGAGATGAGAAATGTAAGAGATTATTAAAGTTGCATTATGTAAAGTGAGTAGTGATCCATTTATCAAAAAGTGGCCAGTAATTTGATTCTCTATGTAGACAGCAGCTTCTCGGAGTTAGTGATTGCAGTTTAGCAATCTGATGGCCTTGAAATAGAAGCTGTTTTTCAGTCTCTCTGTCCCAGCTTTGATGCACCTGTACTGACCTCACCTTCTGGATGGTAGTGGGGTGAACAGGAAGTGGCTCAGGTTGTTGTTGTGCTTGATGATATTTTTGGCCTTCCTGTGACATCAGGTGCTGTAGGTGTCTTGGAGGGCAGGTAGTTTGCCCCCGATGATGCGTTGTGGAGACCTCACCACCCTCTGGAGAGCATTGCGGTTGAGGGTGGTGCAGTTGCCGTACCAGGCGGTGATACAGCCCGACAGGATGCTCTCGATGTGCATCTGTAGAAGAATTTCTTCAGCCTCCTGAGGTTGAAGAGGCGCTGCTGCGCCTTCTTCACAACGCTGTCTGTGTGGGTGGACCAATTCAGTTTGTCCGTGATGTGTACACCGAGGAACTTAAAACTTTCCACCTTCTCCACTACTGTCCCGTCGATGTGGATAGGGGGGTGCTCCCTCTGCTGTTTCCTGAAGTCCACAATCATCTCCTTTGTTTTGTTGACGTTGAGTGTGAGGTTATTTTCCTGACACCACACTCCGAGGGCCTTCACCTCCTCCCTGTAGGCCGTCTCGTCGTTGTTGGTAATCAAGCCTACCACTGTAGTGTTGTCCGCAAACTTGATGATTGAGTTGGAGGCGTGCATGACCACGCAGTCGTGGGTGAACAGGGAGTACAGGAGAGGGCTCAGAACGCACCCTTGTGGGGCCCCAGTGTTGAGGACCAGCGGGGTGGAGATGTTGTTACCTACCCTCACCACCTGGGGGCGGCCCGTCAGGAAGTCCAGGACCCAGTTGCACAGGGCGGGGTCGAGACCCAGGGTCTCGAGCTTGATGACGAGTTTGGAGGGTACTATGGTGTTAAATGCTGAGCTGTAGTCGATGAACAGCATTCTCACATAGGTATTCCTCTTGTCCAGATGGGTTAGGGCAGTGTGCAGTGTGGTTGCGATTGCGTCGTCTGTGGACCTATTGGGTCGGTAAGCAAATTGGAGTGGGTCTAGGGTGTCAGGTAGGTTGGAGGTAATATGGTCCTTGACTAGTCTCTCAAAGCACTTCATGATGACGGAAGTGAGTGCTACGGGGCGGTAGTCGTTTAGCTCAGTTACCTTAGCTTTCTTGGGAACAGGAACAATGGTGGCCCTCTTGAAGCATGTGGGAACAACAGACTGGGATAAGGATTGATTGAATATGTCCTTAAACACACCAGCCAGCTGGTCTGCGCATGCTCTGAGGACGCGGCTGGGAATGCCGTCTGGGCCTGCAGCCTTGCGAGGGTTAACACGTTTAAATGTTTTACTCACCTCGGCTGCAGTGAAGGAGAGTCCGCAGGTTTTGGTAGCGGGCCGTGTCAGTGGCACTGTATTGTCCTCAAAGCGAGCAAAAAAGTTATTTAGTCTGTCTGGGAGCAAGACATCCTGGTCCGCGACGGGGCTGGTTTTCTTTTTGTAATCCGTGATTGACTGTAGACCCTGCCACATACCTCTTGTGTCTGAGCTGTTGAATTGCGACTCTACTTTGTCTCTATACTGGGACTTAGCTTGTTTGATTGCCTTGCGGAGGGAATAGCTACACTGTTTGTATTCTGTCATGTTTCCGGTCACCTTGCCCTGGTTAAAAGCAGTGGTTTGCGCTTTCAGTTTCACGCGAATGCTGCCATCAATCCACGGTTTCTGGTTTGGGAATGTTGTAATCGTTGCTGTGGGTACGACATCGTCAATGCACTTTCGAATGAACTCGCTCACCGAATCAGCATATTCGTCAATGTTGTTGTTGGACGCAATGCAGAACATATCCCAATCCACGTGATCGAAGCAGTCTTGAAGCATGGAATCAGATTGGTCGGACCAGCGTTGAACAGACCTGAGCTCGGGAGCTTGCTGTTTAAGTTTCTGTTTGTAGGCTGGAAGCAACAAAATGGAGTCGTGGTCAGCTTTTCCGAAAGGAGGGCGGGGGAGGGCCTTATATGCGTCGCGGAAGTTAGTATAACAATGATCCAAGGTTTTACCAGCCCTGGTAGCACAATCGATATGCTGATAGAATTTAGGGAGTTTTGTTTTCAGATTAGCCTTGTTAAAATCCCCAGCTACGATGAATGCAGCCTCAGGGTGGTCCAGTTTACAAAGAGTCAGATAAAGTTCGTTCAGGGCCATCGATGTGTCTGCTCGGGGGGGAATATATATGGCTGTGATTATAATCGAAGAGAATTCCCTTGGTAGATAATCCGGTCGACATTTGATTGTGATGAATTTTAAATCTGGTGAACAGAATGACTTGAGTTCCTGTATGTTGTTATGATCACACCACGTCTCGTTGATCATAAGGCATACACCCCCGCCCCTCTTCTTACCAGAAAGATGTTTGTTTCTGTCGGCGCGATGCGTGAAAAAACCAGCTGGCTGCACCGACTCCGTTAGCGTCTCTCGAGTGAGCCATGTTTCCGTGAAGCAAAGAACGTTACAATCCCTGATGTCTCTCTGGAATGTTACCCGTGCTCGGATTTCATCAACCTTATTGTCAAGAGACTGGACATTGGCGAGTAGTATGCTAGGGAGTGGAGCGCGATGTGCCCGTCTCCAAAGCCTGACCAGGAGACCGCCTCGTTTGCCCCTTTTACGGCGTCGTTGTTTAGGGTCACCGGCTGGGATCAGATCCATTGTATTGGGTGGAAGGCAAAACACAGGATCCGCTCTGGGAGAGTCATATTCCTGGTTGTAACGATGGTGAGTTGACGTTGCTCTTATATTCAGTAGTTCCTCCCGACTGTATGTAATGAAACCTAAGATTACTTGGGGTACCAATGTAAGGAATAACACATAAAACAACAAAATACTGCATAGTTTCCTAGGAACGCGGAGCGAGGCAGCCATCTCGGTCGGCGCCGGAAGTATTAGGCACCGTGGACGTATTTCAAGGCCTTACCTACCAGCTCACTGCCTCTTCGCTTGACATAATTGGAAAATCAAAAGAAATCCGCCAAGACCTCAGGAAAAAAAAAATTGTAGACCTCCACAAGTCTAGTTCATCCATGGGAGCAATATCCAAACGCCTGAAGGTACTGTGTTCATCTATACAAACAATAGTACGAAAGTATATACACCATGGGACCACGCAGCTGTCATACCACTCAGGAAGGAGATGCATTCTGTGTGTGGCAAGAAAAAGTATGAACCCTTTGGAAATACCAGGATTTCTGCATTGGTGATAAAATTTGATCTCATCTTCATCTAGATCACAACAACAGACAAACAGTCTGCTTAAACTAATATCACACAAACAATTATACGTGTTCATGTATTCATATAACACACCATGTTCACAGTGCAGTGTGGAAAAGTATGTGAACCCTCAGATTTCATAACTGGTTGACCCTCCTTTGGCAGCAATAACCTCAAACAAACAGTTTCTGTAGTTGCGGATCAGACCTGCACAACAGTCAGTAGGAATTTTGGACCATTCCTCTTTACAAAACTGTTTCGGTTAAGATATTTTCTTGGGATGTCTGGTGTAAACTGCTCTCGAGGTCATGCCACAGCATCTCAATCGGGTTGAGGTCAGGACTCTGACTGGGCCACTCCAGAAGGTGCATTTTCTACTGTTGAAGCCATTATATTGTATAGAGGTCCTGGATGGCAGAAAGCTTGGCCCCAGTGATGTACTGGGCCGTTCGCCCTACCCTCTGTAGTGCCTTGCGGTCGGAGGCCGAGCAGTTGCCATACCAGGCAGTGATGCAACCAGTCAGGATGCTCTCGATGGTGCAGCTGTAGAACCTTTTGAGGATCTGAGGACCCATGCCAAATCTTTTCAGTCTCCTGAGGGGGAATAGGTTTTGTCGTGCCCTTTTCACGGCTGTCTTGGTGTGCTTGGACCATGTTAGTTTGTTGGTGATATGGACACCAAGGAACTTGAAGCTCTCAACCTGCTCCACTACAGCCCCGTCGATGAGAATGCGGGCGTGCTCGGTCCTCTTTTTCCTGTAGTCCACAATCATCTCCTTTGTCTTGATGACGTTGAGGGAGAGGTTGTTGTCCTGGTACCACACGGCCAGGTCTCTGACCTCCTCCCTATAGGCTGTCTCGTCGTTGTCGGTGATCAGGCCTACCCCTGTTGTGTCATCTGCAAACATAATGATGGTGTTGGAGTTGTGCCTGGCCGTGCAGTCATGAGTGAACAGGGAGTACAGGAGGGGACAGAGCACATACCCCTGAGGGGCCCCGGTGTTGAGGATCAGCATGTTGTAACCTACCCTTACCACCTGGGGGCTGCCCGTCAGGAAGTCCAGGATCCAGTTGCAGAGATAGGTGTTTAGTCCCAGGGTCCTTAGCTTATTGATGAGCTTTGGGGGCACTGTGGTGTTGAACACTAAGCTGTAGTCAATGAATAGCATTCTCACATAGGTGTTCCTTATATCCAGGTGGGAAAGGGCAGTGTGGCGCGCAATAGAGATTGCATCATCTGTGGATCGGTATGCGGTATGCAAATGGAGTGGGTCTAAGGTTTCTGGGATAATGGTGTTGATGTGAGCCATGACCAGCCTTTCAAAGCACACAATGGCTACATAAGTGAGTGCTACGGGTCGGTAGTAAATTAGGCAGGTTAGGCAGAGCCGCGAAATTCAAAAAAAATATTTTTTTTAAATATTTAACTTTCACACATTAAAGTCCAATACAGCTAATGAAAGACACAGATCTTGTGAATCCAGCCAACATGTCCGATTTTTAAAATGTTTTACAGGGAAGACACAATATGTAAAGATGTACATCTATTACCTAAAAACACATTAGCATAATCCACCATCTTTTATTTGTCCACCAACACCAGTAGCTATCACCAATTCGGCTAAACTAAGATATTTATAGCCCCTAACCAAGAAAAAAACTCATCAGATGACAGTCTGATAACATATTTATGGTATGGGATAGGTTTTGTTAGAAAAATGTGCATATTTCAGGTAGATGGCATAGGTTACAATTGCACCCACCGTCCCAAATGGACTAGAATAACTACATAGAGCAACGTGTTTACCTACTTACTAATCATCAAACATTTCGTAAAAATACACAGCATACACTAATCGAAAGACACAGATCCTGTGAATACAGACAATATTTCAGATTTTCTAAGTGTCTTACAGCGAAAACACAATAAATCGTTATATTAGCTGTTACGTTCCCCAGTTTCTATGTTCTGTTTTGTATTTGAGTGTGTGTTTCAGGAGATGGCTTCCTGAAGTACTCCCCAACCAGCTGATTGGTCAACACCAGGCTAATTGGTGATTGGAGCTGACCCCGCCCCCTCGTCAAGAAGCAACTGACTCTAATCACCATTGCCACCTGAAGATAAAAGCCAGTGTTCTGCCCAAGAGAGATTTTAGAGAAGATTGAGAGAGGAGAGAGAGGAGGGAGGGGAGATGAGATTTGGAGTAGAGATTTGGAGATTGAGAGAGAAAAATTAGATTGTGATATAGTGTGGGTTGTGTATCAGAAAGTGTGGTATGTACTGTTGTTGTTGGTAGCAGTTTTTCTATGTCCTGTGTTTGAGTGTTTGTGAAATCATTAATAATTACTCTGTTTCATGTGTTCCCAGGGGGGAAGGAGAAGGCACTTTGGGAGTGCTTAGGCAAGAGGCCCGCGGGCATACATATACCCGTAGTATATTTACTGTCTAGACACACTAGGTAAGACCTGGGCGGACCACCCCCTGTATTTTGGTTAGGGCACCAGGCGGTGTTAAGTTAGGTAAGTTAAGTGGGTAGGCAGGTTAGATAGGAGAGGGGGAACTTTGATATTTACTTTCTTTGCTTTGGTTCCGTCCAGCCCCTTTTCCCCATATTACCGTGTAAGAAAATAAATCCTAGTAACGGTAAATTCTGCTTTTGTGTCATCCTTACTCGCACCTACAGTCCATACCTCTTGCACTTCAGAGAGTTGAGTTGTAGCAGGGAGTTGCGTTCCCTCTTCTCAGAGGCGTGCGTAACATTAGCATAGCACAGGTGCAAACATTACCCCAGCATTAATTCTAGCCAAAGTGAGCGATAACGTCAACATCGCCAAAATATATTATTTTTTTCACTAACCTTCTCAGAATTCTTCAGATGACACCCCTGTAACATCACATTACAACATGCATATACAGTTTGTTCGAAAATGTGCATATTTAGCTACCAAAATCATGGTTAGACAATGGGGAAAGTAGCCCAGCTGGTGAGAAAATGTCCGTGCGCCATATTAGACAGTGATCTACTCGTATACATAAATACTCATAAACGTGACTAAAAAATATAGGGTGGACAGCGATTGATAGACAATTTAATTCTTAATACAATCGCGGAATTACATTTTTTAAATTATCCTTACTTTTCAATACAGTTTGCACCAAGCGAAGCTACGTCAAAAAACATGGCGTCCTAAGCCACTAACATTTTTTGACAAACACGATTTATCATAATAAAAATGTCCTACTTTGAGCTGTTCTTCCATCAGTATCTTGGGCAAAGGATCCTTTCTTGGGTCTAATCGTCTTTTGGTGGAAAGCTGTCCTCTTGCCATGTGGAAATGCCAACTGCGTTCAGCATGAACTGGAAGCGTGCCCAGCGATTCACAGCGTTTCAGAAATAAATGTCCCAAAATCGCACTAAACGGATATAAATTGCTATAAAACGCTTTAAATTAACTACCTTATGATGTTTTTAACTCCTATAACGAGTCTTAACATGACCGGAGAAAGATTACTCCCAACACTAATGCTTGGAACAGGTGCGGGTCGGTGTCCTCCAGGCGCATGACGCAGCTCCAAAAGAGTGACTAGCTACAGGGTTTTTTAATTTGTAGTGCCTGTGAACGCGCAATCGACCCCATTCAAATCGTCATCACGTAAAGGCATCCAGGGGAAGACGTAAGCAGTGTCCGTATACTCATAGCAATAACAGTGGCCTTTTAACTGACTCCAGATCAGGGGCCAACATTTCTGAAATCTGACTCCATGTCAGGGAAATTGCTGTAGAATGGGTTCTGTTCCACTTAGAGACAAAATTTCAACTCCTATAGAAACTATAGACTGTTTTCTATCCAATAATAATAATAATATGCATATTGTACGATCAAGAGTTTTGTAGGAAGCCGTTTCAAAAATTACAAGATTACCATAAATAGTGACAACAGCGCCCCCAGCCTCAACAGGTTAAGAAGGCACACCTGTTAATTGAAATGCATTCCGGATGACTACCTCATGGAGCTGGTTGAGAGAATGCCAAGAGTGTGCAAAGCTGTTATCAAGGCAAAGGGTGGCTATTTGAAGAATCTCAAATATAAAATATATTTTGATTTGTTTAACACTTTTTTGGTTACTACATGATTCCATATGTGTTATTTCATAGTTTTGATGTCTTCACTATTATTCTACAATGTAGAAAATAGTAAAAATAAAGAAAAACCCTTGAATGAGTAGGTGTTCTAAAACTTTTGACCGGTAGTGTATATATATCAGTGTTCTGTCACTCATGGGGACAGTACGTCCACGCCAAGTTTAAGTCCTTAGTAAGGGTAGAAATTCAAAATTTCAGCCCTTTGGCTTATGCCATAGAGTTATATTACAAGTGCCCTTCCAAGAAGGCCAAATGTCATTGGCCACAGATAAAATGACGTTAAATCACGTTATACTGTAGATTTGATTGGACTGATCATTATTATTTTTTGGGGGGGCTAAAAATGTGGGGCTCAAAACAGGTGGGTCTCTGCCCCACCTGCCCTGAATGACGGGTCGCCACTGTGCTTTCTTCTACCTCGGGTAGGGGTATCTCAAAAGTTTGGGAGACTTGCCACTATCATAAAGTAACTCCCATGCAGTCAAGATCTCCCCTGAAAACTTGATATTTTAGCCTTACAAATAGATAACCATGTCTTAGTTAGCTAGGTACATTGATATGAAATTGCCCATCTTAGCCATTTGATCCCTGGTTAATTGAATGAGGGAATTATTTTATGACGACTTAAGTATTTGGTTATTATTGTAATGTTGCAGGGTGCCAACCATCCTCTAGGAGAGCTACTTGGTGTACGGGCTTTTGCTCCATGGTATTTTACTTTGTGGGGGGTCAAGGCCACAATGGCAGGAGATATAATACATGGGATCAGCAGCAGCTTTCCATTGTCAATACCAGTGATAATAATGCATTTTATTTTGAAGTGTTTCCTTGCATCATACAACACCATTTTCAGTAACTTTTTTGGCTTATGGTGTTACAGATCATTGTTAATTTTTGGACAAGTGACTTGAGCTATGTCCTAAGAACAAGTGGCAAAAAAAGTTAATGTCAAGCCCTGAGATGCATTTATGTCTCCTAGTTACAGTACAGCTACAGCGAACCTGATCTGATCTCCAGGACCTGACTGTAGGTGCCTGTACATGTGAATACAGACAGCACAGTGATATGTGGAAGAGGAGTCCTATTTATACTCTCTCCCCCTCTTTGCTGTGCTCTGGATAATATATTTAGAGCAGGAAAGGAGGCAGGGAGGAGGTAGGAGCTTTGTTGGTGAGGTTGCAGCTCTATTTGATGTTAAAGCTGCTTTGCCATGGCGCTGGTCCCCAGGGAGTAGGAGCACAAGCTGTGACAATAGCTCTTACCTCGTTTGACACCTGTGGCTCATGAACACCTATAGGCAGGTTCCGGCTCTGAATGGAGAAGCAGAAGGATGTTTATACTAATTCAGTGTGAGAAGAGTAAGAGGAGAAGAAGATAGGGAATCAACAGGCTTTCGCACAGACGTGGATCGTGTGTGTGTCTCTCCTTTTTCTATCTCGTATTGGCACAGCCTGTTGTTTTTCCATTCTGGATCGACGGCAGCAGTGTGTGTGTGGGAGACCAGGGAGCCGCAGTGTCTGAAAACACCTAGACTCACCATCACGCAGGACCAAAAGTCAACGTTTACCACAATGGACTGGCTAACGGCTTATACTTCCTTCCTGAATGAAACACACTCACCTGGAAAGTGTCCGCGGCATCTCACTCACTCTCTTCTTCTTCTCTTCTCCATCTGTGTCTCCCTTCTGGACCTGCTAGCATGTTTAGAAAGTGGTGTTGGGTTTCAGCGTTATGCAATTGGTCGGCTGGCAGGGGCGTCAACAGCTTCCGTAATCATGTCTGGTGAAGCGAGGCTTGGGTTTCTACGCCTGGACAATGGACCTGGAGTGGGCCCAATCAATGACTGCTCTCTGTGAAAGCTTTCCTGTGGCCACAGAGGTTTCTGATGAGTTGCAATAGAGTTGAACTCTTCTGGGACTAAGTTAGGGGGAGGAGGGTGGTGAGTAGAGGAGAGGAGTAGAAGACCCAGCCTTCAGATCAGAGCTCGGGGTGGATCTCTCTCTCTCTCGCTCTTCCCTCCCTCTATCTATATTTAATGTAAGTGTGGAGGTTTAGACGGGGGAGTTTCAGAGTTGTTCTTCTGCTCCTAAGGAGGTGCTGTGATTGAGTCCTGGTCATTTGACTGCTCTTTACTGGAGGTCCACTTTACAACCAAGAAGCAAGGGAGAGGGAAGGAAAGAGAGCGAGAGGAAGAATTACAGAGAGCTCCCTGCTCTGTATCCAAGACTTGTCAGGTAATCAAGCCTATTTCCTGACTTTTCGACCGGCCTACTCTCTTGTGCCGTCATTCTTGAACGGGAAGAAAATAAGGGAGAGGAGGGCCTCATTGATCCAGAGACTCTATTTCTGGGGAGTTGTTGGTGGTGCGATCTGTCTTTTTCGGTCCTAACTGCCTTCCCAGCTATTGACAATGTGGCGTCTGGTGTGTCCCCCTGGTTAGGGAAAGAAAGATGCCGACGGGGCTCTTTGTCTGTCTGTAGGTTGCGAACTAATGGATTCCCCTTTGGACTTTTACTCTCTCTTACTGCTCAATAGGATGCATTGAGTAATCTTATCCTTGCCTTCACTTCCCCCCCCCACCTCCTCCTCCTCCTCTTGTTCTTTCTCTCCTCTCCTCTGTGGCTGCCGGTTCAATCGCTCCATAGGCCAGCTGTTCTCTTGTTCCTGGCCCTGAGTGAAGAGAAGAAAAGAGGGGATTGTTATTCCTCTTCTTCCTTCCCTCCTCTCTCCTCTCTCTCGCTCCAAAGATGAATTTCATCTTCGGTAACAACACTCAGTTCCCGCGGGGTGGGCGAAGCGGTGGGGGCGGGAGCCAGGGAGGGCCCAAGAAACAGAAGCAGGGGCCCAAGAGATGCTCCTCAGAAGAACTGCACTCGGGACATAATACGGGCTCACCTTCCTCCTCCTCCTTTCCCTCATCTCGCTGGCAGCAGCTCATCACCTTCATCTCAAAGAGAAACGCCTTCAGTGAATGCATCACGGCTGGAGGCACACAGGTAATACCAGCTCGCATACCTGTACATGTACACCTGTAGTACCAACAGTTATACTGTAAATGTGATCGCAATGTGGAATCCCTGCTTTTATTGACTGGTTATACTCAGTGTTTGTGGACAAGGCAAGGGACGATTCTGGTGTGTTCAATTGTTTGGGCTTGATATTTGCTGTGTAGACTGTGGTCTTTGATACTTGTGTGTCTATTTCCATTCCTCAAAGTTACTATGGTAGCTACTGATGCTCTAAAAACTCGCAAAGCATGTATACCAAAAATGCAGAACGTTTCCAAAAGCTGAAAGGGTAAAATAAGATATCTGTTTCCTCAGTCTTCGAGAGAGGGATGTAGTAGAGGTGTCAGTGCTGGGAGCAGTGGCGAGAGCCCCACCCCTGATTGTCCATAAGGGTTCCAACAAGTCTTCTACTGTTGTTCTCCTCTGCCATTGTTCGGTATCCGGTGACTTGTCATGTAGTCCTGAACAGAACTACAGAGTTGATTTTCCTTTCATTCGCTCTGGAAGATGCCTCTTTGAAGATAGGCTAGCCAGCCGTGTCGATGGTTCCCAGTTGGGGGATGAGAGTAGCATACTACGATGGTTTGAGTAGAGCAGTAGAACGGCAAATCAGCCATACGAGTGTTGTCCGGGAGGTGAGTTTGTCTCTACCTCATGTTGAGAGTCAGAGTTAAGACCATTTAAAATGTATTTTCCGGTCCTATATGTTCATTGTTAACCCATCATTTTATACAGTTTGTTGAAAAGGGCGGTTCCGTCAGGCTAACACGCTCTCTGCCCTCACTCAGGGGCGTGACTTGTCAGTGTGCAAAGTTTATGTAAAACAATAATCTCTTATGGCTTTTAAAATCATGTCCCTCTATTAACAAACACACTTTCATAATTTTTCATATTTCATGCACAACGCATGGGATGGACACTTCACACATGGTTATACTTTCCAAGTTGTCATGTCTCTAGTATGATTAAATTAGATGGCATTCTATTTTATCAAATCGATTACCTAACGTTTAATTGATTACGTGATTTAATTAAACCATGCAACAATTAAACCATTAATAACCTGGGGCACTACAGAAGCATTAGTTTATATAGAGCAGCTATGTCCCAAATCCACTCTTAAAAGATCTGAAGGCCTTTTATATCAATAGCAGTCAATCATTAATTATTCTTTACCTTCTATCAGTCTCATCTGAACGTTGTAAAATTCTTGGTTATCTGCACGAAACCTAGAATAAATAATGTATCAGCAATGTACAAACTGGCTTACTTATTTATTTACTACCTAATCAAATCACAGAAATACATAACAAACAAACAGTAGATCTTATTACTAACAATGGTACAGTGCACTGCAAAAGTAGTCATTTTTCCTATTTGTTGCATTACAACCTGTAATTTAAATGGATTTTTAATTGGATTGTATATAATTGACATTCACAAAATAGTCCAAATTGGTCAAGTGAAATAAAAAAAAATACTTGTTTTAAAAAAAGTATATAAAAAAAAAACGGAAGATTGTTGCGTGCCAATGTATTTACCCGCTTTGCTATGAAGCCCCTAAATAAGATCTGGTGCAACCAATTACCTTCAGAAGTCACATAATTAGTTAAATAAAGTCCACCTGTGTGCAATTTAAGTGTCACATGATCTGTCACATGATCTCACTATATATACACCTGTTCTGAAAGGCCCCAGAGTCTGCAACACCACCAAGCAAGCGGCACCATAAAGACCAAGGAGCTCTTCAAACAGGTCAGGGACAAAGTTGTGGAGAAATACAGATCAGCGTTGGGTTATAAAACAATATCCGAAACTTTGAACATCCCACGGAGCACCATTACATCCATTATTAAAAAATGGAAAGAATATGGCATCACAACAAACCTGCCAAGAGAGGGCCGCCCACCAAAACTCATGGACAGGCAAGGAGGGCATTAATCAGAGAGGCAACAAAGAGACCAAAGATGACCCTGAAGGAGCTGCAAAGCTCCACAACAGAGATTGGAGTATCTGTCCATAGGACCACTTTAAGCCATACACTCCACACAGCTGGGCTTTACAGAAGAGTGGCCAGAAAAAAAGCCATTGCTTAAAGAAAAAATAAGCAAACACGTTTGGTGTTCGCCAAAAGGCATGTGGGAGACTCCCCAAACATATGGAAAAAGGTTCTCTGGTCAGATGAGACTAAAATTTTGCTTTTTGGCCATCAAGGAAAACGTTATGTCTGGCGCAAACCCAACACCTGTCATCACCCAGAGAACACTGTCCCCACGGTGAAGCATGGTGGTGGCGGCATCATGTTGTGGGGATGTTTTTCATCGGCAGGGACTGTCAAAGTGGTTAGAATTGAAAGAATGATGGATGGAGCTAAATACAGGGAAATTCTTGAGAGAAACCTGTTTCAGTTTTCCAGAGATTTGAGACTGGGACGGAGGTTCACCTTCCAGCAGGACAATGACCCTAAGCATACTGCTAAAGCAACACGAGTGGTTTAAGGGGAAACATTTGAATGTCTTGGAATGGCTTAGTCAATGCCCAGACCTCAATCCAATTGAGAATCTGTGGTGTGACTTAAAGATTGCTGTACACCAGCGGAACCCATCCAACTTGAAGGAGTTGGAGCAGTTTTGCCTTGAAGAATGGGCAAAAATCCCAGTGGCTAGATGTGCCAAGCTTATAGAGACATACCTCAAGAGACTTCTGTAATTGCTGCAAAAGGTGGCTCTACAAAGTATTGACTTTGGGGGGGGTGAATAGTTATGCACGCTCAAGTTCTGTTTGTTTGTCTTGTTTGTTTCTCAATAAAACAATTATTTTTATCTTCAAAGTGGTAGGCATGTTGTGTAAATCAAATTACACAACCCCCCCCCCCCCCCAAAATCCATTTTAGTTCCAGGTTGTAAGGCAGCAAAATAGGAAAAATGCCAAGGGGGGTGAATACTTTCGCAAGCCACTGTATGTTAGAAATATTATTCCAGTATTCGCTTTAGAATGTGTTCGAGTTTCTGCGGGAAAGCCTGTTGAAACAAGACATTCCTCTGGTTAACATTGGAGAGGGAGAGCTGGATGTCAATGTTTTCTGTGGTGGTGGCATAGGGGTTGGTAACGTTCTCTAGTTGCGCCGTGATTGACTCAGTGTTCTGTCACTCATGGGGACACTACTTCACCGCAAAATCTACGGGGAGTTCTGCCTTAGGGTTACATTAGAAGTGCCCATCCAAGAAGGCTCAAGGTCATCGGCCACAGATAAAGTTAAGTCAAATCACGTTATATCTACCATAGCTTTGATTGGACTGATCATGTCAACATCATACTTTCAAAATCTTTGCTAACAAGCTAGCAGTCAGCATCATGAATTAAGTCGACAATCTACTGGCAAATTCTTTTCAATCCTTGTCATATGAAGAGAGATAATTAAGAGAAATTATAGATCAAACGTATCAGTTCTCATCAGCCGTTGGACATGAACATTACATAAGTTGGATATCGCTAATTCAACAATTAGTTTTGCATGCCAGCATAGCCACTACACAACACTAAACAAATCATTAATTGCATTATAACGGCGACAAGCGGCGCCCACAAACTGTTTGGGCTTACATAAAGCTGTCCAGCAGCAGAGCTTTCTTTCCAGCACAATGGAGTGAATACTTACCTCCGCTACACATAGCTATCAGCGGAGCCTTGTCTGGCAGCAAAACCTCGTTTACTGCCTCTCAAGGATCGGACCCTTTTTTTCAATTTGCCTAAAATGACATACCCAAATCTAACTGCCTGTAGCTCAGGCCCTGAAGCAAGGATATGCATTTTCTTGGTACCATTTGAAAGGAAATATTTTAAAGTTTGTGGAAATGTGAAATCAATGTAGGAGAATATAGTACAATAGATCTGGTAAAAGAAAATACAAAGAAAAAAACAACCGTTCTTTTTTATTTTTTTTGTACCATCAACTTTGAAATGCAAGAGAAAGGCCATAATGTATTAATCCAGCCCAGGTGCAATTTAGATTTTGGCCACTAGATGGCAGCAGTGTATGTGCAAAGTTTTAGACTGATCCAATGAACCCTTGCATTTATGTTCAAAATGTTTTATCAAGACTGCCCAAATGTGCCATTTTTTAAAATTAATAACGTTCATGTTCAAAACTGTGCACTCTCCTCAAATAATAGCATGGTATTATTTCACTGTAATAGCTACTGTAAATTGGACAGTGCAGTTAGATTAACAATAATTTACACTTTCTGCCAATATCAGATATGTCTATGTCCTGGGAAATGTTCTTGTTACTTACAACCTCATGCTAATCGCATTAGCCTACATTAGCTCAATCGTCCCGTAGGGGACCCACCAATCCTGAAGAAGTTTTAAACATAGGTGACATGGCTGACTATATCTCCCTGGCATATTACATAATTTATGCAGCAGCATATAAAACATTTTTGTACTCACCTTGTTGTGCGTGGCGGTCCTTCGTTGGCAAATTTTGTCATCAAGGAAAAAGGTTTACAATTCCGAGTTGGATGATCATTTAAAACTTAGGTCAGTTAGGATCACCACTTTATTTTAAGAATGTGAAATGTCAGAATAATAGTAGAGAGAATGATTTATTTCAGCTTTTATTTCTTTCATCACATTCCCAGTGGGTCAGAAGTTTACATACACTCAATTAGTATTTGGTAGCATTGCCTTTGAATTGTTTAACTTGGGTCAAACGTTTCGGGTAGCCTTCCACAAGCTTCCCACAATAAGTTGGGTGAATTTGGCCCATTACTCCTGACAGAGCTGGTGTAACTCAGTCAGGATTGTAGGCCTCCTGCTCGCACACGCTTTTTCAGTTCTACCCACAAATTTTCTATAGGATTGAAGCCATTTTTCCACAACTTTGGAAGTATGCTTGGGGTCATTGTCCATTTGGAAGACCCATTTGTGACCAAGCTTTAACTTCCTGACTGATGTCTTGAGATTTTGCTTCAATATATCCCCGTACTTTTCATCCTCTATTTGTGAATTGCACCAGTCCCTCCTGCAGCAAAGCACCCCCACAACATGATGCTGCCACCCTCGTGCTTCACGGTTGGGATGGTGTTCTTCGGCTTGAAAGCATCCCCCTTTTTCCTCCAAACATAACGATGGGCATTATGGCCAAACAGTTCTATTTTTGTTTCATCAGACCAGAGGACACTTCTCCAAAAAGTACGGTCTTTGTCCCCATGTGCAGTTGCAAACCAAAGTCTTGCTTTTGTATGGCAGTGTTTTGGAGCAGTGGCTTCTTCCTTGCTGAGCGGCCTTTCAGGTTATGTCGATATAGGACTCGTTTTACTGTGGATATAGATACTTTCGTACCTGTTTCCTTCAGCATCTTCACAAGGTCCTTTGCTGTTGTTCTGGGATTGATTTGCACTTTTCGCACCAAAGTACGTTCATCTCTAGGAGACAGAACGCATCTCCTTCCTGAGCGGTATGACGGCTGCGTGGTCCCATGGTGTTTATACTTGCGTAGTATTTATTGTATAGATGAACGCGGTACCTTCAGGCATTTGGAAATTGCTACCAAGGATGAACCAGACTTGTGTAGGTCTACACTATTTTTTCTGAGGTCTTGGCGGATATCTTTTGATTTTCCCATGATGTCAAGCAAAGAGGCACTGAGTTTGAAGGTAGGCCTTGAAATACATTGTCACGCCCTGACCTTAGAGAGACTTTTTATTCTCTATTTGGTTAGGTCAGGGTGTGACTAGGGTGGGCAATCTGTTGTATTTTCTATGTTGACCTGGTATGGTTCCCAATCAGAGGCAGCTGTCTGTCGTTGTCTCTGATTGGGTATCATACTTAGGCAGCCTTTTTTCCACCTTAGTTTGTGGGATCTGTATTTTGTATAGTTGCTGTGTACCCTGCAGAACTTTATGTTAGTTTTGTATTTTGTTGTTTTTTCGAGGTTCATTTTAAATAAAGTAAGATGTTCGTCTACCACGCTGCACCTTGGTCTCCTCATTCAAACGACGGACGTAACATACATCCACAGGTACACTTCCAATTGACTCAAATGATGTCAATTAGCCTATCAGAAACTTCTAAAGCCATGACAGCATTTTCTGGAATTTTTCAAGCTGTTTAAAGGCACAGTCAACTTAGTGTGTGTAAACTTCTGACCCACTGGAATTGTGATACAGTGAAATAATCTGTCTGTAAACAATTGTTGAAAAAATTACTTGCCTCATTGTCACGCCCTGGCCTTTGTTTTCTTTATTATTTTAGTTAGGTCAGGGTGTGACATGGGGGATGTTTGTGTGTTTTTGTCCCGTCTAGGGTGTTTGTATTGTCTAGGGGGTGTCTGTAGAGTTCATGGGGTTGTGTTCATTGTAGGTGTTTATGTAAGTCTATGGTTGCCTAGATTGGTTCTCAATTAGAGACAGCTGTCTATCGTTGTCTCTGATTGGGAGCCATATTTAGGCAGCTATAGTCATTAGGTAGGTTGTGGGTGATTGTCTATGTGTAAGTTGCCAGTGTCTGCACTTATTGTTTGTATAGCTTCACGTTCGTCTGTTTGTTGTTTTGATTAGTTTGTATAGTGTTCGTTTCGTTTTTGTCTTCATTAAAGAAGTATGTATTGTTATCACGCTGCGCCTTGGTCCTCCTCACTTAAATGTTACGACGAACGTGACAGAATCACCCACCAACCATGGACCAAGCAGCGTGGTAAGCGGCAGCAGCAACAGGAGCAGCGATCGCAGGACTTATGGAATTGGGAGGAAATTCTGGACAGCGGAGGACACTGGGCACAACTGGGAAAATATTGCCGCCCTCGTGAAGAGCTGGAGGCAGCTACAGCCGAGAGGCGGTGGTATGAGGAGGCAGCACGGAAGCGAGGCTAGAAGCCTGAGAGTCAGCCCCAAAAATGTCTTGGGGGTGGGGGCTAAAAGGGAGTGTGGCGAAGTCAGGTAGGAAACCTGCGCCAACTCCCCGTGCTTACCGTGGAGAGTGAGAGTACGGGCAGACACTGTGTTATGCGGAGGAGCGCACGGTGTCTCCTGTAGGTGTGCTTAGCCCGGTGCGGTACATTCCAGCTCCACGTATCGGCCGGGCTAGAGTGGGCATCGAGCCAGGTGCCATGAAGCCGGCTCAACGTATCTGGCCTCCAGTACGTCTCCTCGGGCCGGTGTACATGGCACCAGCCTTACGCATGGTGTCCCCGGTTTGCCAGCACAGCCCAGTGCAGGCTATTCCACCTCGCCGCATTGGCCTGGCTACGGGGAGCATTAAACCAGGTAAGGTTGGGCAGGCTCGGTGCTTAAGAGCTCTTGTACGCCTTCACGGTCCGGTATATCCAGCGCCACCTCCTCGCCCCAGCCCAGTACCACCAGTGCCTACACCACGCACCAGGCTTCCAGTGTGTCTCCAGAGCCCTGTTCCTCCTCCACGCACTCGCGCTGTGGTGCGTGTCTCCAGCCCGGTACCACCAGTTCCAGCACCACGCACCAGGCCTACTGTGCGCCTCAGCCGGCCAGAGTCTGCCGTCTGCCCAGCGCCGTCTGCGCTGTCCGTCTGCCCAGCGTCGTTTGAGCTGCCTGCCTGCCCAGCGCCATCTGAGCTGCCCGTCTGCCCAGCGCCATTTGAGCTGTCCGTCTGCCCAGCGCCATCTGAGCCGTCCGTCTGTCCCGAGCCGTCAGAGCCGCCCGTCTGTCCCGTGCCGTCAGAGCCGTCCGTCAGTCAGGAGCCGCTAGAGCCGTCCTTCAGTCAGGAGCCGCCAGAGCCGTCCGTCAGTCAGGAGCCGCCAGAGCCGCCCGCCAGACAGTAGACGCCAGTCAGGAGCTGCCAGAGCCGCCCGCCAGTCAGGAGCTGCCAGAACCGCCCGCCAGTCAGGAGCTGCTAGAGCCGCCCGCCAGTCAGGAGCTGCCAGAGTCGCCCGCCAGTCAGGAGCTGCCAGAGCCGCCCGCCAGTCAGGAGCTGCCAGAGCCGCCCGCCAGTCAGGAGCTGCCAGAGCCTCCCGCCAGTCAGGAGCCGCCCGCCAGTCAGGAGCCGCCGGCCAGTCAGGAGCCGCCGGCCAGTCAGGAGCCGCCGGCCAGTCAGGAACCGCCCGCCAGTCAGGAGCCGCCCGCCAGTCAGGAGCCGCCCGCCAGTCAGGAGCCGCCCGCCAGTCAGGAGCCGCCCGCCAGTCAGGAGCCGCCCTCCAGTCAGGAGCCGCCCGCCAGTCATGAGCCGCCCGCCAGTCATGAGCCGCCCTCCAGTCATGAGCCGCCCTCCAGTCATGAGCCGCCCTCCAGTCATGAGCCGCCCTCCAGTCATGAGCCGCCCTCCAGTCCGGAGCCGCCCTTCAGTCCGGAGCCGCCCTTCAGTCCGGAGCCGCCCCTCAGTCCGGAGTTGCCCCTCAGTCCGGAGCTACCACTCAGTCCGGAGCTGCCCCTCCATCCAGTGGCGCCCTCCACGATGGTCTTCAGTCCGGGACTCGCTGCAAGGGTCCTCGTTCCTGGGAGGCCACCTAAGCGGGTGTTGACTATGGTGGAGTGGGGTCCACGTCCCGCACCCGAGCCACCGCCGTAGGAAGGCCCACCCGGACCCTCCTCTTCTGTGTCAGGTTTTGCGGCCGGAGTCCGCACCTTTTGGGGGAGGGGGGGGGGGGTACTGTCACGCCCTGGCCTTAGTTATCTTTGTTTTTTAGAAGCCTTTTTAGATATTTAGAAGCCTTTTTTAACCTTGAATATATTTGGTTATTATTATTATTTTTATTATGATCCCCATTAGCTGTTGCAAAAGCAGCTGCTACTCTTCCTGGGGTCCACACAACAAATGAAACATGACATAATACAGAACATTAATAGACAAGAACAACTCAAGGACAGAATTACAAATATTTTTTAAAGGCACACGTAGCCTAAATGTCAATGCATACAAACTATCTAGGTCAAATAGGGGAGAGGCGTTGTGCCATGAGGTGTTGCTTTATCTGTTTTTTTAAAACCAGGTTTACTGTTCGTTTGAGCAATATGAGACGGGTGGAGTTCCATGCAATAATGGCTCTATATAAAACTGTACTTTTTCTTGAATTTGTTCTGTATTTGGGGACTGTGAAAATACCCCTGGTGGGGGGGGGGTGGGGGGGGGCTTGCACTTCCTGTGCAAGCTCAGCAACAAAATAGTGATCAAATTAATATCCGACATCTATATGTAATAAGGTATGTATCTATGTAAAGTATTTTTGTCAGTAATGTATTTTTCATTATATGTTGGACCCCAGAAGACTAGGGGACATTGCCGTCGCCTAATGGGGATCCCAATAAAATCTAAATTTTCTTCCATTACACACTGATGGACAGAAATTCTCTTCCATGGACAGACATTCTCTTCATTTCACACTGATAGCAGATGAATTTACAAAATGTTTGTGTTGACTTTCCACCTGGACAAGACAAGACCAGAATTAACTACAAGCTTGATTTGTCTTTTAATGTTTAGGCAAACTGTCAGGGTTGTGTGCGGAGAATATTCGGAGTCAAGCGCAGGACACAGGTGTTGAGCGAAACCACAGTGTTTACTCAAAAATAAGGCAAAATTCCACAAATGGAAATATTCAAATACATACACGTATAAACCACAACCACTAACGCACAAACAATCACGGACAAAACAGAAATGAAAGCCAGAGGATAAATAGGGAACATGATGGGGGGAATTTAAACCAGGTGTGTTTAATACAGACAAAACGAAACTGAAAAATGGATCATGGTGACTAGAAAGCCGGTGACCTCGACCGCCGAACACCACCCGAACAAGGAGAAGGGCCGTCTTCGGCGGAAGTCGTGACACAAACTCATTGTCATCCAGATCTGTTGAGCAAAATGTTGGTGTAAAGATGCTTGAGGGTGTTCAAGAATAGGCCTACTAGTGAGCTGGAGGGGCTGCTGCCTGTGTGCTGATGCACAGGGCCCGCTGTCTGTATGCTGATTTCCTGATACCACGGCCTGCTGTCTGTGCGTGTGGTAGGCAGTGCTAGCAGCACTCAGTGCTCTTTCATCCTCTGAGAAAAGCTGTAATCATAACGGACTGGGCCTGGCGCTTCTTCCCAAGGTGTAATACAGGGCAATTAGTGTAACGGTTCTCTAATTCCTCCTCCTCCTCGGACGAGGAGAGGAGAGAGGGATCGGAAGACCAATGTGCAGCGAGGTATGATGACATTATTTATTTACAGAAAAGACGAAAACACGAACTTCACTATAAATGATACAAAATAACAAACGACGTAGACTGACCTAAACATGAGAACTTACATAGACACGAAGAACGCATGAACAGGAACAGACTACATACACACCGAAACAGTCCCGTGTGGTACGAAATAACATACAGACACGGAAGACAACCACCCACAAACAAACAGTGTGAAAACACCTACCTTAATATGGCTCTCAATCAGAGGAAATGAAAACCACCTGCCTCTAATTGAGAGCCATATCAGGTCACCCTTAAACCAACATAGAAACAGAAAACATAGACTGCCCACACAAACTCACGTCCTGACCAGCTAACACATACACAAACTAACAGAAAACAGGTCAGGAACGTGACATAACCCCCCCCTCAAGGTGCGTACTCCGAACGCACCACCAAAAGTCTAGGGGAGGGTCTGGGTGGGCATCTGACCATGGTGGTGGCTCCGGCTCCGGACGCTGTCCCAATCCCACCATAATAAATCCCCGCTTCTGTGTCTTCCTCAAGGTGGCGACCCTCGCCACCGACCTTGGACTGGGAACCCTAGACATGGGTCCCGCTGGATTTAGGGGCCGCCCCGGACTGAGGGACGGCAGCTCCGGACTGAGGGACAACACGGACTGGCTGGCGGATCCTGGCTGGCTGGCTCTGGCGGATCCTGGCTGGATGACGGCTCTGGCGGATCCTGGCTGGATGACGGCTCTGGCTGGTCATGGCTCGCTGACGGCTCTGGCTGGTCATGGCTCGCTGACGGCTCTGAAGGCTGGTCCTGGCTGGACGGCTCTGAAGGCTGATCCGGTCTGGCGGAAGGCTCTGGCTGATCCGGTCTGGCGGAAGGCTCTGGCTGATCCGGTCTGGCGGAAGGCTCTGGCTGATCCGGTCTGGCGGAAGGCTCTGGCTGATCCGGTCTGGCGGAAGGCTCTGGCTGATCCGGTCTGGCGGAAGGCTCTGGCTGATCCTGTCTGGCGGAAGGCTCTGGCGGCTCCTGTCTGGCGGACGGCTCTAGCGGCTCCTGTCTGGCGGACGGCTCTGTAGGCTCTTGGCAGACGGGCGGCTTTGCAGGCTCATGGCAGACGGGCAGCTTTGCAGGCTCATGGCAGACGGGCAGTTCAGGCGCCATTGGGCAGACGGGCAGTTCAGGCGCCGCTGGGCAGACGGGCAGTTCAGGCGCCGCTGGGCAGACGGGCAGTTCAGGCGCCGCTGGGCAGACGGGCAGTTCAGGCACCGCTGGGCAGACGGGCACACCTGTAGGGAGGAGACGGAGAGACAGCCTGGTGCGTGGGGCTGCCACAGGACCCACCAGGCTGGAGAGACCTACAGGAGGCTTGATGTTAAAAGGCACCTGAAGGACCGGGCTGTGGGGGAGCACTGGAGCTCTGGTGCGCAGCCTTGGCACCACTCCCCCAGGCTGGCATACTACTCCAGCCCGTACCCTCCAGAGTGCAGGCACAGGTTGAACCGGGCTGTGGATGAGCACTGGAGATCTAGTGCCTACTACGCGCACTTCTCCCTTAGGCTCCACTCCCACATTTGCCCGGTACGAGCGGAGCGTAGGCATAGGACGCACTGCACCCTCCCAGCGCCCCGGAGACACAGCACGCAGAGCCGGTGCAGGATACCCTGGACCGAAACTGCGTACCGGAGACCAGACGCGCTGAGCAGGCACAATACGCCCCGGCTGGATGCCCACACTCACTTGACACATTCGGGGGGCTGCCCTATAGCGCACCAGGCTATGGGCACGCACTGGCGACACCGTGCGCTTAACCGCATAACACGGTGCCTGACCAGTGACGCGTTGCTTATAATAAGCACGAGGTCTGCTACCTGGCTTAGCCACACTCCTCTCTAGCCCCCCCAAAAAAAATTCTGGGGTTGCCTCTCGTACCTGTCCCGCTGCCGTGCTGCCTCCTCATATCGCCGCCGCTCAGCACTCGCTTCCTCCAGCTCAGCTTTGGGGCGGCGATACTCCCCAGCCTGTGCCCAGGGTCCTTCTCCATTCAAGATCTCCTCCCATGTCCATGAATCCTGGGATTTCTGCGGTTGCTTTCGCTGCCCTTTTCCCTGCTGCTTGGTTCTGCTTAGCATAAACATAAATTCATCCTCACAGTCTTTTACTGAGGAAAGATGGAGGAAAGATGGAGAGGGATGGATGGAGACTTTAGAGAGAGGGAAGGATGGAGAAGGGCACTGGGAAGAAGAGTTTACTGTAGTGCTCACGTGTGTGTCTGTGTGTGTGTGCAGGTTGGTGCATGCAGTGTGTGTGTGTGTGTGTGTGTGTGTGTGTGTGTGTGTGTGTGTGTGTGTGTGTGTGTGTGTGTGTGTGTGTCTGCATGAAGCATGCTCTATACTGCTAGATCTCCTGTAAATCAATTCTTTGTACAGGACTACAAAATGTACAAAGCTGTATGGTCATGCAGTGTTGAATGATGTGATGTATGTCCATTGTGTAGAAAACTTGAAACAATTGTACTTATTTATGTAATATTTAGTGCATCTCTTCTAGTGTGTTCGGGTGTTCAAAAGCTTTCTCAGGTAACATGGACTGTTGTGTTGGAGATGTATGTCTCTCTATAAGTGGTGGACTGGAGTGGAGTAATGGGAAAAAGCAGAGGTAAATGTCTCTCTGTATCATGGTTGGGCACTGTAATAATGTGTGAGGACATGAACATCTCTGGGGAGGAAACTTATACACAAACTACAGAGTGTTTCTTAACAGACTATCATGTAAAACGGAGGGAAAACACAGGGGGATTGCTTTGGTGGATCCTTCCCCAAACATGGAAGGGCCTTGAATATTAGGGATATAGGGATCCTTTAAGTAGTTTATTCTAGTGAAACTGTCTCCTCTCTCTCTCTATCCCAGAAGGAATCCCCTTTACTCCCCTGTATCTATCTCAGGCGATGGATGTAGTGTGTAGCCTACCTGAGGGAATAGGTAGGTCATTCTGTGTATAAGCGTTAGCATCTCTAGCTACTGTTCGTCACCATATCTCTCCACTGTCAGAGCTAGTGTATTTCCAGAGGCCCTGTGAATGGTGGCAGCTAATTTATAAGTCATTTGTAGTTTTAAAAGAGTAAAGGCTTAGTCTTTGTGAGCTCCTTTCAGCAACGCGTCCATTAAGCTCCAATGACAGCACCTCCTCTCCTCGCCTGCTCTGGTTACAGCAGCTCTTTATCACTCTATCACTCAGTTTCATATTCAAGGATCCAGTGGTTCGAACCGGTTCAGGGAACAGAAACGGAACCTGGAACGAAAATGATCCATACTGTTCCGAAACAGAAACGTTCTTTTTAAAAGCATGGGAACTGCTTAATAACATTATTTTACGTTCCAGGCATTTTTCTAGTCCCACAAAAAAATGCAACAAAGCTCCTGTGCAAAGTCCTGACTCAGTCAAGTTAGCTAGAGAAGAATGGTTAAGCTTGTTAGCTAGCTAGCTCAAAGGATATTAAATGTTCCTCCATAGAAGCCAGTCCTCCTAGGTATAATTCTGTGGACCTAATTCAGATAATGCATGTCATAACAAGATGCCCAGTGCTTCAAGCCTCCTCCTCAACCCTCTCTATCTCTCTCCCCACTCGCAAAATGTCAGTCGCATCTTGCGCCATAGGCCACACTTGTCTGTCCATCACGCATGTAAAAACTAGCTTGCCTGCTCTATCTGCACTAATTTGTGAAGTAATTGAATGAGCTAAATGTAACTGTGGATTTCACAGGTTACAAAAGGAACAGAAAGGAACAACATAAACCTGGAAAAAAGGGTGGTTCTGTTCAGAATTTTTGTTCCAACCTATGTCACTCACAGACCTCCTTTCTCTCTCTCTCTCTCCCTCCTCTCTCAATTGGCCAATTTGTCTGTGTAATCCTCTATGGTTTTAGTCTTTGACGTATCAGAGTAGCGCTAGCCCCCAGAGACCACACATAACCTTACATTGCAACCATCATCAGACAAGAAGGCCTCTCTGGTCCTCGTCTCTCCTCCAATGTGCCGGCTTTGTATATTGCCATCGCTGCGTTGCCATGGTGATTGTCAAACGAAGCAAGTGTTGTATTGTTTGTTTATTTATTTTGACTCCGCTAGCTGAGGGTTGTGCTGGTGCGTGTTGGGCACACGTGTTTACACACACATACACATGGTGGTGCAGTTTCGATGGCTAGGCAGTGATGCTGTATCCAACACCAGAAGGCAGCTCACCTCAATCAAATAATAACCCTCCTCTGCTCTCCCTTCTCCCTAGCAGCCATCTGCTCTGTATGATGGACACACACACACACACACACACACACATGCTTAGACACATCACACACTTAGACAAACACGAATTCAGACAGATGCAGACACACACACACAGAAGTGCCAACTGTTGTTGTGTTATTTTGTTAGTCTTGGCTCCAATCAAATCAAGGTTTATTCGTCATATTCACAGTATACAGCGGGGTGTAAACGGTACATTGTTTACTTGCGAGCTCTCCTCTTGACAGTGCAGTGAAAATATCAACAACAATGAAAAAGGGAGGGAGGGTCAGTGCAGATCGGACAGTTTGTGGTTGTGTTATCACTGCGTCACGCTCACTGTGTGGGACGGAGACTCACTCTACCTCGCACATCAACTCTCCCACACGCACCACATACACACGCTCTCTCGCTTTCCCATATAATCTCCTTGAATTCTCAGTGCCAAGTTATTTCCACCAAGGCATTGCCTTACTCTCAGAGAACTGTCTCATGCCCAAATGAGAGTACCTTTGCCCTTACCTAGGCAGGCCTAGATACCGTTGCCTCCAGTTTACTGTACACTGGATATATTAGATTTACTGTGCCAGCATAATCCTACTCTGCACACCTAGAACCCTGAGCAGAATTGAGTTACTGTTGGCTCTCGATAAAGTTACAATATCACTTCTCCCAGCCAGTCACTGCAATGGGACTGGAGTAAGTGATGTATACGAAAGCTCTTCAGATGATGTGGAGATTCTCCTGGATCTATCAAAGTCAGTTAAGAACAAATTCTTATTTACAATGACAGCCTATGAATAGTGGGTTAACTGCCTTGTTCAGGGGCAGAACAACAGATTTTTACCTTCTCAGCTTCTCAGGATTCGATCTTGCAACCTTGTGGTTACTGGCCCAACGCTCTAACCATTAGGCGACCTGCCGCCCTGTGGCCGCACTTTGTAGAAGTTGCCTGTAGGCACAGATCTAGGATTAGTTTCCCCTTTCTGAATCTTAATCCTAACCATTCGGCAGGGGAAGCACGAAGCTGATCTTAGATCAGTGTCTATGAGAAGCTTTATCCTTATAGGCTAGTGTAAGTGCCGGTCCTTGTGGGCCTGAAGAGCCCCCTGGTGTTTAGTCTTGGCATGCTTTCTCCAGTGACTGCTAATGGGCGAGCCATTACTACAGTGGTTCCCAAAGAGAGAGCCCCAGAACATACAGCGTAATGCTACAATGTGAGCAGTAATATTGGGTTGGTCACAAGACAGTCTGAAAGGCCTCAGATGGTTCACAGTGCATGAAAGTTTGAAACCCCTAAACCATACAGCCCCCTGTACATGACGTCACATAAAGTGCTACAGAAACCATCCAGCGGGTGTGGTTGGGTTGGGTTGGGTTATCCCCATACTTTACAAGGTGCTTTGAGACCTTGGGTGAAAATGCTGTGTGAATGCAGTCCATTATTTGTTATTACCCATTCCTGTAGTAAGTGTATCTCTCCCTCGCTTGCCGTGCCTTTGTGTTAGGTTAATAGTTACACATTTTACACAGATTCACATGAAGATGTTTTTTTCAGTCATTGTATTTGAAGGGTTCCTGTACACTACTTCCAGTATATCTGACACACTTTGTCCATTTCTTTCTCTTCCCCCCCCCCCCCCTCTCTTTCTTTTTAATGCAATTACTGGTCTTTTAGGGCTGTCCTTTGTCAGAGTGGTGTTTTTAGCGGTGAGATGCTAACATATTCTTCGTAGCCACTTTAACTGGCAGAATAAAATTGCCTATAGGGTTAGTACTTAACGTACAGTAGAGACCTCTTGCTCTTCCCCTTATCTCTTACCCTGATTTCCCCTTTGTCTCTCTGTTTCACTCACTCTCATCTGTCTGTCTTATTCTTTCTTACTCTGGGTTACAGTTCTCATTTCTTTCTTTCTTTCTCAGTGCCCTCAGCACTAGTGTCGGCTCTTTATAAAGATTCTCATGTACTAGCCTGTCTATGTGTCTCTCTGTGCTTTACAATGGAACAAGTGAACAGTTCAAATTTCTCTGGTGAGGGCTAGCCATGACACACATTAATGCTACCTACCTTGGAGCCCTATAGTGGCTTGCAAAAGTATTCACCCCCTTGGAATTTTGTTGCAATTTTTTGGAGGGTTTGTATCATTTGATTTACACAACATGCCTACCACTTTGAAGATGCAAAATATGTTTTATTGTGAAACAAACAAGAAATAACACGAAAAAACTAACTTCAGCGTGCATAACTATTCACCCCCCCCCCAAAGTCAATACTTTGTAGAGCCACCTTTTGCAGCAATTGCAGCTGCAAGTCTCTTGGGGTATGTCTCCATAAGCTTGGCACATCTAGCCACTGGGATTGTTACCCATTCTTCAAGGCAAAACAGCTCCAGCTCCTTCAAGTTGGATGGGTTCCACTGGTGTACAGCACTCTAAGTCATACCACAGATTCTCAATTGGATTGAGGTCTGGGATTTGACTAAGCCATTCCAAGACATTGAAATGTTTCCCCTTAAACCACTCGAGTGTTGCTTTAGCAGTATGCTTAGGGTCATTGTCCTGCTGGAAGGTGAACCTCCATCCCAGTCTCAAATCTCTGGAAGACAAACAGGTTTCCCTCAAGAATTTCCCTGTATTTAGCGCCATCCATCATTCCTTAAATTCTGACCAGTTTCCCAGTCCCTGCCGATGAAAAACATCCCCACAGCATGATGCTGCCACCACCATGATGCTGCCACCACCATACTTCACTGTGGGGATGGTATTCTATGGTTTGTGCCAGACATAGCGTTTTCCTTGATGGACAAAAAGCTACATTTTTGTCTCAACTGACCAGAGTACCTTCTTCCATATGCTTGGGGACTCTCCCACATGCTTTTTGGCGAACACCAAACGTGTTTGCTTATTCTTTTCTTTAAGCAATGGCTTTTTTCTGGCCACTCTTCTGTAAAGCCCAGCTCTGTGGAGTGTACAGCTTAAAGTGGTCCTATGGACAGATACACAAATCTCCGCTGTGGAGCTTTGCAGCTCCTTCAGGGTCATCTTTGGTCTCTTTGATGCCTCTCTGATTAATGCCCTCCTTGCCTGGTCCGTGAGTTTTGGTGGGCGGCCCTCTCTTGGCAGGTTTGTTGTGGTGCCATATTCTTTCCATTTATTAATAATGGACTTAATGGTGCTCCGTGGGATGTTCAAAATTTCAGATATTTTTTTATAACTCAGCCCTGATCTGTACCTCTCCATAACTATGTCCCTGACCTGTTTGGCACGCTCCTTGGTCTTCATGGTGCAGCTTGCTTGGTGGTGTTGCAGACTCTGGGGCCTTTCAGAACAGGTGTGTATATATACTGAGATCATGTGACACTTAAATCAAGTCCACCTGTGTGCAATCTAACTAATTATGTGACTTCTGAAGGTAATTGGTTGCACCAGATCTTATTTAGGGGCTTCAAAGCAAAGGGGGTGAATACATATGCACGCATAACCTTTTAGTGTTTTATTTTTTAGAATTTTGTTTTTTAAATTTCACTTCACCAATTTGGAATATTTTGTGCATGTCCATTACATGAACTCCAAAGAAATATTCATTTAAATTACAGGTTGTAATGCAACAAAATAGGAAAAACACCAAGGGGGATGAATACATTTGCAAGGCACTGTAGAGTTTTAGTATATGACTGCTAGAAAGGCACAGTGCTATATATCATTTTAATAAACATGAAATACTAAGCATATATGTCTTTGCTTTGGTCATATGACCCGAGGTATTGTTTGTCCCATAGATGCTTGTGATTTACAAATATTAAACGCACATTGAGGAAATGTACCACATCATGTGTCTAATGTATCTCTATATCTAATGGTGTATCCTTTAGAGATATGTAGCAGAATTAGTACAGAGTGTATGTCAGGAATAACTCTAGAGTTGTCTTAGAGGTTCATTCTCTGTACAGTATGTACAGTCCCACATCCATCATGACACACTTCTGTGCTCTTAGCGCCTGCTGTAGCGTGTTGTCTCTGTGTCGTCATACAGAATAGACCCACAGCTGGTCATGACTGGTCACCTGTTGCCTTCCATCCTGTTAAACACTATTGTATCAGGCTAAATAATCCTCTCTCTAAGGATGGACGTCAGGAGGACAGACACACTGGAGAAACTGTGGGCTCTTCTTCACACACATCCAAATGCGCACACACACACACACACACACACACACTGTTAAACTTCCCGTACTTTAGAAGCGTTCACTAGTCAGCGTTTTCTATTTTATAATTTTTTGTAGGGGGGTGGGGGGGTGGGTGTGGCCAATAGCACAGTCTCCACTGCTTCAAAATTAATATAGGGGAAACACTGCTAATGCTTTCATGAAAAGAGAAACAAAAGCCTGTGAATGTAGATGTGAGTTTGACAGGTAACTATCACACTCCTCCTCCCATTGTAGGGAGCATGGAGGGTCAGCCACTGTCCACCGACGAGCCCTGATCCCCGTATCACAGTCCCGGCTCAACATTGATTATTCATGCCTGTGTGCTGTCATGTGCAGTGCCCACTGGATCTCATTAATTGGTGAGCGAGGGAGAGGGAAAGCGATAGAGAGATGGAGAGGCAGAGATGCTGAACGATCTGAGAGGGAAGCAGTGCAGAAGAGAAAGAGAGAGAGAGAGTGGAGAGAGGGGGCTGTAGCCAGAAGATAAGACTGGAGACTGGATATATCTGTGCTGTAGCCAGAGGATAAGACTGGAGACTGGATATCTCTGTTGTGCTGCTGTGCTGTGGTCTCTCTCACTGGTAGCACGCTATACACCGCTAGCTAGCCTGCTACATGAGACCGAAGAGGAATACCAGGCTTTCTACTGTACCTACTCCTCATCTCCAATCTCTCTACCATTGCTACATCTTTTCTTGGACCTACCTTGGACCTTCGTCTAAGCCCCAGCCATGACCACCTACTACCATAATCACGAGTACTGCTGCGGAAGCCCTGAGGGTTGCAGTCTCAGCCCAGGAAAGGTGGTCTCCGGGCAGGGTAGGTTGCCTGGGAACCAGGCCCTGGGGAACCAGAACCAGCCCCGGGTTCAACACACCCAACAGAGGCTCCAGCAGACCCAGAGCCAGCTGGGTCTGATCCACAGACCGCAACAACACCACCAACAACAGCAGATCCAGCTCCAACAGCAGCTCCAGCAACCACAGATGCAGATTCAACACCCCCAACAGCTACAGTTTCAGCTACAGCACCAACAACAGCCACAGATTCATCACCACCAGCAGCTCCAACAGCAGGCATTACAACACGACCAACAACAACAGATACACCACCATCAACTACAACAACAACAGCAGCAGCTACAGCGCCAGCAGCATCATCATCACCACTACCACAATCATCCTCACCAGATGGAGCAGACACCCAACACCCCTCCTTTGAAACTCCACCCGCTGCTCTTGCAACCGCTCCCCCTACAGAGCCCCCAGAGAAACTATAGCTCCTGCACGCTGCCCGCCTACATGTCTAAGAGCCGGGTCAAGTTCACCAACCTGAGGGACAGCGTAAGGAAGAGTCCTACCAAGAGCAAGGCCAAGGTCCGGGCCACACACAGGCAGAGTGGCTGGTGGACCGATGACACCCCATGGGCCACACTGTCACTGGAGAAACCACCCCAGGTATGTGTGTGTGCACAGGGGACCAAGGTGGTAGAAGCCCTGTAGGTACACTACCGTTCGGAAGTTTGGGGTTACTTAGAAACGTCCTTGTTTTTGAAAGAAAAGCACATTTTTTGTCCATTAAAATAACATCAAATTGATCAGAAATACAGTGCAAACATTGTTAATGTTGAAAATGACTATCGTAGCTGGAAATGGCAGATTTTTTATGGAATATCTACATAGGCGTACAGAGGCCCATTATCAGCAACCATCACTCCTGTTCCAATGAAAAGCTGTGTTAGCTAATCCAAGTTTATAATTTTAACAGGCTAATTGATCATAGGAAAACCCTTTTGTCATTCTCTAGACTAGTTGAGTATCTGGAGCATCAGCATTTGTTGGTTCGATTACAGGCTCAACATGGCCAGAAACAAAGAACTTTCTTCTGAAACTCGGCAGTCTATTCTTGTTCAGAGAAATGAAGGCTATTCTATACGAGAAATTGCCAAGAAACGGAAGATCTCATACAATGCTGTGTACTACTCCCTTCACAGAACAGCGCAAACTGGCTCTAACCAGAATAGGAAGAGTAAAGGGAGGTCCCGGTGCACAACTGAGCAAGAGGACAAGTACATTAGTGTCTAGTTTGAGAAACAGACTCCTCACAAGTCCTCAACTGGCAGCTGCATTAAATAGTACCCGCAAAACACCAGTCTCAACGTCAACAGTGAAGAGGCGACTCTGGGATGCTGGCCTTCTAGACAGAGTTGCAAAGAAATAGCCATATCTCAGACTGGCCCATAAAAATATAATATTAAGATAGGCAAAATAATACAGAAAAATAAGTGCGATCTCTGACGAGAGACATGCTCTCCTCCATCTTGCGTTACAAACACTAAACTTGTCCGTTCAGTAGCGTGGCAAGACAACGTACTGAAATACGTCACATTATAAATACGGCTTGAGTCACGCTTGCAACATCTTTACGTATGAGTGGTTCTGGGAATCAAACCCACAATTCTGGAGTTGCAAGCACCATGCTCTACCAACCGAGCCATGCAGGACCACTCATTAACCACAATATGAGAGTGATGCATCACCGCTGCATATAAACTATGAGGTGTTGCTATACACGGAGTATACCAAACATTAGGAACACCTTCCTAATATTGAGTTTCTCCTCAGATCAGCCTCAATTCGCCGGGGCAAGGACTCTACAAGGTACCGAAAGCACTCCACAGGGATGATGGCCCACGTTGACTCCAATGCTTTCCACAGTTGTGTTAAGTTTGTTGGGTGTCCTTTGGGTGGTGAACCATTCTTGATACACATCGGAAACTGTCGAGGGGGAAAAACCCAGCAGCGTTGCAGTTCTTGACCCAAACCGGTGTGCATGGCACCTACTACTATACCTCGTTCATAGGCACTTACATTTTATGTCTTGCCCATTCGCCCTCTGAATGGCACACATACACAATCCATGTCTCAATTGTCTCAAGGCTTAAAAACCTTCTTTGACCTGTCTCCTCCCCTTCATCTACATTGACTGAAATGGATTTACCAAGTGGCATCAATAAGGGATCATAGCTTTCACCTGGAGTCACCTGGTTAGTCTATTTTATCAAATGTTTTGTATACTCAGTGTATCACTTGAGCTAGAAGTTTCCTTCAATTACATATCTAGAGTGGGTGGAGGGCAGGGGGTGTGTGTGTCAGTATCAGGGGCAACCTCTGTCTATCCCAGTTTAAGCGTTACTGAAGTCCTTCCAGTCTGTAAACCAGATCTTAAATGGAAGTTAATAATGGAGATTAATGGACCATCAGCTAGGTTTGTGTTCTCGTACAAGGCACTTAAATGTGAAGTTCAGTTCAACTTGTTTTGGATGTTGTGTTTAAAGTGTCTCCCCCCCTTTCTCTCAGGGGGCCCTGGGCTCTCAGCATTAGGAATCTGCTGAGCAATAGTAAAAGAGTAATGCTATGTGTGTGTGCGTATGTGATGTGTGTGTGTGTACTGTGCATATGTGTTTGTGTGTGTCTGTCTGTCTACAAATCAAATGTCATTTGTCACATACACATGGTTAGCAGATGTTAATGCGAGTGTAGCGAAATGCTTGTGCTTCTAGTTCCGACCGTGCAGTAATATCTAACAAGGAATCTAACAATTTCACAACAACTACCTTATACACACAAGTGTAAAGGAATGAATAAGAATATATTCATAAAAATATATGGATGAGCGATGGCGGAACGGCATAGGCAAGATGCAGTAGATGGTATAGAGTACACTATATACACATGAGATTAGTGATGTAGGGTATGTAAACATTATATAAAATGGCATTGTTTAAAGTGGCTAGTGATACATTTATTGCATCCAATTTTTTATTATTAAAGTGGCTAGAGATTGAGTCTGTTGGCAGCAGTCACTCAATGCTAGTGATGGCTGTTTAACAGTCTGATGGCCTTGAGATAGAAGCTGTTTTTCAGTCTCTCGGTCCCAGCTTTGATGCACCTGTACTGACCTCGCCTTCTGGATGATAGCGGGGTGAACAGGCAGTGGCTCGGGTGGTTGTTGTCCTTGATGACCTTTTTGGCCTTCCTGTGACATCGGGGGTGTAGGTGTCCTGGAGGGCAGGTAGTTTGCCCCCGGTGATGCGTTGTGCAGACCTCACTACCCTCTGGAGAGCCTTACGGTTCTTATAAATCGACAGGATGCTCTCGATTGTGCATCTGTAAACGTTTGAGTGTTTTTGGTGACAAGCCAAATTTCTTCAGCCTCCTGAGATTGAAGAGGCGCTGCTGCGCCTTCTTCACCACGCTGTCTGTGTGGGTGGACCATTTCAGTTTGTCCGTGATGTGTATGCCGAGGAACTCAAAACTTTACACCTTCTCCACTACTGTCCCGTCGATGTAGATAGGGGGATGCTCCATCTGCTGTTTCCTGAAGTGCACGATCATCTCCTTTGTTTTGTTGACATGGAGTGTGGTGTCAGGAAAATAACCTCACACTCAGAGGGCCCTCACCTCCTCCCTGTAGGCCGTCTCGTCGTTGTTGGTAATCAAGCCCACCACTGTAGTGTTGTCTGCAAACTTGATGATTGAGTTGGAGGCGTGCATGGCCACGCAGTCATGGGTGAACAGGGAGTACAGGAGAAGGCTGAGAACACACCCTTGTGGGGCCCCAGTGTTGAGGATCAGCTGGGTGGAGATGTTGTTTCCTACCCTCACCACCTGGGGGCGGCCTGTCACGAAGTCCAGAACCCAGTTGCACAGGGCGGGGTCGAGACCCAGGGTCTCGAGCTTAATGACGAGTTTGGAGGGTACTATGGTGTTAAATGCTGAGCTGTAGTCAATGAACAGCATTCTTACATAGGTATTCCTCTTGTCCAGATGGGTTAGGGCAGTGTGATTGCGATTGCGTCGTCTGTGGACCTATTGGTTCCGGAAAGCAAATTGGAGTGGGTCTAGGGTGTCAGGTAGGGTGGAGGTGATATGGTCCTTGACTAGTCTCTCAAAGCACTTCATGATGATGGAAGTGAGTGCTAGTGTGTGTGTGCGTTCAGTACACCACTAAGCTCCACTCATCATCATTATATACCACCGTCATGCTGGGTTATAGCTAAAGCACGGTCACTTTTGTCAATGGAGCCAACTGGCAGATCAGATTAACATTCGGTCCACTGGGGAAAACTGTCAATGAGTTTGATTTACATTTTGAGGTTGGAGAGGAGCACGTGTTAGCTCTGTGGATGGAACGGCCATGTGTCTCATATAGAGGGGTTGCAGTTGTGTCTGAAATCGCCTAGAAACTACACAAGGGGCCATGTTGGAATACCAGAGTCTTACTGGTGGAAGAATAGCACAGCCCGTTTGCGATGATGGAAAAAATATGTTTCAAATCTCTCTGATCCAGAAAAAAGAGTGATATTCGAAAACGTACAGATCCGTACAACATAGCTAAAACGGAATGGTCCCAAAATGTGGATTTGTATCCATTTGTTAGCTACTGTAACATTGTTAACTTACAGGCATACCATTTTTTTAATTTCTGGATGGGTGAGACAAGTGAGGGTGACAATCCGAAATGGGATCCATATCTTGGCAGCTGGGGTAAGTGTATTTGACATACATTGCCGTCGGAAAGTATTCATACCCCTCGACTTTTTCCACATTTTGTTACGTTACAGCTTTATTCTAAAATGGATTAAATACAAAGAAATCCTCCGAAATCTACACACAATACCCCATAATGAGAAACTCCACAAATACAGGTGTGGCAAGCCTGTAGCGTCATAGTCAAGAAGACTCAAGGGTGTAGTCGCTGCCAAAGGTGCTTCAACAAAGTACTGAGGAAAGGGTCTATCGATGCACTTATTAATGAAGCCGGTGTCTGATGTGGTAAATTCCACAATGTTCCAGTCTGTGCTAGTAAAACAGTCCTGTAGCTTAGCATCTGCTTCATCGGACCACTTCTGTATTGATCTGGTACTTCCTGTTTGAGTTTTTGCTTGTGAGCAGAATGATAGAGTTATGGTCAGATTTGACAAATGGAGGCCGAGGGAGAGCTATGTATGCATCTCTGTGTGTGGAGTAAAGTTAATCTAGAGTTTTTTTCCACCTCTAGTTGCACACTTGACATGCTGGTAGAAATGAGGTTAAACAGATTTCAGTTTTCCTGCATTAAAATCACCGGCCATTAGGAGCGCTGCCTCTAGGTGAGCATTTTCTTGTTTGCTGATAGCCCTCTACAGCTTGTTGAGTGCGGTCTTAGTGCCAGCATCGGTTTTTGGTGGTAAATAGACAGCTACGAGAAATATAGATGAAAACTCTCTTGGTAAATGATATGATCTACAGCTTATCACAAGGTATTCTAACTAAGGTGAGCAGAACCTTGAGGCTTCCTTAATATTACATATCGCGCATCAGTTGTTGTTGACAAAGAGGCACACACCCCCTCCCCGGAGCTTACACAATGCCACCGTTCTGTCCTGCCGATTATATAGAAAATCCCGCTAGATTTATGTTTACCATGTCCTTGTTCAGCCACGACACCAATGCACGTCTGAGAAAGATAGGATATTACAGTTCTTCAGATCGATAGGATAGTCTCAAACGGAAGTCATCCAGTGATTGCACGTTCGCCAATTTAACGGAGGGGTAGAGGCGATTTATCCACTCTCCAACATAGTCTCCTCAGGTATCTCGCACGCTGTCCTCTATAGCACCGTCTCCTCCTCCTTCGAGTGTCGGGAATTTCTATTTCCTCTAGCGCCCTTCTACCCCGAAGTGAGCAAATTCAACGCTGCAGCCACTGTATGGGGTTTCTCCCATAAAAAACTTGCACAAGCTCAGTAGCAGAGCATGACGACCTGCTCTCATGAGAACTTAGAAATGATGAAGTCGGGTGTATTCATCAACAAGCAGTAGGCCGACCCTTAATTGGTGCCAGTCCAGTTGGACTTGTCAGTTGGGATTGCTGTGGAATCAGCTGTGCGGGAATCAAATGTCCTTTCTGACAGAGGGAAGATCCTGTCGAACCAGGAGACGAGCATGGAGGAGTGAAATGTCTGGAAGCAGGAGATGATGGGATCCTTACCTTAAAAAAAACACACACACACACACACACACACACACACACACACACACACACACACACACACACACACACACACACACACACACACACACACACACACACACACACACACACACACACACATACTACTGCTACATTCAATGCCAGATGAACACATGCACCGCCTTGTATGCAGACTATGTTGTTTGGACTGATGCTGACATTTATATGGAAAGAATAGAGAGATGCTGAATTCTTTGAGAGGAATGCACTGATTGCTGACCACATTTAAAAAAACAAATATTTCACCTTGATTAGGCAAGGCAATTCAGTTAAGAACAAATTCTTATTTACAATGACGGCCTACCCCAGCCAAACATGGACGGCGCTGGGCCATTGTGCGCCACCCTATGGGACTCCCATAGCGTCTTGGTCCGATTGGTCCGTCTTGGTCCGATTATTTATACAACGCTCATGACAGTCATCTATGCACTTAAATAGTGAATGGAGGAGTGCTGAGTACCAGGCAGTTAGCAAGTTTGGTAGGCTACTAATTACCATCAGCTGCATCAGAGCTTGCAGAAGCCTAATTACCGTGACTAAATGGTCATGTAGAATTTGACGGCCTTCCTGACTTGTGACCGCCGGTGTGGCGGTCATATGGTCTTTGCAACAGCCCTAGTCACGACAAGGTTCTTTGCACTCTGGTAAAGGGGACACCGTGGAGTTGTCAACTGTTATGGAGAGGTCTTGGAGTGGGCAGGCCTTCCCCGGGACGAAAAGCAGCTCTGTTTTGTCAGAGTTGAGCTTGAGGTGGTGGGCCGACATCAAAGCTGAGATGTCTGACAGGCATGCAGAGATGCGTGTCGCCACCTGACTTTCAGAAGGGAGGAAGGTGACGAGTAGTTAAGTGACATCCACATAGCAATGATAGAGACCATGTAAGTATATGACTTGGTGTATAGAGAGAAGAGGAGAGGGACTGGAATTGAGCCCTGAGGGACACCAGTAGTGAGAGCACGTGGTGCAAACACAGATCCTGCCAGATAGGATGCAATCCAAGAGTGTTCAGAGCCTCAGACACCCAGCTCTGAGAGGGTGGGGGCAGGAACGGATGGTTCACGATGCCAAAGGCAGTGGATAGAACTAGGAATATGAGAACAGAGGAGAGAGAGTCAGCTTTGGCAGTGTGGAGAGCCTCCATGACACAGAGAAGAGCAGTCTCGGTTGAGTGACCCATCTTGAAGCCTGACTGGTTAGGGTCAAGAAGATCGTTCTGAGAAAGATAACGAGAGAGTTATCTTGAGTATTTCGGAAATACAATAATGATGGGATGCTAGTCTGTAGTTGTTGACATTAGAGTGGTCAATTGTTCATCTGAAGAGAGGGGAGAAAGAGTTCAAGGCATAGGGTAGGTCTGTGTGAGTGGGACTAGTGGACTCAATAGGCTGAGTGAATGAGGAGCGGATGTAGTCAGCCTTCTTCTCAAAGTGGTTGACAAAGTTGTCCGCAGAGAGGGAGGGGGAGGGGTGGAGGATTAAGGAGGGAGGATCTTACTAGGGAAATGGAGGCAGAAGCTTGAAATTTAAAGTGACACAAAGTGGCTTTAGCACTGGATACAGAGGAAGAGAAGGTAAGCTGCCCGCAGCCCTGTTCTGTAAGCTCGCAATGAGTCATTCAGCCATGGAGCATGAGGGGAGGGACGACCCGGCCGGGAGGAAAGGGGAGAGTGCGAGTCATAGGATACGGAAAGGGAGGAGAGTAATGTTGAAGAGGCAGAATCAGGAGACAGGAGGGAGAATGATTTAGCAGAAGGGAGAGATGAATGGATAGAAGAGGAGAGAGTAGTGGGGGAGAGAGAACAAAGATTGTGACAGCGCACATGACCATCTGGGTAGGGGCTGATTGGCTAGGGTTGGAGGAGAGGGAGAGGGAAAAGGAAACAAAGTAGTGATCAGAGACCTGGAAGGGGGTTGTAGTGAGATTAGTAGGAGAACAGCCTCTAGAAAAGATGAGGTCAATTGTATTGCCTGCCTTGTGAGTGAGAGGAGACTGGGAAAAGGTGAGGTCAGAAGAGGCAAGGATGTTCACATCGTTCTTAGTACTCGGTCAGTAACACAGTAGTAAATACTCACTGAATCCTCGGTCGCACAGAACAACACACCAAATCCCCCAAATCTTATCAATGGATGCACTTTGATAGCCTCTCTGATGATGGGTGGTTCGGCCCATTCTTCTCTCTCTCCATTTTCTCCTCTCATCCCCCTCTCCATAATCTACGCACACATTTGAGCCCTCAGCAGCTGCCACTAGACAATCCAGACAATCCTCCCTCACTACCACATTATCATCACTCAGAACATTATCATATTTTCTCTCTCTCTCTCAATTTCTCTCTTTCAATTTCTCTCACCTGTTCTCTCTCTCACTCACCCACTCATTCAATCTCTCGATTCCTCTCTCTCTCTCTCTCTCTCTCACCCACTCTCTTTCTATCTCTCTCTCTCCATCTCTTCCTCTCTCCCTTCTTGCCCTTCATCATGTGATGTGTTGTGTGTAGTTGTGTATTCTGCCTGTGTGTCTATATATGCTGTACCCTGACCCTCGACCTCCATTGCCATTGTTTGGCAGCCAGATGTGGTGGTCCCGCCCCCCGTACCCATAATCCCTGTGATCCTTATACCAGCTGAGACCATTCCTGACATCTCTCCACCCTTCTCTCCACCCGCACCCTGGTCACCCATGTCACAGGTCATACTCTCTTCTTTTTTTCCCTCCTCTTTTCTGTTACTGTTTTTTTTTTTTTTTTTACACCCCTCCCATTTGGCTTCTGTTTTGGTGGGGGTGGTTGGGTTTGAAGGATGAGTGTTTCTGGAGAGATATTCAGCTTCGGGTGGTTGTTTTTACCTCCAGACCTGTAGGAGAGATCAGGCCAGTGAAGCGCCAGGAGGAGTTGTCTGTTATTAAGGCTGTAGTTGGGGGTGTTTGGGTCGACGCCATAGCTGTAGGCTTCAAGCTTCAGGAGTTCGGCACAACAGAACACCATGTCATGTCGCATATGGACCCATTCTGCCGTGATAATCTCTAGCCGATGCTTTCAAAATGTTCTACCAAAACATGCGGAGAGTAAGTGATTATTTTGTCTCACAAATTTTTTGGGGGGGGGCTTCGCCAAATGTATTTATTTTTTGTTGTTGCTGTGTGAAGGTTTTGCAACATACTACCAGGGTAATCGCGAGGTGAAAAAAAATGTATTTTTTCACTAAATATTTTGAAAACCAAAACTGAGTTAATTTTTGTTTTCTGTTACAGGCAAACCCACCTCCAGTGGTTGTCAACACAGACAGTTTGGACACGCCCCCATACGTAAGTCTGCATTTCTTTACGCACGCACAGAAAAACACTGAACTGAAATTAGCCACAAATAAATGTATGTAGTTCTGTCCTTGAGCTGTTATTGTCTATTGCTGTTCTGTATTATGTCAATCTGTATTATGTTTCATGTTTTGTGTGGACCCCAGGAAGAGTAGCTGCTGCTTTTGCAACAGCTAATGGGGATGCTAATAAAATACCAAAACCAAATAGTTATTAGAGAACTGTTATGTTACCATGTAATGTTGACGATGTAGGCTAAGTACCAGGAAATAATGGACTACAAATGGAGTGTAACCATCCTGTCCTTTGTTAATGAAGCACAACATAGTTGCTGTTAAAGCGAAATACCATGTCAAAGTTATAATCTATAATTGTTGCCAGCCAGAGCTAGAAATCAAAGATGCAAGCTACAGCCGTTGACTATGTCTGGTTTATCTACTTGGTGATTTGAACCTCTCTTTGTACAGTATGCAGCAACAACATTGTACTGTACAATTTACATTATTATTACTTTCTGTTACATGTTAATTACCAGGCACACTGAACCTCCCGAATGTCCAGAATAGTGTATTTATCTGGGCTGGGGAAATGCCTTCCATTGAGATTGTTTATTGAGATTACAAGCCAAATAATCATGCGTGGTCCAGTCTCTGTGCATAATTCTGCTGAGGGGAATACGGAATGTATACTCATCCCCTGTATACCCACTGCTCAATCTAATGGTCAATGAATAGCACGTATATTACAGTAACTGCAGTTCCCGATGGAGATTGCTGGTGATGTGACTATTGTATAAGAACAGGTCCTCACGATAGCAGCATGGTAATATTAACAAAGAGTTGAGGGACACGGTTGAGGTGTGAATTACAATAACCAGGGTGCCAGTTTAACACAGAGAAGGTCAATAAGGTGTGTGTGCCTGTGTGTGCGTGTGCATGCGTGTGTGTGTGCGTGCATTTCTGCGATATGACAAGATGCTTCTAAGACACCAGGGGAGTTACGGTAGCTATTGTTCTCTTCTGAGCAGGTGTTAGAGAGAGAAGGCAACTTCACTCTACTGTAGTTCAGCCATCAAGCTGGCTACTGGCTAAGGATAGTTTTTCTAACTAAATGTTGAGTTTGCTGCTACCTCCTCACAGGGAAACACCGGAAAGTGCAGACCAGCCTATGATAAGATGTAAAACCCTTGGGCGGGTTGGATATCATACCTTACATGTCAAACTGATTCTCTTTCCTCTGGTGTTACTCCTACCTGCTGGAGGATAGTTCTTTCTATAGTCCTGTGCCCAGAGATTCCATTCTGTCTCAGTGCACGGGCGTACCTAGTGTTGAATGCTTGACTTCGTCTCAGCAGCCTAGTGAGTGACTGAGTTCAGTAGTGTTGCTTACACTGACTGTCTTGTTCATCTGTTTCCCTAGGACTCTGGTGACAGCATCAGAGGCCTCGTTTAAAAAAACGTTGAGTTGACATTCATAAAAACTGAACTTGAACAGAGAATTTGCTTAGCTTCCCGCAAACTTCAGACCATGCATACGCACAGTTTCTAGTGGTTGAAGTATTGCATTGCAAGCAGGTAAGTAGGCTAGTATTTTGTGCAAATAGACAGGAATGCATTTGGTATTTAAAGGCCTTGGAGTCCCATCAGGGAGCTTAAAGCCTGGGTTACAGGATCACACTCAAATAGCCCAAATCATGGACAGGGCCTTGTGTAACACTTTGGCATGCTGGGGTTGGTTGGGAGATTAATTGTTGGGTGTTCATTTATTTTCCTATTGCAACTGTTATTTAGGAACTCTAAACCTCTAATCCCTCCACAGCACTGTCTGTGTGTATTATTTTATCCCTAACGTTGTTATTCAACCAAACTGATTGAAAGAAAAAGTGGAAAAGGAAGTTTCTACTACACCAAATGTCTCTAATTGATCCTAATTTGGAGCCTATATGGCTACCCTGGCAGAGAGAGAGGGAGCAAGAGAGTGAGAGAGAAAAACAGAGCAATGTTTCTGAGATTGACCCTAATTTGGGGCCTGTATGGCTACCCTGAGCGAGCGAGGAAGGCATTAGAAAGAGAAGGGGGGGTTGTAAAGGGGAAGGGGGTACCTCGTCAGTTGTCCAACTGAATGTATTCAACTGAGATGTGTCTTCCGCATTTAACCCAACCACTCTGAATCAGAGAGGTGCGGGGGGCTGTCTTTATCGACATCCACGTCTTCGGTGCCCTGGGACAGTGGGTTAACTGCCTTGCTCAGGGGCAGAAGGACAGTATTTTAAGTTGTCAGCTTGGGGGTTCGATCCAGCAACCTTCCGGTTAGTGGCCCAATGCTCTAAAGACACTTACTATAAAGGTGCATCTGGGTCTATAAGGGCACAGGGCGAGACCCAGATGCATACACGAGAAGCAGATGGTTCGAGTCTCTGATATTTATTATGATCCAAGGGGCAGGCAAGAGAATGGTCGTGGACAGGCAAAAGATCATAACAAGGTCAGAGTCCAGGAGGTACAGAGTGGCAGGCAGGCTCAAGGTCAGGGCAGGCAGTATGGTCAGGCAGGCAGGTTCAGAGTCAAGGCAGGCAAGGGTCAAGACCGGGAGGACTAGCAAAAGATAGATAAGAGAAAGCAGGCGCACGGAAAAACACGCTGTTTGACAAGACAAGACGGACGGGCAACAAATAAACAGGGAACACTGGAATAAATACCCAGGGACTAATGAGGGAAATGGGTAACACCTGGAGGTGGGTGGAGACAATCACAAAGACAGGTGAAACAGATCAGGGCGTGACAGGGTCATTCTCACGAAAATTCTCAAGTGTCATTTTTTACTAAATTTTACTAAGATTAGGATTTGTACTTATCCATTTCTTAATTATTATTATGTTTTTTTGATCAGATATTATACATGTTAACCCAATTTCTTCAACTACCAACGCAAAAATTAGCGTTACTGCAACAATTTTCAACAACATAATGAACAAATAAATTGTTGACATTACGCCACGAATGAAAAGGCCTGAGTAAAAAATGTAATATTTAAAATGTAATAGAAAAACTAATTAATATTTATTCATAATTTATCTCATTACCATAACACAACCTTTAAAACATTTTTTTTGTCACATTCACTTGTGTATACATGTTGTTTATTTTATTTATCTACACATATTTGGATAAAGAACAAAGGTCACACTACTAGATTAAGCTCAAATGCGTTTTCTTTTAATATTTCTTAAATATTGGTGCATTACGGTAATGATAAACAGGTTTCGGAGATGAGACTGCATGTTTCGGTAATGAGTGTTGCATAGTTTGCCATTTAAAAACTGTACTGATCTCTATCAGAGATTCAGTATCCCAACAAATCATCAAAGTGTGCAATTTATTACTCCCAAATGATTTGTGGCTTGAAGTAAGTTAAATGGGGTTTATACACCCCATATTTCATGACAAACCCTACTTAATCAAATAACCGTTTTACAAAAAATCTATACAATAGGTTTAAGAAGTGTTCTTAGTAATTAAATAAAGTTACCAGCACAGCACACCCATTGACTATATATTAGAATTATCGTATTATCATCACCAAAATGAAGGCTCTCATTACCGAAATTGACCTAAAAAGAACATAGTAATGAGAAATGTGTGTTTCGGTAATGAGAGGCCCTTAGCTCAATCTGCAGACAGCCATTATTATTATTATTATCATTATTATTCAACTGAGACTGCTCTTCTCTGTGTCACGGAGGTGCTCCGCACTGCTAAAGCTAACTCTCTCTCCTCTGCTCTCATCCTTCTAGACCTATCGGCTGCCTTTGATACTGTGAACCATCAGATCCTCCTCTCCACCCTCTCTGAGCTGGGCATCTCCGGCGCGGCCCACGCTTGGATTGCGTCCTACCTGACAGGTCGCTCCTACCAGGTGGCGTGGCGAGAATCTGTCTCCGCACCACGTGCTCTCTCCACTGGTGTCCCCCAGGGCTCTGTTCTAGGCCCTCTCCTATTCTCGCTATACACCAAGTCACTTGGCTCTGTCATATCCTCACATGGTCTCTCCTATCATTGCTATGCAGACGACACACAATTAATCTTCTCCTTTCCCCCCTCTGATAACCAGGTGGTGAATCGCATCTCTGCATGTCTGGCAGACATATCAGTGTGGATGACGGATCACCACCTCAAGCTGAACCTCGGCAAGACGGAGCTGCTCTTCCTCCCGGGGAAGGACTGCCCGTTCCATGATCTCGCCATCACGGTTGACAACTCCATTGTGTCCTCCTCCCAGAGTGCTAAGAACCTTGGCGTGATCCTGGACAACACCCTGTCGTTCTCAACTAACATCAAGGCGGTGACCCGTTCCTGTAGGTTCATGCTCTACAACATTCGCAGAGTACGACCCTGCCTCACGCAGGAAGCGGCGCAGGTCCTAATCCAGGCACTTGTCATCTCCCGTCTGGATTACTGCAACTCGCTGTTGGCTGGGCTCCCTGCCTGTGCCATTAAACCCCTACAACTCATCCAGAACGCCGCAGCCCGTCTGGTGTTCAACTTTCCCAAGTTCTCTCACGTCACCCCGCTCCTCCGCTCTCTCCACTGGCTTCCAGTTGAAGCTCGCATCCGCTACAAGACCATGGTGCTTGCCTACGGAGCTGTGAGGGGAACGGCACCTCCGTACCTTCAGGCTCTGATCAGGCCCTACACCCAAACAAGGGCACTGCGTTCATCCACCTCTGGCCTGCTCGCCTCCCTACCTCTGAGGAAGTACAGTTCCCGCTCAGCCCAGTCAAAACTGTTCGCTGCTCTGGCACCCCAATGGTGGAACAAACTCCCTCACGACGCCAGGTCAGCGGAGTCAATCACCACCTTCCGGAGACACCTGAAACCCCACCTCTTTAAGGAATACCTAGGATAGGATAAAGTAATCCTTCTAACCCCCCTCCCCCCTAAAAGATTTAGATGCACTATTGTAAAGTGGTTGTTCCACTGGATATCATAAGGTGAATGCACCAATTTGTAAGTCGCTCTGGATAAGAGCGTCTGCTAAATGACTTAAATGTAATGTAAATGTAATTATATTATAGGTGACCGTTTTAATACTCATCATTGCATCCTGTATCAAAAGGTTGGCTGGTCCTCATTAAAGTCCCGTTGATCACTTCACTATTCCCTTTTTGTTTACAAAGCTCTACTACACAAGCTTCCGACTTACCTAACTTCATCGTTGAAGAATAAAAACATAACTTACCAAACCCGTTCACAGGGTTGGTTATCTCTTGAGGTTCCTCGGGTCTCCACCGAATTAGCTAAATCTGTTTTCAGTTTTAATGAGCCTCACTGCTGGAACAATTTGCAGAACTCATCACAATTAGATGTTGTGGTGTCGCCTAGGCAGTTTAGGGTGTTAATTAAGGAGCCATAGTAGTAGCTGAGGACTATAACAGTTTAAAAAAAATGTGTTTTGTGTTGACTGCTGTTTAACATTGTATTGGTTGTTGTATTGTTGTGATCAGGGCACCCTTTTTTTTTTTTTTTTTTTTTTTCACCTTTATTTAACCAGGTAGGCAAATTGAGAACACGTTCTCATTTACAATTGCGACCTGGCCAAGATAAAGCAAAGCAGTTCGACACATACAACAACACATAGTTACACATGGAGTAAAACAAACATACAGTCAATAATACAGTGAAAAATAAGTCTATATACAATATGAGCAAGTGAGGTGAGATAAGGGAGGTGAAGGCAAACAAAATATATATATAAATAAATAAAAATATAAAAAGGCCATGGTGGCGAAGTAAATACAATATAGCAAGTAAAGAATAACACTGGAATGGTTGGTTTGCAGTGAATGAAGGTGCAAAGTAGAGATAGAAATAATGGGGTGCAAAGGAGCAAAATAAATAAATACAGTAGGTAAAGAGGTAGTTGTTTGGGCTAAATTATAGATGGGCTATGTACAGGTGCAGTAATCTATGAGCTGCTCTGACAGCTGGTGCTTAAAGCTAGTGAGGGAGATAAGTGTTTCCAGTTTCAGAGATTTTTGTAGTTCGTTCCAGTCATTGGCAGCAGAGAACTGGAAGGAGAGGCGGCCAAAGGAAGAATTGGTTTTGGGGGTGACCAGAGAGATATACCTGCTGGAGCGCGTGCTACGGGTGGGCGTTGCTATGGTGACCAGCGAGCTGAGATAAGGGAGGACTTTACCTAGCAGGGTCTTGTAGATGACCTGGAGCCAGTGGGTTTGGCGACGAGTGTGAAGCGAGGGCCAGCCAACGAGAGCGTAAAGGTCGCAGTGGTGGGTAGTATATGGGGCTTTGGTGACAAAACGGATGGCACTGTGATAGACTGCATCCATTTTATTGAGTAGGGTTTTGGAGGCTATTTTGTAAATGACATCACAGAAGTCGAGGATTGGTAGGATGGTCAGTTTTACAAGGGTATGTTTGGCAGCATGAGTGAAGGATGCTTTGTTGCGGAATAGGAAGCCAATTCTAGATTTAACTTTGGATTGGAGATGCTTGATGTGAGTCTGGAAGGAGAGTTTACAGTCTAACCAGACACCTAGGTATTTGTAGTTGTCCACATATTCTAAGTCAGAGCCGTCCAGAGTAGTGATGCTGGACAGGCGGGCAGGTGCAGGCAGCGATCGGTTGAAGAGCATGCATTTAGTTTTACTTGTATTTAAGAGCAATTGGAGGCCACGGAAGGAGAGTTGTATGGCATTGAAGCTCGCCTGGAGGGTTGTTAACACAGTGTCAAGAGAAGGGCCAGAAGTATACAGAATAGTGTCGTCTGCGTAGAGGTGGATCAGAGACTCACCAGCAGCAAGAGCGACATCATTGATGTATACAGAGAAGAGAGTCGGTCCAAGAATTGAACCCTGTGGCACCCCCATAGAGACTGCCAGAGGTCCGGACAACAGACCCTCCGATTTGACACACTGAACTCGATCAGAGAAGTAGTTGGTGAACCAGGCGAGGCAATCATTAGAGAAACCAAGGCTGTCGAGTCCCTTGGGAATGGGACCATGGTCTTATTCCCCTGAATAAATAAATAATAGTATGAGTCAGCAAACAATTGACCACATCACTAAAGCGCATTCATGCCTCCATGTAATGGTTCTGACTTTTTCCCAAATAGAGCTTTTTAGCCTTTTCTGCTTTTTAGTCATTTTAGTCATTTTAGCCCTCAACACATGGGGGTGTTGAGAATTAGAACCTCATTCTGAAGGCATATAAGCGAATACATTAACTTAACTTTTGGTCATCTAAGAACTACTACTCTAGATGATGCATGATGGGTGAATAAAACTCAATTTAATTACTGATTTTTACGTAATACATGTAATACTAATGTAAACTTCAACTAGAATAAAAAAATGTATGATTTACGGACCAACTGCAACAACATATTCTGTGTTTTTTTCAAATAGGTTTTTCTAACTTAAAGTTAAATTGTATAACGTGACCAAAGAATTTAATCCGGACGCATTTCGGTAATGAGAATTTGGGGTAAAAATGAACAAGAATCAGGCGATAATTATACATGTATTTAAAATAAGACTTAACATCTTAGTCTTCAGAATGATAGATTTATGCAAATGCATAAATAACTCAATTTGCCACAAACTATGTTTAAAACTGGTTTCATAAGAATCCCCAATCTCCTGCTGCCTCAGTCAAGACACATACTCTCGTGTTACATTTGAAGTCGGAAGTTTACATACACTTATGTTGGAGTCATTAAAACTTGTTTTTGTTAAACAATCTATAGTTTTTGCAAGTCGGTTAGGACATCTACTTTTATAATTCACTGTATCACAATTCCAGTAGGTCAGAAGTTTACATACACTAAGTTGACTGTGCCTTTAAACAGCTTGGAGAATTCCAGAAAATTATGTCATGGCTTTAGTAGCTTCTGATAGGCTAATTGAAATCATTTGAGTCAATTGGAGGTGTACCTGTGGATGGATTTCAAGGCCTACCTTCAAACTCAGTGCCTTTTTGCTTGACATCATGGGAAAATCAAAAGAAATCAGCCAAGACCTCAGAAAAAAATGGTATACCTCCACAAGTCTGGTTCATCCTTGGGAGCAATTTCCAAACGCCTGAATATACCATGTTCATCTGTACAAACAATAGTACCCAAGTATAAACACCATGGGACCACGTAGCCGTCATACCGCTCAGGAAGGAGACGCATTCTGTCTCCTAGAGATGAACGTACTTTGGTGCGAAAAGTGCAAATCAATCCCAGAACAACAGCAAAGGACATTGTGAAGATGCTGGAGGAAACAGGCACAAAAGTATCTATATCCACAGTAAAACGAATCCTGTATCGACATAACCTGAAAGGCCGCTCAGCAAGGAAGAAGCCACTGCTCCAAAACGGTCAAATTGTGAATGAGAGACTAATGAAGTGTGTACAGCCTGCACAAAAAAAACAAAGCAGAGCTCATGCCCTTTAAGCGACTTTTTTCAAATCATCATTAGTCTCATCATCCAGTCTTACAATGTATTAAAAATCTAAACATATAGACCAATGTTTGTAGAACAACTAAAGTTACATTAACCTGTCTAAGATTGGGGTTCCGCTAGCGGAAATTGCAAGGTGCCAAATACAAATCAACAGAAATCTCATAAATCAAATTTGTCAAACATACAAGTATTAGGCACCATTTTAAAGATAAAATTCTCGTTAATCCAGCCACAGTGTCTGATTTCAAAAATGCTTTACAGCGAAAGCTCCACAAACGATTATGTTAGGTCACCACCAAGTCACAGAAAAACCCAGCCATTTTTCCCGCCAAAGAGAGGAGTCACAAAAAGCACAAATCGAGATAAAATGAATCACTAACCTTTGATCTTCATCAGATGACACTCATGGGACTTCATGTTACACAATACATGTATGTTTTGTTCGATAAAGTGATATTTATATCCAGAAATCTCATTTTACATTGGTGTGTTATGTTCAGTAGTTCAAAAACAGGCTATGATTTTGCAGAGAGCCACATGAATTCACAGAAATACTCATTATAACTGCAACCGCTGTGTCAGATTTCAAAAAAACTTTACGGAAAAAGCATAATCTGAAAACGGCGCTCAGAACCCAAACCAGCCAAAATAAATATCCGCCATGTTGCACCGTCAACATTAGTCTGAAATAGCACCTACCTTTGATGATCTTCATCAGAATGCACTCCCAGGAATCGCAGTTCCACAATAATGTTTGTTTTGTTCGATAATGTCCATCATTTATGTCCATTTATGTCAAAATAGCTTCTTTTGTTAGGGCGTTTGGTAAACAAGTCCAAAAGCGCGTTCAGGTCCAGTCGGACGAAAAGTTCAAAAAGTTATATTACAGGTCGAAGAAACTTGTCAAACTAAGTATAGAATCAATCTTTAGGATGTTTTTTATCATAAATGTTAAATAATGTTCCAACCGGAGAATTCCATTGTCTGTAGAAAAGCAATGGAACGAGAGATACCTCTCATGTGAACGTGCGTGACTGAGAACGAGGCTGCAGGCATACCCCTTAGTCAAACAGCTCCCATCCGGCGCCCCTTCACATGAGAAGCCTGAAACAACGTTCTAAAGACGGTTGACATCTAGTGGAAGCCTTAGGAAGTGCACCATAACCCATATCCCACTGTGAATTCGATAGGGGCTGAGTTCAAAAACTACAAACCTCAGATTTCCCACTTCCTGTTTGGATTTTTTCTCAGGTTTTTGCCTGCTATATGAGTTCTGTTATACTCACAGATATCATTCAAACAGTTTTGACTTCAGAGTGTTTTCTATCCAATACTACTAATAATATGCATATATTAGCATCTGGGACTGAGTAGGAGGCAGTTCACTCTGGGCACGCTATTCATCCAAAAGTGAAAATGCTGCCCCCTATCCCAATAAATCTAAATTAAGCATATAGGAATACCTATTTATTTGTTAACCGCTCAACACAGAATAGCCTCGTGTGCACTCCCTCCATCGTTTGCAGAAAATATTTATATTTTGTTCAGCTTTGTTCAATTGTATTCTTCATGCTATAAAATAATGCCACGGAATTGTAAGCAGATCTTGTCTGCTAAATGAACTAGTGTAGCCCACAGCCATTTGGCATAGCCACATCACAGGACCTAACATAATGTCACGTCTGCTGCTGCTCCTCCCCTCCGGCGTATGATGTTGCCAGAGAACTAACCACCGGTCCTGGGATTCATCATTTACGCACACCTGGCACTAATCATTACGCGCACCTGTTAATCATGATTCACACCTGGACTGCATTACTTTCATCATCTCCTTCCCTTTATATGTCACTCTCCCATGTTCACTCACCAGTTGGTATTGTCATTGTGTATCGGCGTTCTGCCTTATGTTAGTGGCGTGTTCCTGGTTCCGACTCACCGCCCCATCATTACAGAATACCCACTCAAAATATTGAAGCAGCAGAACAACTAGACGTCTCCCAGACGATTGATGAACAAGGTTACCTTCTTCGTCAACACCATGATCAGCTGGCTCAACTGGGGACGGCCATGGAGGATGTTCTCCGCAGTCTACAACATTTCAACAGTAGAGGATATTCTAGAGCCCGTCTACCCAACGAGTCAGCACACCAGCCCATCCAGCAACCCGCTCAGGTCAGCGATGCCCGTCTATCCCTCCCGGAGAAATATGACGGGAAACCATCCAAATGCCGTGGCTTCCACCTTCAGTGCTCCCTCTATTTCGCACATCAGATGAGAGCCCCCACCACCGAGATGTCTAAGGTTGCCACGGTTATTTCTCTGCTGACTGGACGGGCATTGGAATGGAAGAGAGGAGAGGATGAGCTTGAGTCTTGTGAGGGGTTCATGACTCTGTTTAAATGTATTTTGGATCATCCCGCAAAGTGCAGAGAGGGAGGTGAGCATCTGTTTCAGCTCTAGCACGCAAATCAGACACCTGCTGAGTATATGCATACCTTCCGGACAGTAGCAGTTTCCAGTGGATGGAATGAGCCGGCGCTCAGCACGTTATTTAGAAGAGGTCTGCGCGAGGAGGGCCATCCGTCTGGATAACCTGCTCCGGGAGTGTCGGCATCTTCATCACTTTTCTCCCTCCTTCGGCGAGTGTTCAGAATCAGAGGCTGAACCCATGGAGGTAGGGGTTACACACCTTCACGCGGCGGAATGGCGCGTGGACCAGTTTACATACACTCAATTAGCATTTGGTAGCATTGCCTTTAAATTGTTTAACTTGGGTCAAACGTTTCGGGTAGCCTTCCACAAGCTTCCCACAATAAGTTGGGGGAATTTTGGCCCTTTGCTCCTGACAGAGCTGGTGTAACTGAGTCAGGTTTGTAGGCCTCCTTGCACGCACACACTTTTTCAGTTCTGCCCACAAATATTCTATAAGGTTTGAGGTCAGGGCTTTGTGATGGCCACTCCAGTACCTTGACTTTGTTGTCCTTAAGCCATTTTGTCACAACTTTGGAAGTATGATTGGGGTCCATTTGGAAGACCCATTTGCGACCAAGCTTTAACTTCCTGACTGATGTCTTGAGATGTTGCTTCAATATATCCACATAATTTTCGTTCCTCGTGATGCCATCTATTTTGTGAAGTGCACCAGTCCCTCCTGCAGCAAAGCACCCACCCACAACATGATGCTGCCACCCCCATGCTTCACGATTGGGATGGTGTTCTTCGGCTTGCAAGCCTCCCCCTTTTTTCCTCCAAACATAACATTACGATGGTCATTAGTCCAGGAACGCCTCTTGGCTAACCACCTGATCGTCAAGGCGGAGCCGTGCCAATTCCCCCAGAGGACTGTCTCCTTCTTGGGCACCAAATCAGCCCGCAGGGAGTGAGGATGGAGGACAAGAAGGTAGATGTGGTGTTAATGGTTTTTGGGGTTTGCCAACTTTTACCGCCGATTCATCAGGAACTTCAGCACGCTCGCCACCCGTCTCACCTCCCTCCTCAAGGGTGGGCCTCGTAGGTTGGTTTGGTCTCCCGCAGCCAACGAGGCCTTTCGTGAGAATTGTCCTCCCGCGTGCATCTACATTCCCACAGGGATAAGGGATTGGCTGCTGACCTGGGCACACACAGCTGTTGTCGCTGGACATCCAGGTATTTCTTGCACCATCCATTCCATCACCGAGATATACTGGTGGCCCACCTTGGTGCAGGAAGTTACGCGGTATGTCAACTCCTGTTCCGAGTGTGCTCAAACTTAAGTCCCCCCAGAATGCTCAGCAGGGAAGCTCCTGCCGCTTCCCGTGCCTCAGCGACCTTGGTCCCATCTATCTATTGACTTTTTTACTGATCTTCCTCCTTCTGATGTTTTCACCACCATTCTGGTTGTAATGGATAGATTATCCGAGTCATGTCGATTCATCCCTTTTCCTGGTCTTCCCATAGCTCTCCAGGTCGTTGAGGCACTCTTCCAGCAGGTCTTCCGGCATTATGGCCTTCCGGTGACATCGTCTCGGACCGTGGTCCATAATTCGCATCCCGAATATGGCGGGCCTTCTTGGAGAAGCTCGGGGCCATGATTAGTCTCACATACGGGTATCAGCCTCAGTCTAACGGGCAGAATGAATCAGGAGCTAGGGTGGTACCTGAGGAGTCACTGGCAGGACCTGCTGGGTGAGTGGACACATTTCTTTCCTTGGGCCGAGTACACCCAGAACTCTCTACGTCACTCCTCCACTGGGTGCACGTGAGCCTCCAGAGCGCCGTCCATCGTCAGAAGGAACAGGCAGACTGTCACCTCAGTGAGACCCCTGTGTTCCATCCTGGGGATCGTGTTTGGCTCCCACTCCGCCTGCCCTGCAAGAAACTGAGCCCTTGGTTTGTGGGGCTGTTCAAGGTTCTCCGGAGGGTCAATGAGGTGACATACATACCCTCTTTTAATGTTTATTTTAATTGTACCTTTATTTAACCAGGCAGGCCAATTGAGAGCAAGTTCTCATTTACAACTGTGACCTGGCCAAGATAGAGCAAAGCAGTGCGACACAAACAACACAGTTACACATGGGATAAACAAACGTACAGTCAATAAAACAATAGAAATGTCTATGTACAGTGTGTGCAAATGCAGTATGATTAGGGAGGTATGGCAATAAATAGGCCATAGTGGCGAAATAATTACAATTTAGCATTAACACTGGATTTATAGATGTGTAGAAGATGAATGTGCAAGTAGAGACACTGGGGTGCAAAGGAGGGTGAAAAAAACTATATGGGGATGAGGTAGCTGGGTGGACTATTTACAGATGGCTAAGTACAGGTGCAACGATCGGTAAGCTGCTCTGACAGCTGATGCTTAAAGTTAGTGAGGGTGATATAAGTTTCCATCTTCAGTGATTTTTGCATTTCGTTCCAGTCATTGGCAGCAGAGAACTGGAAGGAAAGGAGGAGTTTGCTTTGGGGTTGACCAGTGAAATATACCTGCTGGAGCGCTTGCTACGGGTGAATGCTGCTATGGTAACCAGTAAGCTGAGATAAGGCGGGGCTTTACCTAGCAAAGACTTATAGATGACCTGGAGCCAGTGGATTTGGCGACGAATATGAAGCGAGGGCCAGCCAACGAGAGCATACAGGTCGCAATGGTGGGTAGTATATGGGGCTTTGGTGACAAAACGGATGGCACTGTGATAGACTACATCCAATTTGCTGAGTAGAGTGTTGGAGGCTATTAATGACATCGCCGAAGTCAAGGATCGGTAGCATGGTCAGTTTTACGAGGGTATGTTTGGCAGCATGAGTGAAGGAGGCTTTGTTGCGAAATAGGAAGCCGATTCTAGATTTAATTTTGGATTGGAGATGCTTAATGTGAGTCTGGAAGGAGAGTTTACAGTCTAACCAGACACCTAGGTATTTGTAGTTGTCCACATATTCTAAGTCAGAACCGTCCAGAGTAGTGATGCTAGATGGGTGGGCAGGTGCGGGCAGCGATCGGTTGAAGAGCATGCATTTAGTTTTGCTTGCATTTAAGAGCAGTTGGAGGCCACGGAAGGAGTGTTGTATGGCATTGAAGCTCATCTGGAGGGTTGTTAACACAGTGTCCAGAGAAGGGCCAGAAGTATACAGAATGGTGTTCTCTGCGTAGAGGTGGATCAGAGAATCACCAATACGGAGAATCACCAATACGGCTGCACAGTATTGTCTTTTATCAATGACGGTTATGATATCGTTTAGGACATTGAGCGTGGCGGAGGTGCACCCATGAGCAGCTTGGGAAACCAGATTGCAAAGCGGAGAAGGTACGGTGGGATTCGAAATGGTCGGTGATCTGTTTGTTAACTTGGCTTTCGAAGACTTTAGAAAGGCAGCGTAGGATAGTTATAATTCTGTAACAGTTTGGGTCTAGAATATCACCCCCTTTGAAGAGGGGGATGACCCCGGCAGCTTTCCAATTTTTAGAGATCTCAGACGATACGAAAGAGAGGTTGAACAGGCTAGTAATAGGGGTTGCTACAATTGCTGCGGATAACTTTAGAAAGAGAGGGTCCAGATTGTCTAGCCCAGCTGATTTGTAGGGGTCCAAATTTTGCAGCTCTTTCAGAACATCAGCTATCTGGATTTGGGTGAAGTAGAAATGGGGGAGGCTTGGGCAAGTTGCAGTGGGGGGTGCAGAGCTGTTTACCACGGTAGCGGTGGCCAGGTGGAAGCATGGCCAGCCGTAGAAAAATGTTTATTGAACTTCTTGATTATCGTAGATTTATTGGTGGTGATAGTGTTTCCTATCCTCAGTGCAGTGGGCAGCTCGGAGGAGGTGCTCTTATTCTCCATGGACTTTACAGTGTCCCGGACATTTTTGGAGTTTGTTCTACAGGATGCAAATTTCTGTTTGAAAAAGCTAGCCTTTGCTTTCCTAACTGCCTGTGTATATTCGTTCCTAACTTCCCTGAAAAGTTGCATATCGCGGGGGCTATTTGATGCTAATGCAGTACGACACAGGATGTTTTTGTGCTGGTCAAGGGCAGTCAGGTCTGGAGTGAACCAAGGGCTATATCTGTTCTTAGTTTTTTTTTCTTTGAATGGGGCATGCATATTTAAGATGGTGAGGAAAGCACTTTGAAAGAATAACCAGGCATCCTCTACTGATGGAATGAGGTCAATATCCTTCCAGGATACTCGGGCCAGGTCGATTAGAAAGGCCTGATCGCTAAAGTGTTTTAGGGAGCGTTTGGCAGTGATGAGGGGTGGTTGTTTGACCGTGGACCCATTACGGACGCAGGCAATGAGGCAGTGATTGCTGAGATCCTGGTTGAAGACAGCAGAGGTGTATTTAGAGGGCAGGTTGGTCAGGATGATATCTATGAGGGTGCCCTTGTTTACGGATTTAGGGTTTACCTTGTAGGTTCCATGATAATTTGTGTGAGATTGAGGGCATCTAGTTTAGATTGTAGGACGACCGGGGTGTTAAGCATGTCCCAGTTTAGGTCACCTAACAGTACAAATTGAAGATCGATGGGGGGCAATTCATTCACACATGGTGTCCAAGGCACAGCGGGGGGCTGAGGGGTCTATAACAAGCAGCAACAGTGAGAGACTTATTTCTGGAAAGGTGGATTTTTAAAAGTAGAAGCTCAAACTGTTTGGGCACAGACCTGGATAGCATGACAGAACTATGCAGGCTATCTCTGCAGTAGATTGCAACTCCACCCTCTTTGGCAGTTCTATCTTGGCTGAAAATGTTGTAGTTGGGGATGGAAATTTCAGAATTTTTGGTGGCCTTCCTAAGCCAGGATTCAGACATGGCTAGGACATCAGGGTTGGCGGAGTGTGCTAAAGCCGTGAATAAAACAAACTTAGGGAGGAGGCTTCGAATGTTAACATGCATGAAACCAAGGCTTTTACGGTTACAGAAGTCAGCAAATGATAGCGCCTGGGGAATAGAAGTGGAACTTGGGGCTACAGGGCCTGGGTTAACCTCTACATCTCCAGAGGAGGAGAAGGATGAGGGTACGGCTAAAGGCTATAAGAACTGGTAGTCTAGCGCGTTGGGGACAGAGAATAAATGGAGCAGATTTTTGAGCGTGGTAGAAAAGATTCAAGGCTTAATGTACAGCCATGGGTATGGTAGGATGTGAGTACAGTGGAGGTAAAACTAGGCGTTGAGTGACGATGAGAGAGGTTTCGTCTCTGGAGGGACAAGTTAAGCCAGGTGAGGTCTCTGCATTTGTGTGGGGTGGGACGAAAGAGCTATCTAAGGCATTTTGAGTGGGACAGTGAAATAAAACAGTAAAAACTAGCCAAGACAGCAGTAGACAAGGCATATTGACATTAGAAAGAGGCATAAAGCAATCACAGGTGTTGATCAGGAGAGCAAAGACAACAACGGGTAAATGGTGATGAATGGGCAGAGCGGGTCAGTTAGGTACATACAAGACCTGAGTTCGAGGCTGGGGCCGACAGGTAAACAAAATGAGGTACCGTGTTTTTGAAACAGTCCAGGAGGCATCAGCTGTGTAGCCGAGTGATCATAGGGTCAAAAGAGCAGCACTAGGTGAGTCAGGGTGCTGTACGGTAGTCACTACTTCGCTAGGCGAGCAGGGGACACAGCGTTCAGAAAAGCTAGTGGGCCGGGGCTAGTAGCTGGTTCTTCGGCGACATCGTAACAGAATAGACTATTGAGACCACATCGGGCATTCGCGTCGGCAGTCCAGCCGCGATGGATCGTGATTCACACCTGGACTCCATTACCTACATCATTTCCTCCCCTTTAAATGCCACTCTCCCATGTTCACTCACCAGTTGCTATTGTTCTTGTGTATCGGTGTCCTGCCTTATGTTAGTTGCGTGTTTTATTAAAACGTTGCAACTGCTTCCGACTCACCGCCCCATCATTACACATAAGGACAACTCCGAGTGTGCTATTCTTTTTTCTGAAATAGACTACATTTTCTTCCTATCATGCTTCTTTAGACCTGTCTAAAATAAATAATGGATTTATTGTGCAGCTGTAGGCTATATTACATGGATTTATTTGACGTTTTTGTGTTGTAGCCAGGAGATGATAAATGTGTTATGTTAATTAACGGTCAATTATCGTGAGACCGACAGTTAGTTGTTTGACAATCACCGGCTGAAATGTCGTGATTGCCACAGCCCTAGTGGTGTATAGTTGGGTTAGGGCAAGGACAGAGGCAGAGCAGTCATAGTGATGACGGTACTGTAGTTAGGCAGGGACAGAGCAGCCCTTCTGTGATCCTCTCTTACCCAACATGGCTATCACCTCTAATCCCATGGAGATTATCCCCCCCCGTGCCACACAGGAAGACAGCATTAGCGCTGTGCACTGCTCAGAAACCCCTGCCGCCTCTCTGCCTGCCTGCTACAAAACGCTGCAGTATTCCCGACAGAGCAGAGGGGATTTCACATGGATAGCCAGCCTGCGCTGCCCTTTATTAGGCTGCTACTGAGGGGTCAGCTCTGCTCTGCTCTTTTCTCACCCACCCATTGTTTGTTATAGCTAAAGTACTGCTACATACAGTACCAGTCAAAAGTTTGGACACACTTACTCATTCAAGTCAATCTTTGTTAATTTGTACTATTTTCTACACTGTAGAATAATAGTGAAGACATCAAAACAATGTAATAACACATATGGAATCATGTATTAACCCAAAAAGTGTTAAACAAATCAAAATATATTTTAGATTCTTCAAAGTAGCCACCCTTTGCCTTGATGACAGCTTTGCACACTCTTGGCATTCTCTCAACCAGCTTCATGAGGTAGTCACCTGGAGTGCATTTCAATTAACAGGTGTGCCTTGTTAAAAGTTAATTTGTGGTATTTATTCCCATCCTAATGAGTTTCAGCCAATCAGTTGTGTTGTGACAAGGTAGGGTTGGTATGTGGAAGATGGTCTTTTACCAGATAAGGGTAAGTCCATATTATGGCTAGAACAGCTCAAATAAGCAAAGAGAAATGACAGTCCATCAATACTTTAAGACATGGTCAGTCAATACCGAAAATGTCAAGTACTTTGAAAGTTTCATCAAGTGCAGAAGCAAAAACCATCAAGGGCTAAATGACACTGGTTCTCAAGAGGCCCACCACAGGTAAGGAAGACTCAGAGCTACTACTGCTGCAGAGGATAAGTTAATTGGAGTTACCAGCCTCAGAAATCGGCAATTAACTGCACCTCAGATTTCAGCCCAAATAAATGCTTCACTGAATTCAAGTAACGGACACATCTCAACATCAACTGTTCAGAGGAGACTGCATGAATCAGGCCTTAATGGTCGAATTGTTGCAAAGAAACCACTACTAAAGGACACCACTAAGAAGAAGAGACTTGCTTGAGCCAAGAAACATGAACAATGGACATTATATCGGTGGAAATCTGTCCTTTGGTCTGATTAATCAAAATTTGAGATTTTTGGAGGAGGACGTGTGATGGTGTGAGGCTGTAAAGGTTGTCAATGTCGTTCTCCTCCTCAGACGAGGAGGAGCATGGATCGGACCAAGATGCGGAGTAGGAGGTATTCATGATTTTAATGGCAAACCAACAAACACTACAAATTAACAAAACAACAAACGTGACTAACCTGCAACAGTCCTGTGTGGCCCAAACGCTAACACAGGAAACAAACACTCACAAAACACCAGTGAAACCCTGGCTGCCTTAGTATGACTCTCAATCAGAGACAAACGATACACACCTGTCTCTAATTGAGAATCATACCAGGCCGAACACAAAACCCCACATAGAAATAGACTGCCCACCCAACACTCACGCCCTGACCAATAAAGACATATAAAACAAGAGAAAACAGGTCAGGAATGTGACAGAGGCTGCTTTGCTGGTGACACTGTCTGTGATTTATTTAGAATTCAACGCACACTTAACCAGCATGGCTACCACAGCATTCTGCAGCAATACGCCATCCCATCTGGTTTGTACTTAGTCTCACTATAATTTGTTTTTCAACCGGACATTGACCCAAAACACACCTCCAGGCTGTGTAAGGGCTATTTGACCAAGAAGGAGAGTGATGGAGTGCTGCATCAGATGACCTGGCCTCCACAATCCCCGGATATCAACCCAATTGAGATGGTTTGGGATGAGTTGGACTGCAGAGTGAAGGAAAGGCAGCCAACAAGTGCTAAGCATATGTGGGAACTCCTTCAAGACTGTTGGACAAGCATTCCAGGTGACTACCTCATGAAGCTGGTTGAGAGAATGCCAAGAGTGTGCAAAGCTGTCATCAAGTCAAAGGGTGGCTACTTTGAAGAATCTAATATATAAAATATATTTTGATTTCTTTAAAACGTTTTGTGTTAATACATGATTCCGTATGTGCTATTTCATTGTGTTGATGTCTTCACTATTATTCTACAATGTAGAAAATATAGAAAATAATAGGTAGGTAGGTGTGTCCAAACTTTTGACTGGTACTGTATATACGGTGGAAGTCAGAAGTTTACATACACTTAGGTTGGAGTCATTAAAACTTGTTTTTCAAACACTCCACAAATGTCTTGTTAAAAAGTATAGTTTTGTTAAGTCGGTTAGGACATCTACTTTCTGCATGACACAAGTAATTTTCCCAACAATTGTTAAACAGACAGATTATTTCACTTATAAATCACTGTATCACAATTCCAGTAGGTCAGAAGTTTACATACACTAAGTTGACTGTGCCTTTAATAAACAGCTTGGAAAATTCCAGAAAATTATGTCATGGCGTTAGAAGCTTCTGATAGGCTATGAAATAAATAAAAGTTGAAATAAATCATTCTCTCTACTATTATTCTGACATTTCACATTCTTAAAATAAAGTAGTGATCCTAACTGACCTAAGACAGTGAATTGTTACTTGGATTAAATGTCAGGAATTGTGAAACTGAGTTTAAATGTATTTGGCTAAGGTGTATGTAAACTTCCGACTTCAACTGTACCTAGTCTCTCACACCTCTTTCTTTAACACCTCCAATTTGGGTTTTGAGGAATAGTGTGCCATCAAAATGAGACGTGCAGTGGGAAAGACGTTTGATCTTTCCATAGGCACCCTCTCCTGGGCCAATGGAGACAGCTCTCTTATGATCCCCACGATACTGATTGGCTGATGTCTTGTCTTTCAGGTGAATGGAACAGAAGCAGATTATGAGTATGAGGAGATCACTCTGGAACGGGTAAGTAGGAGCAAACCCCTCATACATGGCTAATGTTTTCATAAAATAGGTGTTTCTAAAATTAAAGAGCCAATCACCAGTTGAAACAATAACAAAGTGAATTCCCTGCCACTGATTTGGTAAAAAGCTGAGGGATGTGGCTGGAGAAATGTAGTCACTCTCAAATTCATAGACAGAGCTAGGGATGACCATTCATGATATCACAATTATAGGTTTAACCATGTTTTAAGGCTATACATTGTATGTTTACATTTACTTCGTTTTCAAAAATTGGAGTAAAACAAGCCTCTATTTATGATGGGGTATTCAAAGCTCATGAGGCATTTGTAAGTTATATTCTTTAAGAATCAATGGGTACATATCATTAATTTGTAAGTCCAAAAATGGATGTAGCAACTGCTGATTGTCCCATTTAAGGTTCTAATGTAAATTAAAGGTTTAAAATAAATTGAGGGTCTATATTTAAATGTAAAGGTTGAAATTTTTATAAAAATTAATTTAAAAAGGTTAAACCATGCGAGATAGAGTGGGGCAAAAATGTATTTAGTCAGCCACCAATTGTGCAAGTTCTCCCACTTAAAAATATGAGAGAGGCCTGTAATTTTCATCATAGGTACACTTCAACTATGACAGACAAAATGAGAAAAAGAATCCAGAAAATCACATTGTAGGATTTTTTTATTAATTTATTTGCAAATGATGGTGGAAAATAAGTATTTGGTCACCTACAAACAAGCAAGATTTCTGGCTCTCACAGACCTGTAACTTCTTCTTTAAGAGGCTCCTCTGTCCTCCACTCGTTATCTGTATTAATGGCACCTGTTTGAACTTGTTATCAGTATAAAAGACACCTGTCCACAACCTCAAACAGTCACACTCCAAACTCCACTATGGCCAAGACCAAAGAGCTGTCAAAGGACACCAGAAACAAAATTGTAGACCTGCACCAGGCTGGGAAGACTGAATCTGCAATAGGTAAGCAGCTTGGTTTGAAGAACTCAACTGTGGGAGCAATTATTAGGAAATGGAAGACATACAAGACCACTGATAATCTCCCTCGATCTGGGGCTCCACGCAAGATCTCACCCCGTGGGGTCAAAATGATCACAAGAACGGTGAGCAAAAATCCCAGAACCACACGGGGGGACCTAGTGAATGACCTGCAGAGAGCTGGGACCAAAGTAACAAAGCCTACCATCAGTAACACACCACGCCGCCAGGGACTCAAATCCTGCAGTGCCAGACGTGTCCCCCTGCTTAAGCCAGTACATGTCCAGGCCCGTCTGAAGTTTGCTAGAGAGCATTTGGATGATCCAGAAGAAGATTGGGAGAATGTCATATGGTCAGATGAAACCAAAATATAACTTTTTGGTAAAAACTCAACTCGTCGTGTTTGGAGGACAAAGAATGCTGAGTTGCATCCAAAGAACACCATACCTACTGTGAAGCATGGGGGTGGAAACATCATGCTTTGGGGCTGTTATTCTGCAAAGGGACCAAGACGACTGATCCGTGTAAAGGACAGAATGAATGGGGCCATGTATCGTGAGATTTTGAGTGAAAACCTCCTTCCGTCAGCAAGGGCATTGAAGATGAAACGTGGCTGGGTCTTTCAGCATGACAATGATCCCAAACACACTGCCCGGGAAACGAAGGAGTGGCTTCGTAAGAAGCATTTCAAGGTCCTGGAGTGGCCTAGCCAGTCTCCAGATCTCAACCCCATAGAAAATCTTTGGAGGGAGTTGAAAGTCCGTGTTGCCCAGCAACAGCCCCAAAACATCACTGCTCTAGAGGAGATCTGCATGGAGGAATGGGCCAAAATACCAGCAACAGTGTGTGAAAACCTTGTGAAGACTTACAGAAAACGTTTGACCTCTGTCATTGCCAACAAAGGGTATATAACAAAGTATTGAGAAACTTTTGTTATTGACCAAATACTTATTTTCCACCATAATTTGCAAATAAATTCATTAAAAATCCTACAATGTGATTTTCTGGATTATTTTTCTTCTCATTTTGTCTGTCATAGTTGAAGTGTACCTACGATGAAAATTACAGGACTCTCTCATCTTTTTACGTGGGAGAACTTGCACAATTGGTGGCTGACTAAATACTTTTTTGCCCCACTGTATGTCATTTATATTTTCATAGTGTTATCCGGCGCTCTTAGTCTTACTATTTTGTTGAAAACGCTGTGTGTCAGGGAGCAGGGAGAGGAGAGAGGATGGAGAGGGGGGAGAGGAGCAGGGAGCTGTTTCTGTGCCTGCCTGTAAGACTGCAGGGCCCTCTTCTCTTTTCTTTCTGCTGTGACCTGATTCAGCCACGATCGGCGCTTGCATCATTAACTCTACATCAACTTCACCGTTAAAGACAGTGAGACACACATCAGAGACACACCACCCCTAACCACAACCACACACTGAGTCTTAGTGTAGGCAATAGAGTCAGGCCCTGGCCCTATACTACTGCTCTTAAATGTCACCGACCGCCTTGATTCAGTCTTATGTAGCATTGGATAAAAGCAGAGACACAGAGCTACAAAATGGTATATCATACACTGCATTTGAGGAACAATGGGAAAGTCATTCTGCTTTGAAAGTTGATAAACTTGTAACCTCACTTTTGAGAAAATGGCCTTTCAATGTTTTGGTACCAACTGGAGAGCACTTCTTTGTCTACACCTATTCAACATTGTTCACACCTTAAGCTTTAGCTCCACCCATCTCCTTAAGGGTTGATCTGAGCATTCTGTACTAACAATAGCAGTCAAGCTCCCAAGCTAACTGGACAACTTGCTAGCTACTTCCAGACACAAATGAGAGGACAGCTCACTGAACGCTACTCACCCTGGCAGAGCTGGTTAGGCTGTTTTTATTTTATCCAGAGCGTTGGCCTCTGCAACTGTGCTGTCAGATTGTCCGTCGTAAATTCAGAGCGTTTCACTTTCGGAATGTTCAGAGCATACACTGGACGCTCTGAAAGAGGAGTAGGGTTGATCCGAGCATTCTGACCTCACAATGGCAGTCAAGCACCCAAGCTAACTGGCTAACATTGGCTAGCTTGCTAGCTACTTCTAGACACAAATGAGAGAACATCCCACTCTGACCATTTTACTCACCTTAGCAGAGCTGGTTAGGTTTTTTTTCATGTTATCCAGAGCATCGGTGACTGTAACTGGGCTGCTGGCAACAATTGAATTACACTTTTCTGACGACGCTTACTGACACCGGCCATATACAACGGGGGTTGAGCGTTCGTAAATTCATCAGTTATTCCGCGCTCTGGCACACTCAAACGAGAGTGCTCTAAAATCGGAGTAGAGGGCCAGACTGAATTTACAGTCACACCCAAAACAGTTATTTGCATTTCCTTGTCTTTTGTTAAAACATGTAGCTAGCTAGGTAAACAATGAACCATAATCCCAACTCATGACATTTACTACGCTGCATGAATCTGCAGGTAGCTAACCAACCAGGATCAATATTAGCTAGCTAACATTAGGCTATAACTAGCCAAGCAAATGGCTCTGAGATACGAATAATAAGATCATCCATGTAACGTTAGCTAGCGAGCCAGCCAGCTAACATTAGCTAGCTAGCTAACATTACACTAACTCGGAATTAAAACAATTTTCTGTCAAAATTAGAAATGTGTAATATCTCAATGTACTATCTTACCCGTATACATCATGGTTGGACGCTTCTCCCTGTCACGGATGCCATGCATGGTTGCCCTTAGTTTGAAGATGTAATCCGGAGACAGGTGTTTTCTCCATCTCCTTAGCTATCATACTCTAATTCCACTGATTTCAAAACTCTGTTCTCCAGAAAGTGGGAAGCAAGACTTATGGAGTTCCACTAAGCAATAAAAAAAAGTTAGACTGGATTAGACAGGATTACCTACACATACTAACCAGCTCAAATAGACAGAAGCGTGCTATATGGCAGACCAATCCGAACTCATCTCTCGGCATGTCCAGCCCACTCATATTCTCAGCCAATCATGGCTAGCGGGAAGGTTGCCTGGCCTTTTCTGTGGCTAAACCAACTAGGCTTGTAATTTAACAATTGTATTCATATTTACAGATGGCATACAAGTTTGTTATTAAGACAAAGTTGAAAGTTCAAATGTTCCAGAAGGCATTTCTGCCAAATAAAAATGCCTTTTGATAAAAACAAAAAAAGATTACGTTCAAATTGCTCTTGTGTTACGTAGTGACCTGCGACATAGGCCTAGTTTCCTGAAACGGTTCACAAATACACACTACTACACTGCTATGTTATTCGGCCAAGCTAGATTGCGAGTATTGTGAGCCTTGCTGGCTGTTCGGAGATCGGAGTGCCCCTTGTCTGATGCGTGGGTGAATGGGGTGGGAGATTGGCGCCATCTTACATCCAAAATAGCATGTCACGAGACATCCCAGATTCACATGGGTGTCCTTTGTATATGACCAATGGAAGCCCAATGGCACTATTGACGCAGAGATGGAGGGAGGCGTGTGTACGAAGCAAATTTCTGGCGACAGGTGTTGGAGCGCATAGCTAATCTCACACTTGCATCATGTAATTTGGCTTTCAGAGGGCACCGTGAAAAGCTGGGGCAGTCCAACAGTGGGAATTTTCTCAGTGTAATTGAACTGCTGTCATTTTACGACCAAGTTCTGAAATAACTTTTAGAACGCCCGCATGATCCGTTAACTATCTCAGTTAACTATCTTTTTATATTATTATGGACACCACACCGGATGTGTCCAAAGTAGACCAGTTAAGCCAAGTTTATCGCTATGTGAGAGTGATAAGGGATGCAAATAATGTCGCCACAGATCTGACCATCACAGAGTCGTTTTTTGGGATTTCTGAAGACTTCAACATAAAATCCTGGGCAGCATATAGGATAATGTGCTGAATATTTCAAAATGGCGAGAGCAGGGGTATGATGGAGCTGCTAACATGAGCGGGGTCTATTCGGGTGTGCAGGCCAGAATATCAGAAAAAGAGCCGCTTGCTGTTTATGTGCATTGCGCAGCGCACCATCTTAACTTGGCTCTCAACGACTGTCAAAAATGTGCCAGAGATGAAACAGTTTTATGATACTGTTGAACTGTTATACACCTTCTTCGGGCATAGCATGAAGAGACGGTCAGTGTTGAGTGGTGCATTTTATTTTGCATCAGAAAAAGAAAGTGTAACTCTAAAACGACTGTGTCCCACCCGCTGGTCATCTAGACATGATGACCGCCCTGAGATACAGATATGTGGACGTAATGAAGGCCCTCACCAAGATTGTGCTTTTACGTCACAAGAAGGACGAGAGGGATGATGCAGCAGCACTGAAAAAGAAATGTTTTTTAGACTAAGGTTTTAGAAAATGTGAACGTCATCTCCAAAATGCTACTGGCCAAAGACACAGACCTGCACAGAGCAGTCAGCCTTCTCAAGGACATGATAGAGGTCCTGTCCGGATTCCGACAGGATTTTGAGGCCAAAGTCACTGCAAAGACCCTTGCCGACTAATAGGGAGCTCAGAACGCATTTGAAGACACTCGGAGAAGGAAGGCAATGCATCATTTTGATGAGCGACTGTCGAGCGACTGTCTGATGGGAGAGAAGTTTTAGAGTCAACATCTTTAATGCAAACCTTGACAGCGTTATCCACCAGCTGTCAACAGATGTAAAAGTCTGCGGGCAACATCGAGTCTGTTTGACTCCATGCACCCCACTACCCTGGCCAACGCAGATGATGATGCGCTCTACGAGACACCCAGCCAGCTGGCAGAACATTACAGAAAATATACAAAGGGGCAAGCTTCCCTGGCCAATTACTCTCTTGCAGGGCCTGTTTTAAGAAGGAAATGGCAAAGCACACTACAGTGAGAGACCTGGCCAAGATGACCATTGTAGATTACAATTCGGTCACTGCTACATTTGGGGAAGTAGTTACAGCGATGCTCATTTTTATGACTGCATGCAATGGTAGCCTGTGCCGAGCGCCCCTTTTCCAAACTGAAAATAATTCAGTCATACCTGAGGAGCAACATGGGACAGGAGAGACTGAGTGGGTTGGCCATTCTGTCCATTGAAAACACCAGGGCCAGGACCATGGATTTGAATGCCATAGTCGACGACTTTGCAGAGAGCAAGATCTGTCGAATGCCAATCAAATGAGTGAGTAAGCTTATGTTTTTTTACAGGGCAGGCTACCCAGACAGTCTATATAAATCAAGCTTCATTGAGATTAGTTTACATTGCTTGTCAATCTACGACTATGTCTTTGGAAACCATGTTCTGGTGCGCGGCCGCTGAGCCATTTCAATGTCATCAAAGCCTATGCGTTTAACTAGGCTATAAGAATAATAGTAAGCATCATATACTGTTAAAATACATGCTGCCATTTAAGCAATATGTTTGAATGCTCCACTTGATCGATTTTCTGGTGTTTTTGCTATAGGCCTCTGTGGGAGGAAGACCATTTGAAATACCGGTATGTCAGTTTTCCCGCCGTGCATACCTTCAGCGAGCATGTACTGGGTCATTAGCTGTGTTGCAGTGTTTCTGTCAAGAGATTGATCTATATATGTATGTTTTATAATATAGGCTATTGCCTATTATTTGCAGATAAAATAGGGTGTTTTTTTGATCGCTTTGTGCTTTCCGTGGTGCTGATCGGGTTTATTTCTGACCGCTGTCCATGGTGCTGAATGTATTGGCTATATTGCGGCTTCTCTGGTAACAGCTTCAAATGTGCCTTAGATTAGGTTCTGCTCTGCTGTTACAATGCTTAGTAATATTAACACACAGCCTTATCAACACAATTATTTACATTTTAAGGGAAATATAGGGGGTATAGGGGCCCGTAATTTTTTGGGGAACCTCGGGCCCATCATGATTAAGCTAAGCTACTGGTCCTAGCTATGGAGTTTAATATAATACCGTATAAGTAATATAGCCTGTTTTTTTCATTATTTGAAGTAGACGTGGAGATATATACTTACAGTATATACCTCAGATCAAATTATGAAATACAAATGATGGAATAGAAATGTTTTATAATTATATTTTAAATTAACTGAACAGTATACTCAATGTTGTACTTGAATGACATTGGAGTGCATTACCGTTCAAAAGTTTGAGGTCACTAAGAAATGTCCATGTTTCTGAAAGAAAAGCCATTTTTTTGGGTCCATAAAAATAACATAAAATTGATCAGAAATACAGTGTAGACATTGTTAATGTTATAATTGACTATTGTAGCTAGAAACGGCTGACTACATAGACGTACAGATGCCCATTATCAGCAACCATCACTCCTTTGTTCCAGTGGCACGTTGTGTTAGCTAATCCAAGTTTAGCATTTTTAAAAGCTAATTGATCATTAGACAACCCTTTTGCAATTATGTTAGCACAGCTGAAAATGGTTGTCCTGATTAAAGAAGCAATACAACTGGCCTTCTTTAGAGTAGTTGAGTATCTGGAGCGTCAGCATTTGTGGGTTCGATTACAGGTTCAAAATGGCCAGAATTACAGGCTCAAAATGGCCAGAAACAAAGACTCTTCTTCTGAAACTCATCAGTCTATTCTTGTTCTGGGAAATGAAGTCTATTCCATGTGAGAAATTGTCAAGAAACTGAAGATCTCATACAACACTGTGTACTACTCCCTTCACAGAACAGCACAAACTGGCTCTAACCAGAATAGAAAGAGGAGTGGGAGGCCCCGGTGCACAACTGAGCAAGAGGACAAGTACATTAGAGTGTCTAGTTTGAGAAACAGACGCCTCACAAGTCCTCAACTGGCAGCTTCATTAAATAGTACCCGCAAAACACCAGTCTCAATGTCAACAGTGAAGGGATGCTGGCCTTCTAGGCAGAGCTGCAAAGAAAAAGCCATATCTCAGACTGGCCAATAAAAATAAAATATTAAAATTGGCAAAAGAACACAGACACTGGACAGAGGAACTCTGCCTATGACATGTAACAGTTGATTTGAACCAAACCCGTTTCTCTCTTCTGCCCCTCTATGTAGGGTAACTCGGGGTTGGGCTTCAGTATTGCAGGGGGGACAGATAACCCCCACATTGGAGAAGACCCCAGTATCTTCATCACCAAGATCATCCCTGGAGGAGCTGCAGCTCAGGACGGAGGCCTCAGGTTGGTAACACCAACCTGTATGTATGGTTACATGATCCCAATCGCATTTCAGCCTATGAACTGAATCACATTGCAGCTTATGGGTCCAAGGTGTGAATCATGTTAACTGACTCCTGTTGATTCTCCCTGTGGAGTAAATGACTAATGTATTTGATTCTCCTGGCTGCAGAGTGAATGACTGATGTTTTTGACTAACCTGGCTGCAGAGTGAAAGATTTATGCATTTGACTCTTCCTGCAGAGTTAATGACTGATGTATCTGACCAAGGGTGAATGTAGAATTAATTTATTCCTGGTATGCGACCTCCTATGTGTGCATGCGGATGCACCCAAAAAATGTACTGGCATAACAGGCCTGGCCCTGGACGTTCTGCCGTCCATGCGTGACAAAACATTGCCACCCCCCTCCTATCCACGCTGAACTAGAAAGGTGTACAGCAGAGGTCGGCGAATGGTTTGGCCCTGGGCAAAAACATTTTTTTCTTCTAATAGTCGGATGAACAGAACATAATAGCAGCCCAATTCATATGCCTATGCTACAAACTAAAACATTTTTAACACATCTGGTTAGTCAGCTCAATGTCAGTTGTTGTCAATGTCAATGTCAGTTCAATGTCCGTAACATATTTTCACTGATTGCACTGATAAAATTACAAATGTCTCTATTAAATTTGTTTTTTATATTTCTTTGTGCGCTGAATGGGGAAAAACTGCTTGCAATCAAGAGAAAATGTCTCTCAGAAAAAGTCTCATTAGAAAGGTGGATAATGGCCTCCCGGGTGGCGCAGTGGTCTAGAGCCACCAGAGTCTCTGGGTTCGAGCCCAGGCTCTGTCGCAGCCGGCCGCGACCGGGAGGTCCGTGGGGCGAGGCACAATTGGCTTAGCGTCGTCCGGGTTAGGGAGGGTTTGGCCGGTAGGGATATCCTTGTCTCATCGCGCTCCAGCGACTCCTGTGGCGGGCCGGGCGCAGTGCGCGCTAACCGAGGGGGGCAGGTGCACGGTGTTTCCTCCGACACATTGGTGCGGCTGGCTTCCGGGTTGGAGGCGCGCTGTGTTAAGAAGCAGTGTGGCTTGGTTGGGTTGTGCTTCGGAGGACGCATGGCTTTCGACCTTCGTCTCTCCCGAGCCCGTACGGGAGTTGTAGCGATGAGACAAGATAGTAATTACTAGCGATTGGATACCACGAAAATTGGGGAGAAAAGGGGATTTAAAAAAAAGAAGAAAAAAAAAGAAAAAAAAGAAAGGTGGATAATGAAAATAGAATTTTCAGGGAAGAATGGACTGAGAAATAGGCATATTTCTCCAATGTCAAACCAGAGTTTCTTGTTTGCAAATAATTAAATATTATGAATTTAAACATGGCAATTTCAAAGGTTACCTTTTCACCCAATTGTAAGCTTCAACTGTTGGCTACTCGTCCGTTGCTTAACCCAACAACAGAAGTGCCCATTAACCTGCCCATTACCATCGATATCGCGGTGGAGTGAGTCGAGAGTTTCAAGTTCCTTGGTGTCCACATCACCAACAAACTATCATGGTCTAAAACACACCAAGATAGTCGTGAAGAGGGCACGACAACCCCTTTTCCCCCTCAGGAGACTAAAACGATTTGGCCTGGGTCCCCAGATCCTCAAAAAGTTCTACAGCTGCACCATCGAGAGCATCTTGAACTGTTCCATCACCACCCGGTATGGAAACTACTCGGCATCCGACCGTAAGGCACTACAGAGGGTAGTGCTTACGGCCCAGTAAATAACTGGGGCCAAGCTTCCTGCCATCCCGGACTTATATACTAGGCGGTGTCAGAGAAGGCCCAAAGAATTGTCAAAGACTCCAGTTATCCAAGTCATAGATTGTTCTCTCTTCTACCGCACCACTGCGACCTGTATACTCTCGTTGGCTGTTCCTCACTACATATTTGTTGCTAAACCCACTGGCTCCAGGTCATCTAAGTCTTTGCTAGGTAAAGCTCCTTCTTATCTCAGCTCACTGACCACCATAGCAACACCCACCCATAGCACGCGCTCCAGCAGGTATATTTCTCTGGTCATCCCCAAAGCCAACACCTGCTTTGGCCAACTTTCCTTACAGTTCTCTGCTGCCAATGACTGGAACAAATTGCAAAAATCACTGAAGTTGGAGACTTATATCTCCCTCACTAACTTTAAGAGTCAGCTGTCAGAGCAGCTTACCGATCGCTGCAGCTGTACACAGCCCATCTGTAAATAGCCCATCCAACCAACTACCTACAGTACCTCATCCCCATATTTGTTTTAGTTTTTCTGTTCTTTTGCACACCAGTATTTCTACTTGCACATCCTCATCTGCACATCTATCACTCTGGTGTAAATTGCTGAATTGTAATTACTTCGCCACTATTGGCCTATTTATTGCTTTACCTCCTTACTTCATTTTGCACACACTGTATACAGAGTTTTATATTGTGTTATTGACTGTACGTTTGTTAATCCCATCTGTAACTCTGTGTTGTTTTTGTCGCACTGATTTGCTTTATCTTGGCCAGGTCGCAGTTGTAAATGAGAACTTGTTCTCAACTGGCCTACCTGGTTCAATAAAGGTGAAAAATAAATAAATAAGATTTAATAAATATTTTCTTAACTCTTTGAACTGCATTGTTGGTTAAGGGCTTGTAAGTAAGCATTTCACGGTAAGGTGTGCCGTGAATTTGTATTTTTGTATTTGTATTTGGCGCATGTGACAAATACAATCTTATTTGATTTTGATTTGAATTGAACGCTTTATCTGGATACTTTTTATTGATTTCTAAATATAAAGCTAACAATAAGTATCCTTTTTGCCATTGTCTTTAAGAAAGGGTATGGCATACCCTCACTCAATTTGAGTTCTGTTTTTAAACGAACACACCAAGCCCTTCCTAGATACCCAGATAGAGGTATTTTAGGAGTGCATGGTGACAGTATTGGAGGATTTGGCTATACCGACAAAATCTATGTGTAACAGTATAACTTTAGTCCGTCCCCTCGCCCCGGGCGCGAACCAGGGACCCTCTGCACACATCAACAACAGTCAGCCACGAAGCATCGTTACCCATCGCTCCACAAAAGCCGCGGCCCTTGCAGAGCAAGGGGAACCACTACTTCAAGGTCTCAAAGCGAGTGATGTCACCGATTGAAACGCTATTAGCGCACACCACCGCTAACTAGCTAGCCATTTCACATCGGTTACATTCACCCCCCTTTCGACCTTCTCCTTTTACGCTGCAACCAGTGATCCGGGTCACGGCACCAATGTAACAGTATAACTTTAGTCCGTCCCCTCGCCCCGACCTGGGCGCGAACCAGGGACCCTCTGCACACATCAACAACAGTCACCCACAAAGCATCGTTACCCATCACTCCACAAAAGCCACAGCCCTTGCAGAGCAAGGGGAACCACTACTTCAAGGTCTCAAAGCAAGTGACGTCACCGATTGAAAGGCTATTAGCGCGCACCACCGCTAACTATATAGCCATTTCACATCTGTTACATATGCATAGCATAATTGCGTTCATCAAACAGGTAAACCAACCTCTTATTTTTGTAGGAAAGAGTAGGCTTCAACAAAGTCATCTTGTTGTTAGTGAAGTCGAATTAAAATTAAGACAATTGTTGAAATGAATTACTTTCAGCACCATTTGCTGTCCACGTCTGTTTGATTATGCCGCAGCCACACAAAAGCTGATGTCTTCTCCTGTGCTCTCTCTCCTCAATAATAAGTTAATGATTGAAAAGGTGTCTCGTGAAATTGTAATACATTTGGTCTCGAATCTATGGGCTACAGAAAACCACATAGGCTACTACTCTTTCTGCCGTAGGCTATATTAATTTGATGGAGCGTGGTGGAGCGCCTCGGCGCTGAGTCTCTCCCACGGCACCCTGGAGAGGTGCGCTGGGCATGGATAAGCTAAATATTTTGCACCCCTGCCTTTGGCAAAGTGGGCTCTGCTTATAACGGGGCGGCATCAACACTCACCTACTGTAAATAGCCCTCATGTCACTGGGTGAGAGAAGTTATCATTGTTTTTGGGCAGAATAATATGAGGTGTTATGTGTTGTTGGAGGTGCGTCTTGGTCAGTTCAGCTCGGAAAATGCCGCCTTGGAATCAGGATCCATATTAGGCAGGATATTGGGCATATTAGGCATATTAGGCAGGATCCATATGAATTCAATAACATTTCTGTGGGCCTAGTCATAAAGATTTGTCATTTAACCTTTATTGTGGCATAAACACAATCAGTCATGATGTTTTCATCTGGCTGTCAAACAATCACTTCAAATGGCTCCTTTACTAGGCTACCCGCAACCATTCATCCACTCGCAACATATTTCCAGCCTCCAAATAGTGAAATGACATTTGGTGATTGTCATTAGGCCAGAATCAATGCCTCCACTGCTGTCCGCACTCATTTCTGCCTTGGCATATTTCAGTGTTCTCGTCTAACCACATCGCATTTTGGAGCATAGGATATACTCTAGGCCGACCACCCATTTTCAAGTCTATTCACTCATATTAATTAATGCTTCTGCCATATGGTAATGATAGATAATGGCGTAATAGCCTACAGTTTTATTGACATTTTGTTTTCATTATTGTGATAGGCTCATGTTTTACCTGTACAGAATACCCCCCCTATTTATTTTGCCGTGATGCTGTACAGGACCATACCGCCTTACTTTCACCCCTATATCTGACTCCTCTGGCTGCAGAGTTAATGACTGGTGTGTTTGACACTTCCTGCAGAGTGAATGACTGCATCTTGAGAGTAAACGAGGCAGACGTGAGGGATGTGACCCACAGTAAGGCGGTGGAGGCCCTAAAAGTGGCCGGCTGCATCGTCAGGCTCTACGTCCGCAGGAGAAAAGCCCTCTCAGAGAAGATGATGGAGCTCAAACTAGTCAAAGGTCCTAAAGGTAAGAACCATGGAGCTCAAACTAGTCAAAGGTCCTAAAGGTTAGAAAACCATGGAGCTCAAGCTAAAGGTAAGATAACCATGGAGCTCAAACTAGTCAAAGGTCCTAAAGGTAAGATAACCATGGAGCTCAAACTAGTCAAACGTCCTAAAGGTTAGAAAACCATGGAGCTCAAACTAGTCAAAGGTCCTAAAGTTTAGAAAACCATTGACCTCAAAGCAATTAAACGGTCCTAAAGGTAAGGGAGATTAAAGCTAGACACAGTGATATGATATCATCGTACATCGCGGGGTGACTTCCTATACATAAGTCTACCTTAAAATGTGTTGAGTTGATGGATAACTTTATGATGCTTGTTGTTGACACTCTGTGGCCATTGTGCTCCAGGTGATACCCTCTGAATGACCCCCCATGAGAGGATTAATATAGTTTCAATACGGTTTTATTGTTGTAATACACTCCCCCCACTCCCCTTCTCTCTCTCCCTCTCTTTACCCTTCTCTTTTCCCTTTCTCTCTCTCACTCTTTTCCTCCCTTACTCTGTCTCCAGGGCTAGGGTTCAGTATTGCGGGGGGAGTGAGGAACCAGCACATTCCAGGCGACAACAGCATCTTTGTCACCAAGATCATTGAGGGAGGGGCTGCACACAAAGACGGGAGGTTGCAAATAGGAGACAAACTATTGGCTGTAAGGACCTAACACAGTACTGTAACTTCATCTTCTCCTTACTGAAAGACAGTACCCACTGGGCACAGACGTCAGTTCAATGTCTAGTTTTGAATAACATTTAATTGAGTTGTCAACTGACGTGAATTCAACCTGAAATCAACAACAAAAAAATGAACCATGTCATTGGATTTAGGTTTAAAGTTGTGGTCCTCTGTAGTTCAGTTGCAATGGCAGGATAGTGGGTTTGATTCCCGGGATCACCAATATGTAAAATGCACACATGACTGTAAGTCGCTTTGGATAATAGTGTCTGCTAAATGACATATTATTATTTTTTATTAAGTTGAGGGAAAAACATAGACATTTTCAAAATTCCTTTACATTGATTACTTTTTGCAAATCCAATCAGGTTTCCACGTTGATTCTAGGGCTGGGAATTCCCAGTGACCTCACTATATGATATTCTCACGATACTTAGGTGCCGATATGATATGTATAGCGATTCTCATTATTCTATATACAGTACCAGTCAAAAGTTTGGAGACACGTACTCATTACATGTTTTTTCTTTGTTTGTACTATTTTCTACATTGTAGAATAATAGTGAAGACATCAAACTATGAAATAACACATATGGAATTATGTAACCAAAAAAAAGTGTTAAACATATCAAAATATTTTTTATATTTGAGATTCTTCAAAGTAGCTACCCTTTGCCTTGATTACAGCTTTGCACACTCTTAGCATTCTCTCAACCAGCTTCATGAGGAATGCTTTTCTAACAGTCTTGAAGGAGTTCCCAAAAATGCTGAGCACTTGTTGGCTGCTTTTCCTTCACTCTGTGGTTTCATCTGTGGATTATTGATTTGATAATCCACAGATGAAACAATAACATAATGGTCACCCCTCTTCTGTTTTGGTAAAAAGCTGAGGGATGGGCCTGGAGATAATAGACAGAGCTATGGATGCAAGGACTGGCCATCCATGGTATTAAAATTACTGTTATAACCATGAGGCTATACAGCGTTTGTTTACGATGTTTACAACAAGCTTATATTTTGGGTTCTCTTAGAGAGTGACAGTTGAACTAAGATCATGAGGCTTAAGTTACATTCTTCAAGAATCAATGTGTATATATATATATACACTGCTCAAAAAAATAAAGGGAACACTTAAACAACACAATGTAACTCCAAGTCAATCACACTTCTGTGAAATCAAACTGTCCACTTAGGAAGCAACCCTGATTGACAATAAATTTCACAAGCTGTTGTGCAAATGGAATAGACAAAAGGTGGAAATTAGCAAGACACCCCCAATAAAGGAGTGATTCTGCAGGTGGTGACCACAGACCACTTATCAGTTCCTATGCTTCCTGGCTGATGTTTTGGTCACTTTTGAATGCTGGCGGTGCTTTCACTCTAGTGGTAGCATGAGACGGAGTCTACAACCCACACAAGTGGCTCAGGTAGTGCAGCTCATCCAGGATGGCACATCAATGCGAGCTGTGGCAAGAAGGTTTGCTGTGTCTGTCAGCGTAGTGTCCAGAGCATAGAGGCGCTACCAGGAGATAGGCCAGTACATCAGGAGATGTGGAGGAGGCCGTAGGAGGGCAACAACCCAGCAGCAGGACCGCTACCTCCGACTTTGTGCAAGGAGAAGCACTGCCAGAGCCCTGCAAAATGACCTCCAGCAGGCCACAAGTCTTGCTAATTGCCTATAATTTCCACCTTTTGTCTATTCCATTTGCACAACAGCATGTGAAATTTATTGTCAATCAGTGTTGCTTCCTAAGTGGACAGTTTGATTTCACAGAAGTGTGATTGACTTGGAGTTGCATTGTGTTGTTTAAGTGTTCCCTTTATTTTTTTGAGCAGTGTATATATATCATTTATGAGTTCAAAAATTGATGTAGCAACTACAGATTGACCCTTTAAGTATATCAAAAGTGTGCGAGTTTGAGCCTGTGTCCATTGGGCCTATGGATAAAAAAAAATATCAGCATGAATTAGATTGAGCAATAAAAGCCCCACTTTTATTCAATAGGCTGGGATCCACACCGTGCAGCTGTTGCAAGAGCGCATTTTTTCACTGGCTGTCCACTGGTATCAAAAACAATGATTGATTGGCAGCTTAAACGTCCTCAATTCAATCATTATTGGGTTCAAATACACATTTAGATTTGTGAACAGCCATCCACAACAACCACAATCCTTAAGGCGCAAATAGCTAAATGAGAGAGCAACAGTGTGATTCACATGTAGATATCAATAATAAGTGATATCAGTCATCCTTACCTCCAAGCGTTTATTCAAATTGGATAATCTTTGGATGCCGACAGCAGTCGCACCATTGGAAGACATAGCTTGGACTGTAGCCTACAAAAGCCTATTCCTGCTCTTTTCCCGCGATCCATCAAACCCATTTGGTGTGTCATCAAAGTGGTCTCTGACTTGTGGTCAAACTCGCTCAGGTGGAACAAACTTAAACGTTTGCCTTTTTTCAATGCTGATTTGAATGTCATTGGGAAAACAGAGAAGTGTCATATTTTTTTCACAAACCTTGCTGAATTAAAAGTAATCCTCGAAGTAATCAAATCGTTTTTCAAAAGTATCTAATCGGATTTTTGCAGGTCACGTAACGGATCGCAGTTACCGGTAATCCGTTACTCCCCAACACTGTATATTGCGACTCTATACCGGGATTTTATTGTGATTTGATGTTCCAAAAACATTACTCTCTATATGTCTGCTGCAGAGAGATTAGAGGGAGCATGATCAGCCAGGGAAATAAAAGTGCTGAAAACATTTAAAAAGATGAAGAACAAGCTATGGGATGAAAAATACCAGAGTTTTGACGCAGGTACAGCCAACTAGCGCTAGCTAACGCTTCCTACAGTAGCAAAAAAAACAAATATATGCTTGCTTCAATGTGAGTCAAACCTTTAAAACAGGTTAACACTTGCAAGGCCGCCGGGTCAGACAGGGTACATTCTAAGAGCGTGCGCAGACCAACTTCATGGACATTTTCAATCTCTCCTTGTACCAGTTGGTAATCCCAACATTTCAAGCTGACCACCATTGTCCCTGCTTTCAAGAACTCCAAGTTAATCTGCCTAAATGGTACTATCGCCCTGTGGCACTCACATCTGTAATTATAAAGTGCTTTGAAAGGCTGGTCATGACACACATCAACAGCATCATCCCAGACACCCTGGGCCCACTCCAATTTGCATGCCGCCCCGACAGATCCACAGATGACGCAATCTCGATTGCACATCCCACTGCCCTCTCCCATCTGGACAAGAAGGGAAATAACTATGTGAGAATACTGTTCATAGGCTACATATCAGCATTCAACACCATAGTCCCCTCCAAGCTCATCACCAAGTTCAGGACCCTGGGACTGAATACCTCCATCTGCAATTGGATCCTGGACTTCCTGACATGCCGGTCTGAGGTGGTGAGGGTAGGCAATAACACCTCAGCCATGCTGACTCTCAACACAGGGACCCCTCAGGTGTGCGTCTTTAGTCCCCTCCTGTACTTCCTGTTCACCCACGACTACGTGGCCACACACAACTCCAACACGACGGCGGTAGGCCTGATCACCAATGGCGATGAGACAGCATACAGGGAGGAGGTCAGAGACTTGGCAGTGTGATGCCAGAATAAAAAAAAATCCCTCAACGTCAGTAAGACCAAGGGCTGTAGTGGAGCGGGTCGATAGCTTCAAGTTCCTTGGTGTCCACATCACTAAGGACTTAATATGGTCCACACACACCCGCACAGTTGTGAAGAGGTCACAACAGGGCCTCTTCCCCCTCAGGAGGCTGAAAAGACTTGGCATGGGCCCTCGGATCCACAAAAAATTATACAACTGCACCATCGAGAGCATGTTGACCTTCTGCACCACCGCTTGGTATGGCAAATGCGAAAACCGCTACAGAGGGTGGTCTGGACAGCCCAGTACATCACCTCTATATCAGCTGGGAGGCCCGAATAAGTCACCCTTCTGCTACCATCCGGCAAACGGTATCGGAGCATCGGCTCTCGGACCAACAGGCTCCAAGACAACTTCTACCCCCAAGCCATAAGACTGAAAAATAGTTCATTAAATGGTTACACAGACTATCTGCAACACGATACACTGAGTGTGCAAAACATTAGTAACACCTGCTCTTTCCATGACATAGACTGACTAGGGGATATCCAGGTAAAAACTATGATCCCTTATTGATGACCACTTGTTAAATCCACTTCAATCAGTGTAGATGAAGGGGAGGAGACAGGTTAAAGAAGAATGTTTTGTGTATGTGTGCCATTCATAGGGTGAATAGGCAAGACAAAAGATTTAAGTGCCTTTGGACTGGATATGTTTCAGGTGCACCGGTTTGAGTCTGTGAAGCACTGCAACACTGCTGGGTTTTTCATGCTCAACAGTTTACCGTGTATGAAGAATGGTCCACCACCCAATGGACATCCAGCCAACTTGACAGAACTATGAGAAGCTTTGGAGTCAACATGGGCCAGCATCCCTGTGGAGTCCATAGCAAAATGAACTGAGGCTGTTCTGAGGGAAAAAGGGGGTGCAACTCAATATTAGAAGGTGTTCCTAATGTTTTCTACACTCAGTGTATATACAGTTGAAGTTTACCAACACCTCAGCCAAATACATTTAATCTCAGTTTTTCACAATTCCTGACATTTAATCCTAGTAAAAATTCCCTGTCTTAGGTCAGTTAGGATCGCCACTTTATTTTAAGAATGTGAAATGTCAGAATAATAGTAGAGAGAATGATTTATTTCAGCTTTTTTTTCTTTTATCACATTCCTAGTGGGTCAGAAGTTTACATACACTCAATTAGTATTTGGTAGCGTTGCCTTTAATTTGTTTAACTTGGGTCAAACGTTTCGGGTAGCATTCCACAAGCTTCCCACAATAAGGTGGGCGAATTTTGGCCCATTCCTCCTGACAGAGCTGGTGTAACTGAATCAGGTTTGTAGGCCTCCTTGCTCGCACACGCTTTTTCAGTTCTGCCCACAAATTTTCTATAGGATTGAGGTCAGGGCTTTGTGATGGCCACTCCAATCCCTTGACTTTGTTGTCCTTAAGCCATTTTGCCACAACTTTGGAAGTATGCTTGGGGTCATTGTCCATTTGGAAGACCCATTTGTGACCAAGCTTTAACTTCCTGACTAATGTCTTGAGATGTTTCTTTAATATATCCACATAATTTTCCTGCCTCATGAAGCCCTCTATTTTGTGAAGTGCACCAGTCCCCCCTGCAGCAAAGCACCCCCACAACATGATGCTGCCACCCCCGTGCTTCACGGTTGGGATGGTGTTCTTCGGCTTGCAAGCCTCCCCCTTTTTCCTCCAAACATAACAATGGTCATTATGGCCAAACAGTTCTATTTTTGTTTCATCAGACCAGAGGACATTTCTCCAAAAAGTACGATCTTTGTCCCCAGGTGCAGTTGCAAACCATAGTCTGGCTTTTTTATGGCGATTTTGGAGCAGTGGCTTCTTCCTTGCTGAGCTGCCTTTCAGGTTATGTCGATATAGGACTCGTTTTACTGTGGATATAGAATCTTTTGTACCGGTTTCCTCCAGCATCTTCACAAAGTCCTTTGCTGTTGTTCTGGTATTTATTTGCACTTTTCACATCAAAGTACGTTGATCTCTAGGAGACAGAAAGTGTCTCCTTCCTGAGCGGTATGATGTCTGCGTGGTCCCATGGTATTTATACTTGCGTACCATTGTTTGTACAGATGAACTTGGTACCTTCAGGCATTTGAAAATTGCTCAGAATGATGAACCAGACTTGTGGAGGTCTACAATTTATTTTCTGAGGACTTGGCTGATTTCTTTTGATTTTCCCATGATGTCAAGCGAAGAGGCACTTAGTTTGAAGGTAGGCCTTGAAATACATCCACAGGTACACCGCCGATTGACTCAAATGATGTCAATTAGCCTATCAGAAGCTTCTAAAGCCATGACATAATTTTCTGGAATTTCCCAAGCTGTTTAAAGGCACAGTCATCTTAGTGTATGTAAACTTCTGACCTACTGGAATTGTGATGCAGTCAAATAATGTAACGATTGTCTATTTCGTCCTCCTCAGCGGACGAGGAGAGGCGAGAAGGATCGGACCAATATGCAGAGTGGTTCGTGCTCATGATGATTTATTAAAACCAAAACTGAACACTGAAATACAAAACAATAAACGAAGTGCAGAAAACCGAAACAGTACCGTGTGGTGAAAACACTAACACGGTAGACAAACACCCACAAAACACACGTGAAACCCAGGCTGCCTAAGTATGATTCTCAATCAGGGACAACGATTGACAGCTGCCTCTGATTGAGAATCATACCAGGCCGAACACAAAATCCCAACATAGAAAATCACACATAGACAACCCACCCAACTCACGCCTTGACCAACTAAATAAATACAAAACAAGGGAAAACAGGTCAGGAATGTGACAAATAATCTGTCTGTAAACAATTGTTGGAAAAATTACTTCTGTCATGCACAAAGTAGATGTCCTAACCAACTTGCCAAAAATATAGTTTTTTAACAAGAAATTTGTGTAGTGGTTGAAAAATGAGTTTTAATGACTCCAACCTGAGTGTATGTAAACTTCCGACTTCAACTGTACACACTACACACACTACACTGACACTCACACAAAACCCATACACATTCACTACACACACAGACACGCATACTGACACCACACACACACACACACACACACACACACACACACACACACACACACACACACACACACACACACACACACACACATCATATGCTGCTGCTGCTCTGTTCTTTACTCTTACTCTTATTGCCTATTTTGATGCCTAGTCACTTTACCCTGGCTTTATGTACATTTCTATCTCAAATACCTCACATTTATCTGGTACTCCCTGTATATAGTTTAATTCTTGTGTATTTTATTCCTCTTGTGTTACTATTTTTTGGGGGGGGGGGCTCATAAGCAAGCACTAAAGTCTACACCTGTTGAATTCGGCGCATGTGACAAATACAACTTGATTTGATTCCTTAAAGTACTTAGATTAAGTTTTGTTGTGGCTTGTTCAAAATACCAGCTTGTTTGCCTGCTATGTCAGCTCCTGTATGTAACTAACTGCTGAATGAACTGAAAAGCCAAATGACTACCTCTCTCTCCTTCCAGGTAAACAGCGCTTGTCTCGAGGAGGTGAGTCACGAGGATGCCGTGGAGGCCTTGAAAAACACGCCCGATGTGGTTTACTTGAAAGTGGCGAAGCCCACCAGTGTCTTCATGAACGACAGCTTCGCTCCGTCCGACATCACCAACTGTGAGTGCACACACACACATATGCGTACACACACACATACACATATGGTGATCACAATCTTTCCACTCATCCCAGGGCAGCTGTGACAGACAGACAGCAGGTTATTTGAAAGGAGCCATGTGGTGTGGAACACACCACATGGCTGGCTGCTGTTGCTGGCTGCTGTCCCCCATAGCTACAGTAGTAATCTAGTAGTCACAGTGAGGGAGTAGGCCTATATCGTGACCAATTACTGATCATCAGAATTGGGCTTACAGTAGTAGGTATAATGTGAGCCAGTGTGCATGGCTGTCTATTTAACTATCGCCGAATATACTACCATGGATGTTCCCCGGTCTGCACTACACACTAAGAACTGAAATCAGTCAATGACCAGTTGTGGTTTGATCGTAGCCTACATAGCGATATCAACCGACAAGGATGGCAGGGCAGAGCAGAGCGTTGGTATTATTCACTTAAAACCATGCCTCCTGTCTCACAGTACTGGACTGATGAGGTTGTAGTTTGACTTTGACCAATCATAATGGGAAATGTGACATTGGTGGAAAACATTGGTTTAATCACTGTTCAGGTCACGTTCAAATAGGCTTTTGCAAACCTGTCACCTATAAACACCTTTATCATAGATATTGGTCACTTTTCACACTTCAATAAACTACAAGCATTGCTTTTAGTTAATATACCTATGATTATATTATCAGATATGATCCCTTATTTTTTTAGTAGCTCACTTCAGTTTTGCATTGTTGCCTAAGGCGGAACACTCCCATATTTTACCTGGACAACGTTATTGAAAGTTCTGTTCTGGTGCTTGTGCCATTATTGAAGGTTGTGTTCATTTAAGATGACCTACCCCTGCCAGCCATGTGTTTTATAGTTACCTGATCTGCCTCTCTGTCTACACCAGGGAAGGCTCAAGTAGAAAGTGAGCTATTAGCCTAGTGTAGCCTAGCCACTCCCTCACTAAGCAGTATTTTATTACAATTTATCATAGCATTAGCCGTTAATGCTAACTTGCTATCTACACATTGAGGCCCATTGTGTGTGTATTTTTTCTTTAGCATATTCCCCGCACAAGGACAACCATATCAGCCCGTCCAACTACCTTAGCCAGCCCCATACCCCCGCCACGCCCAGACGCTACTCACCCATCCCCAAGAGCATATTGGGAGACGACGAGGTCACAAGGTAAGCTGTATGATAATGAACACACGCCATTTGACCACTTTTACAAAGGGTTTCAAATCAAATGTTTTTTATAACATGTGCTTAATACAACAGGTGTAGAACTTACAGTGAAATGATTACTTACGAGCCCCTAATCAACAATGCAGTTTAAAAAAAATACGGATAAGAATAATAAATAAAAGTAAGAAGTAATTAATTAAAGAGCAGCAGTAAAATAACAAAAGCGAAACCAAATACAGGGGGATTTTGGTACAGAGTCAATGTGTGGGGGCCCCGGTTAGTTGAGATAATATGTACATGAAGGTAGAGTTATTAAAGTGACTAAGCATAGATGATAACAACAGAGAGTAGCAGCGGTGTAAATGGGGGGGGGGGGGGGGATGCAAATATTCTGGATACCCATTTGATTAGGTGTTCAGGAGTCTTATGGCTTGGGGGGTAGAAGCTGTTTAGAAGCCTCTTGAACCTAGACTTGGTGCTCCGGTACCGCTTGCCATGCGGTAGCAGAGAGAACAGTCTATGACTAGGGTGGCTGGAGTCTTTGACAATTTTAAGGGCCTTCCTCTGACACCGCTTGGTATACAGGTCCTGGATGGCAGGAAGCTTGGCCCCAGTGATGTACTGGGCCGGTCGCACTACCCTCTGTAGTGCCTTGCAGTTGGAGGCCGAGCAGTTGCCATACCACGCAGTGATGCGACCAGTCAGGATGCTCTCGATGGTGCAGCTATAGAACCTTTTGAGGATCTGAGGACCAATTACAAATCTTTTCAGTCTCCTGAGAGGGAATAGGTTTTGTTGTGCCCTCTTCATGACTGTCTTGGTGTGTTTGGACCATGTTAGTTTGTTGGTGATGTGGACACCAAGGAACTTGAAGCTCTCCACCTGCTCCACTGCTGCCCGTCGATGAGAATGGGGACGTGCTCTGTCCTCTTTTTCCTGTTGTCCACAATCATCTATTTTGTCTTGATCATGTTGAGGGAGAGGTTGTTGTCCTGGCACCACAGGGCCAGGTCTCTGCCCTCCTCCCTATAGGCTGTCTCATCGTTGTCGGTGATCAGGCCTACCAATGTTGTGTCATCGGCAAACTTAATGTTGGTGTTGGAGTCGTGCCTTGCCATGCAGTCATGAGTGAACAGGGAATACAGGACGGGACTGAGAACGCACCCCTGACGGGCCCCTGTGTTGAGGATCAGCGTGGCAGATGTTTTGTTACCTACCCTTACCACCTGGGGGGCGGCCCGTCAGGATCAGGAAGTTCAGCATCCAGATGAAGAGGGAGGTGTTTAGTCCCAGGGTCCTTAGCTTAGGGATGAGCTTTCAGGGCAGTATGGTGTTGCACGCTGAGCTGTAGTCAATGAATAGCATTCTCACATAGGTGCTATTTTTGTCCAGGTGGGAAAGGGCAGTGTGGAGTGCAATAGAGATTGCATCATCTGTGGATCTTTTGGGGCGGTATGCAAATTGGAGTGGGCCAAGGTTTCTGGGATAATGGTGTTGATATGAGCCATGACCAGCCTTTCAAAGCACTTCATGACTACAGACGTGAGTGCTACGGGTTGGTAGTCATTTAGGCAGGTTACCTTTGTGTTCTTGGGCACAGACATTATGGTGGTCTGCTTAAAACATGTTGGTATTATAGACTCAGACAGGGAGAGTTTGAAAATGTCAGTGAAGACACTTGCCAGTTGGTCAGCACATGCTCGCAGTACACGTCCTGATAATCCGTCTGGCCCTGCGGCCTTGTGAATGTTGACCTGTTTAAAGATCTTACTCACATCGGCTGCGGAGAGCGTGATCACACAGTTTTCCGGAACAACTGGTGCTCTCATTCATGTTTTAGTGTTTTAATTAACCTCTCTTGGGTACGTCCCACCTCTTCAACAGCCAGTGAAACTGCAGGGCGCCAAATTCAAATACAGAAATACTCATTATAAAAATTCAGAAAACAAAACATATTTTACATAGGTTTAAAGATTAACTTCTTGTGAATCCAACCACGATGTCAGATTTAAAAAATGCTTTACGGCGAAAGCATACCCTACGATTATTTGAGAACATAGTCCAGCAGACAAATCATTACAAACAGTAACCAGCCAAGTAGAAGAGTTACAGAAGTCAGAAATAGAGATAAAATTAGTCCCTTACCTTTGATGATCTTCATATGGTTGCACTCAGCAGACATAAATTTACTCAATAAATGTTCCTTTTGTTCGATAAAGTCTCTTTATATCCAAAAACCTCAGTTTTGTTTGCGCGTTTTCTTCAGGCTCAAACGCAGTCAAAACAGGCAGACCAAAAAATCTAAATTGTATCCGTAAAGTTCATAGAAACATGTCAAACGATCCTCAGGTTGTTTTTAGCCTAAATAATCGATAATATTTCAACCGGACAATAACGTCATCAATATAAAAGGTAAACAAGAAAGGCACTCTCTCGGTCGCGCGCATGAAAAAGCTCTGTGAAACTTTAGGGTCCACTCATTCAGACTGCTCTTACGTCCTCATTTTTCAGAATACAAGCCTGAAACAATTTCTAAAGACTGTTGACATCTAATGGAAGGCATAGGAACTGCAATTTGAGTTCTGTCAATGGATACTGTAATGGCATTGAATAGAAAACTAAATAGAAAACTCTCAGGTTTTTGCCTGCCAAATCAGTTCTGTTATACTCACAGACACTATTTTAACGGTTTTGGAAACGTTAGAGTGTTTTCTATCCAAATCTACCAGTTATATGCATATCATATCTTCTGGGCCCGAGAAGCAGGCAGTTTAATTTGGGCATGCTTTTCATCCAAAATTCCGAATGCTGCCCCCTACCTTAGAGAAGTTAAGCACAGAAGTAGTTTAGCTCGTCTGGTAGGCTCGTGTCACTGGGTAGCTTTCGGCTGTGCTTCCCTTTGTAGTCTGTAATGGTCTGCAAGCCCTGCCACATCCGACGAGCGTCAGAGCCGGTGTAGTAGGATTCAATCTTAGTCCTGTATTGACGCTTTGCCTGTTTAATGGTTCGTCAGAGGGCATAGTGGGATTTCTTATAAGCTTCGGGGTTAGAGTCCCGCTCCTTGAAATTGGCAGCTCTAGCCTTTAGCTCAGTGCGGATGTTGCCTGTAATCCAAGGCTTCTGGTTGGGGTATGTACGTACGGTCACTGTGGAGACGACGTCATCGATGTACTTATTGATGAAGCCAATGGCTGATGTGGTGTACTCCTCAATGCCATCAGAGGAATCCTGGAACATATTCCAGTCTGTGCTCATAAAACAGTCCTGTAGCTTAGCATCTGCCTCATCTGACCACTTTTGGTTGTGTGGTCTACAGCATATCACGAGAAACTCTACCTCAGGCGAGGAACAATAGCTCTAGACTTCCTCAGATATCGTGCACCTGCTGTTATTTACAAAAATATATAGTCCGCCGCCCCTTGTCTTACCAGACGCCACTGTTCTATCCTGCCAGTGCAGCGTATAACCAGCCAGCTGTATGTTGATAGTGTCGTCGTTCAGCCACGACTCTGAAGCATAAGATATTAGTTTTGAATGTCCCGTTGGTAGTTTAATCTTCCGCGTAGGTCATCTATTTTATTGTCCAAAGATTGCACGTTTGCTTGCAGAATGGAAGGAAGTGGGGGTGTATTCGATCGCCTACAAATTCTCAGAAGGCAGCCCGCCCTCCACGCCCTTTTTCTCCGCCTCCTCTTCATGCAAATCACAGGGATCTGGGCCTGTTCCTGAGAATGCAGTATATCGTTCGTGTCGGGCTCGCTTGACTCGTTAAAGGAAAAAATGTATTACTTGTGTCATGCACAAAGTAGATGTCCTAACCGACTTGCCAAAAATATAGATTGTTAACAAGAAATTTGTGGAGTGGTTGAAAAACGAGTTTTGATGACTCCGAGCTAAGTGTATGTAAACTTCAGACCTCAACTGTATGTAAAGGGGTAAGGTGACTAGGCATCAGGATTTAACCTTTTACGGGGGCAGCCCGACACCGGTACACTTATGACAACATCCAGCTCAAAATGCACGGCGCGAAATTCAAAATCTATTTTTTTTAAATATTTAACTTTCACACATTAACAAGTCCAAGACACCAGATGAAAGGTGCACATCTTGTGAATCAAGCCAACATGTCCGATTTTTAAAATGTTTTACAGGGAAGACAAAATATGTAAATCTATTAGCTATTAGCTCACTTCCTCCAGAGTACCGGAAGTGAACGGTCAGGACAAAGAAATAGTTTTTTTTTCCACCACAGAACAAGATGAGCAGAAACATTTCTTCTCTGACATCCTCTTTACACCAATAGGAAGGCGTATAGATTGTCAGCAGACTCCTAAGTGCTAAGCCCATGTATAGGCATCAATTTGAAAAGAGCACCGATTTCTGACATTTTACTTCCTGGTCAGGAAAAGTGCTGCAAAAGGACTTCTGTTTCACTCAGATAAATAATTCCAACTCTTTTAGAAACTACAAAGTGTTTTCTATCCAAAAAGAATAATAATATTCATATTGTACGAGCAAGATTTGAGTAGGAGGCCGTTTGAAATGGGCACGATTTCACTGGCTACTCAACACTTTGCCTTGCAGCCATAAGAAGTTAAGAAACAGCCTAGCAGCAGCTTGTATGTGTGTGTCCGATCAGTGGTACAGCCATATCATTTTTTGAGGATTTCAGGGCCTGGCCAAACTTTTTCAACCTCCTGAAAGGGAAGAGGCACTGACACGCCTTCTTCAAGACTGTGCTCAGCATATGTGGAACTCCTTCAAGACTGTTGGAAAAGCATTCCAGGTGAAGCTCGTTGAGAGAATGCCAAGAGTGTGCAAAGCTGTCATCAAGACAAAGGGGGGCTACTTTGAAGAATCTCAAACACAAAATATATTTTGATTTGTTTAACACTATTTTGGTTACTACATGATTCCATATGTGTTATTTCATAGTTTTGATGTCTTCACTATTATTCTACAATGTAGAAAATAGTACAAATAAAGAAAAACCCTGGAATGAGTAGGTGTGTCCAAACTTTTGACTGGTACTGTATATACATTGTCTTCGGAAAGTATTCAGATCCGTTGACTTTTCCCACATTTTGTTAGGTTACAGCCTTATTCTAAAATTCATGACATTTTTTCCCTCATCAGTCTACACACAATACCCCATAATGACAAAGTAATAACAGGTTTTTAGAAAATGTTAATTTCTAAAAAATTAAATCACGTTAACAAAAATATTCAAAGCCTTTTCTCAGTATTTTGTTGAAGCACCTTTGGCAGCGATTACAGCCTTGAGTCTTCTTGGGTATGAGGCTACAAGCTTGGCACACCTGTATTTGGGGAGTTTCTCCCGTTCTTCTCTGCAGATCTTCTCAAGCTCTGTCAGGTTGGATGGGGAGCGTTGCTGCACAGCTATCTTCTGGTCTCTTCAGAGATGTTTGATCGGGTGGCTGTGTGCTTAGGGTTGTTGTCCTGTTGGAAGGTAAACCTTCACTCCAGTCTGAGGTCCTGAGGGCTCTTGAGCAGGTTTTCATCATGGATCTCTCTGTACATTGCTCTGTTCATCTTTCCCTTGACCCTGACTAGTCTCCCAGTCCTTGCCGCTGAAAAACATCTCCACAGCATGACGATGCTGCCACCACCATGCTTCACCGTATTCAAGGTGCCAGGTTTCCTCCAGATGTGATTCTTGGCATTCAGGCCAAAGTGTTCAATCGTGGTTTCATCATACTAGAGAATCTTGTTTCTCATGGTCTGAGAGTACTTTAGGTGCCTTTTGGCAACTCCATGTGGGCTGTCATGTGCCTTTTCCCGAGGAGTGGCTTCCGTCTGGTCAATCTACCATAAAGGCCTGATTGGTGGATTGCTGCAGAGATGGCTGTCCTTTTGGAAGGTTCTCCCATCTCCACATAGGAACTCTGGAGCTCTGTCAGAGTGACTGTTGTGGAAATTACCACCAGGGACACCTGAAGTCAAAAAAAAAATATTATCAGGAAGCCGGAAAGGTTCCAACAAATTTAATGCACGATAGTACACGTCAGTCGGGGGTTCCGTTGGGGCAGTCCCATTAGTTCTCTTATAAACTGCAAACACAGACAAATTATATTTGCATGATTTACATTATTCATAATTAATTAATCATTAACTTTTGGTTCATGCATGTAACCGACCAATACCTCACAAAGCGTCTTCTCTCCATGCTGAGACCTTGAAACTGAGACACCCCTTTCAGTTCTCAAAACAATGTTCTGGGTGAACTTGACACAATCCTGTCTCGGAGCTCTATGGACAATTCCTTCGACCTCACGGCTTGGTTTTTGCTCTGCAATGCACTGTCAACCTTTACATATATAGGCGTGTGCCTTTCCAAATCATGCCCAATCAATTAAATTTACCACAGGTGGACTCCAAATAAGTTGTAAAAACATCTCAAGGATGATCAATGGAAACAAGATGCACCTGAGCTCAATTTCAAGTCTCATAGCAAAGGGTCTGAATACTTACGTAAATAAGGTATGTTTTTATATTTAATACATTTGCAAAAATTTCTAAAACCTGTTTTCGCTTTGATTGTGGGGTATTGTGTGTAGATTGATGAGGGAAAACAAATAATTGAATACATTTTAGAATAAGGGTGTAACGTAACAAAATGGGGGGAAAAGGAATACTTTCCGAATGCACTGTACATAGGGCAGCAGCCTCTAAGGTGCAGGGTTGAGTAACCGGGGTGGTAGCCAGCTAATGACAGTGACTAAGTTCAGGTCAGGGTACTGGATAGAGGCCAGCTAGTGATGGCTATTTAACAGTCTGATGGTCTTGAGATAGAAGCTGTTTTTCAGTCTCACGGGCCCAGCTTTGATGCAGCTGTACTGACCTCACCTTCTGGATGATAGCGGGGTGAGCAGGCTGTGGCTCAGGTGGTTGATGAGCTTTTTGACCATTCTGTGACATTGGGTGCTGTAGATGTCCTTGAGTGCAGTCAGGGTACCCTCTCGAGAGCCGTGCGGTTGCGGGCAGTGCAGTTGCCATACCAGGCGTTGATACAGCCCGACAGGATGCTCTCAATTTTGCATTTGTAAAAGTTTGAGGGTCTTAGGAGCCAAGCCGAATTTCTTCAGCCCCCTGACGTTGAAGAGGCGCTGTTCACACTGTCTGTGTGGAGTGGACCATTTCAGATTGTCAGTGATGTGAATGCGCTCTGGAATATTGTCGGGCACCGCAGCCTTGCGGGTGTTGACCTGATTTAAAGACCTTTTTCACGTCGGCCTCGGAGAGCAAGATCACTCAATCCTCTGGGTCGGTAACCGCCCTCACACCCCGCACAATGTTGTCAAAACTTGCATAAAATGAATTAAGTTCGTCTGGTAGAGAGGCATTGTTGGGCAGATCACGGTTGAGTCTTCCTTTGTAATCCGTAATGGTATGTAGCCCCTGCCACATACGGCCGGCGTTGGATCCTGTATGATTCATCCTTATTTTTATATTGTCCTTTTGTTCGTTTGATGACTCTGCAGAGGTCATAGTGGGACTTCTTGTACTTATTCCTGTCCTCGTCCATAGCCTCAGGGTTGTCTACGATAGCTCTGTGTGTGGTAGCCCTGTCCTTTAGTTTAGTTTAGCTTCAACCTCCGTGTTAATCCAGGTATTTTGATTGGGGAAGCAGCGAACCCTCACCATGGGGACAATGTCGCCCATACATTTTCTAATGAACCCGGCTTTGGACGTAGTTAGCCTGTCAATGTTATCGGCGGAGTCTCATAACATTCCAATCAGTGCTATCAAAGCAGTCCTGTAGCATAATCTCTGATTCTGGTGACCATTTCTCAACGGACCGAATCATGGGTACTTCCTGTTTTGCTTGTAAACAGGAAGCAAGATTAAGGAGGCATGATCTAATTTGCCAAATGGCGGACAAGGCAGGGCCTTGTATGCTTGCTTGTGGGTAGAATAACAGTGGTCTAGGACTTTATTGCCCCTGGGCTGGTGCACTTCACAAAGTAGATGGCATCATGAGGAACAAAAATGATGTGGATATATTGAAGCAACATCTCAAGACATCAGTCAGGAAGTTAAAGCTTGGTCGCAAATGGGTCTTCCAAATGGACAATGACCCCAAGCATACTTCCAAAGTTGTGGCAAAATGGCTTAAGGACAACAAAGTCAAGGTATTGGAGTGGCCATCACAAAGCCCTGACCTCAATCCTATAGAAAATTTGCGGGCAGAACTGAAAAAGCGTGTGCGAGCATTGAGGCCTACAAACCTGACTCATTTACACCAGCTCTGTGAGGAGGAATGGCCCAACATTCACCCAACTTATTGTGGGAAGCTTGTGGAAGGCTACTCGAAACGTTTGACCCAAGTTAAACAATGCTACCAAATACTAATTGAGTGAATGTAAACATCTGACGCACTGGGAATGTGATGAAAGAAATAAATGCTGAAAGAAATCATTCTCTCTACTATTATTCTGACATTTCACCTTCTTAAAATAAAGTGGTGATCCTAACTGACCTAAGACAGGGAATGTTTACTAGAATGAAATGCCAGGAATTGTTAAAAACGGAGTAAATGTATTTGGCTAAGGTGTATGTACATTTTTGACTTTAACTGTATTTACTCAGGGGTGTGGTAAATTAGATATTTCTGTATTTCATTTTCAATAAATTAGCAAACATGTTTCAAAACATGTTTCACGTTGTCGCTATGGGATTTTGTGTGTAGATGGGTGATTTTTATTTTATTTCATCCATTTTGAATTCAGGCTCTAACAACAAAATGTGGAATATATCAAGGGGTATGAAAACTTTCTGAAGGCACTGTATCTCCTCATCTTTCTACTACTCCTCCTCCAGCCATCCCTTTCTCTGTCAGTCTCCAGCTATCTACCCCTTCTTTCCCTCACTCTCCCACTCTTGTTATCTCGCTCTTCTTTGACCTCTCTCTGTCTCTGCTAACTCTCTCCCTATCTATGCCCCCTATCTATGCCCCCTCTCTCCCTGTCTCTCTCTCTCTGCCCTCTCTCTCTCCCCCCTATCTCTCTTTATCTCTCTGCCCTCTCTCTCTTGCTCTGCCTGCTGCTGGAATTGGCAGATAAAGTTATGAAAGATGAATGGTGTTGAAGCTAGTGGGAGGCCAGCTGTGTAACTCCTGGGGAGATATGTCTGGGGGGCAGGGAGGTGAGCCAGACAAGAAGAGAGACAGAGCGAGAAAGATGGATTGCAGGGCTAAGCTCTGGTCACCTTGGGCGGGTTTCTCCTGCCACAGCAGAGAGAGCAAGAGCGAGACATACAGTGCTGTCATAAGTAGGAACAGATTGCCAGGCCTCAGCCTCAAACACATCCACTGGATCTTACAGACAGAGGCAGACACTAAATATGATTTATATGTAGTCTAGACACACCCACACACACACACACACACACACACACACACACACACACACACACACACACACACACACACACACACACACACACACACACACACACACACACACAGGATTAGACACATGCACAAACAGGCAGACAAACACACACAAGTGTGCTGCCAATTGTCTTGTCACTCTACTTAGCTCCCTCTCCATGTTCGCTGTTGTCGTGAGCAATGAAATGAGAAAGAAAACAGAGAAAGAGTGAGAGAGAAAGAGAGGAAGAATGTTTGCCAAAATGAGAAAGAAAACAGATAGAGGCAGAGAGAGAGGGAGAGAGCGCTAAGATACCATTAAGATCATAATGGTAGAGATCATGTAAAAAAGCTTGTTCAGTAAAATTGTACAAATTTCTCCTTGTAATAATGCATGTTTTTTGCCCAATGAGTCCTAACATCTCTAATACAAACAATAGGCCAGTGATCACTAATATCCAAGGAGAAAACGCCACTAGCTACACATTTCTCTGGAGTATTTGTAAACATAAGGTAAATTCTTGTTGATTTAGTAGAATCCCTCAGATTTGGATGTGTGGGTTTAGTAATCAACTGAGTGAGGTTTAGGTTATTACAAAAATCCTTTAAAACAGTCTGTCTTGGGTTCCCCAGGACAGGTTAAAGCCACCTACGACAAACATCTCAGAAGTAGAAAAGGACGCTATTAAATCAGTGAGACTAGTTAGCAAACCTTTCTTAGTGGAGGAATGGCGGTAGACTCCCAGTCTTTGGAACTATAACCTAGTTGAAGACTTATTAAAGCTATAAATACAAATTGTTTAGGACTGGACAAACCCTTTAAGAGAGACACAGAAAGGTTACTTTTTGTATAGATAGAATGGTGTGTTGTTGCTGTCAGCCCTGAAAACTTTAAAACCATCAGTAGTAACCTCAGAATCCACAATTTTCTAAGAGAACCATGTTTCGGATAAAATAAAAAATATCTGGATCCGCCTGGGAAGCCCAGATCTTGATGTCGTCCATTTTTGTCCAAAGGCTGCGAACATTTAGGTGCATGAATTTCAAACCTTGTCAGGCTTCGAAATTACCTGGTGTCAATAAAAGCTGGATCATTACCTACCAACCTATTATTGATAACCAAAGGCTGCATAGCAAGTGGTCCAGGCCTTGCCCAGGCAGTTGCTTGACTAGGACAGGGAGAGGTAGCTGAAGGGGCATTCAAAGCCATGGAGGGAACATCTAAGTCCCCGGCAGAAGAAAGCGGGGACAGGGGCTCAAAGCGATTTGAGAGTCTTAAATCCGGACACTGGGGAAGAAGGGAAGAAGGCAGGCGCGCATCGAACGATTCTTCTTCTTTCTGGTTCCAATACACATCCATTCACGCTCACCTGGAGTCGAACAATGAGCAGCCATTTTCTGGTTCAAGCTAGCATAGGGGTGCAATGGAGGAAATGTATCATAGTCGAGGAAGGTCCCATTATGAATCTCTTGGATGTTTTGATAGGAAGCATTTAAAGATGGCAATAGTCTCAAAGAATCCTTATTCCGTTCAAGGTGCTTGGTCAAATGTTTTACTTCTTCATGAAGAGTATTAATCCTTACTTTAGCTGCATCAAGTTCAATTATATTTTTCACAAATAAAGGTGTCCATCGGACCTTTCCCCGTGACAACTACGAACATGTCACAGATGATACACTTAATAGCACGCAAATCCCCAGCAGATAAAAATGTGTTTTCACCGCTGAACGCCGACAGTCCAAGGAAACAAACATTTCCTGTTTCCGCCATCGTGAATCAATGAATGTATACACTGGAGTTGCTCACCAAGATGACATTGAATGTTCGTAATGTAAAATGGACTCGGGATAGTGAAGTAATGATGGTGAGTATAAAGACACAGCATAGCAGTGTCCTCTGCTGGCTGCTCCAGTCTATGCCTATGCTGCCTTTCTGAAGAAATAATAGACATGGGGTACTCATTTGAGAAGGTCCAGTCATACCAATTTCCTAGGTGGCAATGGACCGGATGTATATTGTCATGTATCGGTGTTGTTAAAAATCCCCACCTCGCAACCCATGTGAAATTGTTCACACACCTCTTGTTGGTAGTTGTAAAGATAATTTCCTGTAATTGTACACCTTATGCCATGCAGCGAAAGGAACATTTAGCCAGTTTTAAAACTAATTTCCTGAAATTCTACACATTTTCCATGTCTTGTGTGTGTTCATATGATACCAGGAGTCGAATGCCGACCAAGTTCCCGCACAAAAAGTGGGGCCTGCAGTCCGTATTGACCACGTTCTGGGTCCGGATATTGGTCCGCCTTTTGAGATGGGCTGTAACAGACCAAACAGACGTGTAATGTTCTCAATCACCACTAGAGGGAATGCTACATCCAAAAATAGGACTGGAGTAACTAAACTTCACCTTTTGGATCTGGGATTCGACTTTGTGTGTGTATCAGTTTGTAACAGGGTGTACTGTGTGTAACATAGGTGTGTGTGTTCTGATTTGATGGGTTGTACTTGTACTACACTGTGGCTGTGGCTGTATAGTGCCAACCTCTGACAATGTGTGTATAATGTTGTATATACGGGAGGTAGCCTAGTGGTTAGAGCTTTGGGCCAGTAACTGAAAGGTTGCTGGATCGAATCTCAGAGCTGACAATGTAAAAATCTGCCATTCTGCCCCTGAGCAAGGCAGTTAATCCACTGTTCCCCGGGCGCCGTGGATGTCGATTATGGCAGCTTCAGAGGGGTTGGGTCTCTGCTTCAGAGGGGTTGGGTTATATGCAGAAGACACATTTCACTCAAAGGCATTCAGTTGTACAACTGACTAGGAATCCCCCTTTCCCTTATATTTCTGTGTGTGTTTCAGGGAGCGCAGGAAGGTGGTGTTACACCGTGGCTCGACAGGCCTGGGTTTTAACATAGTAGGAGGAGAGGATGGAGAGGGAATCTTTATTTCCTTTATCCTGGCTGGTGGACCTGCTGACCTCTGTGGAGAGCTCCGGAAAGGAGACCGCATCATCTCAGTAAGAACACACACACACACACGGAAACGTGATAGTCTCTTATTGATTTCTTATTGATTTATGAGTATTATTGATGAGGTTAAATTGACTGTAGATCTCCATTGACGTGCCTTGCTCATTTGCTGTTCATTGATCAAACTGTGTGTGTGTGCAGGTGAACGGGGTTGAGCTCCACAGTGCAACCCATGAGCAGGCAGCTGCTGCTCTGAAGAACGCTGGACAGACGGTCAACATCGTAGCCCAGTACAGGCCAGAGGGTGAGAAATACTAATACAGCACATTTTCTTGCCTGAGATCAAACAAAGACAGAAATTGACAAGAGGAGATATTTGCAGATTGATTAAGAGAGAGACCGAATGACAAAATAGAAGCGAAAAAGTGAGAACCCACTCATGGAGCCTGATGTGAGTGTGATCTGTGATGTGAGTTTGCTGTCTCCTGTGGTAACCGCAGAGTAAAAAAGGTCACAGCTCTGGTAAACAGGTTACACACACTGATTGGGTTATCTACTCTGATGTCATGGCAACAGGACTCTCTAAGTTGGGAAAAGAGGTGAGAGTGGGCCTCCCTGGCAGGAGTGAAAGCCATAACACACACACACACACACACACACACACACACACACACACACACACACACACACGACACTGAGTGAGGTAAGTTGTGTTCCATTTCAGGACTAAATTAAAACTACCTGGAACTACAGTACCAGTCAAAAGTTGACGCACCTACTTATTCCAGGGTTTTTATTTATTTGTACTATTTTCTACATTGTAGAATAATAGTGAAGATGTCAAAACTATGAAATAACACATATGGAATCATGTGGTAGCCAAAATTTCTGGCCTGCTGGAGGTCATTTTGCAGGGCGCTGGCAGTGCACCTCCTTGCACAAAGGCGGAGGTAGCGGTCCTGCTGCTGGGTTGTTGCCCTCCTACGGCCTCCTCCACGTCTCCTGATGTACTGGCCTGTCTCCTGGTAGCGCCTCCATGCTCTGGACACTACGCTGACAGACACAGCAAACCTTTTTGCCACAGCTCGCATTGATGTACCATCCTGGATGAACTGCACTACCTGAGCCACTTGTGTGGGTTGTAGACTCCGTCTCATGCTACCACTAGAGTGAGAGCACCGCCAGCATTCAAAAGTGACCAAAACATCAGCCAGGAAGCATAGGAACTGAGAAGTGGTCTGTGGTCACCACCTGCAGAATCACTCCTTTATTGGGGGTGTCTTGCTAATTGCCTATAATTTCCACCTTTTGTCTATTCCATTTGCACAACAGCATGTGAAATTTATTGTCAATCAGTGTTGCTTCCTAAGTGGACAGTTTGATTTCACAGAAGTGTGATTGACTTGGAGTTACATTGTATTGTTTAAGTGTTCCCTTTTTTTTTTTGAGCAGTGTATTTGAGATTTGAGATTCTTCAAAGTAGCCCCCCTTTGCCTTGATGACAGCTTTGCACACTCTTGGCATTCTCTCAACCAGCTTCATGGGGTAGTCACCTGGAATGCATTTCAATTAACAGGTGTGCCTTGTTAAAAGTTAATTTGTGGAATTTCTTTCCTTAATGCATTTGAGCCAATCAGTTGTGTTGTGACAGGGTAGGGGTGGTATACTGTACAGAAGATAGCACTATTTGGTAAAAGACCAAGTCCATATTATGGCAAGAACAGCTCAAATAAGCAAAGAGAAATTACAGTCCATCATTACTTTAAGACATGAAGATCAGTCAATACGGAAAATGCCAAGAACTTTGAACATTTATTCAAGTGCAGTCGCAAAAACCATCAAGTGCTATAATGAAACTGGCTCTCATGAGGACCGCAACGAGAAAGGAAGACCCAGAGTTACCTCTGCTGCAGAGGATAAGTTTATTAGAGTTAAGAGCCTCAGAAATTGCAGCCCATATAAATGCTTCACAGAGGTCACGTAACAGCCACATCTCAACATCAACTGTTCAGAGGAGACTGCGTGAACCAGACCTTCATGGTCAAATTGCTGCAAAGAAACCATTACTAAAGGACACCAATAAGAAGAGACTTGCCTGGGCCAAGAAACACGAGCAATGGACATTAGTCCAAATGTGAGATTTTTGGTTCCAACCTCCGTGTCTTTGTGACATGCAGAGTAGGTGAACGGATGATCTCCGTGTAGTTCCCTCCGTGAAGAGTGGAGGAGGGGGTGCTTTCCTGGTGACACTATGATTTATTTAAAATTCAAGGCACACTTAACCAGCATGGCTACCACAGGATTCTGCAGCGATACGCCATCCCATCTGGTTTGCGCTTAGTGGGACTACCATTTGTTTTTCAACAGGACAATGATCCAACACACCTCCAGGCTGTGTAAGGGCTATTTGACCAAGAAGGAGAGTGATGGAGTGCTGCATCAGATGACCTGGCCTCAACCCTATTGAGCTGGTTTGGGATGAGTTGGACCACAGAGTGAAGGGAAAAAAATTAAAATCAGCCAACAAGTGTTCAGCATCTGTTGGAAAAGCGGCTTGATATATACTTTTTTAACTAGGCAAGTCAGTTAACCTGTCTAGGATGAGGGTGCCGCTAGCGGCACTCCCCCCCCCACCCCCACTGAAAAGGCAGAGCCGCGAAATTCAAAAAATATATATTTTTTAAATATTTAACTTTCACACATTAAAGTCCAATACAGCTAATGAAAGACACAGATCTTGTGAATCCAGCCAACATGTCCGATTTTTAAAATGTTTTACAGGGAAGACACAATATGTAAAGATGTACATCTATTACCTAAAAACACATTAGCATAATCCACCTTTTATTTGTCCACCAACACCAGTAGCTATCACCAATTCGGCTAAACTAAGATATTTATAGCCCCTAACCAAGAAAAAAACTCATCAGATGACAGTCTGATAACATATTTATGGTATGGGATAGGTTTTGTTAGAAAAATGTGCATATTTCAGGTAGATGGCATAGGTTACAATTGCACCCACCGTCACAAATGGACTAGAATAACTACATAGAGCAACGTGTTTACCTACTTACTAATCATCAAACATTTCGTAAAAATACACAGCATACACTAATCGAAAGACACAGATCCTGTGAATACAGACAATATTTCAGATTTTCTAAGTGTCTTACAGCGAAAACACAATAAATCGTTATATTAGCATAGCACATAGCACATAGCAGCCCAGCATTGATTCTAGCCAAAGAGAGCGATAACGTCAACATCGCCAAAATATATTATTTTTTTCACTAACCTTCTCAGAATTCTTCAGATGACACCCCTGTAACATCACATTACAACATACATATACAGTTTGTTCGAAAATGTGCATATTTAGCCACCAAAATCATGGTTAGACAATGTGAAATGTAGCCCAGCTGGTGAGAAAATGTCCGTGCGCCATATTAGACAGTGATCTACTCTTATACATAAATACTCATAAACGTGACTAAAAAATATAGGGTGGACAGCGATTGATAGACAATTTAATTCTTAATACAATCGCGGAATTACATTTTTTAAATTATCCTTACTTTTCAATACAGTTTGCGCCAAGCGAAGCTACGTCAAAAAACATGGCGTCCTAAGCCACTAACATTTTTCGACAAACACGATTTATCATAATAAAAATGTCCTACTTTGAGCTGTTCTTCCATCAGTATCTTGGGCAAAGGATCCTTTCTTGGGTCTAATCGTCTTTTGGTGGAAAGCTGTCCTCTTGCCATGTGGAAATGCCAACTGCGTTCAGCATGAACTGGAAGCGTGCCCAGCGATTCACAGCGTTTCAGAAATAAATGTCCCAAAATCGCACTAAACGGATATAAATTGCTATAAAACGCTTTAAATTAACTACCTTATGATGTTTTTAACTCCTATAACGAGTCTTAACCTGTCTAGGATCAGCGTGGCGCTAGCGGCACTCCCCCCCCCCCCTCCCACTGAAAAACCAGTGCCGCGAAATTCAAAAAAAATATTTTTTTAAAATATTTAACTTTCACACATTAAAGTCCAATACAGCTAATGAAAGACACAGATCTTATGAATCCAGTCAACATTTCCGATTTTTAAAATGTTTTACAGGGAAGACACAATATGTAAAGATGTACATCTATTACCTAAAAACACATTAGCATAATCCACCATCTTTTATTTGTCCACCAACACCAGTAGCCATCACCAATTCGGCTAAACTAAGATATTTATAGCCCCTAACCAACAAAAAAACTCATTAGATGACAGTCTGATAACATATTTATGGTATGGGATAGGTTTTGTTAGAAAAAAGTGCATATTTCAGGTATATGGCATAGTTTACAATTGCACCCACCATCACAAATGGACTAGAATAATTACAATGAGCAACGTGTTTACCTAACTACTAATCATCAAACATTTCGTAAAAATACACAGCATACACGAATCGAAAGACACAGATCCTGTGAATACAGACAATATTTCAGATTTTCTAAGTGTCTTACAGCGAAAACACAATAAATCGTTATATTAGCTTAGCACATAGCAATTAGCAGCCCAGCATTGATTCTAGCCAAAGTGAGCGATAAAAGTCAACATCGCCAAAAGATATTAATTTTTTCACTAACCTTCTCAGAATTCTTCCGATGACACTCCTGTAACATCACATTACAACATGCATATACAGTTTGATCGAAAATGTTTATATTTAGCCACCAAAATCATGGTTAGACAATGTGAAATGTAGACAAGCTGGTAAAGAAAACGTCCTTGCGCCACTTAGACAGTGATCTACTCTTATACATAAATACTCATAAACGTGACTAAAAAATATAGGGTGGACAGGGATTGATAGACAATTTAATTCTTAATACAATTGCGTTATTACATTTTTTAATTTATCCTTACTTTTCAATACAGTTTGCGCCAAGCGAAGCTACGTCAAAAAACATGGCGTCCTAAGCCACTAAAATGTTTCGACAGAAACACGATTTATCATAATAAAAATGTCCTACCTTGAGCTGTTCTTCCATCAGTATCTTGGGCAAAGGATCCTTTCTTGGGAGAAATCGTCTTTTGGTGGAAAGCTGTCCTCTTGCCATGTGGAAATGTCAACTACGTTCGGGATGAACTGAAAAGCGTGCCCAACTTTTCACATCGTTGCAAAAATAAATGTCCCAAAATCGCACTAAACGGATATAAATTGCTATAAAACGCTTTAAATTAACTACTTTGTGATGTTTGTAACTCCTATAACGAGTGAAAAGATGACCGGAGAAATATAACAGGCTAAACTAACGCTTGGAACAGGAGAGGGTCGGTGTCTTCCACGCGCGTTACGCAGCAAGAAAAGACTTGCTAGCTAAAGGTTTTTTTCATTTGTAGGGCCTGTGAACGAGCAATCGAGCCCGTTGGAATCGTCATCACGTAAAGGCATCCAGGGGAAGACGTAAGAAGTGTCCGTATAGTCATAGCAACGACAGTGCCCGTTTAAATGACTTCAGAAAAGTGGCCAACGTTTCTCAAATCTGACTCCATGTCAGGGAAATTGCTGTAGAATGGGCTCTGTTCCACTTAGAGACAAAATTTCAACTCCTATAGAAACTATAGACTGTTTTCTATCCAATAATAATAATAATATGCATATTGTACGATCAAGGATTTTGTGGGAAGCCGTTTAAAAAATTAGCCACATTAGCATAAATAGTCTAAACAGCGCCCCCATCCCCAACAGGTTAACATGACCGGAGAAAGATTACTCCCAACACTAATGCTTGGAACAGGTGCGGGTCGGTGTCCTCCAGGCGCATGACGCAGCTCCAAAAGAGTGACTAGCTACAGGGTTTTTTAATTTGTAGTGCCTGTGAACGCGCAATCGACCCCATTCAAATCGTCATCACGTAAAGGCATCCAGGGGAAGACGTAAGCAGTGTCCGTATACTCATAGCAATAACAGTGGCCTTTTAACTGACTCCAGATCAGGGGCCAACATTCCTGAAATCTGACTCCATGTCAGGGAAATTGCTGTAGAATGGGTTCTGTTCCACTTAGAGACAAAATGTCAACTCCTATAGAAACTATAGACTGTTTTCTATCCAATAATAATAATAATATGCATATTGTACGATCAAGAATTTTGTAGGAAGCCGTTTCAAAAATTACAAGATTACCATAAATAGTGACAACAGCGCCCCCAGCCTCAACAGGTTAAGAACAAATCCTTATTTACAATGATGGCCTAGGAACACTGGGTTAACTTCCTTGTTCAGGGGCAGAATGACAGATTTTTACCTTGTCAGCTCGGGGATTCGATCTAGCAATCTTTCGGTTACTGGCCCAACGCTCTAACCACTAGGCTACCTGCTGCCCCATTGATACAATGCCAAGAGTGTGCAAAGCTGTCATCAAGGCAAATGGTTGTTAATTTGGACAATCTAAAATTTGTTTAACACTTTTTTGCTTGCTACATTATTCCATGTGTGTTTTTTTCAGTTTTTTTTCTTCAAAAAACCCTTGAATGAGTAGCTGTGTCCAAACTTTTGACTGATACTGTACCTGAAAGTAAAGGCGTTCATCTCAGTCCAACTACAGGACTATCACATTTCAGGAGAAGACCCAGATCCAGATGGTGTCGAAGTAACAAAAGTGTCGGAGTAACAAAACAAAATGGCAGGCAGTCTCGGGGTCAGGGCAGGCAGAGATCAATAATCCAGAGTGGTGTGACAAGGTACAGAACGGCAGGCAGTCTCAGGGCAGGCAGAATGGTCAAAAGCAGGAAAACAGAAACTAGACCACGACAGGCGCAAGGGGAAAATCCACTGGTAGGCTTGACAAACAAAACAAACTGGCAACAGATGAACAGAGAACACAGGTATAAATACACTGGGGAAGATGGGCGACACCTGGAGGGGGGGTGGAGACAAGCACAAAGACAGGTGAAACAGATCAGGGTGTGACAAGGACAATACTCCTCCTAACAAGGGCTTCTGTGCTGCCTGCCACTGTCAGGAAAGTTATTTCTCATGTCACTATGATTGGGTTACAGATTGGACACTGCAAGGCATGCTGATATTCCATTTGTCTACGGTACCTCAGCTCAGGTCATGTCTCTCACCTCTTTGAGTGTTCGGTTTGCTCTACATATCATTACCCTTTACTGTTTTTGGTCTGTCCACACTTGTTTCGGGCCCTCCAAAGGTAGAGGGGTTTAAAGGGGTTTAGTGATTGTCAGATCTGGCCCTGACCAGAGGTTCAACCTTGACCAGGCCTCATTAAATCACCATTACCACTATTACCCTACTTACCACTATTCTCTCTCTCTCTCTCTGTGAGTATGGCCCTTATCCTCATCGTGCACTATTGAGGGGCTGTAGAGTATCCTGCTGGCTGTGTGGCTGGCTGTAGCCCCCCTTGCTGTAGGTTAAGGGTACTGAGGTGTAGTTAGTTAGTTATTTGCACATAGAGGAGTTAGTGAATAGATAAGAGGCTTTCAACTAAATACTTCAACAGTAAAGAGTGGAAGGAGCTTGGCACTATAATGTGTCAAAGATTCTGGGACTGGATGGGGAGTTGTAAGTACAGCTTGATCCCGATCCTGTCTCAGTTTCTAACGCCCATTTCTCGGCAGCCTAAAACCACAAAGGCAGAAAAGCCACACAGTCAGTGAGAACCAACCAGACACAGAGCAGAGCAGGGAGTGTGTTAGCAGTGATGTTATCTATGATGAATGGTGGAGATTGTTTGATCATGGCAAACGACACACAAATGTATGCATTTCATGCATGGTGAGCTGCAATAATGGAACTACACAGGAGTGAGGGGTTGGGGGATTGTGTGTGTGTGTGTGTGTGTGTGTGTGTGTGTGTGTGTGTGTGTGTGTGTGTGTGTGTGTGTGTGTGTGTGTGTGTGTGTGTGTGTGTGTGTGTGTGTGTGTGTGTGTGTGTGTGTGTGAGAGAGAGAGAATGTAAGGTATTGAATGTGACTAGGGTAAGAGATTAATATCAGTAGAGGAGTTCAGTAGTTTCCATGTAATATTTATATGTGAATCAGTGAAGTTAGATCAGGCACTTAAGTAAAAATACTTAAAAGTACTACATAAGTAGTTTTTTGGGGTATCTACTTTACTTTACTAGTTATATTTTTGACAACTTTTACTTCACTACATTCCTAATGAAAACATTGTACTTTTTACTTCATACATTTTCCCTGAATGCTTAGCAGGACAGGAAAATTGGCAAATTGAAACACAAATCAAGAGAGCACATGGTCATCCCTACTGCCTCAACATGCATGCCAGTCTTTCCTGGTTGAGGGTTGATGAGAGATTAACTGCTTCTCTTCTAGTTTTTACATGAAATATTACTGTGATGAAAAATCCATATTGTCTGTATCATAAAATAACATTCAGCTCAGACACCCATACATACCCCACAAGACATACCACCAGTGGCCTCTTCACAAATCTAAAACAAATTCACAGCAACACACAGTTTCATACAGAGCCATAATCACATTGAACTCCTGTCCATCTCCAATTATTCAAGCAAACAGCAAAATTACCTTTAAAAAACTGACTAAACAACTCATGGAACGACAGGGACTGTGAGGGGACAAACACATGAACACACAGACACTCTAAAACACATATTTTTTTTTTCATTGTTCGTATAATTTTTTTGTATTGTTTGTATATCATTGTATTTTTTATTTGTGTGACTGTCCTTGTCTATCAGTGTATCAATGTTTAATTAATTGTCATGTTTTGTGTTTTTTGTGGACCCAAGAAGAGTAGCTGCTGCTTCTGCAAAATCTAATGCGGGTCCAAATAAAAAAATATATAAAATAAATTAACCCACACCTGTTCTGATCTGAGGTGGAAAAAGTACCCAATTGTCATACTTGAGTAAAAGTATAGATACCTTAATAGAAAGTTAATCAAGTAAAAGTGAAAGTAAGCCAGTAAAATACTACTTTAATAAAAGTCTAAAAGTACAGTATTTGGTATTAAATATACTTAAGTATCAAAAGTAAATGTAATTGCTAAAATAAAAATAATTTAACATTCCTTATATTAAGCAAAGCAGACAGCACCATTTTCTTGTTTTTAAAATGTATGAACAGCCAGGGGCACACTCCCACACTCAGACATTATTTACAAACGATGCATTTGTGTTTAGTGAGTCCACCAGGCCAGTTAGTTCTGTATGTGCAGTTAAGGGTAAGGCGTGCTGCTCTTTTTTAAGACCGCTGCAGCTTTACTAGGTTTTTTTTTGCTGCATTTGACCATATTACCCGACAGTAAACAAGAGCAGAGCCTGAACAACTAGTACAGTTGATTTTTGTATCAAAAACAAAGAACATATTTTTATAACAGATGCAACATCTTCACAACAACTTTGTCAATATGACTTATCCATGATAATTTACCATCCAATGTTATACCTGGGAGTTTGTCAAGGCTGTGGGTAACTAGTGAAAGGGGTCAGGCGCAGGAGAGCTGAGATGCGTGGATAAGGTATTTAATACAAGATAACACCAGTATAAATACAATACTACTGTGCGGGAAAAATACCTGTACCACGAAATAAACGGGCGTAATAACAAAACCCGGCAACAAAATACCAGCCGTCAGTAACAGCCTGAACAATAGAACAAACATGCACACAAACATGGAGGCTTAAATAAAAAAATCAGAGGCTTAAATAATGAACATGTAATGGGGGCATAAACCAGGTGTGTAGAAAACAAGGACAAAACAAATGGAAAATGAAAAGTGGATCGGCGATGACTAGAAGTTGATGTTGGCCCCAGCCCGCAGGCCTATGGGTGTTACTCACTGGTCTAACTGACATGGATTCTAATTGCACCGTTCTCATGAATGCAAATTAAAGTGTAATTCATTAACGAGCTGCAGACGGTTTTCCTGGGCATTAAATGCAATTAAATGACATGCCGTCGGTGCAGCAGTCCCATCACAGCCAATATAGAGCCATTTAACTGTAGTGAGTTATGTATGAACGGTTGTATGTGTATGATTTGTCTGCCATTTGTCCTCATCATTAATGCGGCAATCAGCAGTTGAAACAATAACAACGCCCCTCCCTGCCCCTGTTCAGTAAAAAGCTGAGAGATGGAGCGGCGAAATGTTCAAATTCATTGACAGAGCTATGGCTGCAAGGACTGACCACCCATGATAAGAAAATTATAGTTTAAACTATGTTTTGAGGCTATATAGTATTTGTTTACATTTGCATTATTTACAAACATTTAAATAAAACAAGCTTTTATTTGGGGTTCTGATGGGGTAAGACAGTTCAACTAAGCTCAAGAGGCATATAAGTTGTATTCTTCAAGAATCAATGGGTACACATCATTCATACAAATACACAAAAAATGGATGCCTTAACTGCAGATGGCCCCTTTAACTACAGTGCATTTGGAAAGTATTCAGACCCCTTCCCTTTTTCTACATTGTGTTACATTAGTCTTATTCTAAAATGGATTCAATGAATTTGCCCACCCCTGGGTAATGGGTTACTGGGTTTGCTGCAATGCCTGCCGTGCTCAGTCAGGGGAACCAGGAATAGACTTCCTACACAGCGGCTGTGTCCCAATCCAAATCCCAATCCTTGTCGATTACCTCTCATTCTACCTTCCCTTCGGCCAAATTGAAATGAGATGAATTTACACAATGTTGGATAGTACTGTTTTCCTAAGTGCCTATTGTTGGAGGTTGGTTGTGTCAGTCAGACAGACAGTTAAATCACTGTCCCACTTACAGTTCCTGTTGATCCACTCCAAAACAATACACTTTGATCAGCACGACTTAAGTGAGCTCAGGGATCTGTGCCTAATGGTTGGAGGTGTGTGTGTACGTGTGTGCGGGATGGCGTGTTAACGCCCTAAGGGGATGGCTGCGGTATTAGTCAGTGTTATGTACACTGCACTGGAAGAGCTTAAAAGCAGCCAGACATACACAAAGACAGCCTGAGTGTTAGTCTATCAGGAGCTGGGCTTAGGTGTTGCTGTAAGAGATTAAACATGAGATCTGCCTGCCTGCTCATAGTACAATAGTCGCTAAACTCTTAGTTGATTTTGTCGCAAATTTGAGTGTTGATACTATACTCTCCTATACGGGGTTGCTTTCTCTCATACCTAGGCCGTTTGAACACTGTAGAAATGCTGCCTTTATTCTCTACTCTCCGATTTCCTTTCTCCCTAGAACATTACAGTACATTCTGTTCTACTATACATCATTAAGCTGCAGCACTAATGGAGTCAATGGTCTGGATGTGAAACTGAATGATGATTGATGGTAAAGAGGAAACTGGAGCCCTGAGAAACAATCGATGTTTCACAGATCCTTTTGCCCTCTATTGATGTGAACAGAAGGAGCACAGACAGTACTTAAAGGGATACAGCAAGGCTAGTATAAGCATTGATAACCCTAAAGCAATGCCGTTCAATGTCACTCACTTCACGCAATCTAAATTGTAGGCCAAAATCATCAACTCATAATAACTTCGCCTGTCGCTTTCGCTAAATGTAAGACATTAACAGTGTTGTAAAAAATACTTGAAAGTACTACTTCAGTACTGTACTATTTATATTTTTGGACAACTTTTACTTCTCTACATTCCTAAAAACAATTTACTTTTTACCCCATACATTTTCCCTGAAAAGTACTTGTTACATTTTGAATGCTTAGCAGGACAGGGAAACGGTCTAATTCACACACTTATCAAGAGAACATCGCTGGTCATCCCAACTGCCTTTGATCTGGCGGACTCACTTAACAGGGTGAGTGTTGGATCGTGCTCCTGCCTATCCATAAATAAAGTAAAATAGTGCCTTCTGGTTTGCTTAATATAAGGAATTTGAATTGATTTATACTTTTACTATTACTTTTGATACTTAAGTATATTTTAGCAATTTTACTGGGTGATTTTCACTTTTACTTCTATTAAGGTATCTTAACTTTTACTCAATTATGACAATTGGGTACTTTTTGCACCACTGGACTTTGATATTCTGTGTATCAGAAACACATACTAAGCAGCGGGGGGAGAAATGCAGCGAAGACACTGAGAGAGAACGTTTCAGCCATGTTAGGAACCAGGCCGTCTACCCATCAGAAGGCTGGCGAGACGTGAGGGCATAATGAGGCCCAGCTTCAGCCACAGCTGGCCCAGAATAGCTCAGGAGAGAATGGGTGTGAGACAACCAGAAGTGTTTTTTAGCGATTACAGTTGATATCATCATTGTTCCATGCTTGAGTTGGCATCAGTGTCGCTGCTGAGACATTGTAAGACAACCAGTTTGTGGAGTAAAAGCTTTCCCCCAGAGAGTAATATTGCTACTGCACGATCTTGTTTAAGACTGAGCTGGCCATTTATCCAATTGGGCGACACTTCCCTCACTAAAAACAACATTGAACTGTGCAAAAAAGACCATAAAACTCGGTATACACTGCAGCATGATTTATGAGGTAGATTTTCTGTAACGATGTCCATGAGAGGGAGATTTTAGATTGTCTGTCAGTTTGTGGTGTTTGTAGACAAGGAGGGATTGGAACCAGATCATAGCATCAATAAAACCATTGATCCAAACTATTGTCAGCCTGACCTGGAAGGCATTAAGTATGAGTTGTTTCGTCAGGATAGCCTTCCGTCCTCCCTGTTAATGTGTGACTTTAAACACATACTAGAGTACTATTCATTAGCTTTAACCTTCTACTCCTTCTCTCCTCTTCTCACTTTCTCTCACTCTCTCTGAATGTAATCTGAGTACGATTAGTTCTTCCCATCCCAAAGTACTACAGAACAAACACACTCAGACCCCCAACCCCCCCCCCCCTCCCCTCCACACACACACACACACACACACACACACACACACACACACACACACACACACACACATTCAAGGGTGTCATTTAAAAAATCTCGAAGTATCACTTTAATGAAAATATATATTTTATTTATTATACTACTGTCATCAACATTTTTATTAATTTTAACCACTTTAAAATTGACATCAATAATTGCAAAGCTCAATCAACTGCGATACACCCATGACTTGTATTACTATTCTGAACCATGTTATGTGATAGTGATGACTGTAAATTGCAGCATTGGCATGTCAGTGTCAGATTGGAGAGAGAGAGCACCATCTGTGTCTGTGAGATGGAGGCTGACAGTGTGGGGCCAGTGTGCCAGGGCAGGGACCCAGACCCAAACTGGGGCAGGAGCACAGGGGGGCAGAGCTGGGCTCCGGAACAACCAATACCCTTCTACATAATTAACTGTGTGTGTGTCAAATCAAATTGTATTGGTCACATCCATGTATTTAGCAGATGTTATCGCGGTTGTAGCGAAATGCTTGTGCTTCTAGCACAGACAGTGCAGTAATATCTAACAAGTAATATTTAACAGTTTCACAAGATATACCCAAAATACACGTAAATCTAAGTAAGGAATGGATTAAGAATATATATATATACACATATATGTCAGAGCGGCATTGGACTAAGATACAGTGGCATAGTATAGAGTACAGTATATACATATGAGATGGGTGATGCAATATTTAGACAATTAAAGTGACTAAGATACCGTAGAATAGTATAGAGTACAGTTTACACACATGAGATGAGTAATGCAAGATACGGAGACATTATTAAAGTGGCTAGTGTATAATTTATTTAAAATGGCCAGTGATTCCTAGTCTATAGGCAGCAGCCTCTGATGTGCTGGAGATTGCTGTTTACAGTCAGTGGTGTAGTATAGAATACAATACAGTATATACATATGAAATGGGTGCTGCAATATGTAAACACAATTTAAAAGTGACTAAGATACCTTAGAATTGTGTGGAGTGCAGTTTATACATATGAGATGAGTAATGCAAGATACGGAGACATTATTAAAGTGGCTAGTGGTCCATTTCTAAAAGTGGCCAGTGATTCCTAATCTAGGTCTATAGGCAGCCGCCTCTGATGTGCTAGTGATGGCTGTTCAGTAGTCTGATGGCCTTGAGATAGAAGCTGTTTTTAAGTCTTTCGATCCCAGCTTTGATGCACCTGTACTGACCTCGCCTTCTGGATGATAGCGAGGTGAACAGGCAGTGGCTCGTGTGGTTGATGTCCTTGATGATCTTTTTGGCCTTCCTATGGCATCGGGTGCTGTAGGTGTCCAGGAGGGCGGGAAGTTTGCCCCCGGTAATGCGTTGAGCAGACCGCACCACCCTCTGGAGAGCTTTGCGGTTGTGAGTTGTGCAGTTGCCATACCAGGCGGTGATAAGGCCCGACAGGATGCTTTCACATTTCTTTAGCCTCCTGAGGTTGAAGAAGCGCTGTTGCGCCTTCTTCACCACACTGTCTGTGTGGGTGGACCATTTCAGTTTGTCAGTGATGTGTATGCCGAGGAACTTGAAGCTTTCCACCTTCTCCACTGTGGTCCCATCGATGAATATAGGGGGGTGGTCCCTCTGCTGTTTCCTGAAGTCCATGATCATCTCCTTAGTTTTGTTGACGTTGAGTGAGAGGTTATTTTCCTGGCACAATACTCCCAGAGCCCTCACCTCCTCCCTGTAGGCTGTCTCATCGTTGTTGGTAATCAAGCCTAGTACTGTTGTGTTGTCTGCAGACTTGATGATTGAGTTGAAGGCGTGCTTGGCACACAGTCATGGGTGAACAGGGAGTACAGGAGGGGGTTGAGCATGCACCCCTATGGGGGATCAGTGGAGGGGAGGTGTTGTTTCCTAACTTGGCCACCTGGGGGCGACCCGTCAGGAAGTCCACGACCCAGTTGCACAGGGCGGGGTTCAGACCCAGGGCCTCAAGCTTGATGATGAGCTTGGAGGGTACTATGGTGTTGAATGTTGAGCTATAGTCAATGAACAGCAATCTTACATATAGGTAAGCCACTTGTCCAGATGGGACAGGGCAGTGTGCAGGCGATTGCATCGTCTGTGGATCTATTGGGGTGGTAAGCAAATTGAAATGGGTCTAGGGTGGCAGGTAAGGTGGAAGTGATATGATCCGTTTCTCTGTGTGTGTGTGCGCACTCAAGCGTGTGTGTGTGTGCCGGTGTTAATTTTGTCAACAATAACTATGCCAAAAAACGAATGACGATATCGAGACGAGATGCCCCCCGCCCCCCAAAAAATATATATATACGCAGTACTAGTGAAAAGTTTGGACACGCATACTCATTCAAGGGTTTTTCTTTATTTTATTTTTCTACATTGTAGAATAATAGTGAAGACATCAAAACTATGAAATAACACATATGGAATCATGTAGTAAGCAAAAAAGTGTTAAAACAAATCAAAATATATTTTAGATTCTTCAAAGTAGCCACCCTTTGCCTTGACGACAGCTTTGCACACTCTTGACATTCTCTCAACCAGCTTCACCTGGAGTGCTTTTCCAACAGTCTTGAATGAGTTCCCACATATGCTGAGCACTTGTTGGCTGATTATCCTTCACTCTGTGTTCCAACTCATCCCAAACCATCTCAATTGGGTTGAGGTTGGATGATTGTGGAGGCCAGGTCATCTGACACAGCACTCCATCACTCTCCTTATTGGTCAAATAGCCCTTACACAGCCTGGAGGTGTGTTGGATCATTGTCCTGTTGACAAACAAATGGTAGTCCCACTAAGAGCAAACCAGATGGTATGGCGTATTGCTGCAGAATGCTTTGGCAGCCATGCTGGTTAAGTGTGCCTTGAATTCTTAATAATTCAGACAGTGTCACCAGCAAAGCACCATCACACTTCCTCAAAGCTTCATGGTGGGAACCACACATGCAGAGATCATCCGTTCACCTATTCTGCGGAGGTTGGAAACAAAAATCTCAAATTTGGACTCATCAGACCAAAGGACAGATTTCCAGCGGTCTAATATCCATTGCTCGTGTTTCTTGGCCCAAGCAAGTCATTTTTTCTTATTGGTGTCCTTTAGTAGTGTTTTTTGCAGCAGCAGATCGACAATGAAGGCCTGATTCACGCAGTCTCCTCTGAACAGTTGATGTTGAGATGTGTCTGTTACTTGAACTCTGAAGCTTTTTTTGGGATGCAATTTTTGAGGCTGGTAACTCCAATGAACTTATCCTCTGCAGCAGAGGTAACTCTGGGTCTTCCTTTCCTGTGACGGTCCTCATGAGAGCCAGTTTCATCATAGCGCTTGATGGTTTATGCGACTGCACTTGAAGAAACTTTCAAAGTTCTTAAAATGTTCTGTATTGCCGGACCTTCATGTCTTAAAACTTCTTTGGGACTGGGGGGCAGTATTGAGTAGCTTGGATAAAAAGGTGCCCAGAGTAAACTGCCTGCTACTCAGGCCTAAAAGCTAGAATATGCATATAATTAGTAGATTTGGATAGAAAACACTCCGAAGTTTCTAAAACTGTTTGAATGATGTCTGTGAGTATAACAGAACTCATATGGCAGGCAAAAACCTGAGAAAGAATCTGCAAAATCACCGGATGTTTTGGAACTACAGAACATAACGCGCCAATGTAAACTGAGATTTTTGGATATAAATATGAATTTTATCGAACAAAACATACATGTATTGTGTAACATGAAGTCCTATGAGTGTCATCGATGAAGATCATCAAAAGGTTAGTGATTCAATTTATTTAAATTTCTGCTTTTTGTGACTCCTCTCTTTGGCTGGAAAAATGGCTGTGTTTTTCTGTGACTAGGTGCTGACCTAACATAATCATATGGTGTGCTTTCGTCGTAAAGCCTTTTTGAAATGGAACACTGTGGCTGGAGTTTCTTTAAAATGGTGTAAAATACTTGTATGTTTGAGGAATTGTAATTATGGGATTTCTGTTTCGAATTTGGCACCCTGCAATTTCACTGGCTGTTGGCGAGGTGGGACGCTACCGTCCAGAATATCCCAGAGAGATTAAAGTACTGATGAACTTTCATTTCTCTTTGCTTATTTGGGCTGTTCTTGCCATAATATGGACGTGGTCATTTACCAAATAGGGCTATCTTCTGTATACCACCCCTACCTTGTCACAACACAACTGATTGACTCAAACACATTAAGAAGGAAAGAATTTTCACAAATTAACTTAACAAGGCACACCTGTTCATTGAAATGCATTCCAGGTGACTAACTCATGAATGTGGTTGATGTATGCCAAGAGTGTGCAAAGCGTTCATCAAGGTAAAAGGTGGCTACATTGAGCAATTTAAAATATGACATATTTAGATTTTTTTAAACACTTTTTTGGTTACTACATAATTTGATATGTGTTATTTCATAGTTTTGATGTCTTCACTATTATTCTTCAATGTAGAAAATAGTAAAAATAAAGAAAAATGAGCGGTCACTTGAATCACTCCTCTCTTTTGAACTGATGCACAGCCAGGACACTTCAATTGTAACTTACCTCTATTAGAAACAATAATGTATTTGATCATTTTTGCTTTCATATAGGCCATTTCTGCTCTGATCACATCAGAAGTTCTATTTTGCCATGTGCGCTGGTCAAATGCGAGTTGTGATTAATTTTTTCTGATTAGAAAAACTATAGCTATTTAGTGAACATTATTTACCCCCCTCCGACGGTTATAGTGGGGTGAAAATTAGCGTTGTAAATTGTTTAACCTATAGCCAAGGCCTTATAGCCTATATGATTAATTATGGCTGACATTGGTTACTATCTGCCACTATAGCAATGTTGCCAGCTAAGTTATAAGAGGGGACAATAGGCCTAGTTGGACAAGGCTAAGAGGTCAATATTATGTTATTATAATGACTGACTAAAACTAGACAAAAATTTTCCAGAGTTTTAGTTGACTGATAACAACTAAAACTAATGAAGGATGAAATGACTAAAAACACGGCTAAGACTAAAAGGCATTTTAAGACAAACTAAATCTGAAATTGCTGTGGAAATATACACTGGTGCGTGTGCACATGCGTGTGCATGTGTGGGTGCATATGTCTTGGGTGTGGGTGCATATGTCTTGGGTGGGGGAAGACATCCTCAATTAAGCATGGGGGGGGGCATCTTCTTTGCATACTCTATGGTTTGGGTGAAAAGGTTATGACCATCTGTGCAAAATAGTCTAATAACAGTATAGAGGCCTTTGGAAGGGTGTGTGTACTAGGCAGCACACAGGTCAAAAAGCCTGCATAAATGTGTGTGTAAGCTACGTTACACAAAGCAGAAAAGGTGTGTGTGTGTGTACAGTGCATTCGGAAAGTATTCGGACCCCTTGACTTTTTCCATATGTTGTAAAGTTACAGCCTAATTCTAAAATTGATAAAAATGTTTATTTTCCTCATCAAATCGACACCCCCCCTCCCCATAATGACAAAGCAAAAACAGGTTTTTAGAAATGTTAGCAAATGTATAATTTAAAAAAAAATTGAAATATTGCATTTACATAAGTATTCAGAACCTTTACTCAGAACCTTGTTAAAGCACTTTAGGCAGCGATTACAGCCTCGAGTCTTCTTGTGTCTGACACTACAAGCTTGGCACACCTGTATTTGGGGAGTTTCTCCCATTCTCTCTGCAGATCCTCTCACGCTCTGTCAGGTTGGATGGTGAACTATTTTCAGGTCTCTCCAGAGATGTTAGATTGGGTTCAAGTCCGGGCTCTGGCTGGGCCATCCAGGGACATTCAGAGACTTGTTTCAAAGCCACTTCTGCGTTGTGTTGGCTGTGTGTTTAGGGTTGTTGTCCTGTTGGAAGGTGAACCGTCTCCTTAGTCTGAGGTCCTGAGCTCTCTCGACCAGGTTTTCATCAAGGATTTCTCTACTTTGCTCCGTTCAACTTTCCCTCAATCCTGACTAGTCTCCCAGTCTGTTCAGCTAAAAACATCCGTAGGGATGCTTCACCATAGGGATGGTGCCAGGTTTTCTCCAGACGTGATTCTTGGCATTCAGGCCAAAGAGTTAAATCTTGGTTTCATCAGACCATCGTGGTCTGAGAGGCCTTTAGCCAAACCAAGCAGGCTGTCATGTGCCTTTTACTGAGGAGTGGCTTAACTCTGGCCACTCTAGTATAAAGGCCTGATTGGTGGAGTGCTGCAGAGATGGTTGTCCTTCTGGACGGTTCTCCCATCTCCATAGAGGAACCCTGGAGCTCTGTCAGAGTGACCATCCGGTTCTTGGTCACCTCCTGACCAAGGGCTTTCTCCCCTGATTGCTCAGTTTGGCCGGGCAGCCAGCTCTAGGAAGAGTCTTGGTTGTTCCAAACTTCTTCCATTTAAGAGCGGAGGTCACTGGTGACCTTCAATGCCGCAGAAATGTTTTGGTACACTTCTGTGCCTCGACACAATCCTGTCTTGGAGTTTGGCTTGGTTTTTGCTCTGACATGCATTGTCAACTGTGGGACCTCTTGTAATGGTGCCGGAGGAGATAGCTGCTTTTGTATGGGCTCTTAAAACAAGCAAAATAGCACGTTTGGTTTTCACATTGTAACTTATTTTGTACATAATGTTGCTGCTACCATCTCTTATGACCGAAAAGAGCTTCTGGACATCAGAACAGCGATTACTCACCTTGAACTGGACAAAGAATATTTCTTTAATGAGTCGGATGAAAGGGATTTACTCCAGACACCCGAACAGGCCCTCATCTCCGTCATTCGTCACACTAGAAAAATACAGATTTCACAGAAGGAGATCAGGGTGCCTTGTAAGGATCCAGCGACGAGTGGCTAATCTGCCTTTGCCATCGGTACTATTGGCCAACGTACCATCCGCTGGACAGCAAAGTGGATGAACTACAAGCACGTATATCCTACCAACGGGACATTAAAAACGAATATCTTATTTTCACCGAGTTGTGGCTGAATGACGACATTAATAACATTCAGTTGGTGGGTTACACACTGTATCGCCAGGATAGAACAGCAACCTCTGGTAAGACAAGGGCTGGTGGTCTATGTATATTTGTAAACAACAGCTGGTGCACGATACCTAAGGAAGTCTCGAGGTTTTGCTCGCAAGAGGCGAGGTCAACATTCACAAGGCTGCCGGACCAGACGGATTACCAGGACGTGTACTCCGAGCATGCGCTGACCAACTGGCAAGTGTCTTCACTGGCATTTTCAACCTCTCCCTGTCTGAGTCAGTAATACAGACATGTTTCAAGAACACTAAGGTAACCTGCCTAAATGACTACTGACCCGTAGCACTCAAGTCTGTAGCCATCAAGTGCTTTGAAAGGCTGGTCATGACTCACATCAATAACATTATCACAGAAACCCGAGACTCACTCCAATTTGCATATCACCCCAACAGATCCACAGATTATGTAATCTGTATTGCACTCCACACTGCCCTTTCACACCTGGACAAAAGGAACACCTAAAGTTGAAGTCAGAAGTTTACATACACTTAGGTTGGAGTCCTTAAAACTTGTTTTTTCATCCACTCCACAAATTTCTTGTTAACAAACAAGAGTCCTATATTGACATAACCTGAAAGGCCGCTCAACAAGGTAGAAGCCACTGCTCCAAAACCACCATAAAAAAGCCAGACTATGGCTTGCAACTGCACATGGGGACAAAGATCGTACTTTTTGGAGAAATGTCCTCTGGTCTGATGAAACAAAAATAGAACTGTTTGGCCATAATGACCATTGTTATGTTTGGAGGATAAAGGGGGAGGATTGCAAGGCGAAGAACACCATCCCAACCGTGAAGCACGGGGGTGGCAGCATCATGTTGTGGGGGTGCTTTGCTGCAGGAGGGACTGGTGCACTTCACAAAATAGATGGCATCATGAGGGACGAAAATTATGTGGATATATTGAAGCAACATCTCAAGACATCAGTCAGGAAGTTAAAGCAAATGGGTCTTCCAAATGGACAATGACCCAAGCATACTTTCAAAGTTGTGGCAAAATGGCTTAAGGACAATAAAGTCAAGTTATTGGAGTGGCCATCATAAAGCCCTGACCTCAATCCTATAGAAAATGTGTGGGCAGAACTGAAAAAGCGTGTGCGAGCAAGGAGGCCTACAAACCTGACCAGCTCTGTCAGGAGGAATGGGCCAAAATTCACCCAACTTATTGTGGGAAGCTTGTGGAAGCCTACCCGAAACATTTTACCCAAGTTAAACAATTTAAAGGCAATGCTACCAAATACTAATTGAGTGTATGTAAACTTCTGACTCACTGGGAATGTGATGAAAGAAATAAAAGCTGAAATAAATAATTCTCTCTACTATTATTCAGACATTTCACATTCTTAAAATAAAGTGGTGATCCTAACTGAACTTAGACAGGGAATTTTTACTAGGATTAAATGTCAGGAATTGTGAAAAACTGAGTTTAAATGTTTTTGGCTAAGGTGTATGTAAACTTCAGAATTCAACTGTATGTGAGAATGCTATTCATTGACTACAGCTCAGCGTTCAACACCATAGTGCCCTCAAAGCTCATCACTAAACTAAAACCCTGTGACTAAACACCTCCCTCTGCAACTGGATCCTGGACTTCCTGACGGGCTGCCCCCAGGTGGTAAGGGTAAGTAACAACACACCCGCCATGCTGATCTTAAACACAGGGGCCCCTCAAGCGTGCGTGCTGTCCTCTCCTGTACTCCCTGTTCACTCTTGACTGCATGGACAGGCATGACTCCAACACTGTCATTAAGTTTGCAGATGACACAACAGTGGTAGGCCTGATCACTGACAAAGACAAGACAGCCCATAGGGAGGAGTTCAGAGACCTGGCCATGTGGTGCCAGGACAACAACCTCTCCCTCAACGTGATAAGGACAAAGGAGATGATTGTGGACTACAGGAAAAGGAGGACCAAGCACGCCCACATTCTCATCGACAGGTTGAGAGTTTCAAGTTCCTTGGTGTCCACATCACCAACAAACTAACATGGTCCAATCACACCAAGACAGTTGCGAAGATGGCACGACCAAACCTATTCCCCCTCAGGAGACTGAAAAGATTTGGCATGGGTCCTCAGATCCTCAAAAGGTTCTACAGCTGCACCATCGAGAGCATCCTGACTGGTTGCGTCACTGCCTGGTATGACAACTGCTCGTCTTCCGACCGCAAGGCACTGCAAAGGGTAGTGCGTACGGCCCAGTACATCACTGGGGCCAAGCTTCCTGCCATCTAGGACCTCTATACCAGGCGGTGTCAGAGGAAGGCCCTACAAATTGTCAGACTCCAGCCACCCTAGGAGTAGACTGCTCTCTCTGCTATCGTACGGCAAGCGGTACCGGAGCACCAAGTCTAGGTCCAAGAGGCTTCTAAACAGCTTCTACCCCCAAGCCATAAGACTCCTGAACATCTAATCAAATGGCTACCCAGACTATTTGCGTTGCCCCCCCTTTTAAACTGCTGCTACTCTACTAACCGGTGTCCCCGTACCGGTACCCCCTGTACATAACCTTTGCTATTGTTATTTTACTGCTGCTCTTTAATTATTTTTCTTAAAGCTGCATTGTTGGTTAGGGGCTTGTAAGTAAGCATTTCACTGTAAGGTTGTTGTATTCGGCGCATGTGACAAATACATTTTGATTTGGTTTGATATATAGACAGGTGTGTGTGCTTTTCCAAATGAAGTTTTTTATACATTTGCAAAACATTTCTAAAAACCTGTCTTCGCTTTGTCATTATGGGTTATTGTGTGTAGATTGATGAGGAAAATAAACAATTTAATACATTTTAGAATAAGTCTGGAACGTAACAAAATGTGGAAACAGGGAAGGGGTCTGAATACTTTCCGAATGCACTGTATATGTATGTTGCACAGGGCAGAGGGCTGCTATGACTATGTCAGCCCTGAAGCAAGTTGCCTTGAACAAGGGGGAGGGGTGAGCGCAGGAGTTATAGGAGGATGGAGAGAGGGAGAAATGCAGTGGGAGAAGAGGAGGTGAGAGAGTGCGTTAGCATCTGTTGGTGTTTAGTTCTGGCTGACAAAAGCTGGAAGACAGACAGAGCGTAGTATCTCTACACAGACACACAAGTGCACGGGAGCCAACGTGGAGCAGACGCTAGAGAGAGCTTGTCTTCACTACCACACACTCACACACACTCGGAGAGTAGCGACCAGGCGCTAACCCAGAGAGAAACAGTATTTTGACTATTTCGCTCTCACCGGTGAGAAGCTATTCCTCAGCAGAGCAGCATGTAAGTACAGCCTTGTCTTTCAGAGATAAAACAATAGACATAGTACATTGGGCAGCTTGATTCCTTCCGAGTGTGTGTGTGTGTGTGTGTGTGTGTGTGTGTGTGTGTGTGTGTGTGTGTGTGTGTGTGTGTGTGTGTGTGTGTGTGTGTGTGTGTGTGTTTCTGTGTGTGGAGCCCCAGTACGATTGGATTACTCAGCCTTAATTAGATTCTATGTACAGTAATGGCTTGGGGATGGGTAGTAGGATATGGTACACGGCTATGCACAGAGAGCAAAGTGCTCTGCTCAGCTCCTTTCTGCTGCCTGCCGCTATGTCTGAGATGAGAGAGGAGACAAACACACATGCTTTTGCACGCAACACAGCAGTTTTCTGTTTAGAAAAATGCATTTTTAAGACTTGTTAGGAATTCAGCAGAATTTTCTCTCTTCTGGTGTTTCTATGTGACTGTTGTTTCAAACGGGATCAAGCTGGGTTTTATGGAGGGTTGTGTTCGCCTTAGTTTCACCTTTTAATACAACTTCCTTAGTCCCTGTGATGTGTGTGTGTGTGTGTGTGTGTGTGTGTGTGTGTGTGTGTGTGTGTGTGTGTGTGTGTGTGTGTGTGTGTGTGTGTGTGTGTGTGTGTGAACCTTTTATATAATCTAGGAAGGATTTTTAGAGTAAGTGTTTTTCTGCCTCCTATGTTTTAATGTTTGTTGCTGTCATAATCCAGGGCGTTTCTCTTGACAGTTGCTTAAAATATTACTGCACTGAAGACGGCTAGGAAAGAAGACGCAGTAATATATTTGTAACCTTGGAAATGATGTCTGTGGGATTTCTAGGTCAGTGAGATGTGTTTCACAGATACTGTATGTGGCCACAAAGAGGGCCGGACTGGGCCTGGGGGGGGGGGGGGGTTCTTAAAATAAATGGATATATTCCTGTTTTGTGGCATTTCGCGAAGCCTCTATGTCATACCGATCGCACTATACATTTTTGTTGTGTGTAGACATGGTTGTCCTTGTTTGATAGAGACATTGGACGTCTTTCAGTGATTTTCCTATCGGCAGATTCATTGCTGAATATACAATGTGACACATTTTTCCAGTTTCTGAAAGACTAAACACACATTCCTCTGGTCAAAACTGAAAGAACTGACCAGACCACAATGGCTTCAAATGATTCCTCTCATCAACACAAGTTTGGTATACAGTGCCTTAGGAAAGTATTCAGGCCCCTTGACTTTTCCCACATTTTGTAACTTTACAGCCTTATTCTAAAATGTATTAAATTGTTTATTTTCCTCATCAATCTACACACAATACCCCATACTGACAAAGCAAAAACCGTTGTTTTTACATTTTTGCAAATGTATTACAAATGAAAAAACTGATAACATTTACATAAGTATTCAGACCTTTTACTCAGTACTTTGTTGAAGCACCTTTGGCAGCGATTACAGCATCGAGTCTTCTTGGGTATGGCGCTACAAGCTTGGCACACCTGTATTTGTGCTGGAAAGGCACATACCTGTCTATACAAGGTCCCACAGTTGACAGTGCATGTCAGAGCAAAACCCAAACGATGAGGTCAAAGGAATTGTCTGTAGAGCTCCGAGATAGGATTGGGTCGAGGCACAGATCTGGGGAAGGGTACCAAAACATTTTTGCAGCACTGAAGGTCCCTAAGAACACAGTGGCCTGTGAAAAAAAAAATTGTAGACCTCCGCAAGTCTTGGTCATCCTTAGGAACAATTTCCAAATGCCTGAAGGTACCACGTTCATCTGTACAAACAATAGTACGCAAGTATAAACACCATGGGAACACTCAGCCGACAAACAGCTCAGGAAGGAGACGCGTTCTGTCTCCAAGAGACGAACATACTTTGGTGTGAAAAGTGCAAATCAATCCCGGAACAACAGCAAAAGACCTTGTGAAGATGCTGGAGGAAACAGGTACAAAAGTTTTACTGTGGATATAAAGGAGGAGGCCTACAAACCTGACTCAGTTACACCAGCTCTGTCAGGATGAATGTGCCAAAATTCACCCAACTTATTGTGGGAAGCTTGCGGAAGGCTAACTGAAACATTTGACCCAAGTTAAACAATTTAAAGGCAATGCTACCAATACTAATTGAGTGTATGTAAACTTTTGACGCACTGGGAATGTGATGAAAGAAATAAAAGCTGAAATAAATAATTTTCTACTATTATTCTGACATTTCACATTCTTAAAATAAAGTGGTGATCCTAACTGACCGAAGACAGGGGAATTTTTACGAGGATTAAATGTCAGGAATTGTGAAAAACTGAGTTTAAATGTATTTAGCTAAGGTGCATGTAATCTTCCGACTTCAACTGTATATACACAACCATTCAAAAGTTTGGGGTCACTTAGAAATGTCCTTGTTTTTGTCCATTAAAATTACATCAAGTTCATCAGAAATAAAGTGTAGACATTGTTAATGTTGTAAATGACTATTGTAGCTGGAAACAGCTGATTTTTAATGGAATATCAACAATGTCACGTTGTGCACGTTGTAATCCAAGTTTATCATTTTAAAAGTCTAATTGATCATTAGAAAAAAAAAATGCAATATGTTAGCACAGCTGAAAACTGTTGTCCACATTTAAAGAAGCAATAAAACTGGCCTTCTATAGACTAGTTGGGTATCTGGAGCATCAACATTTCTCGGTTCAATTACAGGCTCAAAATGGCCAGAAGCAAGGTAATTTCTTCTGAAACTCTTCAGTCTATTCTTGTTCTGAGAAATGAAGGCTATTCCATGCGAGAAATTGCCAAGAAACTGAAGATCTCGTACAACGCTGTGTACTACTCCCTTCACAGAACAGCGCAAACTGGCCCTAACCAGAATATAAAAAGGTGTGGGAGACCCCGGTGCACAACTGGCAGCTTCATTAAATAGTACCCGCAAAACACGAGTCTCAACGTCAACAGTGAAGAGACGACTCCGGGATGCCGGCCTTCTAGGCAGAGTTCCTCTGTCCAGTGTCTGTGTTCTTTTTTATTTTATTCTTATTGGCCAGTCTGAGATATGGCTTTTTCTTTGCAACTCTGCCTTGGTTATAGACACAGCTGTGACTATAACCAAGGGAATTCTCTTTGGAGGTAATATGGTCAGATGAACAAAAGGACTTGGGTTTCTGTATGTTATCACAATCACACCAGGAGTATTTAATCATGAAACATACACCCCTGCCTTTGTTCTTCCCAGAGAGTTCTTTATTCTTGTCTGCGCAATGTACTGAGAACCCAGCTGGCTGTATGGACGGGGACAGTATATCACAAGAAATCCATGTTTCCGTGAAACAGAGCATGTTACAATCCCTGATGTCTCTCTGGAAGGAGATCCTCGCCCAGAGCTCATCTACTTTATTATCCAGAGACTGAACATTAATGAGTAATATACTCGGAAGCGGTGGATGGTGTGCACACCTCCTGAGTCGGACTAGAAGTCCACTCCGAATACCTCTTCCCCCACCGGCGTTGTTTTGGAGCAGCCTCTGGAATAAGTTCAATTGCCCTGGGGGGTACGAACAAAGGATTCAATTCGGGAATGTCATATTCCTGGTCGTAATGCTGGTGAGTTACCGCCGCTCTGATATCCAAAAGTTATTTCCGGCTGTATGTAAAAACAAAAACAAATCCGGCCTAATAATCGAAGAAATAACAAATAAAAGAAATACTGCAAAATTGCCTCGGAGCTAGAAGCAGAGCTTATGATGCTCTTAATTATCTATTATAGATGTGTTTTGATTTTGCTCAGAGCATTACAGAACTTCTACCAAGCCCTAAATCAGTTTATAACTCTCACCTAGACATGTCTGCATGGGTTAACTGATTTCAGTCTTAACCAGATTAAAAGCTACTGGTAGTCCTCTCCTATTCTCAGAATTCCTCTTATCTTCTCAGAAAAGGAGAGATTTGGTCAGACGCTGCAGCCAGAGAGACATAACCCGTGGCCTTTCTCTCTCTCTTAGCCAGTCTCTCTGGAACACAGACTCAGCCACAGAACAGCAACTACACTAAAACCCTTTATATCTACTCTGCACAGCAGGCATGTTGACGCAAGGACGCTCTCTCGCTCTCTTCTGCATTCTCTCATATTTACAGTGGCAAAGCAAGTGGAATAGATCAACTAAAGTGAAATAAACAAATCAGACATGAACAGTAAACATTATACTCACAAAAATGTAATTTCTCTCTTCATCCCACTGTCTTTCTCTCCCTTTACCTCAGAGGACAGTAGTTACATCTCTCTGCCGTAATGCATTTATCACGAGAAAATAATAAGATCTGCTGTATACCCAAAACAGTCATACACTATATATATATACACACAAAAGTATGTGAACACCCCTTTCAAATTAGTGGATTCGACTATTTCAGCCACACCCGTTGCTGACAGGTGTATAAAATTGAGCACACAGCCATGCAATCTCCATAGACAAACATTGGCAGTAAAATGGAAGAGCTCAGTGACTTTCAACATGGCACCATCATAGGATGCCACCTTTCTAACAAGTCAGTTCATCACATTTCTGTCCTGCTAGAGCTGCTCGTTCAACTGTAAGTGCTGTTATAAGTGGAAATGTCTAGGAGCAACAACGGCTGAGCCGTGAGGTGATACGCCACATAAGCTCGCAGAACCGAGTGTTGAAGCGCATAGCGCGTAAAAATCGTCTGTCCGCGGACTACCGAGTTCCAAACTACCTCTGGAAGCTATGGCGGCACAATAACTGTTTGTCGGGTGCTTCATGAAATGGGTTTCCATGGCCAAACAGCCGCACACAAGCCTAAGATAACCATGAGCAATGCCAAGCGTCGACTGGAGTGAGTAGTGTAAAGCTCGCCGCCATTGGACTCTGGAACAGTGGAAACGCGTTTTCTGGAGTGATTTTGGAATGAGATGTTTGATGAGCAGGTGTCCAAATAGCCTTGGTCATTCATTGTAACTTTCCTCTGCAGAACAGAGTGGAATCAGTCTTCTTTCCATACAACAGATTTTCTCCCTTTCCTTCAGAGGATTTATCTCTGTCGCTTATTTTCTAGACTATTGCCAGTTTTCAAATGTTCATGTTGTTAATTTCCTCTTTTTCCCTGTTTTACAGAATACAGTCAGTTTGAAGCCAAAATCCATGATCTTCGGGAGCAGATGATGAACAGTAGAATCAGCTCAGGCTCTGGCTCGCTACGGACCAGCCAGAAAAGAACGCTCTACGTCAGGTAATTACTACTCTATACTACTCTTTATAATTTCTTTGTCAGGTACAACTACTTGATAAACCCTTATGATCACATCTATGACTTCATCTGTTAATGTCCTTCTCTTCATCTGCACTGATCCAACAAGATGGCGCTGCAGTGGAGAGCAGCGGTTTTACGGGCTCCTGACCAATTCTTCTTTTTTGTGTGTTTTTTTTATGCTGATCTTAACTTTTTTTGTACAAAATGTCTCCTCCATCATTACCTATGACCGAAAACAGCTTCTGGAAATCAGAACAGCCTCGAACACTAACCTCAATTTGGATGGCAAGTTCTACTTCAACGAGTCCGCAGCTCTGGACGTTCTGCATACTCCAGACCAGGCCCTAATCCCCAGGATTCGAAAGAGGAAGCGACGGCACAAAAGAGGCAGACGAGCCGGCATCCTGACGAGACTACGTTGGCGAGCAAAAAAAACGCCTCTACCCTCCATTCTGTTAGTGAACAAACTGGACGAGTTCCGTTCAATACTATCCTATCAACGGGACCAAAGAACTGTAATATTCTATGTTTCACGGCTGAACAAGGACATCGATAATATACATCTCACTGGCTTTTCGGCCACCACAAACCGAAGGTGGCACTAAGACTGCACAGGGCCATTTGTAAAATGACACCCCCAGAAGTGGCACTTTCGTGGCTGGTGATTTTAATGCAGTGAAACTGAAATCAGTTTTACAAAAATGTTACCAGCAAGTTACCTGCACAACTAGAGTCGACACAATTGTAGATCACCTTTACTCCACACACAGAAACGCATGCAAGGCTCTCCCTCGCTCTCCCTTTGGGAAATCTGACCATAACTCTATCCTCCTGATTGCAAACTATCACAGATTACAAAGGGAAACTCAGCCGTGAACTGCCCGAGCCTACCAGACAAGCTAAATTACTTCTATGCTCGCTTCAAGGCAAGCAACACTGAACCATGCAAGAGAGCACCAGCTGTTCCAGATGACTGTGTGATCTCATTCTCCGTAGGCGATGTGAGTAAGACCTTAACCTCTCTGGGATATGTGGGATGGTAGCGTTCCACCTGGCCAACATCCAGTGAAAATGCAGAGCGCCAAATTCAAATAAATTACAATAAAAAATAAACTTTCATGAAATCACACATTCAATATACCAAATTAAAGCTACACTTGTTGTGAATCCAGCCAATGTGTCAAATTTCAAAAATGCTTTACGGCGAAAGCAAACAATGCTGTTATCTGAGGATAGCAACCAAGCAAACAAACACAGACCATCATATTTCAGCCCTCCCGGCGCGTCACAAAACGCAGAAATAAAGATATAATTCATGCCTTACCTTTGACGAGCTTCATGTTGGCACTCCAATATGTCCCATAAACATCACAAATGGTCCTTTTCGATTAATTCCGTCGATATATATCCAAAATGTCCATTTATTTGACGCGTTTGATCCAGAAAAACACCGGTTCCAACTTGCACAACGTGACTACAAAATATCTCAAATGTTACCTGAAAGCTTTGTACAAACTTTTCAAACTACTTTTGTAATACAACTTTAGGTATTTTTTAACGTAAAAAATCAATAAAATTGAAGACGGGATGATCTATGTTCAATGCCGGAGGAAAACAATGTGTAGCATGCTTTCTGGTCACGCGCTTCCTAACAAACAGTACATTTCACTGGAGCCTCATTCTGAACATGGCTACTTCTTCATTTCTCAAAGGAAAAACTTCAACCAATTTCTAAAGACTGTTGACATCAAGTGGAAGCGATAGGAACTGCAGGAAGGTCCCTTCATTGGGAATCTGGATTCCCAATGAAAAGGCATTGAAAAGAGAGTGACCTCAAAAAATAAAAATCTGAATAGTTTGTCCTCTGGGTTTTGCAAGCCAAATATGTTCTAAGTAAGTAATAAGTCACAGACATGATTCAAACAGTTTTAGAAACTTCAGAGTGTTTCTATCCAATACTAATAATAATATGCATATATTAGCATCTGGGACTGAGTAAGAGGGAGTTTACTCTGGGCATGCTTTTCATCCAAACGTGAAAATGCTGTCCCCTATCCACAAGAAGTTAAAACAGGTTAACATTCACAAGGCCGCGGTGCCAGAGGAATTACCAGACACGTACTCAGAGCATGCGCTGACCAGCTAGCAAGTGTCTTCACTGACATTTTAACCTCTCCCTGATCCAGTCTGTAATACCCATGTGTTTCAAGCAGACCGCCATAGTCCCTGTGCCCAAGAACACCAAGGTAACCTGTCTAAATGACTATCACCCTGTAGCACTCACATCTGTATTCATGAAATGCTTTGAAAGGCTGGTCATGGCTCAACACCATCATCCCAAACACACTGGACCCACTCCAATTTGCATACCACCCCAACAGATCCACAGAAGACAGTGCCCTCTAAGTTCATCACTAAGCAGGACCCTGGGACTAAACACCTCCCTCTGCAACTGGATCTTGGACTTCCAGACAAGCCGCCCCCAGGTGGTGAGCGTAGGCAACAACACATCCGCCATGCTGACCCATAACACGTGGGCCGTCAGGGGTGCGTGCTTATTCCCTCCTGTACTCCCTGTTCACCCATGACTGCGCACAACTCCAAAACCATCATTAAGTTTGCTGACGACACGACGGTGGTAGGCCTGATCACCAACATAGATGAGACAGCCTATAAGTAGGAGGTCAGTAACGTGCCAAGACAACAACCTCTCCCTCAATGTCAGCAAGACAAAAGGACCTGATCATAGACTACAGGAAATGGAGGGCCAAGCACGCCTCCATCCACACTGATGGGGCAGTAGTGGAGCGGGTCGAGAGGTTCAAGTTCCTTGTTGTCTGCATCACTAAGGAATTAACATGGTCCACACACACACAGTCGTGAAGAAGGCACGACAATGCCTCTTCCCCCTCATGAGGCTGAAAAGATTTTGCATGGGCCCTCAGATCTTCAAAAAGTTATACAGCTGCAACATTGAGAGCATCTTGACTGGCTGCATCACCTCTTGGTATGGCAACTGCTTGGCATCCGACCGCAAGGCGCTACAGAGTGTAGTGTGAGTGGCCCAGTTCATCACTGTGGCCTAGCTCCCTGCCATCCAGGACCTATATACCAGGCGGTGTCAGAGGAAGGCCCAAAGGATTATCAAAGACTCCCGTCACCCAAATCTTGGACTGTTCTCTCTGCTAACGATACTGATGCACCAAGCCTGGAACCAACAGGACCCTGAACAGCTTCTACCCCCAAGCCAAAAGACTGCTAAATGGCTAATAACTAAATATCTGCCGGACTATCTGCATTCCCCCTTTTTGCACTCTTGACTCATCACATACGCTGCTGCTTATGTTTGTTATCTATCCTGTTTCCTAGTCACTTTACCCCTACCTATATGTACATACTGTATCTACCTCAATTACGTCGTACCCCTACACATCGACTTGGTACTGGTACCTTCATGGTGTTCATGGTGCAGTGCAATGTTTTAGTTGGTGATGTGGACACCAAGGAACATGAAACTCTCGATCCGCTCCACTACAGCCACGCCAATGTTAATGGGGGCCTTTTCGGTCCGCCTTTTCCTGTAGTCCACGATCAGCTCCTTTGCCTTGCTCACATTGAGGGAGAGGTTGTTGTCCTGACACCACACTGTCAGGTCTCTGACCTCCTTCCTATAGGCGATCTCATCGTTGTCGGTGATCAGGCCTACCACTGTTGTGTCGACAGCAAACTTAATGGTGTTAGAGTCGTGTTTGGCGACACAGTCGTAGGTGAACAGGGAGTAGAGTAGGGGACTAAGTACACACCCCTGAGGGGCCCCAGTGTTGAGGATAAGAGTGGCAGACGTGTTGTTGCCTACCCTTACCACCTAGCAGCGGCCCGTCAGGACTCCAGGACCCAGGATCAGGCCTACCACTGTTGTGTCATCTGCAAACTTAATGACAGTGTTGGAGTCATGCCTGTCCATGCAGTCAAGAGTGAACAGGGAGTACAGGAGAGGACAGCACGCACGCTTGAGGGGCCCCTGTGTTTAAGATCAGCATGGCGGGTGTGTTGTTACTTACCCTTACCACCTGGGGGCAGCCCGTCAGGAAGTCCAGGATCCAGTTGCAGAGGGAGGTGTTTAGTCACAGGGTCCTTAGCTTAGTGATGAGCTTCGTGGGCACTATGGTGTTGAACGCTGAGCTGTAGTCAATGAACAGCATTCTCACATAGGTATTCCTTTTGTCCAGGTGAAAAAGGGCAGTGTGGAGTGCGATTGAGATTGCGTCATCTGTGGATCAGCACTACAGCACCACACCTCTGCCCATGTATAAAGCTAAGTTATCGTTAGTCATTGTATTTATTTCTCTTGTTATAATTGTTTCTATTATTTCTCTGTTCTTCTCTCTGCATTGTTGGGAAGGGCCCGTAAAGTAAGCATTTCACTGTTAGTCTACACCTGTTGTTTATGAAGCATGTGACAAATAGCATTTGATTTGATATGAAGGAACTTGACAGCTGAAAAAGCAGACGCCTGATAGGCATGCATCATACTGCTTCCATCTGTCTCGTCAGATCAGTGAAGATGAAGTTACAGAGATGAGCAACTTTAGATTGTATGTGCTATATATATATCAAATTGTCTGGAGGCTGTTGTCTATACTCTCTGGGTACTTCGACCACCTCATTTACCTGCATGACGCTATCAATGCACTTTACGGAGAATAGAAAAAGGAAACATTATTGTCCACAAAATGACATTTTTCAACCCATATGGATGGGGCACAGGAGCACCGACCCTGAGATTGATTGAGTCTTCTCTGCATCTCTGTCTGTGTTGACGCAGGCACATAGACAACAATACACACGCACACACTCAGGCCTTTTCACCAACATCTGAAATGATTGGATCTGCTGCACTGTTGATCAATGGCAGAGAACCCATTGTCCTTTAAGTTGACTGGAGCCATGATATGGCTGGCCTTCCCCCATTATTATGCAGACAGCATGATAATAGATACTAGGTGTATCAGGGCTAGTTTGATTGGGCCATTCAGGCCTTATCTGCATCTGCCCAGCCTGCCTCCTGTACACAGCAGGCCCAGGAGAAGGGAGAATGTCATTGTTACATGCCCTACCCTGGTCCACAGGGAGAACAGTGGTGTTTAAGGACCAGATATAGAGAATGACACCCAGATCTTTAACCTCATGTCACAATAAGACATTAAACCAGCTGCCACAAGACCTTTATCACACAGACTCAGGCAAAGCCGTGTGTCTCCAAACACTGATTTTATATGAGTAGTAATTTTGGACAAGGAGTTAAAATATCATTGTGGAGTAAGCAGATCCAATCTGTTGAATCACTGTGTATTTTCGGTGTTATACAGTACATAACGAACGCAATTGTTTACAGTAAGAAGCCACACTGAATTTCTTCAACAACATGTACATAGCATACCACATTTTGTACCCTACCCTGTCTTTGCCAATGGGCTCTGATGCAGTCTTAAGTTATCTCTTGTGTGTTCAACAGTGCACACTTGAACAGTTTCATCCTCCTCTGGGTGCTAGCCAGTGCACACTGATGCACTCCTCCTGCACTCTTGACCTCTCTGGAGCACATGTGCAGTCTTATTATTGGCCCGAGAGCGCTGGAGGTTGACTCATTGGCCCAGACCGTACTGTAGTGAAGACTTCACAATTTTCTCCCAACCTGAGGAGCTCCTATCAATCAGACCCACATGACCTGCTCTACTGGAGGAGAGTTTAGGGGTTAGAGGTCAGGGATAATGAAGCGTCCTGGGACTGCAGTATATACTGGTTAAAACAAACTGGCTACAGACTAGAGAAACTCTGATCTGACAGCAGTCGTTATACCTGCAGTACAAACATACACTTTGGAAATGTATTTGATTATATACAGTTGAATTCACCAGATACAGTAATCATTATTCCTATTTGCCAAAGAGAAATCACATCTATGAATTAGAATGTTGACGGTGTATTGTCGAGAATCTTGGTTTGGCCGAGGTTTGTTAGAAAACAGAGCAGTGCAGAGCAGTACCAAACAGGAGATCAGCAGACTGGGTGTGACATATTGGGGCTTAGTGAGGCCCCTGGGCAGTAGGCAGCAGGCTGAGAAGAACTGTGGAGAGGACAGATGAAGAGACTGACCATGACATCAGAGCTGTGTTAGGCCACTGTAACCTTTACAAAGAGGAAATGTCTTGTGCTTGCTGGAGCAGGGCATTGGAAGAGCAGTGTGTTGAGTGTCCAGTGCGTGTGCGTGTGAGCTGCCCTTTGGGTTCAGAGCTGGTAGCACTTGATTTGAAGGTCTACTCACAAAGACGATTGTGACATGGCTTTTCAGTGGTGTCAGTTTCACTCAATGCGATGGTTTTGGTATACATAAACTCCATAAAAGGCCTCTCTCACAGTATGCTGGAGAAGGATATATAGAGGGATACGTGGAGAAGGATGGAGCCCCAGTGGTTTTGATTCCCAGTTTCCCTAACATGATTAGTCTCTCTGCTGATGGATCTTTAGGAGATTGAAACTGGAACCAGTCCCTAAAACCCTCCTTACTTTGCATTGACACATACTTCCAGCAACAGAATATATACTGCATTATGGAAATCCAAGCTTTGCGGAATTATTTCCTTTAGAGCCATCTAGAACTGCATGCAGGAAGTCATAGCACAGACGGACAACAGATGACATGCAAAGAATGGCTAGTATTCCACTGCTCAAACATCTACCCTGTGTTCTAAGTTATTGTGGGTTTTATTAACAACACCCCCCGCTCCACATTAGAATAGCTCAATCAGTGATCCTTTTAGCTAGAACTATAGCTCAGGGGCTGTGGTACACTATAGTATGCCCTAGGGGGCAGCCCTAAATTATACTCAAGGGGCTGTGGGTCCCACAGGGCTCTACAAAGGCCAGGATTAGCCAAAAATGACAGCAGGATAACTTTGGTCAGTTTGCCGTTAGGCAGCCCTGTGGATCTGGTGTATCGTAGCTTTTAGCATCCTCTCTACTTTGTGCTGCCTTCCATCTCATTACAGCAGAGGAGAAGTGGTTAGAAAACAGAGAACCCCACATTTGAATAAGCTGATTTTAACCAGGATGTTTTAATGGCACTATCTGGCTGGCTGCTGTACTACAGTAAGATTTAGTCTTCTCTTTAAGAGCCTTGGCTGGAAACACTACTGGAAGCCTGCCTGGGTGGGTGGTCAAGGTGGAGGACCTCATAGCAGATGGAGAAAAAATATTTACAAAATGTTATTGATCGTAAAAACACAATCTGAGAAAGGCTGTAGAATCCTAGAATGACGTGTTTTTTTTAAATATATGAAGTGACATTTACTATGGGTATTTTTGATCTGGCAGCTGGGATTGTGTGTGTTGCTGTATGTACAGTTGAAGTCGGAAGTTTACATACACTTAGGTTGGAGAAATTAAAACTCGTTTTTCAACCACTCCACAAATTTCTTGTTAACAAACTATAGTTTTGGCAAGTCGGTTAGGACATCTACTTTGTGCATGACACAAGACATTTTTTCAACAATTGTTTACAGAAAGGTTATTTCACTGTATCACAATTACAGTGGGTCAGATGTTTATATATACTAAGTTGACTGTGCCTTTAAACAGCTTGGAAAATTCCAGAAAATTATGCAATGGCTTTAGTAGCTTCTGATAGGCTAATTGACATAATTTGAGTCAATTGGAGGTGTACCTGTGGATGTATTTCAAGGCCTACCTTCCAGCTCAGTGCCTCTTTGCTTGACATCATGGGAAAATGAAAAGAAATCAGCCAAGACCTCCGAAAACTAATTGTAGACCTCCGCAAGTCTGGTTCATCCTTGGGAGCAATTTCCAAACGCCTGAATGTACCACGTTCATCTGTACAAACAATAGTACGCAAGTATAAACACCATGGGACCACGCAGCCGTCATACCGCTCAGAAAGGAGACGCGTTCTGTCTCCAAGAGATGAACGTACTTTGGTGCGAAAAGTGCAACTCAATCCCAGGACAACAGCAAAGGACCTTGTGAAGATGCTGGAGGAAACAGGTACAAACGCATCTATATCGACAATAAAATGAGTCCTATATCGACATAACCTGAAAGGCCGCTCAGCAAGGAAGAAGCCACTGCTCCAAAACTGCCATAAAAAAGCCAGACTATGGTTTGCAACTGCACATGGGGACAAAGATCGTACTTTTTGGAGAAATGTTCTCTGGTCTGATGAACCAAAAATGGAACTGTTTGGCCATAATGACCATCGTTATGTTTGGAGGAAAAAGGGGGAAGCTTGCAAGCTGAAGAACATCATCCCAACCTTGAAGCACGGGGGTGGCAGCGTCATGTTGTGGTGGTGCTTTGCTTGTGGGGGGGACTGGTGCACTTCACAAAATAGATGGCATCATGAGGCAGGAAAATTATGTGGATATATTGAAGCAACATCTCAAGATATCAGTCAGCAAGTTCAAGCTTGGTTGCAAATGGGTCTTCCAAATGGACAATGACCCCAAGCATAATTCCAAAGTTTTGGCAAAATGGCTTAAGGACAACAAAGTCAAGGCATTGGGGTGGCCATCACAAAGCCCTGACCTCAATCCTATAGAAAATGTATGGGCAGAACTGAAAAAGCGTGTGCGAGCAAGGAGACCTACAAACCTGACTCAGTTACACCAGCTCTGTCAGGAGGAATGGGCCAAAATTCCCCCAACTTATTGTGGGAAGCTACCCAAAACATTTGACCCAAGTTAAACAATTTTAAGGCAATGCTACCAAATACTAATTGAGTGTATGTAAACTTCTGACTCACTAGGAATGTGATGAAAAAAATAAAAGCTGAAATAAATCATTCTCTCTACTATTATTCTGACATTTCACATTCTTCAAATAAAGTGGTGATCCTAACTGACCTAAGACAGGGAATTTTTACTAGGATTAAATGTCAGGAATAATAAATAACTGAGTTTAAATGTGTTTGGCTAAGGTGTATGTAAACTTCCGACTTCAACTTTACTTGTCTCAAGACATTTATTTCACACAGAGTGCAAGTGTTTGTGCTCAGTACAAAAATGGAAGAGGGGCCACCGCTCAAGAAGAGTAAAAGTTCTGACACACTTGAGAAATTCTTATTATCAGACTACAACTTCTTCAGGCTAGGGTCTATTTTTCTACACTTCCTGTCTGACTGACGTGCCCAAAGTAAACTGCCTGTTACTCTGGCCCAGAAGCTAGGATATGCATATAATTGGTACCATTGGATGGGAAACACTTTGAAGTTTGTAGAAATGTTAAAATAATGTATGAGACTAACACAATAGATATGGTAGGAGAAAATCCAAAGAATAACCAACCGGAATTGAAAAAAATTTGAGAGCCCATGCTCTTACAATGGAAAGTATAGGGGTATTCTGAAATCTAGCTCTCAGGATGCAATTCCTATGGCTTCCACTAGATGTCAACAGTCTTTGTTCAAGGTGTCAGGCTTGTTTCTTCCCAAACGAGGAAGAATTTTGAGTTTTAGTACTGGGATACAGACTAGGAAATCAGTCTGTGTGTGCGCGACGAAGAGCACGCGCACCTGCTAATATCGTTTTCCTATTGAACATACTTCTTTCCGTATGAAATCTTATAGTTTAATTACATTTTAGGGTACCTGATGATTATATCAAAATGTATTTTGCATTGTTTTAACAAAGGTTAGCGGTAGCTTTTTGGATCCCTTTCTCTGCATGTTGAACGAGTGGATTACTCAAATCGATGGCGCCAACTAAAGAGACTTTTGGGGATATAAAGAAGGATCTTATCTAACAAAACGACACTACATGTTTTAGCTGGGACCCTTTGGATTGCAAATCAGAGAGATTTTCAAAAAGTGAATATTTCATCTTTATTTGTGATTTTATGAAGCCTGTGCCGGTGGAAAAATATGTTGATGTGGGGCGCTGTCCTCAAACAATCGCATGGCATGCTTTTGCTGTAAAGCCTATGGTAAATCGGACAATGCAGTTAGATGAACAAGACTTTAAGCTTTTAACCGATATAAGACACTTGTACCTAAATGTTTTATATCCATAATTTTTATGATTATTTATTTGAATTGCACGCACTCCAATCTCACCGGAAGTTGTCGTCTAGCCCTAAGTACATTAAAATGATGTAACATTGGCAGGCACATTACAGGTTATTGCTGCTCGTTGTTCTCAGTGCTCGATTACTTAATTTGTTATTACCTGTCATGCATATCTTTAATAAATACAAATATTATACCATAATTTAATTACATCTGTTACTATAGGATTATTACACTAGAAAGACACTGTACAGTACAATAAGTGTGATCGCTTCTGTTTTTCCTACAGTACCTAGAGTATGTGGACCTGTACTAGTGTCCTAGTATTCCTATTTCTCAGCTACTGCATATCTGTCCCGGTCCTGGACTACAGCCCTGTTTTATTGATGAAGGAAAGGCATGGGGATGATGCAGCCTGGACACTAGGGGATGGCTGTTACTTCAGCTCCAGTTCCTAAGCAGGCAGGCAGACACACACACACACGTTTGTGCCCTACTCAACATCCTGGATCTCTGTGGGCTGATTTGTCTCAGGAAAGCCACGGTTGCTTAGCCAGAACACACACACACACACAATGTAAAGGTTATGCGGTTGGAAAATCTCTCCTGAGCTGTCTTTAGTGTGCTGCATATGTTTATTATTGCAGCTATTCAGATATGGATCACATATTCCATGCACACCTGCTCAGTGCTCAGTCATTGTGATCTGTGTCTGAACTCATTCCATCCATATTTATCATACTTCTCCCGTCTCTCCTAGACAAAAATAGTAGCTACAGACTCTCTGACCAGGGCTTTTTGGACCTGTAAAACAATCTCATTTTTGCTAACTTTAACAGCCGACTAATTAGCTTGCTGCCAGTTCTTAGCAAACTTACGGAAATTATTGTGGTTGACCGGATACAATGCTATTTCTCTGTGAATAATTTAACAACTGACTTTCATCATGCTTATAGGGAAGGACACTCAACATGTACTGCACTGACACAAATTACATGATTGGCTGAAAGAAATTGACAAGAAGATTGTGGAAGCTGTATTGTTAAAATTAATTTTGTTAAATTTCAGTGCAGCCTTTGATATTATTGACCATATTTGTTATTGAAAAAAATGCGTTATGGCTTTATGTGGGAACACCTTCAAGACTGTTGGTAGAGCATTATAGGTGACTACCACATGAAGCTGGTTGAGAAAATGCCAAGAGTGTGCAAAGCTGTCAAGACAATTGGAGACTACTTTGAAGAATCTCAAATATAACATATTTTGATTTGTTTAACACTTTTTTGGTTACTACATGATTCCATATGTGTTATTTCATAGTTTGGATGTCTTCACTATTATTCTGCAATGTAGAAAATAGTAAAAAATTAAGAAAAACCCTGGAATGAGTAGGTGTGTCTAAACTTTTGACTGGTACTGTATATATATATATATTTTTTAAATAGAAATTAAAATAATTGTATTTCATCTTTTCAATAATTTGAATGATCTTTTATTTTTATCGCTTCAGTTTTTGTACTGAAGAGAAAAAATATCCAATCATGATTTTTCTTTGGTGGTCTCTGGGTCGAAGAAAATGTAGCTAGCTCAGCCAACCATTGGCTAGGCCTTCAGAAGGTAGACAGGAGGCCTCATTCAGCTGTATTAGAGTTTGAGTGACCAATCACATTTTGACTTGCAATGGGTGGGACCTAGGCTGGGTACAAGTCACTTTAGCTGATCCACCCCCTGTACTCCATGTCATATGCCAAAGAGACAGACCTTTCTGCCATATTCAAATATGAACATTATATCATTAAAACCTCTTGAAGCTAGGGGGCAGTATTTGTGTGTTTGGATAAATAACGTTCCCAAAGTAAATTGCCTATTTCTCAGGCCCAGATGCTAGAATATGCATATAATTGGCAGATTATGATACTCTGTTTTATTGTCTGTGAGTATAACTGATATTGCAGGCGAAAACCTGAGGAAAATCCAACCAGGAAGTGCTGTTTTTCTGAAAGTACTCTGTTCCATTGCCTGCCTATCCTCCATTTAAAGGGATATCAACCAGATTCTTTTTCATAGGGCTTCCACCGGGTGTGAACAGTCTTTAGACATAGTTTCAAGCTTTTATTCTGAAAAATGAGCGAGAATGATCACATTGCGTCAGTGGACTGCCAGATGTCCTTAGATTTGTTCATGCGCGCGCCACTGGTAGCTAGACATTTTCTTTCTCTCTTGTATTGAAAAGTTTACCGTCCGGTTGAAATATTATCGATTATTTATGTTAAAAACAACCTGAGGATTGATTATAAAAAACGTTTGACATGTTTCTACGAACTTTACGGATACTATTTGGAATTTGTCTGCCCGTCGTGACCTGCACGAGCCTGTGGATTACTCAACAAAATGCGCCAACCAAATGGAGGTTTTTCGATATAAAAATTATCTTTATCGAACAAAACTAACATTTATTGTGTAAGTGGGAGTCTCGTGAGTGCAAACATCCGTAGATCATCAAAGGTAAGCGATTCATTTTATTGCTTTTCTGACTTTCGTGACCAAATTACTTTGCTGCTAGCTGTTTTGTCTACTGATCGATGTCCTCACACAAACGCTTGGTTTGCTTTCGCTTTAAACCTTTTTTTAAAATATGACACGCCAGGTGGATTAACAACAAGCTAAACTGTGTTTTGGTATATTGCACTTGTGATTTCATGAAAATTAAATATTTTTGGTAATTTAATTTGAATTTGGCGCTCTGCAATTCAGTGGAGGTTGACGAAAATGATCCCGCTAAAGGGATCGGTGCGCCAAGAGGTTTTAATGAGCGAGTAGAACAGGTCGAAAAGCATTAAACATGTATGGTAATTCAGCTAGCTAGCTTGCACTTGCTAGCTAACGTTAATGTGTCCCATTTAGCTAGCTTGCTGTTGCTAGCTAATTTGTCCTGGGATATAAACATAATTCTATTTTCGAGGCTCCACGTGTTGTCGTGGAATATATTAAGTTATTTCCAATAACCAATGAGCAACTCCGCCCTAAATCCAGTGCATATTGAACGTTGAGATTACCGAAAGTCCATTCTCTGTGGCAATGAGTGGAATATTAGCTAAAGAGACTGGTTCTCAGAATAAGTTTGGACCATAGCTTAGTGTGTGGCACCGTTCTTCTGGAAGGCCTAGATATGTCACTGACAAGCCTAGTTTTCCCATGCTTGTGTTGTAGTGCAGGGTCCCCCAACAATATTATCCCCCCCAAGACACTCAAATTAATTATGAATATTTGTTTCATTAAACAAAAAAATCAAAGAACCGAGATGCAAAAACTCACAAATGCATTGTCCCAAGAAGGAAGTTACCCCACCTAAATAACTTCATGGGGAGAGAGAATGCAGGAGACAGTCAACTAATAAAGCAGGCAGCGGACCATTTTGTGGTGCTGAAATGTAAAGCTGCAACTGCAGTGCAATCAATAGGAGGGGAACAGCACCTGGTGCTGAAAATATGGCTAACTTGTTATGCAAGTGTTCCACAGCAACAGATGGAGAAAACCTATACCTGTCGAGTAATTCATTTTAACAATAATCTTCATTTTAATTTGACTTTACAAAACAACAAGAGGGCTTAATTGGAGTCTATTTCTTCTGATCCTAGGCCTATATAAAATAACTTAACTGGCTGAGGCTTTACAGCATATTTCACAATAACAAAAATATATGGCCTAATAGAAGTCAGATTCTTTTTTATTAGGCCTACTTACAATTGCAACTGTACATTCTTCCCTGAAACATTAGTGTCTAGTTTGAGAAACAGACGCCTCACAAGTCTTCAACTGGCTGCTTCATTAAATAGTATGCGCAAAACACCAATCTCAACGTCATCAGCGAAGAGGAGACTTCGGGATGCTGGCCTTTTAGACCTCCGGTCTACATGTTTCTCCTGGTCTCCGGGGGCGAGGCGAGAATCGAGGGTGAACGAGGACGACAGGGCACCGATTCCCTCTCCCTTCTAAGTTCTCGAAGCCACCCATCGATCCGGATGGTCAAGGCTATGAGGGAGTCAAGGTCCATGGGCAGCTCCCGGGCTGCGAGCTCATCTTTGATCAGTGAAGAAACATGTTGAATAATGCTTCCGGGTTCCAGGCACTCTCAGCTGCCAATGTGCGAAAATCCACTGCATAGTCTGCCACACTACAGGAGTCTTGACGTAACGGGAGCAGCTTACGAGCACCCGCTCTCCCGGACAACAGAGAATCAAACACCTTCCGAACTTCTGCCACGAACCCCTCCAGACTGAAGCAGATGGCGGACTGTTGCTCCCACACCACCGTGGCCCAGGCGAGTGCCCTCCCGGACTTCAGTGTTATAATGTACGCTATCCTCGAGCGGCCCGAGGGGAACGAAGAAGGCTGCAGCTCAAAAATGAGGGAGCACTGGGAGAGAAAAGCCCGGCAGGTTCCTGAATCTCCAGCGTAGCGCTCCGGAGGAGGTAAGCGGGGTTCTCAGGACACTGGAGTAGGCTGGGAGATTACAGGTGTGACCCTCTGCCCAGTGGGGAATCCACAGAATTGCTTCAGCAATGTATAGAATGCCTGGTCATGGCGTTCAACCAGGGTATGGAGTCCCTCCATATGACATTGCAGTAACTCCTTGTGTCTTCCAATGGTGGCTCCTTGCAGGAAGACAGCATTGTGGAGCTGGTCTGTGTCTGCTGGGTCAGTCATGGCCAGTTGTATGGTCAGGTGTGGAAAAAAAGACAAGCTGCAGCTGGCCCAGAACAGAGCAGCATGTCTGAGCCTCAAATGTACACAGAGGGACAATGTCAATAACATACATGTCCGTCTCTACTGGTTCGGAATGGAGGAGAGATTGACAGCATCACTGCTGGTCTTTGTAAGAAGTATTGATGTGCTGAAAGTACCAAATTGTCTGTTCAACCAGTTAACCTTTTACTGCAGTGGGCTATATCAGGGTCACACAGTGTATGTTTCTTGGTAGTCTTAAACAAATCTACTTTGAAACAAAAGTGTACACCTCACTCACTGTTATGGGCTTAAAAAAGAAGACTGTATTCAATGGAGTTTTCATTCCAATATTATACATACACACATCACAGAAGACTGAAATCTAACAAAACCGTTTGACATAGAATTTTTTTTTTTGTGATGTTTATTAATTATTCAATTATAGAAAATATAACATTCCACCCATGAGGCCACTAGAAGGCGATTTGTTCATTTGACTGTTAGGAAAGGGGTACCACACAGCTGAAAAGCCCATACATACCCCACAAGACAAACAATCAGGGGTCTTTTCACAGTCCCAAGTCCAGAAAAGAGGCTGGGAGACGCACAGAACTGTATAGAGCAATGACTACATGGAATTCTCTTCCACCTCAGATAATTCAGGTAAGCAATACATCAGTTTTAAAAACAGATAAAACACCACCTCAAAGAGCAACACGGACTGTGAAGACACACACATTACTCTGAGTATTTTTCATTTGTTATTTTTCTCTATTTTCAATAGTCGTATTGTTCTTTAGTCGTAGTGTTCTTAGTTTACATTTGTGTTGCTGTTTCCTGTCCATCAGTGTTCTGTATTTTGTCATGTTCAATGTTTTGTTTGGATCCCAGGAAGAATAGCTGCTACTTCTTCAACAGCTAATGGGGACCCGAATAAACAATCATAAAATCATCACTCAATGTCGGGTGTAAAATCATGCTCACTCACTTTAACTTCCCTTCCCTGTGTGTTGTGTGTATATATATATATAAAAAAATACCTCCACTCACCTGATGCAGTTTCTTATGAGGCTTCATGCAATCCTTGTCTTTCACACAAGGCTTGACTAATACGGTGCCTTGCAAAAGTATTCACTCCCTTGGTGTTTTTCCTATTTTGTTGTATTACAACCTGTAATTTAAATGTTTTTTATTTGGATTTCATGTAATGTACATACACAAAATAGTCCAAATTGGTGAAGTGAAGAGAAAATTAAAAGTGCAAAAAGTTTTTTTACTGAAAAGTGGTGGGTGCATATGTATTCACCCCCTTTGCTATGAAGCCCCTAAATAAGATCTGGTGCAAACAATTACCTTAAGAATTCACATAATTAGTTAAATAAAGTCCACCTGTGTGCAATCTAATTGTCACATGATCTGTCACATGGTCTCAGTATATATACACCTGTTCTGAAAGGCCCCAGAGTCTGTAACACCACTAAGCAAGGGGCACCACCAAGCAAGCGACACTAAGGTCAAGGAGCTCACCAAATACGACAGGGACAAAGTTGTGGAGAAGTACAGATCAGGGTTGGGTTATAAGTAAAATATCAGAAACTTTGAACATAGCAAGGAGTACCATTACATCCATTATTAAAAAATGAAAAGAATATGGCACCACAACAAACTTGCCAAGAGATGGCAGCACACCAAAACTCACGGACAGGCAAGGAGGGCATTAGTCAGAGAGGCAACAAGCGACCAAAGATAACCCTGAAGGAGCTGCAAAGCTCCACAGCGGAGATTGGAGTATCTGTCCATAGGACCACTTTAAGCCGTACACTCCACGGAGCTGGGCTTTACAGAAGAGTGGTCAGAAAAAAGCCACTGCTTAAAAACAAAAATAAGCAAACATGTTTGGTGTTCGCCAAAAGGTATGTGGGAGACTCCCAAAACATATTGAAGAAGGTACTCTGGTCAGATGAGACTAAAATTGAGCTTGTTGGCCATCAAGGAAAATGTCTGGCGCAAACCCAACACCTGTCATCACCCCGAGAACACCATCCCCAAAGTGAAGCATGGTGGTGGCAGCATTATGCTGTGGGGATGTTTTTCATCAGCAGGTAATGGGAAACTGGTCAGAATTGAAGGAATGATGGATGGTGCTAAATACAGGGAAATTCTTGAGGGAAACCTGTTTCAGTCTTCCAGAGATTTGAGACTGGGACGGAGGTTCACCTTCCAGCAGGACAATACCCTAAGCATACTGCTAAAGCAACACTTGAGTGGTTTAAGGGGAAACATGTATATGTCTTGGAATGGCCTAGTCAAAGCCCAGACCTTAATCCAATTGAGAATCTGTGGTATGACTTAGATTGCTGTACACCAGCGAAACCCATCCAACTTGAAGGAGCTGGAGCAGTTTTGCCTTGAAGAATGGGCAAAAATCCCAGTGGCCAGATGTGCCAAGCTTATAGAGACATACCCCAAGAGACTTGCGGTTGTAATTGCTGCAAAAGGCGGCTCTACAAAGTATTGGCATTGGGGGGGATGAATAGTTATGCACTCTCAAGGTCAGATTTTTTTTGTCTTATTTCTTGTTTGTTTCACACAAAATATTTGCTTCTTCAAAGTGGTAGGCATGCTGTGTAAACAAAATGATACAAACCCCCCAAAAATCTATTTTTATTCCAGGTTGTAAGGCAACAAAATAGGAAAAATGCCAAAGGGGGTGAATACTTTCGCAAGACACTGTAGCTCCCTAATAATGTGAAAAATGTATTTTTACTGAAGGATATACAGTACTGTGATTTTTCTCTCTCTGCAGAGTCGATTTTGACTATGCCAAGACAAACGACTCAGTTCCACCCTCATCTATTGTAGTTGTTTGTCTGCAGGGCGCTGTTTGATGTAATGTTGGTTCTCCTCCAGGGCTCTGTTTGACTATAACGGGACAAAGGACTCTGGGCTGCCCAGCCAGGGGCTTAACTTCCACTTTGGAGACATACTTCACGTGGTGAACACCTCCGATGACGAGTGGTGGCAGGCGAGGCACATGACCCACAAAGAAGAGGTAGATGAGGTCGGAGTCATCCCCAGCAGGAGGAGGTGAGGGGTCAGGGTTGCTCAGGTTAGAAGCTGCCTACAGGCACAGATCTAGGGATGGGCAACATGCCGGTCCCTGATCAGCACTAGACTTCTCAAACTTAAATCTTATTTTAGGAGACTGGACAAAAAAAGTTTGAATTAGTAGGCATCTTGTCAGTTAGCATGGCATTACTTTAAATAAGCCCTCTTACTCACCAGCCTCAGCCGTTTGGGGAATTCAGTTTTAAAACCCTATTGCATGTCCTGTGCTTGCTCACAGAGTGCTCAGTGTATGCGTGTGCGTGTTAGCACAGCCCAGTGCTGGTCTTATCCCTGGACACAGCATGGTGCCACTGCGACTGGCAATATACCGTAAAGGCCACCTTTGGGGCAGAGAGTAGGTTAACATACAACCACTCTTTTTTTTGTTTCGCCAAGGATTGTACTGAGGTGTTTTACAAGTCTTTAAATAAAAAAATAAAAAAGGTCCAGTCGAAACAAACACACCCATTAGCCTTACACTTCCTATGTTAAATCAGCTGTTTCATTATAGACTTGAGTCTCTCTCTGTATTTCTCTCTTACTCTGTCACTGTCACGCTTCACCTCTGTTTCCTCCCTCCGTCGCTCCCTCCCCTGGAAGAGGAGTGATGGACAGATAATTGACTTCTCACCTGACTCTGTTTCATCTGTCTCCTTGGAAGCTGGATATGATGAGATGGCAGCAGTTGCAGGGTGTTTTGTAGAAAGTTGTATATCATGAGAGTAGGAGTCTATGTCAAAGCATGAGGCATTGTGAGGATAGGCCAACAGGATTGTAGATGTGTGAACCTATTTATCTTGAGCACGGCAATGTAAAATTGTTTTTGATACTTGCTATTGTGAAGGAAATGAAGATGAATATAGCCTGTAAAAAAAACATATAAGAAAAGAGCCCGTAGCAGCCATTGAACATCCATGCTTTGAAGAGTAGCTTGTGGCAGCTGTTAACCCAAGTGAAGGCTTAAAGGAAAGCTGTACTACACTAGCTGTTGATGCAGAGCAGAAGACAGTTAGCTTCTCTTATCTGGAGCTCTGAGTTCTTTTACTCTTCTCACTCCTGCTCTCCAAGGCATTGATACATTCTCCTGTGATGTCCTCATTAATAAAGGAAACTAAGAAATAGGAGGGAAACTATTTACGTTCTAAACTAAAGCTTTATAGAGCTCTGTAGAATTGCTTTGTAGGATTAAATACAAAGAAAAGACAATGCAAAGAGTCGCATTGTTTTCGAAACATTTTTAAGAACGATTTGGATTCTGAAAATATTTCCTTCGGGGTCTCATTTAAGTGAAATGGAAATGTAGCAGGGACTTAATTACTGGTAGATAAAGTATTTTCAGGTGCTGTGTTGTAATGTTGCATCCAAGGCCGACTTAGAGGGAAATAAAAAGGTTTCCCTCAAGGCAACTGTTTTTATTCTTCTGATTACTGAATCACCCCTTTCCTCTCTACTCATCAATCTCAGCAGGGTACTGTGGAAGTTACTATATAGATGGAACCGGGATTTGAGTCTTCACACACACTGCAATATCCCGGCAAAAAAAATAGCCGGCTTGTTTCAAGACACGATTATGTTAAATGTTTCATCAGTGACCCATGGGTGTAGCCCTCACTCCCTCGCTTCTCAGCCACTCTCTCTCTTCTCTCCTGCAGGGTAGACAGAGCGCGGTTAAAGACTGTCAAATTCAATGCCAGGTCTCAAGACAAAGGGGTGAGTTGATCTCTGTTACATTATCAGTGTTGTTATTGAAATATTGCTTACAATGTAGCAGACGGGTGGCCGGGCTGGCCCACAAGTGACGAAAGTGTGAAGTAACACAAACTTAGACCAAGATGGACCTTTCTCCAAGGAAACAACCCAGGACTTTTATTCAGGAAATGAAACAGAATGCGCCACAGCGCTGGGTAACAATAAACCCAAACCAAAAACCTAGCTCCTCTTTGAGCCAGGTTTAACATCCACCACCCAACCTCCAAGCTAATGATATTCAGGTGTGTGTAATTAAGCTCTTACCTTTCAGGGCCAACCTCTATCCTGGCAAGCAGATGTAGCCAACGAGCAGGAATATACCGGCCATCACACACCCTCACTCTCACTCCCTCACAACAATAACACACTCTTCAAGATAGTTAGGTTTGGAAACAAAAATTAAGTTAGTTTAAGGTTTGTTCAAATCCATAAACACTTCAGTAAACATGGTCCTAAAACTAAATCTCGCATCATTACAAACTTCACCCCATCTAACATTATCCCAGGTGTTGTTCAGAGCAGCATAATGATATCTCCATTCCTTCCCTACATAGAGCTAATGAATGTGTTACCTGCTCAGAAACCATAGTCTAGTCACAGTTCGGTGCACAATCACTATCATCAGAAAGAACGCTGACCTCTCAAAACTGAGCATGCAAGTATTCTTATGACTTAATTTTTTATGTTTTTAATATGGGCAGAGTACTAAACTTGAGATACACACAGATTTCAAGTCAGCGTTCTACCCATAATTATATTGTTGAAGCTATTATTTTCTATCTATATAACCTAAATGAATGTACTAATATCTGACTGTCTGAGGCTGTCTGTCTACCGTGATCACTGTCCAGTTCTCCTAGCCACAACACTTTTGTTATATTTCCCACCTGACTCAGTGAATCTCCCATAGGAAAACTGTGCTGCGTTGAAACAGTGGTGGGTTCCAGCACAACTTCTATATAGATCTAATCGGTGCCCAAATTCACAAAGCGTCTCAGAGTAGAATTGCTCATCAGGGATCAGATGTTTTCTCTTATTCATCGTGATCTAAAAAGCAAAACTGATCATAGATCAGCACTCCTACTCTGATTGCTCTAAATTCAGGTGGTGCAAGTGTCAAACGCCGGTCAATTGCACTTTCGCCATGTAAAAACTTGGGCACTGGCATTTTCCACCCATTACGCCAGGTTTGGCAATTTGTCTGTCAAATATCAGCTCGCTTGCGCTGAGGTGGGAGGGGAGGAAATGTTTGCCCATAACCTCACCTCCACCATGGGGCACTCTGTTCACAATGTTGACATCAGCAACCGCTCGCCCACACAACGCCATATGTCTGCCATCTGCCCGGTACATTTGAAAACGGGATTCATCTGTGAAATGCACACTTCTCCAGCGTGCCGGTGGTCATCAAAGGTGAGCATTTGCCCACTGAAGTCGGTACCGATGCCGAACTGCAGTCAGGTCAAGACCCTGATGAGGACAACGAGCTTGCAGATGAGCTTACCTGAGACGGTTTCTAACAGTTTGTGCAGAAATTCTTCGGTTGTGCAAACTGTTTCATCAGTTGTCCGGGTGGCTGGTCTCAGAACAATCTGCTGGTGAAGAAGCCGGATGTGGCGGTCCTGGGCTGACATGGTTATACTTGGTCTGCGGTTGTGAGGCCGGTTGGACGTACTGCCAAATTCTCTAAAATGACGTTGGAGGCGGCTTATGGTAGAGAAATGAACATTCAGTTCTCTGGCAACAGCTCTGGTTGACATTCCTGCAGTCAGCATGCCAATTGTATGCTCCCTCAACTTTATACATTTGTGGCATTGTGTTGTGTGACAAAACTGCACATTTTAGTGGCCTTTTATTGTCCCCATCACAAGGTGCACCTGTGTAATGATCATGTCGTTTAATTAGCTTCTTGATATGCCACACCTGTCAGGTGGATGGATTATCTTGGCAAAGTAGAAAGGATCACTAACAGGGATTTAACAAAATTTGTTCTCCAAATTTGAGAGAAATACGCTTTGTGTGTATGAAACATTTCTGGGATCTTTTATTTCAGTTAATGAAACTTTACTTTTACATGTTGCGTTTATATTTTTGTTCAGTGTACATCACCAATGTTTTATTAAAATATCACCTGCTGAAAAACCGTTAAGACATTCCCCCTTGTTTATATTAGACATTATTTTTGTCCAGCTTCTGTGACCAGTTTGGACACATTATGTGCAATGCCCATTGCATGAAAGGTGTAATTGACTGTAGGAAGCCTGTTTAGCAACATAAACTTTGTTTAACAACATAATTTTGTAAAATACATCTTCCACTTTCCTCTGTTGGACCCAACTGTCAAATCGTGAAAATTCCGATCACTGTCTGTGGTGCTGAACAATGTTACTTCTAAGCTGATGGTGCCGCAGTAGTCCTGAGACTGTCCCGGGACAACCGCACAGAACAAATATTAGCCACGGAGAGACTCCACTTTCAAATGTTTTCCCTTTTAACACTGTCAACATTTCCCTTTACTGGGGCAATTGTGATCGAATCAACGCAATATTAGCCGCTTTATATGCAACACACCGAAACAAAACCAACTATGCAAGACTTAGTATGCCAAACTATGCAAGAGTTTATGCAACAGAATCGGAGTAGGGTTCTGTTGCATTGACACACAGGACTCAGCCCGTACTCTACACAGACCTGTGCAGTACAACTAATCAGACCTGCAGTAGGCCTATCTGCAACTAGACCATTGCTATATATGGATCTGTGCCCTTTTACTTTGAACTGGACTGTTAACAGCATTTTTTTATTTTATGGTAGGCCTACTGTCAAACCCTGACCTTAGAGATCCTTTTTATGTCTCTATTTTGGTTTGGTCAGGGCGTGAGTTGGGGTGGGTATTCTATGTTCTATGATTTGTATTTCTATGTTTTGGCCGGGTAGGGTTCTCAATCAGGGACAGCTGTCTATCATTGTCTCTGATTAAGAACCAAATGTCTTGGGGGTATGATCTTTGATTTTTGTAGCTAGCTAAGTAAACAATGAATCCCAACACATGATGTAACGTTAGTTAGCGAGCCAGCCAGCTAGCATTAACTAGCTAACAGTACACTTTAACTTGAAAAGAAAATACTTTGTCAAAATTAGAGGAGTCTTCTGTAAGACGTATAGCTAGCTAAACAATGGACCATAATCACAACTCATGTTACTACCCTGCATGAATCTGCAGGTAGCTAACCAACCAGGTTCTATGGCTATAACTAGTCAAGGAAATGTGTCTGAGATACGAAGAATAAGATCATACACATAACGTTAGCAAGCAACCCAGCCAGATAATGTTAGCTAGCTAACAGTACATTTGGAATGAAACCACTTTCTGTCAAAATTAGAAACATGTAATAACTGAAAGTAGCTAGCCAGACTATCTTACCAGTATACATCATGGTTGGATGCGTCTCCTGTCTGATGCCATGCATAGTTGTGCCCTTAGTTTGACGATGTACTCCAGACTGGTGTTTTCTCCATCTCCTTAGCTATTGTTAGGTTCTTATTTTTCAGAGTAAATGACTCACGGACACTAGAGAAGCTTTAACCAAGTTTAATCATCCCCAAATGGTTCTGTACAGCTGTGATCACACAGTAAAAGATTTCAGACTTCACAGTTTATATGTATCCTACTTAAGACACTCCCCTTTCTCTCCAATCCTTACATTTTATGGCTCTACAGGAAGCTAATAAAGAGGGTAACAGGATTCCAAACAATTATTACTCTGTCCTCACCTCCTGACCTCAACCCCTCTTTCATCTAATACACAGATGTCCATCTGTCTCCCCTGTATCAACACATCGCTCTCCTCTCCTCTATCAAACACATTCCAAAGCCTTCTTCTTACTTCTGAGACCCATTAACTTCTAACATAGTCTCTTTAATTTCCTATCATTCATTTAATATCTCAATGTTCAAAGTTTAGCCGATTCCAACACTATCATACTCGAATTCCACAGATCTTTCAAAACTCAGTCCTCCAGAAATTGGAAAGCATACACAAAAGCTAGCTAACAGTACACTTTAATTTGGTTCATGCAGTTTTACTACACGCTACATTTTCTTAAAAGCCACATTCAACACGATTACCTAAACATACTGACCAGCTCAATAGACAGACCAATCCAAACTCATCTCTCGGCATGTCCAGCCCACTCATTATCTCAGCCCATCATGGCTAGCGGGAAGGTTGTTCACTTTTTCTGTGGCTTAACCAACAAGGCTCGCAATTTAACAATTTTATTTGTATTTACAGATGGCTGACAGGTTTGATATTAAGGCACATGAAAGTTCACATGTTCGAGAAGGCATTTCTGCCCCAAAAAAACACATTTAGATTTTAAAATGTAAAGAAAATTGCGTTCAAACGGCTCTCCTGTGAAGTTGTGTCATACGCCTAGTTTCCTGAATCAGGTTACAAATGCATCCAACAAGTTTGTAGAGTCACAAGCTTGATGTAGTCATTGCGTGCTAGAAATATGGGACCAAATACTAAACTTTTGACTACTTTATTTATAAGAATCTTTAGGGGTGTCATATCACCCCACTCCTCTGCACACTCCACTGGCTTCCAGTCGGAGCAGCAAGGGAAACTACACCTTACCTTCAAGCTTTGCTCAAAGCCTACATCCCTACCTGAGCACTCCGTTCTGCCACCTCTGGTCTCTTGGCCCTACCACCCCTACGGGAGGTCTATGGACTGAGCCTGCGTCTCCAGTAGCTTTGCTCATTGGTTTATCAGTTGGTTAGTTTGACCATTTGGCTTCAGTGCAGCGCTGCGATTGTGCATGACGGTTGAACAGCGTGATGTGTTCCAGTAATGAATATCTCTCTTGTGGTTGTGTCTCCTGTTGCTTTGCTCTCTGACGGCTACTTCACAGGTCCCTGACGACAAAGCACTGAGTAAGTCACAAGGATTTCACGGTCACACAACCATCTGAAGCTCATCCATGATTCCCACAGTCATTTAATATTGTAATTTAAGCCTTTGCTATGACATCCAATGCATTGTCATCAAAATCTCTCTCTGTCATCCAGCCTCTACTGACAATCGGCTTAGTTTGATTACATAAAAACATATATACAAAACAGAGTGCTTTATTTCTATTCCGTTCAAAGCCCAAACAGTACCTCTAAACATGCATTGCATCTATGTAACACTACCCAACACTCATATTTCTAACAGATCATCTTGACATCAGCCTCTGTACACTGATCAGCATTTACACTGTGGTTAGCATTACATTATGACCAGCACACTGAGTCAGTGTGATGTCACTAAATCAATGGTGACTCGTCGGTGGGTATTGTACTGCAGATCATGTATGCTGCTTTTGCATTGTTACAGCAGGCTCCTCAACACTATTGGTATTTGTTTCCCCTTACTCAGCATAGATAGGCCAGTTTAGAGACACATAGTCTGTAGAATAATATACTGTAGGGGACATAATAGACAGTCCTGACTCCTGTGTAGTCCAGAAGACTTAACTCTGATGATCCAAAGTTTAAATCTTAAAACGAATAGAAATTTAAAAAATAACATTAAAATAACAAAACTACAATGATGTGTGTTTGTTACAGAGGTGTCAGAATCACCTTTTTATTGGGGACCTTTTCTGTTGAAAATATCACTATTCTACCCCCTTGGCTGTGCTAAGAACCTTCATGAGTGCTGAATGTTGTGCGAGTATGGTTTCAACCGTAACTTAAAACATGCATTTTTAGTTCGCCGTTATTTCTTCCGGTATAATCTTTTACAAGAGACCTGGTCCAAAATGGCCACAGTGTTGGACAGAAAAACACACATTAACATGGTGTATAAAGCTCTATGACCTTGACATGGCCATGACATGCACCTCGATGTGATTCGATAGGATGACCTGCTGTGATCAAATTCTAGGATGAAAGAGGAAGGTCTCACAGATATACCGTCACGCTGCCCTTCACAAAAACCTAACTTGAGAGGGTATCGTTTTTAGAAAGTACAATATTCACACCTCCATCTCCAAAACGTTCCTAGCACTGCCCTCTCCTGGTGATCCTGTGTATCTTCATGTTGTGACCTTGTATTACATTACCCACTCCCACTGATGTCTATTGAGTTGTCTGTATCTACATGTTTCTGTGATGCTGACATTCCCTTTGCTATACTTTCAGAGCATGTAACCTCTAATGCCAGCGATAGTGAAAGTAATTACTGTATGTCCTGGTGTCCCCCTCAATCCCTACCTCCGTCGACGGGCTGCCTGTGTTCTTTCATTTGTTTTGCATGTCTCCATCTTCTCTTTTATGATCTATTCTGTCTGTTTGGTCTGAGCAGCATACTCCGAGGATCACACACGTTAGAGTCCCCAAGCTACTTCAGGGATGCATGTTGAAATAGAAGTCGTATTAGGACAGTGGTTCTCAATAAGACTCATGAGACCACAGGCTTACTGGTCAAATTCCCGTGCAGGGTTCTTCAGGGGTACTCTGGACAGAGCTACTGTAAATGTATTTGGTGGTACAGTAACCAAAAAAGGTTGAGAACCACTGTATTACGACAGTTACTGTATTGATATGAAAACAATGTAGAGCTTTACCAGTGTATTTGTGTGAGAGGAACAGAGTCTCCTGTTGTGACTATACAGTGTTCTGCTTTCTTTACTGCAATTAAATACTTTAAGAGAAGCAAAACTGCTCATACATATTCACAAGCTTTGTGGCATGCATGCACATTAGCTACTCTTTTAATGTTCTGTACAGATGGAGCGAAGGGGGTCATTATGTTAACTCCATTTTGATACGCACACTTATAACAAGGGACAAGGAGAATACTGACCCACACACACACAGCATGCCAACAGCTGGTCTGACTCCTAACCATAATCACAGTATCTACTGCATCGCCACTATCTGTCTAAACATGGCCGCCTGTTCTGTCCGTCCTATCAGGTGGCCAGGAGGAGTACGTCCTGTCCTACGAGCAAGTCACACAGCAGGAAGGTAAGACACAGCTTACATTATCATCTCTGTCACACATCATCTGACAGCAGTAGTATCACAGGATAGCTCAGCTCTCACTGCCCCATTAGAGTTAGTTATCTCACTTGGTTATGGTGTCTTAGTTAGTTACAGTAACGATGATAACAAACCATCTTAGAATTAGTTACAGGGGCTTGCGAAAGTTTTCACCCCCTTGGCATTTGTCCTATTTTGTTACCTTACAACCTGGAATTAAAATAGATTTTTGGGGATTTGTATCATTTGATTTACACAACATGAATCCCACATTGAAGATGCAAAATATGTTTTTTGTGAAACAAGAAATAAGACAAAACATCTGAACTTGAGGCTGCATAACTATTCATCCCTCCCAATGCCAATACTTTGTAGAGCCACGTTTTGCAGCAATTACAGCTGCAAGTCTCTTGGGGTATGTCTCTGAGCTTGGCACATCTAGCCACTGGGATTTTTGCCCATTCTTCAAGGCTAAAGTGCTCCAGCTCTTTCAAGTTGGATGGGTTCCGCTGGTGTACAGCAATCTTTAAGTCACAACACTGATTCTCAATTGGATTGAGGTCTGAGATTTGACTAGGCCATTCCAAGACATTTAAATGTTTCCCCTTAAACCACTCAAGTTTTGCTTTAGCAGTATGCTTAGGGTCATTGTCCTGCTGGAAGGTGAACCTCCAGAGATTTGAGACTGGAACGGAGGACTGAGACAGGTTTCCTTCAAGAATTTCCCTGTATTTAGCGCCATCCATCATTCCTTCAATTCTGACTAATTTCCCAGTCCCTGTCGATGGAAAAACATCCCCACAGCATGATGCTGCCACCACCATGCTTCACTGGGGATGGTATTCTCGGGTTTGTGCCAGACATAGCGTTTTCCTTGATGGCCAAAAAGCAAACTTTTTGTCATCTGACCAGAGTACCTTCCATATGTTTGGGGACTCTACAACATGCCGTTTGGCGAACACCAAACATGTTTGCATAATTTTTTTCTTTAAGCAATGGCTTTTTTCTGACCACTCTTCCGTAAAGCCCAGCTGTGGAGTGTACGGCTTAAAGTGGTCCTATGGACAGATACTCCAATCTCCGCTGTGGAGCTTTGCAGCTCCTTCAGGGTTATCTTTGGTCGCATTTTTGCCTCTCTGACTAATGCCCTCCTTGCCTGGTCTGAGTTTGGTGGGTGGCCCTCTCTTGTCAGATTTGTTGTGGTGCCACATTATTTAAAACATTTAAATAATGGATTTAATGGTGCTCCGTGTGATGTTCAAAGTTTCGGATATTTTTTTTTATAACCCAACCCTGATCTGTACTTCTCCACAACTTTGTCCCTGACCTGTTTGGTGAGCTCCTTGGTATTCATAGAGTCGCTTGCTTGGTGGTGTTGCAGACTCTGGGGCCTTTCAGAATGTGTGTGTACAGTTGAAGTCGGAAGTTTACATACACTTAGGTTGGAGTCATTAAAACTCGTTTTTCAACCACTCCACAAAATTATTGTTAACAAATTATAGTTTTGGCAAGTCGGTTAGGACATCTACTTTGTGCAGTAATTTTTCCAACAACTGTTTACAGACTGATTCTTTCATTTAGTTCACTGTATCACAATTCCAGTGGGTCAGAAGTTTACATACACTAAGTTGACTGTGCCTTTAAACAGCTTGGAAAATTCCAGAAAATGATATCATGGCTTTAGAAGCTTCTGATAGGCTAATTGATACCATTTGAGTCAATTGGAGGTGTACATGTGGATGTATTTCAAGGCCTACCTTCCAGCTCAGTGCCTCTTTGCTTGAAATCATGGGAAAATCAAAAGAAATCAGCCAAGACCTCGGAAAAAACATTTGTAGACCTCCACAAGTCTGGTTCATCCTTGGGAGCAATTTCCAAACACCTGAAGGTATCACGTTCATCTGTACAAACAATAGTGCGCAAGTATAAACACCATGGGACCACGCAGCCGTCATGCCGCTCAGGAAGGAGACGCGTTCTGTCTCCTAGAGATTAACGTTCTTTGGTGCCAAAAGTGCAAATCAATCCCAGAACAACAGTAAAGGACCTTGTGAAGATGCTGGAGGAAACAGGTACAAAAGTTTCTATATCCACAATAAAACGAGTCGTATATCAACATAACCTGAAAGGCAGCACAGTAAGGAAGAAGCCACTGCTCCAAAACTGCCATAAAAAAGCCAGACTATGGCTTGCAACTGCACATGGGAACAAAGATTGTACTTTTTGAAGAAATGTTCTCTGATCTGATGAAACAAAAATAGAACTGTTTGGCCATAATGACCATTGTTATGTTTGAAGAAAAAAGGGGGTGGCTTGCAAGCCGAAGAACACCATCCCAACCGTGATGCACGGGGTGGCAGCATCATGTTGTGGGGGGGGTGCTTTGCTGCAGGAGGGACTGGTGCACTTCACAAAATAAATTGCATCATGCGGCAGGAAAATGAATTGTATATATTGAAGCAACATCTCAAGACATCAGTCAGCAAGTTAAAGCTTGGTCGCAAATGGGTCTTCCAAATAGACAATGACCCCAAGCATACTTCCAAAGTTGTGGTAAAATGGCTCAAGGACAACAGTCAAGGTATAGGAGTGGCCATCACAAATCCCTGACCTCAAATCCTATAGATAATTTGTGGGCAGAACTGAAAAGGCGTGTGCGAGCAAGGAGGCCTACAAACCTGACTCAGTTACACCAGACCTGTGAGGAGGAATGGGCCAAAATTCACCCAACTTATTGTGGGAAGCTTGAGGAAGGCTACCTGAAACGTTTGACCCAAGTTAAACAATTTTAAGGCAATGCTACCAAATACTAATTGAGTGCATGTAAACTTCTGACCAACTGGGTATGTGAATAAAGAAATAAAAGCTGAAATAAATCATTCTCAACTATTACTCTGACATTTCACATTCTTAAAATAAAGTGGTGATCCTAACTGACCTAAGACAGGGAATTTTTACTAGGATTAAATGTCAGGAATTGTGAAACTGAGTTTAAATGTATTTGACTAAGGTGTATGTAAACTTCCGACTTCAACTCTATACTGAGATCATGTGACAATTAGATTGCACACAGATGTGGACTTTATTTAACTAGTTATGTGACTTCTGAAGGTAACTGGTTGCACCAGATCTTATTTAGGGGGTTTATAGCAAAGGGGGTGAATGCATATGCACCTACCACTTTTAATGTAAAATTTTTTTGCACTTTTGAAAAAAGTAATATTTTTCACTTCACCAATTTGGACTATTTTGTGTATGTCCATTTCATGAAATCCAAATAAAAATATATTTAAATTAGATTGTTATGCAAGGGGGTGAATACTTTTGCTTATACAAGGGTAGTATTGATACAGTAGATCCTTCTTGTCTGTCTAGTGAACTACACACGGCCCGTCATCATCCTGGGGCCAATGAAGGACCGTATCAACGATGACCTCATCTCAGAGTTCCCTGACAAATTTGGGTCCTGTGTCCCACGTGAGAACCAACATTTTTGTTACATACACAATTTTATGTTTTTATTTACATTTTAGTCATTTATCAGACGCTCGTATCCAGAGCAGGTTACAGGAGCAATTAAGGTTAAGTACCTTGCTCAAGAGCATATCGACAGATTTTTCACCTAGTCGGCTCAGAGTTACGAACCAGCAACCTTTCGATTACTGGCCCAACATTCTTAGCCTAGTGGTTATCTGCCACCTTATGTTGACGCTTGTCTTGTACCTGAAGGTGTGATAACGAGTTTGCAAGAGTTGTCGATAATTAAATGTATCAAACAAATATAACTACATTTCTATGAAACGGTCTGTTTGGTTTTCCAGACACAACCAGACTAAAACGGGATTACGAGGTTGATGCCAGAGACTACTATTTTGTGGTGTCCAGGGAGCAGATGGAGAAAGACATCCAGGATCACAAGTTCATCGAGGCAGGCCAGTACAACCACCACCTGTACGGAACCAGCGTCCAGTCTGTACGGGATGTCGCTGAGAAAGTGAGTAGAGGAGGATGTGTCAGCATATGGCTGTTGTGATGTGTTGAGTTGTCTTATCTATCGCTCTTTATGTCCAGGGGAAGCATTGCATCCTGGATGTTTCAGGCAACGCCATCAAACGACTACAGTCGACCATGCTCTACCCCATTGCTATTTTCGTCAAGCCCAAGTCTGTGGAGAATATCCTGTAAGTTGTTTTGATTCAACATTTTCTTTTTCATATTAAGAGTTCAGACTCTGTTTTTATTCAGTCACCTATTAGCTGTAGATAGGGCAATGTCTTAGTCATTCTTTCTTTCTCGCGCTCTCTCTTCTCCCTATAGAGAGATAAATAAGAGGCTAACAGAGGACCAGGGGAGGAAGATGTTTGACAGAGCCATAAAACTGGATCAGGAGTTCACTGAGCACTTCACTGGTGAGTCCAGCCCCCCACACCAGTCCATTCTCAACCTGCTTCATACACTACATATATTTCTGCACTTAGCATGATAAGTGTCTGTAGCAGATCCCTGAATTAAATAATGGGCAAAATGGTCTATGGTCACCACCTTCAGAATCACTCCTTTATTGGGGGTGTCTTGCTAATTGCCTATAATTTCCACCTTTTGTCTATTCCATTTGCACAACAGCATGTGAAATGTATTGTCAATCAGTGTTGCTTCCTACGTGGAGAGTTTGATTTCACAGAAGTGTGATTGACTTGGAGTTACATTGTGTTGTTTAAGTGTTCCCTTTATTTTTTTGAGCAGTATATATACTGAGTATACAAAACATTAAGATCACCTCTTTCCATGATCGACTGATCCGAAGAAGCTGTGATCCCTTATTGATGTCACTTGTTAAATCCACTTCAATCAGTGTAAATGAAGGCGACAGGTTAAAGAAGGATTTTTAAGCATTGAGACATGGATTGTTTATGTGTGCCATTCAGATGGTGAATGGATACGACATAATATTTAAGTGCCTTTGAACGGGATATGGTAGTACGTGCCAGGCGCACCGGTTTGTGTCAAGAACTGCAACACTGATGGGTTTTTTACGCTCCGCCGTTTCCCGTGTGTATCAAAGGTCTGTCACCCAAAGGACATCCAGCCAACTTGACACAACTGTGGGAAGCATTGGAGTCAAAATCGGACAGCATTCCTGTGGAACACTTTCAACACTGTAGAGTTCATGCCCCGTGAATTTAATTTGTTGCACCATCCCATTTGTTTGGCACAATGGGATGGTGCAACTCAATATTAGGAAGTTGTTCCTAATGTTTTGTGTACTCGTTGTATGCATTTAGTATCTTTGAGATGTAGTAAGTAGCCTTGCTCGAGCCTTGGCTTGTGTGAGACGGAACGGCTCATAGGATCAGGAGCCTATATCCTGTTTCTGTAGCATGAGGCAGCTTAATCTACAAGTACACATCCTAGTCGGGACGCTAGTCTATTACTGCGATGTAGGGATGTGTTTAATGTATATCCCCTCTGTGTCACTGCAGCTATAGTCCAGGGGGACTCTCTGGAGGAGATCTACAACGCGGTGAAAATCATCATCGAGGAGCAGTCAGGACCCTTCATCTGGGTGCCTGCCAAGGAGAAGTTGTGAAAGGAGGACAGAAGAGATTACCCTTATTTTCTTTAAGTGGTCTTCATGTCTTCTCTGATTTTACGTCTTTTTATTTTTACCAACCTGGCCTGCTGTGATCGCTGGCCCTCTTGCCCGGAGCTTAGCACCCCCCTCCTACACATACATGCGTATATATATATATATATATATACACACACACACACACACGTCTCCATCTTTCTCTCACACACACACACCTGCTCCCCTCTGTCACACTGGCTAGAGAGCTGATCACGCGTTGGAGTTGAAGATCTATCTTTCTCTCTCTCACACACACACAAAAATTATTTAATGCTGTCTCTTCCTCTCACACACAAACATACACTCTCTGGAGTTTTATTGGGCTGTCTCTAACATGGGTTTGGACCTTGTCTCTGGATGTTTTTCTTGCTTATGGGGAGATTTTTTTTATGTTGGTACAATTCCTTAATGTTTAAGGAACATGATTTAGATGCAATATTAATTATATATATTTTTTCCCCCTTTTGTCATGTATAGGTTCATCAAAGGAAATGACATGAGGCAAAACTTAGCATGTTATAGCTTTAAAGAGCATGTCTCGGACAATTTTGATTATTTTCTTGTCACGTTTTTGTTCTTTGTTTCTCATTTAGACTTGTATCTGAACTGCATTACTCATAGCCATTATTTTCACATGTTATATATCCATACACACCAACTGCGTCTCTGCTCATCTGAAGCAGCCATACATACCTGTTTTAGTCTTTTCGAACTGCAGAGGTAACTAGGTGAGTAGTTTTCTATCATTAGCCACCTTCGTTCACTACGATCAATGATGGTTTTAATCTATTCATGTCACTAAGCTTTTGGGGGGTCTACTTCCCGACCAGAAATGGAGTGAATGAATGAATGGCTGTTTTTGAACTGACTCCAGGTGTCCATGTATTAATTTTAGAAGCAAAACACTGATGCAAAATAATGAATTGTACACTGAGATTTTAACTGATATTTAACCTTCAGTCTACTGCCTATTTTGTTATAATAAAATGTCTATATTGAGCTTTACTTAAACTCTTACAGATATGGGGATTTATTTTATTTGTTGTCGAAGGTACAGTTTATGAATATTAATATATACAGTACCAGTCAAAAGTTTGGACACCTACTCAATCCATGTTTTTTCTTTATTTTTACTATTTTCTATATTGTAGAATCATAGTGAAGGCATCAAAACAATGAAGTAACACATGGAATCATGCAGTAACCTAAAGTGTTAAACAAATCAAAATATATTTGAGATTCTTCAAAGTAGCCACCCTTTGCCGTGATGACAGCTTTGCACACTCTTGACATTCTCTCAACCAGATTCATGCGGTAGTTACCTGGAATGCATTTCAATTAACAGGTGTGCCTTAAGTTAATTTGTTGAATTTCTTTCCTCAATGCGTTTGAGTCAATCAGTTGTGTTGTGACAAGGTAGGGGTGGTATACAGAAGATAGCCTTATTTGGTAAAAGACTGAGTCCATATTATGGCAAGAACAACCGAAAGAAGCAAAGAGAAACGACAGTCCATTACTTTGAGGCATGAAGGTCAGTCAATCTGGAAAATTTCAAGAACTTTTCTTCAAGCGCAGTCACAACCATCACGCGCTATGCTGAAATTGGCTCTCATGAGGACCGCCACAGGAATGGAATACCCAGAGTTACCTCTGCTACAGAGGATACATTCATTAGAGTTACCAGCCTCAGATTACAGCCCAAAGATTACAGCCCAAATAAATGCTTCAGAGTAACCGACACATCTCAACATCAACTGTTCAGATGAGATTGTGTGAATCAGGCCTTCATGTTCAAATTGCTGCAAAGAAACCACTACTAAAGGACACCAATAATAAGAAGAGACTTGCTTGGGCCAAGAAACACAAGCAATGGACATTAGACCGGTGGAAATCTATTCTTTGGTCTGATAAATCCAAATTTGAGATTTTTTGTTCCAACCGCTGTGTCTGTGAGGCGCAGAGTAGGTGAACAGATGATCTCTGCATGTGTGGTTCCCACCGTGAAGCATGGAGGAGGTGTGGGGGTGCTTTGCTGGTGACACTGTCAGTGATTTATTTAGAATTCAAGGCACACTAACCAGCATGGCTACCACAGCATTCTGCAACAATAGGCCACCCCATCTGGATTGAGTTTAGTGGGACTATAATTTGTTTTTCAAAAGGACAACGACCCAACACACCTCCAGGCTGTGCAAGGGCTATTTGACCAAGAAGTAGAGTGATAGAGTGCTGCGTCAGATGACCTGGCCTCCACAATCACCCAACCTCAACTCAATTGAGATGGTTTGGGGATGAGTTGGACCGCAGAGTGAAGGAAAAGCAGCCAACAAGTGCTCAGCATATGTGGGAACTCCTTCAAGACTGTTGGAAAAGCTTTGAAGGTGAAGCTGGTTGAGAGAATGCTAAGCATGTGCAAAGCTGTCATCAAGGCAAAGAGTGGCTACTTTGAGGAATCTCAAATATAAAATAGGAATATGGGTTGAGTTTGGCGACAGGACACATGTAAACCCTGACTCTGAACTCCAGTGACTGGCTGAAGAGTAAACTGTGTGTTGGTGAAGCACTGTACACTAACCAATGTTGTGGCAGCTGGTTCTTTCCCCCTGTCCATTCCACTTCCCTGTGAGTTCTCTTTGTTCATGTGATGTGCATGGTTTTTAAAAGCAATAGTCTTTATTAAATAAAAAAACAAGGAAAAGAAAGACAAAAAAAAGGAGCCTGTTCACCAAGGATTGTGACAAAGTCATATCTTCAAGCTCTGTCCGTTTGAATGGAAAAGAGCTGACAACGCTCTCCAAAGCGCAATGCCTTTACATGTCCTCCGGAGGGCGCCGTGCTGGAATCCTCCCTCCCGCTCCTGCTTCCACAAAGATGATTGTTTTCTATACAACTTCTTCTTCTTCTTCATCAGTTCACCACAGCTTTCTATCTCACTTTTGGATTGGAGTCTGTAAATAATCCCCTTCCTGATTCATTCCATTTGTTATGAAGAGAACTGCCAATAAACCCTTTCTCCTACATTGCAGTGTTGTGTGACTACGTTGCGGTGTTGTGTGACTACATTGCTGTGTGATGTGTCTCTCGCTGCCTCTTCTGATACTCTTAAGCTAATGGTGTCCTGTTTTTTAATTGAGTTAACTCTACTCAGACAAAAACACTCTTCTCAGTGTAATTTAGAGAGTTCCAGGATCCACAAAATCATTCGCATAAACCAAAAGTGACAAAAGCGATAACACTTTTTCCATGTCTACTTTGGGGCCTTTGCGGAGATAAAAAATACTTGTTGTAGTATGTGATTACTATATTTTCTTGGAATTCATTCATCGCAGGAATTTTATCCACTTTTTTTTTTAAATCTCCTCCTAGGGAAAATTTATAACGTTTAATCTATCTTTGTTTTGTGAGTATGTAACATGAACATGCCTGGTGTGTCTGTTGTTTTAAGAAATGGCTCAGTCTGCTAGTGTGATTGGCTACAAAATCTAATCAATGAGAACTTGGCACACAGACTCTCTCAGGATGTTAACGGGTTCATGTCCTAACTGTAGGTTAAGCAACATTTATTTCCTGTTATGAACAACTGAAGTGGGGCAATAAAGGAGAGGTATCTGTAAGAGGTCAAAGGTTGTGCAAGGCTACTTATCTGTAAGTGGATGCAGATAAGTCAGGTAGTTGATATGTAGTACCACCGGACAGGAGGCATCTGATTATTTCATGATGTAGTCTGCTGTTGTGCTGATGTAGACTCTACATGTTTGAGTATAACATGTTTAGTCCCGACATTCAGACCAAGAGGATTATTGAACATGGCAAATAATAAAAAATAAAGTGTCATCTTAAAAGGTTCAGTAACTTTTTGTTCAGCTAACTGTGCAGAACATCTGGGGTTTCTCCTTGGACCCTGAAGAGAACGCCGATCCCACTTTTGGAACACCAGCTCTGAACTGATCTCTATGGTCCCCAAAATACAGTGCCTTGCAAAAGTCTTCAGACCACTTGGATTTCTTCATATTTTATTGTGTTACAAGGTGGGATTAAAATTGATTTAATTGTCAGTTTTTGTCAACAATTTACACAATACTCAAAGTTCAATTATTTTGTATATATATTTTTTTAGATGAATACAAATAAAGTATAGTCATTGCAAAATGATTCAGCTCCCTGAGTCCATATAGGTTACAAACACCTTTGGCAGTAATTATAGCTGTGAGTCTTCTTGGGTACGTCTCTAAGGATTGTGCAATATTTTCCTATTATTCTTTTCAAAACTCTTCAAGCTCTGTCAAGATGTTGGGAATCATGGCTAGACAGCTACTGTATTTTTAAGTGCTGCCATAGTATTTCATAGCTGTATCTTGTCTTCTTGGTAAGCAACTCCAGTGTAGAATTGGCCTTGTGTTGTACAGTTGAAGTTGGAAGTTAACATACACTTAGGTTGGAGTCATTAAAACTTGTTTTTTTAACCACTCCACAATTTTCTTGTTAACAAACTATAGTTTTGGCAAGTCGGTTAGGACATCTACTTTGTGCATGACACAAGTAATTTTCCAATTGTTTACAGACAGATTATTTCACTTAGTTCACTGTATCACAATTCCAGTGGGTCAGAAGCTTACATACAAGTTGACTGTGCCTTTAAACAGCTTGGAAAATTCCAGAAAATGATGTCATGACTTTAGAAGCTTCTGATAGGCCAATTGACATCATTTGAGTCACCTGGAGGTATACATGTGGATATATTTCAAGACCTACCTTCAATCTCAGTGCCTCTGCTTGACATCATGGGAAAATCAAAAGAAATCAGCCAAGACCTCAGAAAATGAATTGTAGACCTCCACAAGTCTGGTTCATCTTTGGAAGAAATTTCCAAACAACTGAAGGTACCACGTTCATCTGTACAAACAATAGTACGCAAGTATAAACACCATGGGACCACGCAGCCGTCACACCACTCAGGAAGGAGACGCGTTCTGTCGCCTAGAGATGAACGTACTTTAGTGCGAAAAGTGCAAATCAATCCCAGAACAGCAAAGGACCTTGTGAAGATGCTGGAGGAAACGCGTACAAAAGTATCTGTATCCACAATAAAACGAGTCATATATCGACTCTTTTTATTGCCACTGCTCCAAAACCGGCATAAAAAAGCCAGACTACGGTTTGCAACTGCACATGGGGACAAAGATCGTACTTTTTGGAGAAATGTCCTCTGGTCTGATGAAACAAAAATAGAACTGTTTGGCCATGATGGCTTACAAGCCGAAGAACACCATTCCAACCGTGAAGCACGGGGGTGGCAGCATCATGTTGTGCGGGTGCTTTGCTGCAGGAGAGACTGGTGCACTTCACAAAATAGATGGCATCATGAGGGAGAGAACTTATGTGGGTATATTGAAGCAACATCTCAAGACATCAGTCAGCAAGTTAAAGCTTGGTCGCAAATAGGTCTTCCAAATGGACAATGACCCCAAGCATACTTCAAAAGTTGTGGCAAAATGGCTTATGACAACAAAGTCAAGGTGGCCATCACAAAGCCCTGACCTCAATCCTATAGATAATTTGTGGGCGGAACTGAAAAAGCGTGTGCGAGCAGGGAGGCCTACAAACCTGACTCAGTTACCAGCTCTGTCAGGAGGAATGAGCCAAAAATCACCCAACTTTTGACCCAAGTTAAACATTTTTAAAGGTAATGCTACCAAATACTAATTGAATGTATGTAAACTTCTGACACTGGGAATGTGATGAAAAAAAACAAAAGCTTGAAATAAATCACTCTCTCTACTATTATTCTGACATTTCACATTCTTCAAATAAAGTGGTAATCCTAACTGACCTAAAACAGGGATTTTTACTCGTATTAAATGTCAGGAATTGTGAAAAACTGAGTTTAAATGTATTTGGCTAAGGTGTATGTAAACGTCCGACTTCAACTGTAGGCTATTGTCCCTTTGAAAGATGAATTCCTCTCCCAGTGTCCGGTGTAAAGCAGACTGAAGCAGGTTTTGCTCTTGGATTTATCTGTGCTTAGCTCTATGCCATTTATTTTTATCCAAAAAAAATCCCCAGTATTTTCTGATGCCAAGCATTCCCATAACATGATGCAGCCACCTCCATGCAAAAAAAATGAGGCAGTTACTCAGTGTGTTGTGTTGGATTTCCCCCAACATGGGGCTTTGCATTTAGGCCAAAAGTTTTATTCCTTTGCCATGTTTTTTTTGCAGTTTTACTTTAGTGCCTTGCTGCATATAAGATGCATGTATTTCGTTCATTTGTGTTATCTTGTCACTTTGCCATTTAGGTCAATATTGTGCAATGGACATTAGACCGGTGGAAATTATTGTGGAGTCACTACAATATTATTGATCCATCCTCAGTTCTCTCCCATCACAGCCATTGCACTGTGTAGCTGTTTTAAAATCCCCCAACAGTTTAATTCCTGTCCTGAAGCTCATTCAGAAGAACGATTGTAACTTTCAGGTGTCTGGGTGGTTTAATACATAATGTTGTCTTCACTATTATTCTACAATGTAGAAAATAGTAAAAAAATAAATGAGTAGGTGTATCGAAACTTTTGACTGGTACTGTGTATATCTATCTCTTCTCTAGGTTACTCAGGTGAGTCGTGGGCAATTGACCTGCAGTCTAAAGACTTCCAGCTCCTATGCCCCCAGGGCTCCAGGGTGGAGGTGACCCAGTATGGCCACTGTAACCTGGCCCAGGTCGCCTCGCACGCCGTCATGGTACGGCCGACACCAACATCTACACACTCTAGGGCCTGCTGGACAAAGCACATGTAAGACTGACTGGGCCATTGTTTGGTTGACTGATTGTACACACGTAGCATAACATATAGATTCAAATAAATACCCCAACACAGCTTTCCCCGTTTCTATGTGAATAAAATAATAAACTAAAATCAGTGCATGTCTTGTATATTAAGTTACTGACAACATTCTCTTAATTACTTACCATGAGCCAGTGATACAGTCGTGGGGGTTTCACACACAGACTTCATAATTTCCGATGTTACTGCTAAACAATGTAAAAGTTGGGATTAAACCATATGAAAAATGTAAATAAAGAAAAATAGAAGAAACTCACCTTTTTTAAAACTTTCACTGTCGGAGCATGTGCCAGTGTATGCGCTTTCCCTAATGATTGCCCTGATGCGCTGGTCCATTAGGGAGAGCTCCGGCGTGCCAGGCCTCCCTTCCGGTGCCTTAATGCTGCGGTTATGTATGGCTATTATTTTTTTCCCTTGCAGTTTAAGGTCAGACCATTGCTTTTTCACATCAGCCACAGGTATGTCTTGCTGCCCAACGCTGCTAGAGATGAAAGAGATGAAAATGTCAGTGAAGACACTTGACAGTTGGTCCGCGCATGCTTTGAGTACACGTCCTGGTAATCTGTCTGGCCCAGCGGCTTTGTAAATGTTGACCTGTTTAAAGGTTTTGTTCACATCGACTACCGAAAGCGCTATCACACAGTCATCAAGAACAGCTGGTGCTCTCGTGCATGCTTCAGTGTTGCTTGCCTCGAATCGAGCATAGAAGGCTTTTAACTCATCTGGTAGGCTTGCGTCACTGGGCAGCTCGCGTCTGGGTTTCCCTTTGGAGTCCATAATAGTTTTCAAGCCCTGCCACATCCGATGAGCATCAGAGCCGGTGTTGTCGGATTTAATCTTAATCCTGTATTAACGCTTTGCTTGTTTGATGGTTCGTCTGAGGGCATAGCGGGATTTCTTATAAGCGTCCGGATTAGTCTCCCGCACCTTGAATGCGGCAGTTCTAGCCTTTAGCTCGATGCGGATGTTGCCTGTGGGAACATCAGTGGGTCACTGTGGGAATGACGTTGACGATGCACTTATTGATGAAGCCCATGACTGAGGTGGTGTACTCAACGCCATTGGATGAATCCCGGAACATATTCCAGTCTGTGCTAGCAAAACAGTCTTGTAGTCTAGCATCCACATAATCTGACCACTTCCATATTGACCAAGTCACTGGTACTTCCTGCTTTAGTTTTTGCTTGTAAACCGGAATCAGGATTATATAATTATTGTGTCAGATTTGTCAAATGGAGGGCAGTGAAGAGCTTTGTATGCATCTCTGTGTGTGGAGTAAAGGTGGTCTAGGAGTTTTTTTTTTCTCTGGTTGTACATGTGACATGCTGGTAGAAATTAGGTAAAACTGATATAAATTTGCCTGCATTAAAGTCCCCAGCCACTAGGAGTGCTGCTTCTGGGTGAGCATTTTCTTCTTTGCTTATGGCCTTATAGAGTTGGTTGAGAGCGGTCTTACTGACAGCTTCGTTCTGTGGTGGTAAATAGATGGCTACGAATAATATAGATGAGAAGTCTCTTGGTAGATAGTGTGGTCTATAGATTATCATAAGGTACTCTACATCAGGTGAGCAATACCTCGAGACATCTTTAATATTAGACATTGCGCAACATGCTAGCAACATGATGTCATGTACTTCCTGTTACAATAAGAAATAGATTTCAAAAAGTTATAGAAAATAAATATTAACCTGTTTGGGCTGCAGCCCGACACCGGTACACTTATGACAACATCCAGCTCAAGTGCAGGGCGCGAAATTCAAAAGATATTTTTTTTTAATATTTAACTTTCACACATTAACAAGTCCAAGACACCAGATGAAAGGTGCACATCTTGTGAATTAAGCCAACATGTCCGATTTTTAAAATGTTTTACAGGGAAGACACAATATGTAAATCTATTAGCTAACCACGTTAGCAAAAGACACCAATATTCTTACTCCATCAGTTTTTGACTCCATCAGTAGCTATCACAAATTCGGCCAAATAAACATAAAAATAGCCACTAACCAAGAAACAACCTCATCAGATGACAGTCTGATAACATATTTATTGTATAGCATATGTTTTTTTTGAAAAATGTGCATATTTCAGGTATAAATCAGTTTACATTTCAGCTACAATCAGAAATTCCAGCCATAATATTTACAGACACCAACGTCAAATACCTAATTACTCATCATAAAACATTTCTGAAAAATACATAGTGTACAGCAATTGAAAGACAGGCATCTTGTGATTCTAGACAATATTTCCGATTTATTAAATGTTTTACAGCGCAAACAAAATGTAGCGTGATATTAGCGTAGCCACAATAGCCAGAAACACTTGGGCGCCCACGACCAGTTCACATGCACGACAGATATTAGAAATAGCATCATAAAATGTTTCTTACTTTTGGTGATCTTCCGTCAGAATGTTGGACAAGGTGTCCTTTGTCCAGAACAGTCGTTGTTTTGATCTGGAACGGCAAATATCCCTCTTCATTTAGCATGGGCACTTGCCAAGTGGCACGGATCACTCCAACGTCAACAAAGTTAGAGAGTGGAACACGGCAAACCTCCCGAAAAAAATTTAATAATCTGATTAAACTATATTGAAAAAACATACGTTACGATGATATGGTCACATGTATCAAATAAAATCTAAGACGGAGATGTTCGTCGCTCATAACGACAGCTAAACAGAAGGCATATCCATGTCCTCTTTCGCGCGCTCCAGAAACAGGATATGGACGGTCACGTCAAACAAAGACCTTTTATTCCACCTCAGACCAAGATAGAAGAAATTTCGTGTCTCTCACCGCATCTTGACAACCAGGGGAAGGCGTATGAAGTGTATGTAGACTCTTACGTATCACGCCCATGTATAGGCATGCAGTTGAACAGAGCATCGATTTCTGACATTCCACTTCCTGGTCAGGAAAAGTGCTGCAGAAGGAGTTCTGTTTCACTCAGAGAAATAATTAAAACGGTTTTAGAAACTAGAGAGTGTTTTCTATCCAATAGTAATAATAATATGCATATTTTACGAGCAAGAATTGAGTACGAGGCCGTTTGAAATGGGCACATTTTATCTGGCTACTCAATACGCCCCCTGCAGCCATAACAGGTTTAACAGGTGTGATGATGTCCCTTACAATTCCTTCCACATCCTGTATTAGGAGGAAACTCACAAAAACATTTTTGTCTACTAGACAATAATATACAATCATCCTAGTGGCAAGGTCATCATTCACCAAGTCTTTTAAAAGTGACCAGCTCTTCCACACTGGTATCAGTCCCACATAGATAACTGTTAGAAATTATGTTCCGACAGTCTGTCGGTAGTGAGGAATTCTTCTTCCGTTCTTGGGTCAAGGGATATTGCTTCAGACGGTAGATTCTCATAACCTGTAACGAAGGAAACAAAAAAGTGAAAGTAACATATCCTGATTTCAAGAGAAATTGATATTTCAAATATATTTCCTATATGCATGTCCCGATTTTCAGGAAAACTGGCATTTCACCTAGATATCCCTAATATGGAGGGGCGGAGCTAGCATGTTGGAGGGAACGGCTGTGTGTGAGGCTCCTGCAAATTTTTTGTGAAACAACAAACATTTCTTTCTAATAAAATATTGTAACTTATGTGAAAATGCAGAGTAATAAGCAACCAAAGGACAATAAATCCACATCGGAGGCCTACTCCCCACCAAACAACGAGGCAGATATGGCGAAAGGCACAGGTAACAACGTGACACTTACAGAACTTACCCGGGCTTTGGGAGAACTACGTGTTGCTATAGCTGAGGATCTTAAGGCTACTATTGCTGAACTGGACACCAAAATCGAGAGCACCGTTCGAACGGTCGCTTCACAGGGCCAGAGTATTGTGGACCTTGAGAAATCTTTCGAATTCAACGCTGGTAGGATCGACGAGTTAGAGAAGCTATGCACGTCATTGCAGGATAGTGTGCAGAGGCTTTCTGTGAAAGTGGTCGACCTAGAGGACCGATCCAGACGTCATAACCTTTGCGTTGTTGGTCTAGCAGAGGGGGTGGAGGCGGGCTTTCGCCCCCACTGACTTCTTCGCCAAGCTATTAAGGGATGCAATGGGATCGGATGTTTTGGCTTAGGATCCCCAGCTGGACCGTGCACACCGCGACCTTGTCCCAATGCCTGGACCGGGCCAACGTCCTCGCCCAGTAATCATCTGTTGTCACAGTTTCAAGACCAAGGATCTTATCCTGCGTGAGGCTCGAATGAGGGGTAACCTGTTACATGAAGGGCACCCCTTCCGTGTCTATGAGGATTATGCGCCCGATGTGGCAAAGCATTGCGCCCCGGCTACAGAGATGTCATGACCAAACTCTACAAACTCCATCTTCGCCCAGCCTTGCTCTTCCCTGCAAGACTCAGAATTACCCCGCCTTCCGGTGAGAAGATTTGTCTCTCCTCGGTTTTGGACGCAGAGAAGTTTATCTGGGAATATACACCAATCCCCCGTACGGGTTAGAGTGCCTTGTCATTGTGTGTTAAGGTCTGCTCATGTACTCAAATCCATACTATACCATAATGGGTGAAACTGTATTAAACGGTCTCAGCAAGGGCTACCGAACATGTAAGACGCTGAGCCGACCAATGGAGGGCGGTCAGAGCTCTCATTTAATGTTAAGTTCACTTTCATTCCGGCTGGGTTCAGAGCGATGCCTGTTTGGGTGGCCTTCCAGGTTTGATCATTGACACTTTCGAATGAATATAGTTATCAGGAGCTCAACTCCTGATAACTAGTTATAAGAATGTGGCTCACCTTTCAGTCAGGTACATTTCTATGGCAACAAATCCGTCAAAACTAACCTGCTCCATGGCAAACTCCATTTATCCTGAATGAAGTGTCTGAGCAGCGAGTTGAGGACCACTGAAATCAAATTCCCTCCCCTGCGCAAAGATTGCATCATCATCCCCTTAATTTGCAAAAGACTGATTCAATATTTTATTAATCCATTTTTTTTATAGTAACATGTTAAAATACCCATCAAATTATTTTGTAATTACAGAATGCTTTTGAACTTAACACAGTAAAAGTTTAGTATGATAAATAAAATTGATACAATTATTTTAGCAATAGGAGTGGAAAGGAAAAAGGTGCTTATGCATTGATAAGCACACCAAAGACAGCATTAACAATAATACAATTAAGCCGGCACTTCTAAAAGCCTTTTCACACCATTCGGATTGAGCCTATAGCTTGCTGAATTTGCAAGATTTAATTTTGGCACAAATGAAAAATGTGGCACGGATTGCACCATGGATTGATGTTTCAGTGTCTCAATGAAGAGTTCGGCATTCGACTAGCCCGCGCAGTTAGAAGCCTGCTACAGTTAGCGGCAGGCGGACAAGCAATATCCACCGTCCTAGTACAGAAAAAGCCAGACCTGGAATGTGAAGCTAACACAAGCTTGTTAGCTTTAGAAAACCCTGAGTAGATGTAGCTTGTGTCGTAGGATACCCCTCTGTTTGGTGTGTCTGGGCCTCTGGGTTGTTGCATCCTCCTCATGCAACAACCCAGAGTAATAGAGTAAGTAGAGAAAATGAATGCCTGAGGCATACAAGCTACATCATGTGTATGAATGTATTCAGGGGTCAACTTAGAAAGTAAACAGTGCCACCGTTTAGGATGAGACACATACATTGGGAACTTCTATTAACATGAAATTTGAGGACAGTTTTCACATCTAGAGAATCCCAATTTAACCCCTCTGGGTTTCCATTTGTAAGTATAACCCTGTATTACTTCAAGAAATTGCAATACAATATTTTAGGTTTTACCACAGCAGCTTAAATCAAGAACATCAAATAAAAACCAAAAGGTCTCTCTCAACGAAGATTAAACAGATTTAACCCTAGTACAGAGAATGCTGTGAACATGATCTCTAATGGTACCTAGTGTGCTTGAATGAAACGGTATAGATGGGATTCCTTTAGCATGTTCTACAGCAGCGTTTCCCCAACTACACCCAGTCTGTGGACCAGCTCCCTCAGATGGGTAACTGACACCAACTGAGTCAGCGCGAGTGCTTGGTGGTCCTCCAATGAGAACCATAGCTTGCCAGCCCCTCATACAAAAAAAGGCATTACTTCTTCCTCAGTACACCATGTCAAGATATGCTGTTCAAAAACAATAAGGTGTACAGTATTTGACAGACGCAGAAAGAGCGGTGTTTATGAAGCCATTTTCAGTGGAGTAGCATGGCCAATTGGAACTAAATATCTCCCACTTAACTCCTGAAAGATCCATGTAATGGCGCAATGTAAATGTAATTTTGATTGAGCCGACATATGCAATGTTTACCGAATGCGGAAACATTGAACTTTAAAAAGGCAGTCTCCCTATAGTTCGGATCTTCCACATTGAATCTAAGCCCTTGTCTCAACTGCTGTTTGATGCGAAGGAGTTTCACAAGAACTAAGAGCTGGATTCAATCCCTAGCGGGAAAGATCCACGTTATAGCTCGATTTACATTTCAAGGCAATGTTCCCGCGTTCGCAGAGACTGCAGTCACGTAAATGCGGCATCTCAATTGGAAATTACCTTTAAAAATGCGGATCTTCCGTGATACAGATTGAATCTAGCCCAAGAGAGCGGTTTGAGATTAAGTTGTAACAAAACAGTACATTCAATTAAAAAGCTAGCCTTTGATGAGACTTCTTGTTCTGTACAGCACTAGTCAGGCGGAGATTACATGATATAACAAGAACCTTCACATTTCACCTAATGTCCCATATAATCTGCCGTTTACATTTCAAGAACTGAAGTTAGGAAACGGTATCAGCACATACAGGTCCGTTACTGGCATCTGAAACATAGTAGCAGCGTTAGCTCCAGACCCAGGTCAGTCAGTCAACAATGGCAACTTTGTGGACTTCAACTCCCAAAGGAATGCAAAGTCTCAGGTCCCTCTCTCCCGTTAAAGATGTTAAAAACAGGGCAATTAAAAAAAAACAATAATAATTATTGCAGAATATGCACCGCTGGCCCTCTGAAGAAAAGACTGTCACCAGTCAAATGTCTTGTCTCTACAGCAGTTCCTTCAGTTTCTCCTTGGCTCCAGTAGTGTTTTTAAAGTGTTAATGGCCCTTGTACAAAAACGGTCAAACAGTTGGTGTACTTTCTCAGCTGTGATCAGTCAGTCACTCAGTTTACAGTCACAGAGCTCTTTGTAAATCCTCTTGCGGACGTTGGGCATGTCGTCCTGTGTGAACTGCAGCGGTTCTTTTAAAGCCAGGCACTTGCAGTACTGTGAGAGAAGCAGAGATAAAACAATTCAATAAAAAAAAAAAAAACACCATAGCAGTGTGTGTGGGGAGTTGGCAGTATGAGGTAAATTCTTTACTCACCTCCAATACGAAGACTCCACAGTCACTGTCGTTCTTCTGTTGAGGAATACCCTGAGGGTGAGAACCAGAGACAGTAGTCAAAACAGAGCCAACTGGAAATTGAGAGAGAACAGTCACATGGTGCCATCTGAAACAATACCTTGTTTATAATCATCTTCCAGCCATTCTGATAGGTAGCTTGTTTCTTCTCCTTCGCCTCAGCCAGGATGTATCTCATGATGTTCTGTCGGGCCGATAACAGGAGGAAAACGAGGGTTTAGTTCACAAAAAAGGTTGAGTTACACATGGACTCCTTCAGGGTTCCCAAAATGTGGACTAGGTAGACCAGGGATGAGCAAGTGATGGGGGCCACAAAAAAAAAAGGGAACTCATGAGGCCGCAGTGGCTGCTAGGTCTGTACCCACAGCAATACAGGCATTGTCTTGCTGGAGGGTCATGTCAGGATGAGCCTGCAGGAAGGGTACCACATGAGAGGAGGATTTCTTCCCTGTAACGCACAGCATTCAGATTGCCTGCAATGACAAAAAGCTCAGTCCGATGCTGTGACACACCGCCCCACACCATGACGGACCCTCCACCTCCAAATCGATCCCGCTCCAGAGTACAGGCCTCGGTGTAACGCTCATTCCTTCGACGATAAACACGAATCCGACCATCACCCCTGGTGAGACAAAACCGCAACTCCTCAGTGAAGAGCACTTTTAGCCAGTCCTGTCTGGTCCAGCGGCGGTGGGTTAGTGCCCACAGGCAATGTCTGGTGAGGACCTGCCTTACAACAGGCCTACAAGCCCTCAGTCCAGCCGCTCTCAGCCTATTGCAGACAGTCTGAGCACTGCTGGAGGGATTGTGCGTTCCTGGTGTAACTTGGGCAGTGGTTGTTGTCATCCTGTACCTGTCCCACAGGTGTGATGTTTGGATGTCTGCCACTGAGGACAATCAGCTGTCTGTCCTGTCTTAGGCGTCTCACAGTATGTACATTGCAATTTATTGCCCTGGCCACATCTGCAGTCCTCATGCCTCCTTGCAGCATGCCTAAGGCACAATCACACAGATGAGCAGAGACCCTGGGGGTCTTTCTTTGTGTTTTTCAGTCAGTAGAAAGGCCTCTTTAGCATCCTAAGTTTCCATAACTGTGACCTTAATTGCCTACTGTCTGTAAGCTGTTAGTGTCTTAACGACCGTTCCGCATGTTCATTAATTGTTTATGTTTCATTGAACAAGCATGAGAAAGTGTTTAAACCCTTTACAATGAAGATCTGTGAATTTATTTGGATTTTAAGAATTATCTTTGAAAGACAGGGTCCTGAAAAAGAGACTTATTTTTTTGCTGAGTTTATGATAACTGATGATCAATGGGCTCCACCTTGGATGTAATTCAACCATGCTTAGCGTAAATTTATATCGCTGGCCACTAGACTAATTTACCAATCCCCCAAACAAATTGCTGTCATGGGCTAATTGATTGACATCTGATGCACAACCAAATTTCTAAATTGTACTCAACATTAAGACCGACTGAGTCTACCCCCCCCCCCCCCCCCCAAAAGTAATCAGCGGGCCAAGGTAGACCAATGTTAATATTTTCCATGCTTATCAAATCAATGTTCCTCAAGTCTAGGATGAAATTCAGTGAGTTTCATTGAGCAGCAGAGGACTGTAAAGTGTGTGAGCCTACCTCTATGGTGTATTTGAAGACGATGCCCTGTGAGTCATAGTAGTGGATGTGGTGGTTGGCCATGTCTACTGTGATCAGGGACCAGTGGATCTCCAGGTGGATAGGAATCAGCAGCAGACTCTTGGAAAACAGATCCACCTGCCAAACCGAGAGAGAGAGAGCCGAGTGGTATACTCCGAAGCAAGCAATATCTACTCAGGTTTCCTAAAAGCTAGCCAGTTTCAGTTAGCGTCACATTCTAGTTCAGGCTTCGTCCATACTACGACCATGGATATTGCTCCTCCGCCTGCCACCAATTCTAGCAGGTTTGTAACTGTGCGTGCATGTCATGTGTGGCTAGTCAAACTCTTCATTGCGACAATGCTGAAACAAATTCATGGGCAAGTCCATGCCACATTTGAATTTGTGATGAAATCAAAATTAAAGAAAAGTTATTGCTAATTCAGCAGACTCATGTGAAATAGGCATTTAGAGTGGTAGGCTTGATTACCAACAACGACGAGACGGCCTACGGGGAGGAGGTGAGGGCCCTCGGAGTGTGGTGTCAGGAAAATAACCTCTCACTCAACGTCAACAAAAGAGATGATTGTGGACTTCAGGAAACAGCAGAGGGAGCACCCCCCTATCCACATCGACGGGTCAGTAGTGGAGAGGGTAGTACGTTTTAAAGTTCCTCGGTGTACACATCACGGACAAACTGAATTGGTCCACCCACACAGACAGCGTTGTGAAGAAGGCACAGCAGCTCCTCTTCAACCTCAGGAGGCTGAAGAAATTCGGCTTGTCACCAAAAGCACACAAACTTCTAGATGCACAAACGAGAGCATCCTGTCGGGCTGTATCACCGCCTGGTACTGCAACTGGTCCGCCCACAATCGTAAGGCTCTCCAGAGGGTAGTGAGGTCTGCACAACGCATCACCGGGGGCAAACTACCTGCCCCCCAGGACACCTACACCACCCGATGTCACAGGAAGGCCATAAAGATCAAGGACAACCACCCGAGCCACTGCCTGTTCACCCCACTATCATCCAGAAGGCGAGGTCAGTACAGGTGCATCAAAGCAGGGACCGAGAGACTGAAAAACAGCTTCTATCTCAAGGCCATCAGACTGTTAAACAGCCACCACTAACATTGAGTGGCTGCTGCCAACATACTGACTCAACTCCAGCTCACTTTAAATCATGGAAATTGATGGGAATTGATCAAAAATGTATCACTAGCCACTTTAAACAATGCCACTTAATATAATATACACTGCTCAAAAAAATAAAGGGAACACTTAAACAACACAATGTAACTCCAAGTCAATCACACTTCTGTGAAATCAAACTGTCCACTTAGGAAGCAACACTGATTGACAATAAATTTCACATGCTGTTGTGCAAATGGAATAGACAAAAGGTGGAAATTATAGGCAATTAGTAAGACACCCCCAAAAAAGGAATGGTTCTGCAGGTGGTGACCACACACAACTTCCTATGCTTCCTGGCTGATGTTTTGGTCACTTTTGAATGCTGGCGGTGCTTTCACTCTAGTGGTAGCATGAGACGGAGTCTACAACCCACACAAGTGGCTCAGGTAGTCCAGCTCATCCAGGATGGCACATCAATGCGAGCTGTGGCAAAAAGGTTTGCTGTGTCTGTCAGCGTAGTGTCCAGAGCATGGAGGCGCTACCAGGAGACAGGCCAGTACATCAGGAGACGTGGAGGAGGCCGTAGGAGGCCAACAACCCAGCAGCAGGACCGCTACCTCCGCCTTTGTGCAAGGAGGTGCACTGCCAGAGCCCTGCAAAATGACCTCCAGCAGGCCACAAATGTGTATGTGTCAGCATATGGTCTCACAAGGGGTCTGAGGATCTCATCTCGGTAACTATTGGCAGTCAGGCTACCTCTGGCGAGCACACTGCCCATGTGCTCAGTGTGAACCTGCTTTCATCTGTGAAGAGCACAGGGCGCCAGTGGCGAATTTGCCAATCTTGGTGTTCTCTGGAAAATGCCAAACGTCCTGCACGGTGTTGGGCTGTAAGCACAACCCCCACCTGTGGACGTCGGGCCCTCATACCACCCTCATGGAGTCTGTTTCTGACCGTTTGAGCAGACACATGCACATTTGTGGCCTGCTGGAGGTCATTTTGCAGGGCTCTGGCAGTGCACCTCCTTGCACAAAGGCGGAGGTAGCGGTCCTGCTGCTGGGTTGTTGCCCTCCTACGGCCTCCCCCACGTCTCCTGATGTACTGGCCTGTCTCCTGGTAGCGCCTCCATGCTCTGGACACTACGCTGACAGACACAGCAAACCTTTTTGCCACAGCTCGCATTGATGTGCCATCCTGGATGAGCTGCACTACCTGAGCCACTTGTGTGGGTTGTAGACTCCGTCTCATGCTACCACTAGAGTGAAAGCACCGCCAGCATTCAAAAGTGACCAAAACATCAGCCAGGAAGCATAGGAACTGAGAAGTGGTGTGTGGTCACCACTTGCAGAACCATTCCCTTTTTGGGGGTGTCTTACTAATTGCCTATAATTTCCACCTTTTGTCTATTCCATTTGCACAACAGCATGTGACATTTATTGTCAATCAGTGTTGCTTCCTAAGTGGACAGTTTGATTTCAGAGGAAGTGTGATTGACTTGGAGTTACATTGTGTTATTTAAGTGTTCCCTTTATTTTTTTGAGCAGTGTATATACTGTACTCTATACCACCTACTGCATCTTGCCATCTTTATGTAATACATGTATCACTAGCCACTTTAAACTATGCACTTTTATGTTTACATACCCTACATTACTCATCTCATATGTATATACTGTACTCGATACCATCTACTGCATCTTGCCTATGCCATTCTGTACCATCACTTATTCCTATATCTTTATGTACATATTTTTTATCCCTTTACACTTGTGTGTATAAGGTAGTAGTTGTGGAATTGTTAGGTTAGATTACTCGTTGGTTATTACTGCATTGTCAGAACTAGAAGCACAAGCATTTCGCTACAATCGCATTAACATCTGCTAACCATGTGTATGTGACAAATAGAATTTGATTAGAATAGCCATCTTCATTTTATTTATCGGTATTTCAGTCTTTGGTGTGCTTATCTGATTCAGAGGAGTTGGGTTAAATGCAGGAGACACATTTCAGTTGTACTGCTGACTAGGTATCCCCCCTTGTCAACGCACAAGCACCTTTCCCCCCACTCATATCGATAAAATAAGTGCAAGTTCAGTTGTACTGGGGGGGGGGGGGGGGGGGGGGGGTGCTCCTAAATCAACCATTTATCGCATCATCAAGAACTTCAAGGAGAGCGGTTCAATTGTTGTGAAGGCGGCTTCAGGGCGCCCAAGGAAGTCCAGCAAGCGCCAGGACCGTCTCCTAAAGTTGATTCAGCTGCGGGATCGGGGCACCACCAGTACAGAGCTTGCTCAGGAATGGCAGCAGGCAGGTGTGAGTGGATCTGCACGCACAGTGAGGCGAAGACGGAGGATGGCCTGGTGTCAAGAAGGGCCGCAAAGAAGCCACTTCTCTCCAGGAAAAACATCAGGGACAGACTGATATTCTGCAAAAGGTACAGGGATTGTACTGCTGAGGACTAAGGTAAAGTCATTTTCTCTGATGAATCCCCTTTCCAATTGCTTGGGGCATCTGGAAAAAAGCTTGTCCGGAGAAGACAAGGTGAGCGCTACCATCAGTCCTGTGTCATGCCAACAGTAAAGCATCCTGAGACCATTCATGTGTGGGGTTGCTTCTCAGCCAAGGGAGTGGGCGCACTCACAATTTTGCCTAAGAACACAGCCATGAATAAAGAATGGTACCAACACATCCTCCGAGAGCAACTTTCCCAACCATTCAGGAACAGTTTGGTGACGAACAATGCCTTTTCCAGTATAATAGTTATCACTTTTGCCTTATGGCAAGGTGCTCCAAGTGGCTCGGGGAACAAAACATCGATATTTTGGGTCCATGGCCAAGAAACTCCCAAGACCTTAATCCCATAGAGAACTTGTGGTCAATCCTCAAGAGGCGGGTGGACAAACAAAAAAACACAAATTCTGACAAACTCCAAGCATTGATTATGCAAGAATGGGCTGCCATCAGTCAGGATGTGGCCCAGAAGTTAATTGACAGCATGCCAGGGTGGATTGCAGATGTCTTGAAAAAGAAGAGTCAACACTGCAAATATTGACTCTTTTCATCAACTTCATGTAATTGTCAATAAAAGCCTTTGACGCTTATGAAATGCTTGTAATTATACTTCAGTGTAACATCTGACAAAAATACCTAAAGACACTGAAGCAGCAAACTTTGTGGAAATTAATAGTGTCATTCAAAACTTTTGGCCACGACTGTACACTGAACAAAAATGAACACAACATGTAAAGTGTTGGTCCCATGTTTCATGTGTTTCATGAGGTGAAATAAAAGATACCAGAAATGCTCCAAACGCACAAAAAGCTTATTTCTCACCAATTAAGCACAAATTTGTTTACATCCATGTTAGTGAGCATTTCTCCTTTGTCAAGATAATCCATCCACCTGACAGGTGTGGCATATAAAGAAGCCGATTAAACAGCATGATCATTACACAGGTGCACCTTGTGCTGGGACAATAAAAGGCCACTAACATGTGCAGTTGTCACAACGCCACATGTCATAAGTTTTGTAGGGAGCAAGCAATCAGCGTGCCGACTGCAGGAATGTCCACCAGAGCTATTGGAAAAGAATTGAATATTCATTTCTATACCATAAGCATACCAACGTCATTTTAGAGAATTTGGCAGTACGTCCAACCGGCTTCACAACCGCAGACCACGTGTAGGTGAGAAATTTTCTGATGTCAACATTGTGAACGGAGTGCCCCATGGTGGCGGTGGGGTTATGGTATGGGCAGGCATAAGCTACAAACAACGAACACAACTGCATTTTATCAATGGCAATTTGAACGCACAAAAATACTGTGACGAGATTTCTTTTTTTTCAGGCATCCGTGACCAACAGATGCATATCTGTATTCCCAGTCACGTGAAATCCATAGATTAGTTTTTCAATTGACTGATTTTCTGTAACGCAGTAAAAACTTTGAAATAGTTGCATTTATATGTTTGTTAATTACCACATTTCTGCAATGAACTATGTTGAATATTTGCTTAATAAAACTAAAACTTGCGTCAGCCCAGAGTCCATGGTTTCTCTCGTTAATAATTAAATTTCTCTAAAGAAATGGCACATTGGGCTCACAACTAATTAATTGATCTAACATCAGTCAATTAGTTGTTTAATAACCACAAAAATAAATAATTTCGGTTAATCACTCAGCACTACAGAGCTTATGATCTGACCTACCATTAGCTTACCTTTTTGGTCCATCTCTTAACCCCTTCATAGCCTTTGGCCACCAGCTGCCTGTGAAAGAAGCTGTTGAAGAAATGAACCTGCGGGAGAAAACAGAAAATTCAGTAACCTTGGAAACCCAACATAACACTGCCATCCTAACAACTCCCTTTTACCAATAACCCTTTGTTGAACATTCTGATCAAGGATCCAAAATTAATGCACTTAGGAATGTACTCCCACCTTGTGCTCTGTAGCCTCCATGATCAATTCACCATACATGTTTATCACCTAGACACACAAGACAAAGAAAAATGAAAATGTTTACTAAATCCTTGTCATTCTTGGTGGAACATAGGGCCCTGTACTAAAGTTTTGGAATTTCAGGTTAGATAAAACCGTGAATCAGGTTAGATAAAACCGTGAATCAGGTTTATAAGCAGCAAGCACAGTTTTCTATGGGCCATAGCTACCTGGTCGTTGACCCAGTTTTGATCGTCCAGTGTGGACAGGTCCTCCAGGGTCAGAGTGTGCTTGTTGTAGTCCACTTTAAAGCAGTTCATAGGGATGGAGGCTAGACCCGCTTTGTACTTCAAAACTTCTAAATGGATGTTTAGATTCCTGGTACCGAGCGATGAAACAGGTCAAACCAAAAGGTCAAATGGAATAACAAGTAGACAAAAGAACAGATGCAATCAGCATAACAATGGAAATCAGTGGTGAAAGTAAAACTGGTTTGTCTCATGATTCATACTTGTCATTGAAATCCGTGTTACACTTGTTCTTCAGGTGCTCCAAGACATCAGTCTCACTGAGGGGGAAGAAACTCCCGTACGTCACATAGAAAAGCTCCAGGAACTCTGAGGGAGAGACAGGCACCTTAAATAAAAAGGTTACATCCAGTGAAATCATAGTTACAATAAAAGCCTAGTACCATGGATGAGGTCTCTGAATCCTTCATGGATGCCCTCTTCTGGTTTGGGTTGTTGTGGTGATGGCTGGGACTGCTGTGCTGGGTCTGTGGCACTTCCCTGCTCAGGTCTAGGAGCCCACACTCCTATCTTGCAGTAACCTCGGTGGTCCCACAGAGCAAATGGGTGGAGGGTGCTGCACAGAATAATGCCTGGGGAAACACAGGCTATGGCTGATGGTTGCACCTCCATAGGGGCGCTACAGTCTGTTGGTTCCTCTTTGATGACAGCTGATGTACCGTTGGAAAGGAAGACAGCTGGGTCACCAGCCTGGGGTGGGGGCTGCTTTAGGACCTCCATCTTAGGGTCTATAACCGGCTGTTTGACTGAACCAGAACCAGTGGACTTCTCCCCCTCACTCACAGCCCCTTCACAGGCTCTCTCCTGCTCGATCATTGAATCAGCAAAATGCTCAACCACTGATGTCATTACCGGTTGAACCACAGACTTATTCACCAGTTTAACCACAGTGTACGTTAACTTCTGACCCATAGACTTCAATAAGGGTTGACCCATAGAGTTTGTTACAGTTTGAGGTTGATCAACAGAGTTGGTTACAGGTGAAGCCAAAGAGTTCGTTACCTGCTCCACAGCAGAGTCTTTCTCCAGCTCCTCTCGGATAGCTGTTACCTGCTCCTCTGTCATCAGGGTCTTCTTATAAGATGGGCGACCACGCTTTCTCTTAGGGGTCTCCCCCAGTGCCTGGCCCTTGCCCGGCTGGGCCCTGCGTTGTCGGGACTTGCCACCCCGATTCTTCCCATGTGGGGCCTTCCCATCATGGAGCTTGGAGTTGGGCCCACAGCATTCACATGCCTTCGGTGTCCTCTTCCTCTCAGAAGAGCGGCCATTGGTGCCCACCTGTGCCGGCAGGTGCCCACCTGAGCCGTTATGAACCATGCCTCTGTCCTCAGCCCCTACCCCATCTCATCACAGCTGCCTCTGGCCCTCAGTGCTGGTCCCAGCCCTTCAGGGGCCCTGAACCATGGAGCTCCCCAGTGGATGGACTCTAGATGAGTCACCCCAGTCTCTCAGATGGTGGAGAATGTAGAGTCTCAGGGACTAGGCCTTGCTGCTCCGCCTATGCTTCCCTAAGCAGTACTCCGGATTGGCGGATTTGTGAACATACACCGTACCAACAAGCATTCAGTTCCTAGGGTGGTCTTCTCACAACCTGCTTGGACAAATCTTCTTAGGAGCCAAGGAAGAAGCTGCATTCAAGTAAAGAGCCGTGTTAGGCTAAATGTGTAAAATTAACAATTAGTGTGTGAAATGAACGTACTACTCTGTGCAATTTGATGACAACAATACTGTGTAGATAGATAGCTAGGCATATTAGAAGAAAGTGGTATGACCTGCGTTGTCAAACGTTGCCCCCATCACAGATATCTAATATTTTCCTAGCTCAAGAACGTACTCTTAAGGAGTGTAGGAGAGCCTACAGTTACTTCTTTAGGTCCAAGGATATAGGTTATTTGTGGCAGCCAAAACTGGCAGCCAAAAACTCCATCTAAACATGAATCGATTCTCAATTGAAAAACAGTTAGAAGCATAAAGCCCTTAACTTTCATATCACATCCAAATAATTTCACAAATGGAAAATATACACTTTCTGTACACTGTTTTAACCGGCTTTATCACAGCTGCGCCGCAGTTTTGTGAAAAGGCCTTCTTCCGCTACACAAGTGTTGAGCATACTACATAGCTAATTAGCACAGGTGCCGCCTCAGTCTTCAGTAAACACCCGCTGTAACATGGAGATATGGCCATGTGTAGTAATTTAAGATGCACTATGCAGAAATCGCTCCACTATTTCTTGGTTGTTAAAAATCTAATAGATCGTGTAAATTTAGTTTGTGACCAAGTGATTTTAGTTTGTGACAAGCAAGTGTAGTGTAGAGAATCATTGTACCATGTGAAATCTTTTCCATAACCAAAAATATTGTATTTTCAGCTGGTGTTCAAAACCTAAAGTAAGAGGCAAAAAAAATAACTTAATGGGAAGCATAGAAATAGTGCACATAGAACAGATCTATCGCTTCTTAGGACTTGCTTTCGATGACAGATCTATAAACACATTTAGGTGAATTTGATCGGGTCCCCCAAAAGTCACATTACAGCTTTAACATCATGTTCTGAAAATTATTTATTGCTAATATGAAAGGAACTCGTGTTTCCAAAACAGTACCGCAAGTGATACGTGTTGACTTTCAGAATGAGCGTCGGGGCTCTTCAAAACAAAAGTCCCCCAGGAAAAAAGATACTTCAATAGGCACTAGTTACATGCTGACCACACCGGACGCATTGCGTGCGCTGCAAAATAAATGTACACGTACATGTTATTCAATCATTTTAAGCGAGCGTCTATATCCAGCCACTAAAATATAACTTGGGTTGTATTTTGTTCTATTTTAGACACTTGACCTGCCTCACCATCGGTTTTTAGGAGCATATACCCATGTGGGTGATTGAAAGATGAGCGGTCCAGACTCCAGTCCAGTTAGTTGCAGTAATGCACCTTAAAGTTGGTTGCCAACCAGTAGTGGAGGCTGGTAGGAAGAGCTATAGGAGGACGGGCTCATTGTAACGGCTGGAATGGAATTTCTTTAACTAGGCAAGTCAATTAAGAACAAATTCTTATTTTCAATGACGGCCTACCAAAAGGCCTCCTGCGGGGATGAGGGCTAGGATTAAAATTAAATTTCAAAAAAGGACTAAACACACATCACGACAAGAGACAACACAACATGAAGAGAGACCTAAGACAACATAGCATGGTAGCAGCACAAGACATGGTACAAACAGCACAAATGGCAGGAAGGTAGAGACAATACATTACGCAAATCAGCCACAACAGTCAGTAAGAGTATCTGTGATGGAGTCTTTGAATGAAGAGATTGAAATAAAACTGTGCCGTTTGTTGCTGCAGCGAACTGAAGAGATGAGCGACCCAGGGATGTCTGTGCTTTGGGAACATTTATCAGAATGTGACTGGCAGAACGGGTGTTGCATGTGGAGGATGACCGCTGCAGTAGAAATCTCAGATAGGAAAGAGTAGGGAGTGAAGCCTAAGACGGTTTTATAAATAATCATCAACCAGTGGGACTTGTGACAGATATACAGAGATGACCAGAAGAGTATAGGAGTGCAGTGATGTGTCCTAGAAGGAGCATTGGTGCAAAATATGATGGCCGAATGGTAAAGAACATCTAGCCGCACGAGAGCACCCTTACCTGCCGATCTATAAATTACATCCCCGTAATCTAGCATGGGTAAGATGGTCATCTAAAATCAGGGTTAGTTTGGCAGCTGGGATGAAAGAGGAGCGATTACGATAGAGGAAACCAAGTCTAGATTTAACTTTAGCCTGCAGCTTCAGCATCTGCTGAGAGAAGGACAGTGTACCATCTAGCCATACTCCCAAGTACTTGTATGAGGTCACTCCCTCAAGCTCCAAACCCTCAGGAGATAATAATCACACCTGTGGGGAGGGGGATACTTCTTACCAAACCACATGACCTTTGTTTTGGAGGTGTTGAGAACAAGGTTAAGGGGAGAGAAATCTTGTTAGACACTAAGAAAGCTTTGTTGTAGAGCGTTTAACACAAAATACAGGGAGGGGCCAGCTGAGTATAGTAAATTGAGAAGATCGTGGGGCCTAGGATCAAGCCTTGGGGTACACCCTTAGTGACAGGCAGTGGCTGAGACAGCAGATGTTCTGACGTTATACACTGCACTCTTTGAGAGAGGTAGTTAGCAAACCAGATCAAAAGACCCCTCAGAGACACCAATACTCCTTAGCCGGCCCACAAGAATGGAATGGTCTACCGTATCAAAAGCTTTGGCCAAGTCAATAAAAATAGTAGCAAAACATTGCTTAGAATCAAGGGCAATGGTGACATCATTGAGGCCCATTAAGGTTGCAGTGACACATCCATAACCTGAGCCGAAACCAGAGAGAATACTATAGACATCAAGAAAGCCAGTTGATTATTGACAAGCTTTGATAAGCAGGGCAAAATAGAAATAGGCCTATAACAGTTAGGATCCAGGTCTAACCATTTTTCCAGTACTTTTTGGGGTTAGACCCACAGAGAGATAACTGCTCCTTAAAGTAACTAACTTTGGCCTTCCGGATAGCCTGAGTGCACATATTTCTCATTTGCCTGAACAAGAGCCTGTCACAGCCTGAGTATGCATGTGTTGAGCCTTTCGCCAAATGCAATTCTTGAGGTGGAGTAAATCTGCAAGATCACAGTCGAACCAAGGACTGAAATTGTTTTTAATGCCAATTTATCTTTATGGGGGCGTGTTTGTTAACTTCTTTGGGACAGGGGGCAGTATTGAGTAGCTTGGATAAAAAGGTGCCCAGAGTAAACTGCCTGCTACTCAGTCCTACAATCTAGAATATGCATATATTAGTAGATTTGGATAGAAAACACTCTGAAGTTTAAAACTGTTTGAATGATGTCTGAGTATAACAAAACTCATATGGCAGGCAAAAACCTGAGGAAAAATCCAACCAGGAAGTGGGAAATCTGAGGTTTGTAGGTTTTCAAGTCTTTGCCTATCCAAGATAGTGAAAATGGGGGCATATTGAACTTCCTAAGGCTTCCACTAGATGTCAACAGTCTTTAGAACCTGGTTTGATGCTTCTACTGTGAAGGAGGGGGGAATGGGAGCTGAATGAGTCACAGGACTGCCAGAGTGGCATGAGCTGGTCACGCGCGTTCACGTAGCTTCCGTTCCATTGCAATTCTACAGACAAAGGAATTCTCCGGTTGGAACATTATTGAAGATTTGATAAAAACATCCCAAAGATTGAGTCTATACTTAGTTTTACATGTTTCTACAAACAGTAATATGACTTTTCGTTATAACTTTCACCTGGACCTGCCCGTGCGTTGTGAGTTTGGATTGTGTACTAAACGCGCAAACAATAAGGAGGTATTTGGACATAAATGGACTTTATCGAACAAATCAAACATTTGTGGAACTGGGATTCCTGGGGGTGCATTCTGATGAAGATCAAAGGTAAGTGAATATTTATAATGCTATTTCTGACTTTGTTGACTCCACAACATGGCGGATATCTGTATGGCTTGTTTGGGCTCTGAACTCAGATTATTGCATGGCGTGCTTTTTCCATAAAGATTTTTTGAAATCTGACACAGCGGTTGCATTAAGGAGAAGTGGATCTAAAGTTCCATGCATAACACTTGTATTTTCATCAACATTTATGATGAGTATTTCTGTAAATTGATGTGGCTCTCTGCAAAATCACCGGATGTTTTGGAAGCAAAACATTACTGAATGTAACGCGCCAATGTAAACAGATTTTTTTATATAAATATGAACTTTATCGAACAAAACATACATGTGTTGTGTAACATGAGTGTCCTATGAGTGTCATCTGATGAAGATCAAAGGTTTGTGATTAATTTTCTCTATTTCTGCTTTTTGTGACTCCTCTCTTTGGCTGGAAAAATGGCTGTGTTTTTCTGTGACCATGTACTGACCTAACAATCGTTTGGTGTGCTTTCGTCGTAAAGTCTTTTTGAAATCTGACACGTTGGCTGGATTCACAACAAGTGTAGCTTTAATTTGGTGTATTGCATGTGTGATTTCATGAAAGTAAAATTTTTCTAGTAATTTATTTGAATTTGGTGCTCTGCATTGTCACTGGATGTTGGCCATATGGGACGCTTTTGTCCCACATATCCCAGAGAGGTTAACAATATCACTAAAATGATCCAAAAATAAGGACCAAGCATCTTCGACAGAGGGGGGGGATCAAGCTGATTCTATATCAATTTAAAGAGGCCAGGTCATGAAGGAAGGCTTGCTCATTAATGTTTTTTTAGCAAGTGTCTATGACAAATCAGGACAGGTCGTTTCACTGAGCAGCCATTAGGAACACAAGCTGTAAAACAGTGATCACTAAGGTCATTACAAAAAACACCAAACTGATACCTATCAGGATTATTTGTGAGAATAACGTCAAGGAGAGTAGCCTTTTCTGGGTGTTTGGAGTCATATCTTGTGAGATTGGTAATAATCTGAGAAAGATTTAGGGAGTCCCATTGCTTTAGGACTTGGTCAGGTGGTTTAAGCATGTCCCAGTTTAGGTCACCTAGCAGTACAAATTCAGACTTAGTGTAAGGGACCAGGAGAGAGCTTAGTGCAGGTAGGGTACAGGCCGGTGCTGATGGAGGATGATAGCACCCAGCAACAGTCAGAGCTATTTGAAAGTTTAACGCTTAAAAACAAGCAAATAAAATTGTTGGGGACAGATTTGGTGGAAACAACTGAGTACTGAAGGTGATCCTTGGTAAAGATTGCCACTCCAACTTTGGAAGATCTGTCTTGCCAAGAAAGGTTATAACCAGAAAGGTTAACATCAGTATTCAAAACACGCTTACTTAACCACGTCTCAGTAATAACCAAAAACCTGGATTGGAGCTGTGAACCCACACTTTCAATTGATCCATTTTAGGTAAGAAGCTTCTAGAGTTAATGTGCAGAAAACCCAGGCTTTTACAAGAGCAGAAATCAGTGAAACATATCAGAGCACAAGTCAGAATTGGGGCTAGCAACAAGTAGATGGGCCAGGGTGTACATGCACATTTCCAGATATCAACAGTAATACAATCAATCAACGGCATAGGACAGGGAGAGCTCTGCAGTGATGATTTATTACATTTGAATGTGCATCAGATGGAGACAAAATCATATTACACAGCCATTTAATCCGGTAACATGAATACAAAGCCGGCGAGAGGTGGTTAGAATAGGATGGGAGGCCAAGAATTCGTGTAACCAATAGAGAGTCAGAGTCCCGAGTGCGGGAACAAACAGTCTGACCCACGGTTGGGTAAACAAGAAAGTTCAGTTAACAAAGCATGCAGGAGTCATGAGATAAATAGCAAAATGCACAAGAAAAAAAATAAACGAATTGGGGCTAGCCATTATAAGGTCAGAGTCACTCGCCCCAACAGTGCCTGTGTGCTGGAGGCGAGCGAAAGCTCAGGGGGGTACCTGTACCAGGGGGAGACAACCAGGGCAGATGGTGAACAGATCACCAGGTGGAATCCAAGCAGCAGTGCAGCAGGCAACGGAAGTAGGTGTCACACCCACTTGGAAGAAGCTTTTCTGGAGGCAGATCTCTTGTAGAAAATGCCAATAGATGGTCTCTGAACAGCAGGAGGGGGCTTCAAGGCCTTGGAATTTGGGTGGGGTAGCCTGCCATTTGTTGGGCTCAAAGGCTTTGACACCTCACCTCACACGCCAGTGCTAACTGAAGTTGTATCTGGTCTGTCTCAGTTCCAGGTTGGATGGTAGCTTTAATCCTTCCAAGTCATTTTGTCCAAAATTAGGTTGTAGGTTTGGATTTTTGATCTGGAGTGAAGGTTATGCTGTGAAGGGTAGCATCCCGTATAGGTCTCAAATTTCCTGTCTGCAGGGGCTAAAAAAATACAAAACCGAAGCATGGAGGACGAGAAGAACGTAAATCGAATCCATGTTTCTCATTCTTTATCCATGACACACATGCAGTAGTTAACAATCCATGTCTATGGCTTCGTTTTGTTTTATGAAAAGGAGAGACAGAATCAGGGAGAGGTGGAGGTTGGAAGGTAGGGGGAGGATGCAGGGCCATTCAGGCAGCTACATTGGTCTCAGCTCCTGCAGTGAAATAGATGGAACAGTGTAAAAAAATGTGGTTTCCATATGTGTTTGATAGTGTTCCATTAATTCCATTCCAGCCATTACAATGAGCCTGTCCTGTAGCGTGAGCCTGTCCCCTCACCAGCCTCCACCATATAAATCCACAGAAGACGACTGAACTAGTAGAGATTACTAGAAACTATATAGGTTCCCCCTTTATCTGTGGACTCATTGTCCGAGTAGAGAACACACAATTTTATGTGACTAAAAATTGGTTGATATTCTACAAAGATCCAGCAAAAAGAGACCTTGTACATTTCAAGTAAAATAACAAGCCAATATTTATATCCCAGGACAAATTGCTAGAAATAGCAAGCTGGCTAGATAAATGTTTCAAGCTGTCCCCAAATTAATATAGTTGGTTCAGAGTTCGTTTTGATATTTCGACCTGCTTGTCCTGATCATGTCTGGTGGGATAGACAAACTCAACAAGCGCACGTGCGGAGCCATTTTGGTCGTCATGTTAGGTCTGAGGTAATCCTTTCTTTGCTTCCACTACAACTAGGATACTGATGTGACATTTATATTTACGATTCTGACATTTACCGTCTATCATTACTTAAATAAAGACAATATTACGGAAATAAAGACAATATTCAAACAAATGTTTATAATTAATATTGGCATACTATTTATAGGGCTAATCCTTTCCTAAAGTAACATGTATTACAGCTAATAATGATTATGTCTAAGAAATAAAACATCTCACTGACAAGTTCAGTTGCTGTTGGACGTTAGCTTGCAAGCAAGTTACCGCCCATGTGAAGTTAGCCACAATAAGGATTAGCCACAAGTGGAATTTTCTGTTGGCTTTCAAAATAAAAAAGCCCCGCAATTTAAAAGTGATGCAAACGGCTACAAATAGTGGAATCATGTCATATTTGGACAAAGTAATGCTACACAAGGTTTTTATATAAATTCAACAAAAAACAAAAGTTCATCTGACCAACAAAAAAAAGTTGAAATCGCACTGTGGGTGTGGATTGGGGGCATACTTATATGCACCTTGAGTCCGGGACATGGGGTATAGAGAGAGCAATAATAATGGCGCCTAGGCACTAACTCCGTCACGGTTCGTTGGACAAAGATTTTCATGGGTAATAAATAAATAAAAATGAGGTGGGGGGGGTCATTGGATAAACGCTGAAAATAAGGTAGGTAAACACAGGTTTAGGAGGTCGTATACGTTTTGTTCCAAGAGATCATCAATCAGCTAACGTCACTTTGAATTGTTAAACATGCATGTAATTTTTAAAAAGTACATAAAGCACATATGGCTTCATAATTCACGATCATGTTAACTGACTTCTCATAGAAAAAACGCATACGATCTCCTAAACCGGTGTTAACCTAAACCTCAGACCTTATTTTCGGCGTTCATCCCAAAACCGTTTCCCCATATGAATGACAACCAGAGGTTCCTCGTTTATGGGACTATAAACTGGCAAACTCTATTGTTTCACATGTCTTTTTTTTTTTTTTTTTGCAGACGGCCTCATCCAGAGCGACTACAGGGGCAATTAGGGTTAAGTGCCTTGCTTACGGGCGTATTAGGCACATAGTCGGCTTGGGAATTCGAACCAGCGACCTTTCGGTTACCCAACGTTCTTAACCGCTAGTCTACCTGCCGCCCCAGTTACCTAGCTAGTATGGGAAGGGAAAGAGGGGGGCGGGATACCTAGTAAACTGTACAACTGGATGCATTCAACTGAAATGTGTCTTCCGCATTTAACCCAGCCCCTCAATCAGAGCGGTGCCATAATCGACATCCACGTCTTCGGCGCTCAGCCATGTATACAATATAACTTGGAACTACTTTTGCGTGTTGGATAAGGCAAGGCTATTTCTCTGTTTGTCGTCATGTCTGTGAATGTTGTATCAAAACACAGAAGAGCCACGATAACGTAGGAGGGGTGAACAAGCTTGCTGGCATTGTAAGCTGACTAGCTACCAACACAAATGGTTAGTCCTGTTATTTCCATGGCTGAAAAAGCGATCGGTCTGCACAGAAACACTAGTTTAACTCGTTCTTCCAGTAACGATAACTCGCCAATAGAAACACATAAAAGCACATACATTACCACATTTCTGCAATAGTGAAACAAGTTGCACCGCTACAACAACGATATAAAAAAAAATCACTTGTCAAACAATCGGTCTCATTTGTTTGCTGTCGCTTACTTATTGCGTCATATTTAAGCGCAAACACTATACCATAGAAAATTATAGAGGTCTCCAGTGGCCAAAATGGCGTCTTAGCATGGGAAGCACAATTGAGAGCGTCCACCATTCTAATGTAGTCAACTGGGTGGGTCTTCCAACTTCATTGGCTGAACCCTCCTGGGTTCGGTTGGAGTCATGTACAACTGTGTCATCAGGAGGGATCAACCAATTCTGAAAAATAAAAATGACTACTTAAAGATGGAGATAGCCTCAATGGCGCTGCCTAGACTGTCACAGTTGCTATAGTGGCACAGATAGAAAGATGTTGCCTGGCTACCCAAACTCCTTGTTCTGGCCAAACACTACACTACGCCCACAGACAATATTTTCTTCTCCACAATGAGTCTGGATCTGAGTACCTCCCCGACAATTTCTAGATGGAAATCCATTCTAGACCATCTGATCCCAGAAACTAATGGGTTGGGCCAGAGCCAGAACGCACATGGGTAAGGCAGAGTTTGAAAATTTGTCATTGGCTTTCATACTCTGATTGGTTAGAGATGATCCAATCACTGACGTTGTTTTGTACAACATCTCTCATTTTCAGTGGTGGGCCGTCAGTTCCAGCAAGGCCTTCTCTGCTGGCCTAAACATCATCAGAATATAATTTTTTTTAAAATATATTTTCCCACAAATATGTATTAAATTATTCCCCAGAGTAAGAGTTATACTCTTCATTTCATAGCTTTCCTCTTGATTGCACTGCTTCCAGGCCCAGGTTGAGATTTGGAGGGCTGGTCTTTATGTTAGATCTTTTATCCAATCATATTCAGCCATCATGTGAAGAGATCAAAATGGAGATTAAAAAAGCTCCCTTTGTTGCTGTTATGGTGGACGAGACAACAGATGTGGGAAATGCAGCACAGCTCTCACTCGTCCTGCGTTATGTGACGGACACAGGAGTCAAGGAGCGATTTATCCGATTTGAAGATGTGACAAGCGGCAAGCGAGCTGATGACATTGCCTCTCTTATTTTCCGTTTCTTGGAGGAAAATGAATGTAGTCTGGATAAAGTTGTGGCACAGTGTTTTGATGGCGCAGCAGTCATGGCATCTGGACTCAATGGGGTGCAGGCTAAAGTTAAGGAGAGGGCACCGATGGCCTTATTCATTCACTGCTATGCACATCGACTAAATTTAGTACTGACTCAAGGAGCCTCAAAGCTTAAAGAATGCAAGGTCTTCTTTGCCAACCTCAATGGCCTTGCAGCATTTTTCTCACGATCCCCTAAGCGCACGCAACTGCTGGATGACATCTGCAAGCGTCGTCTTCCTAAGGTTGCACCAACGAGGTGGCAATATACATCTAGATTGGTCAATGCAGTCTTTGAAAAGAGAGTTGCCCTAAAGGAGCTGTTTAACCACTTACTGGAACATCATGATGACCATGACGGGGATACTGTGCTTATGGCTGATGGATTTAATGCACGTTTGGATGATTTTGAGTTTTGTTTTTTGCTTTAAACATTCAATGGGATTTTTAATTATTCGGATGTGCTTTTTGGAATTCTACAGAAACAAACTTTGGGTGTACAATTTTGCCTGACAAGGGTGAACGAGTTTTGTGACACAATTGAGCGAGAGAGGCGCAGGTTCAGTCAAATCTACGATGACACAGCGCGCATCTCAAGTTCACCCAGCGCACGCAGAGGCCCAGCACAAGGAGACCCTCGCACATACTACCAACAACTCCACAGCAATATTCTGGACAACATTCTTTGCCAGATACGAAACAGGTTTCAAGACCACAAAGAATTTATGTTTCTCTCCCTCCTGGACCACCAGCACTTTCAGACCTACCGGAAAAAAATCCCGCAAACAGCCTTCTCCAGCTTAACAGAGAGTCACGGAACACTGTTCGACCTATCCAAGCTAAAAACAGAACTGACTGTAATGTATGCTATGACTGATTTTGAAGGGAAAAGTCCCTCTGATCTCCTTGATTTCCTTAAGCAGAAAAATCTGAATGAGGACATGGGGCAACTTTACACATTGGCATGTGTGACAGTGACTATCCCTGTGTCCACGGCTTCTGTCGAGCGGTCATTCTCGGCCTTAAAGCGAATCAAAACGTATTCCAGAAATGCTACTGGACAGACTCGGCTTTCAGCATTAGCCTCCATGTCAATAGAAAAGGACTTATTGGTGGAACTAAAACGCACCGATAGACTGTACAACAGAGTCATTGAAGTCTTCTTGAGGAAAGAAAGGAGGAAGGATTTTGTGTTCAAATAATCAGTCTTTGGTGAGTAGGCATACAATGCATTTTATTTTTTATTAAATGTGTATGTATGTTTCGCATTTTATTTCGTTAATATTAAATAGCCTATATATTAACAAAATAAAATGCAAATAGCCTATGTTGCAAATTATTTGTTTTCTTTCTTTTATTTTCAGTGAATAGTTATGTGTCTTTATCATCACGGTGAAACTGCTTTGGGTGCGACAATGCGCTGTTTAGTGAACACACTGTATTTTTTTGGGGGGGGGACTTAAAGCTCAAAGTTTGTGGACCAGAAATGGATAGAAGAAGAATATTAATATAACTCTGTTGCACTCGACTATGTTCTTGCCTATTAGTTGAACTGTACTGTATTGTACTCTTCCCCTGCAATTCTCTGAATAGAAATGTCAATTTCAAGGTGACGCAACGCCTTGTTATACTGCGTTTCTGTCTAAATGTATAGTGTCTAGAGCCATGGCATCATAATGATGGTAATAAGAGGTGGATTAATTAGGGTGGGATTGTGTAGGACCTCACTGAAGGCCCAGGCCCCAGGCCCACGGCACGCCACTGCTCATTTTGACATCACTACAAACGACTTCAACAATGGCAGTCTCAGACTGAAGTATGTAGCGAACGAGAGCAGCAGAAGAATTCAGTTTGAAATGTCAGGCAAACAAAGATGAGCCCTCTATCTATCTCTATGCTGCAGCCCAATCTGGCGACCACATGTCAAAAGGAAAATAGTGGGCGTGTGGAAAGATGTATCGAAAGGATCAGTACTATCTGGAATCTTTGGAATGATCCTACCCTAAACCCTAACTTTACCCTAATCTTAAACCCTTACCTAACCCTTCATTTAAAGAACGACTGCCCCAAAAAGCAAGTAATCCCTTTGAAAACGGCCTGTGTGGCATCAATATGAGTCAGAAACATTTACTCTAGTGTCAAAAGTGTCTACAAAGTGTAAATAGAATAATTTTTGTCAGTCTCGTTTAAAACAGTTTGGAACTTCAGTTCGTCACAACGAGTGAAGGTTTGGTTTGGATGACAATTATGTAAACAAACCATGCCCCCTTTTGCCAAGCTCCACGTGAAAATCGACCATCCTCCCACTTCGCTTCCCTTCATTGAGGGGACTCGATTAATCTGGCATTCGTTTTGGAACTCTTCCTGCCTCCCGGGTGTAAACCAGGTGCCCTGTTCATAGTCAGTGGCGAAATCGGTTCAAAACAAAAGTGACCTAATTAGCACGTGGAGTAATGAGTAGGATTCTGTGTTTTCTATGGAATGCCGTTTGGCTCCCAAAGCACGGGCTGAAAACGCAATATTTTTAATGCTGCGTGTGTAAAGTAAGCAGGTGCAGGCGCTAAATTAACGTCTTCACTCACTAAATTAAGGCCTACACGAGTCAAATAAGCGCGTGCAAATGTGCTAAATAAACGGCTGCACGCGGTCCTGTACACTTCAAATGAACGCCTACAGCTGCTAAATAAACACCTACACACGCTAACTTAACGCATTCTTTAATATGCTAATTGTACCAGCAATTTCCCTAGCTCCTCCTTTCATTAAATCGGTGTACAGTCAATTTGATGCAACAACACCACAATTGAAGATGGCGAGAAGGAATTTCCATATCCGCTGCAAACAGACAGTAAATGGCTCCACTCGGCTTCTGCTCTCCGATAATCCTAGACTTGATGCCCTTCAGTCCACGTTAACAAGGTTGATTCTGATTAAATACTATTATTACTTAATCATAAAGTTGATCTGCTAGCTAACACAGAGGACGGATCTATGTATGGCTATGCAGTTATGTTGGAATATCAGACACTGAGACAGCAGTGCAAGTAACTTCGGCCTATGTGTCACTAATATTGTAAGTCTGATTAGGCCAAGGGCGGCTGCCCTCAGAACCATGTCGCAGAGGCTGCATAGAAGGTCATACCATGTTGCTGGACCAAACTCGTTATGGCATCTTGATGGACACCACAAACTGATAATCTATATCTATGTCACTGGTGGGAAGTTGTACATTGTAACTTCTCAAATTGTTCATCAACAACTTGTTCATCAACAACTAACAGTTTAGTAAGCAATGGCCCTTGAAAAATCAAATCAAATTTTATTTGTCACATACACATGGTTAGCAGATGTTAATGCGAGTGTAGCGAAATGCTTGTGCTTCTAGTTCCGACAATGCAGTAATAACCAACGAGTAATCTAACCTAACAATTCCACAACTACTACCTTATACACACAAGTGTAAAGGGATAAAGAATATGTACATAAAGATATATGAATGAGTGATGGTACAGAACGGCATAGGCAAGATGCATTAGATGGTATCGAGTACAGTATATACATATGAGATGAGTAATGTAGGGTATGTAAACATAAAAGTGCATAGTTTAAAGTGGCTAGTGATACATGTATTACATAAAGATGGCAAGATGCAGTAGATGATATAGAGTACAGTATATACATATACATTATATTAAGTTGCATTGTTTAAAGTGGCTAGTGATACATTGATCAATTTCCATTATTAAAGTGAGCTGGAGTTGAGTCAGTATGTTGGCAGCAGCCACTCAATGTTAGTGGTGGCTGTTTAACAGTCTGATGGCCTTGAGATAGAAGCTGTTTTTCAGTCTCTCGGTCCCTGCTTTGATGCACCTGTACTGACCTCGCCTTCTGGATGATAGCGGGGTGAACACACAGTGGCTCGGGTGGTTGTTGTCCTTAATGATCTGTATGGCCTTCCTGTGACATCGGGTGGTGTAGGTGTCCTGGAGGGCAGGTAGTTTGCCCCCAGTGATACCATATGTCACTCATGTGGATAATAATTGTTGGTTTTCGTTGCTTTGTATTTGTTTTTGTTTCGATACAAATTTAACTAGATTGGGTCTGCTGTACAGTCAGCGTTTCTCCCTAAGGGTTAGCCCTCTAACTTCCTGACCCTATAACTCTGAGTTGTGGTCACCAGTATGATAAGGGAGTATAAGCCAATTTGGAAATGGTGTCAACAATGTGTTGCTATGCTCTTTGACATTTGTCTGAGGAATTTTGTAAAAAGAAAATTGGGAAGATAATAATTTGTCATACGGTAAATAGTTTTCTGAGTCAGAAATGCCTTAAACTGTTTTTTTGGTCTGTCCTCTCAAAGTTATGGCGATAGTGACTACCGATGGCATCTACATATATGCATGGAAAGAATAATATGACATGAACAGTGTGAGCTTCACCCCCCTAACCGACTGGAATAATGCCGTTCACTACAGCCCCGTCCTGCACCACTTCTACTGAGACCTGAGTCCGAGCCAGCAACCTGTGTACGAGCGGCAGGAGTGCAGCATAAGTCCTGAGACCGTGCATGTAGAGTGAGCATGGTGAGAGATCACGTCCAAACTTCTCTCATGCTGCTGGTGCACTGGTGGAAAACTGGACCAGACAAAATGGACTGTACAGAATGGTGGTGACGGTTCAGGTGAGAGATTCATGTGCTTGGTAAAATCGGATTATTCCCCAGATTGTCACGCCCTGACCTCAGAGAGCCGTTGTATTTCTCTATTTGGTTAGGTCAGGGTGTGATGTGGGGTGGGGATTCTATGTTTGTGTTTCTATGTTTTGGCTGGGTATGGTTCTCATTCAGGGACAGCTGTCTATCGTTGTCTCTGATTGGGAATCATACTTAGGCAGCCTGTTTTGCCACCTTAGTTTTGTGGGATGTTGTTTTTTGTTAGCTCTGTGTAGCCTACAGAACGTGATGTTCGTTATTCCTTTGTTGTTTTGTTTGGTGTTCTGAGGAAATAAAGAATCATGAACACGTACAACGCTACACCTTGGTCCACTTCTTCCGACGGGCGTTACACAGATTTTCAAATCAAGACATTATCAAGGGCCATCAACTATGACAGGAATGCGTTACATAAAATCAGTAAAAAAAGAAATGTCCCTTTTTCATGACCCTGTCTTTCAAAGATAATTCGTAAAAATCCAAATAACTTAATTGGAAAGGGTTTTAACACGGTTTCCCATGCTTGTTCAATGAACCATAAACGATTAACAGCTAACAGACGGTAGGCAATTAAGGTCACAGTTATGAAAACTTAGTAGAAAGGCCTCTTTAGTGTCCTGACTCTGAAAAACACCAAAAGAAAGATGCCCAGGGTCCTTGCTCATCTGCGTGAACGTACCTTAGGCATGCTGCAAGGAGGCATGAGGACTGCAGATGTGGCCAGGGCAATAAATTGCAATGTCCGTACTTGAGGAATGTCCGTACGCCTACGACAGCGCTACAGGGAGACAGGATGGACAGCTGATCGTCCACGCAGTGGCAGACCACGTGTAACAGCACCTGCACAGGATTGGTACATCTGAACATCACAACTGCGGGACAGGTACAGGATGGCAACTGCCCGAGTTACACCAGGAACGCACAATCCCTCCATCAGTGCTCAGACTGTCCGCAATAGGCTGAGAGAGGCTGGACTGAGGGCTTGTAGGACTGTTGTAAGGAAGGTCCTCACCAGACATCACCAGCAACAACGTTGCCTATGGGCATAAACCCACCATCGCTGGACCAGACAGGACTGGCAAAAAGTGCTCTTTACTGGCGAGTCGCGGTTTTGTCTCACCAAGGGTGATGGTCGGATTCGCGTTTATCGTCGAAGGAATGAGCGTTACACTGAGGCCTGTACTCTGGAGCGGGATCGATTTGGAGGTGGAGGGTCCGTCATGGTCTGGGGCGATGTGTCACATCATCATCGGACTGAGTTTTTTGTCATTGCAGACAATCTCACCGCTGTGCATTACAGGAAAGACATCCTCCTCCCTCATGTGATACCCTTCCTGCAGGCTCATCCTGATATGACCCTCCAGCATGACAATGCCACCAGCCATACTCCTCGTTCTGTGCATGATTTTCTGCAAGACAGGAATGTCAGTGTTCTGCCATGGCCAGCGAAGAGCCCGGATCTCAATCCCATTGAGTACGTCTAGGACCTGTTGGATCGGAGGGTGAGGGCTAGGGCCATTCCCCCCAGAAATGTCTGGGAACTTGCAGGTGCCTTGGTGGAAGAGTGGGGTAACATCTCACAGCAAGAACTGCCAAATCTGGTGCAGTCCATGAAGAGGAGAGGCACTGCAGTACTTAAAGCAGCTGGTGGCCACACGAGATACTGACTATTACTTTTGATTTTGACCCCCCTTTGTTCAGGGACACATTTCTTTTAGTCACATGTCTTTGGAACTTCCATTTATGTCTCAGTTGTTGGATTTTATGTTCATACAAATATTGTGTATTTGTGATTAGTGGACCAGTCTTCAACAATATGCCATTATATTTCATAGGTAATCTGCCCAAAGTGGCAGAAATGGCCTGGAAACACCAGAAATATACCTGTAAACCACTCAAATTTTGTTGAAGTACTGCATGAATAACCTTAACAAAAGGCTTTAAAAGGTTTAAAACAATGTTATCAAGCTTAAAAATTGCCAACACATCATAGGAGGTACATTATGTAGCTAATTGATTGAGAAAATGAATGGTCCTTCTAACAGGCTTTTACATGATGATACAACTTAACAAAATTAAACCCTAGACATGTCAAGAAAAGCTAGCCATAGTTTTTCTTTACTTAAAATGTTTTTTTCTTGTAGCTAGCTAAAGGTATACAACAGTCAACATATTATATAAATTCTAGCTAGCTACCAAGCTATCAAGAGGACGTCCTGAGGGGAAATGGTAAGGGACCAACAGGGAATGTTGTGAGGTGCTGGGTATGCATATGCTGGGGTGGCAACTTCAGGGACAGCAGACAAATTATTTAAGGCAGCGCACTTGACAAAAACTAGGCACAGTCATCAAGTTACTTTGCTTTCATCGTCAAAACTCCTGAAAGTTCCTTGGCTGTTGGAGTCCACATGTTAACAGAAGGCAGGTATCCAACCTTCCAGTTCTGGAACTGTCACGCCCTGACCTTAGAGCACCTTTTTATTTCTCTATTTGGTTAGGTCAGGGTGTGATTTGGGTGGGCATTCTAGTTTGTCTGTTTCTTTGTTGGCCGGGTATGGTTCCCAATCAGAGGCAGCTGTCTATCGTTGTCTCTGATAGGGAATCATAGGCAGCCTTTTTTCCCACCTGTGTTTGTGGGTAATTATTTATTTTCTGTGAGTGTTTGTGTGCGCCACAGTTGCGTCACGTTCGGTTTCTGTTTACCTGTTTTTTGTCAAGGTTTCACCTCGATTAAAGATGTGGAATTACATGCACGCTGCGCCTTGGCTCATTTATGACAGGGAATTTGAAGACAGCGATCGTGACAGAATTACCCACCACAAAAAGACCAAGCAGCGTGCGCCAACTTGGAAGACGAGCTGGACCGGGGAGGAGATTATGGCAGGGGACAAGACCCTGTCATGGAAGCAGGCGGAGGCAGCGAAGTTAGGTCAACAATGGAAACCCGAGAGGCAGCTCCCCAAAAATGTTTTTGGGGGGGCACACGGGGAGATTGGCGGAGTCAGGGTTTAGACCTGAGCCAACTCCCAGTGCTTACCGTGGGGAGCATGTGACCGGTCAGGCAAGTTATGTTATGCGGTGATGCGCACTGTGTCTTCAGTGCGCATTCACAGGCCGGTGCGCTCTGTGCCAGTGCCCTGCATTTGCCAGGCGAAAGTAAGCATCCAGCCAGGACAGGTTGTGCCAGCTCTACGCTCAAGCCAGCTCTACGCCCAGTGTATCCGGTGCCTGCTCCACGCACCAGGCTTCCAGTGCATCTCCCCAGTCCGGTGAGACCTGTTCCGGCTCCACGTACGAAGCCTCCAGTGATGATCCATGGCATGAAGCCTCCAGTGATGATCCATGGCCCGGAGCCTGTAGTGATGATCCATGGCCTGGAGCCTGTAGTGATGATCCATGGCCCGGAGCCTGTAGTGATGATCCATGGCACGAAGCCTCCAGTGATGATCCATGGCCCGAAGCCTGTAGTGATGATCCATGGCCTGGAGCCTGTAGTGATGATCCATGGCCCGGAGCCTGCAGTGAAAATCCAGGGCACGGAGCCTCCGGCGACGGTTGCGTCACGTTCGGTTTCTGTTTACCTGTTTTTTTGTGAAGGTTTCACTTCGATTAAAGATGTGGAATTACATGCACGCTGCGCCTTGACAGGGAATTTGAAGACAGCGATCGTGACAGGAACATTGTTCTTGAATCTTAAAGAATTTGATGATTTTTGTATGTGCACACAGAACTAGAGATTTTGGTATTTATGTTGAAACAGAGACCTACCCACCTAGCACATAACATTCTGAGAACCATATGTTTCTTAGAGCTTGGTGAGAGCGTAGTTGTCATACGGTTATTTTGCATACTACCTTCCCACAACTTTCTGGTAAAGGTGCAGGATAGTTGCTTGGCTTTGGAGCATTCTCAAAACATTAGTTTCTTGTTATTTTATTACTTTAACAGAACGTTCCCTAGAAGTTTAAACATGGTTACATTTCATTTCAATTTTGGTAATGTTCTATGAACGTTCTCCAACTGGTTTGAAATTGGGAATGCTCTCAAATAGTTCATAGAACATTAAGAAACATTATTCTGTGAAAATGTCAGTAGGTTCTATTTAAAGTTCTGTTCTCAAATTGTTCTGAGAACGTTAAGGAAAATGTCATTAAAAACCACAAGAAACCTTTAGTAAAATACAGAGAACAGTCTCAGAATGTTCTTTAAAAATATATACAGTGCCTTCAGATAGTATTCATACCCCTTGACTTTTTCTACATTTTGTATTTTCCATTTTTTCCACATTTGTTACAGCCTGAAGTTAAAATGTATAACATTTTGATTTGTTTGGTCACTGGCCTACACAATACCCCCATAATGTCAAAGTGGAATTGTGTTTTTTTTCCCACACATGTATTAAAAATGAAAAGCTGAAATATTTTGAGTCAATGCCTAAAGTTCAGGAGTAAAAATGTGCTTAATAATCACTAAAATCAAGACCAGAATGGATGGTCATGTAAAAGTAGGGAGCGAAATGTCAGTTGAGGGCACCTGTACCAGACTGGGAGAGACAGACCAAAGCAGGAGAAGACACCTGTACCAGACTGGGAGAGACAGACCAAAGCAGGAGAAGACACCTGTACCAGACTGGGAGAGACAGACCAGAGCAGGAGAAGATACCTGTACCAGACTGGGAGAGACAGACCAGAGCAGGAGAAGACACCTGTACCAGACTGGGAGAGACAGACCAGAGCAGGAGAAGACACCTGTACAAGACTGGGAGAGACAGACCAGAGCAGGAGAAGACACCTGTACCAGACTGGGAGAGACAGACCAGAGCAGGAGAAGACACCTGTACCAGACTGGGAGAGACAGACCAGAGCAGGATAAGACACCTGTACCAGACTGGGAGAGACAGACCAGAGCAGGAGAAGACACCTGTACCAGACTGGGAGAGACAGACCAGAGCAGGAGAAGACACCTGTACCAGACTGGGAGAGACAGACCAGAGCAGGAGAAGACACCTGTACCAGACTGGGAGAGACAGACCAGAGCAGGAGAGGACACCTGTACCCGACTGGGAGAGACAGACCAGAGCAGGAGAAGATACCTGTACCAGACTGGGAGAGACAGACCAGAGCAGGAGAAGACACCTGTACTAGACTGGGAAAGACAGACCAGAGCAGGAGAAGACACCTGTACCAGACTGGGAGAGACAGACCAGAGCAGGAGAGGACACCTGTACCAGACTGGGAGAGACAGACCAGAGCAGGAGAAGACACCTGTACCAGACTGGGAGAGACAGACCAGAGCAGGAGAAGACACCTGTATCAGACTGGGAGAGACAGACCAGAGCAGGAGAAGACACCTGTACCAGACTGGGAGAGACAGACCAGAGCAGGAGAAGATACCTGTACCAGACTGGGAGAGACAGACCAGAGCAGGAGAAGACACCTGTACCAGACTGGGAGAGACAGACCAGAGCAGGAGAAGACACCTGTACACGACTGGGAGAGACAGACCAGAGCAGGAGAGGACACCTGTACCAGACTGGGAGAGACAGACCAGAGCAGGAGAGGACACCTGTACCAGACTGGGAGAGACAGACCAGAGCAGGAGAAGATACCTGTACCAGACTGGGAGAGACAGACCAAAGCAAGAGAAGATACCTGTACCAGACTGGGAGAGACAGACCAGAGCAGGAGAAGACACCTGTAGCAGACTGGGAGAGACAGACCAGAGCAGGAGAAGACACCTGTACCAGACTGGGAGAGACAGACCAGAGCAGGAGAAGACACCTGTACCAGACTGGGAGAGACAGACCAGAGCAGGAGAGGACACCTGTACCAGACTGGGAGAGACAGACCAGAGCAGGAGAGAACACCTGTACCAGACTGGGAGAGACAGACCAGAGCAGGAGAGAACACCTGTACCAGACTGGGAGAGACAGACCAGAGCAGGAGAAGACCCCTGTACCAGACTGGGAGAGACAGACCAGAGCAGCGGGGAGCAGTGCAGCAGGTAACAGGAGTGTCCAGAGATGAGTCTTTCCTTGGAGCAGGAACACATAGAGCAGAACTAGGACAGCATCATACTTTCTGCCCTACAGAAACTACAGTACCAGTCAAAAGTTGGGACACACCTGACATAGACAATCAGGTGAGAACAAATGATAGTCCCACTAAGCTCAAACCAGATGGGATGGTGTACCGCTGCAGAATGCTGTGGTAGCCATGCTGGTTAAGTGTGCCTTGAATTCTAAATACATCATAGACAGTGTGAAATGCAAATTACTATCAATTGCTACAAAGAAACGACTACTAAAGGACACCAATAAGAAGAAGAGACTTGATTGGGCCAAGAAACACAAGCAATCGACATTAGACCGGTGGAAATCTGTATTTTGGTCAGATGAGTCCAAATGTATTATTTCTGGTTCCAACCGCCGTGTCTTTGTGAGAAGCAGAGTAGGTGAACAGAAGATCTCTGCATGTGTATTTTCCACCGTGAAGCATGGAGGAGGAGGTGTGATGGTGCTTTACTGGTGACACTGTCAGTAATTTATTTAGAATTCAAGGCACACTTAACCAGCATGGCTACCACAGCATTCTGCAGTGATACGCCATCCCATCTGGTTTGAGCTTAGTGGGACTGTCATTTGTTTTTCAACAGGACAATGACCTAACACACCTCCAGGCTGTGTAAGGACTATTTGACCAAGAAGGGGAGTGATGGAGTGCTGCATCAGATGACCTGGCGTCCACTTGATTTGTTTAACACGTTGTTGGTTACTACATGATTCCATATGCGTTATTTCATAGTTGTGATGTCTTCACTATTATTCTACAATGTAGAAAATAGTAAACATAAAGATAAATCCTTGAATGAGTAGGTGTGTCCAAACCTTTGACTGGTACTGTATGTTAAGGGGATTGTTCACCCCTATAGAAAGGTTCATACCTCTAAATACCATCTTATTAGATGGAGCCATTTCCCCCCATTAGTTTGGGATTCAGACCTGCAGTCATCTTGATTTCAGATCACTTTGGAGAAGTGTTCCACAGGCAATACATCTATTGTAGAATAAATGGAACCTGGATCCATTTCATTCTAGTAACATGGTTTATGTGTGTTATAGCAGTAATGGGGTTAAACTGATATTAAAATGACAACTCCATAGGTGGTACCAGGTCAGGGGAGTTCATCTCTGCTCCCAGCATCCCTGGGACAGTACTGATCAACATAGCTGACCTGATGCAGAGGTGGACCAGTGATGTTTTCCTCCATTTGATACACCTTTACATGATAAGATCATACAAGATGTTACAGGCTTATTGCATGTGTAAACAGACCTGCGTTCAAATACTATTTAAAATAATGTTGAATACTTAATAAGCGATGCTTGATTGAGTTTGTTGTAATGGAACCAATAGAAAAAGCCCAAAAGTACAAACAAACCCCGCCCACCTGAAAGACTAAAGGAAATGCTCAAAGTATTTGTAAGATTTCAAATTGTATTTGAATCCAGGGTGGTCTTAGTTAGGGAACACTGTAGCAACAGAAAACAAAAACACATTTTAGTTCAGTTAGTCCCTCCCTGTTTCAGTTAGTCCCTCCCTGTTTCATTTGATTTTCTTCTGTTTGGTGCCTAGTGAATATGACTCAGGTCTCTGTGGAAACATCAATGTAAATTCACCTTTGATTTTTACTCCTCACTTTCCCTTACAGGTCCATAGGGTTTTACTGCCCCCTGCTGGAGACTAGAGCACACTGCAGCCCCTGGCTTTCTTTCTGCAGCTGGAGGATGAGGCCCTCGTCACCTGTTGTGATCTGTCTAACAAATATCCCCGGTGAAGGCAGGGTCCTATCTCATCCAACACTTCAATGACTCTTATGGAAGTGAGCATTATTTATCATTATTTATTTTGTCTTATGAAATTATGTTGAAAAAGAATGTCAGTAATGAGGGAATAAATAAGTCAGGTACAACCATTACCTCTCTCCTCTTTCACATCCTTCTATCATCACTCCATGGGGGAGTACAACCATTACCTCTCTCCTCTTTCACATCCCTCTATCATCACTCCATGGGGAGTACAACCATTACCTCTCTCTTCTTTCACATCCCTCTATCATCACTCCATGAGGGAGTATAACCATTACCTCTCTCCTCTTTCACATCCCTCTATCATCACTCCACGGGGGAGTACAACCATTATCTCTCTCTTCTTTCACATCCCTCTATCATCACTCCACGGGGGAGTACAACCATTACCTCTCTCCTCTTTCACATCCCTCTATCATCACTCCATGGGGACGTCCCAATAATCTTTCCTTCCTCCTGAAGTGGAGCAATCCTTCACTACTCCTCACAAATGTAAAAGCATTGGATTTGTGTTGGCATGGGGTAGAGGGAGTTTACAAATACCAGTCATTTCCTTTATAATCCATGAAGGGGAGTGGACAAGTTCACAATTAGAAAGGAGAGATAATTGGGACACACCCCATGTGTCCTGATAACTACAGGAATTAAACCATATTGAGGGTGTCTGCTTTCTATACGGTAGAGAGAGAGAGAGAGCGAGAGAGCGAGAGAGAACGTCAGGTAAAGTTCTGGAGATGAGGGAATATGTGATCAGAACCCCTCCAGTCTGGATAACCACAGTTAGGTCAAGTATGGACTATCAATACAAGTGACCATTTACAATGTGACCGAGTTCAATGGGTCTGAACAGAACTGGGTTATGTCAGACATGAAGTTGTCTAAACACAACTGGAATATCATTAGTTTGTGATTCATTGTTAATGAATTTTCAATTAGGAACACAGAGGAACAACCTGACAACACACATAACAAAATAACAATTAAAAACAAAGGGGGAGGAAACTACTAAAGTCACTACCATATTGTCATGTTCTAATAACAGGGAGAAACAATCTAACATCCAGAACACTACTTTAGATCTGGTCAAAAGAAGCCGATGCACTACGCAGGGAATAGGGAGCTATTTGGAACAGAGACACTAACTCCTGTATGAAAATCTTTCTCTTCCTCATCTGTCTGATATATCTGCCCATTTCCCCTCCCATCCTCCCTTTTCATTCTATTCTATCAGCCACACCACTAGCTCACCTCCACACAATCCAAAGAGAAGTTAAAGACACACCTTGGAATAAATAACAAAGGAAAACTATTACAAGATGAAGTTTAGTGTTGTATTTTTCATTTCCCATCACCAAAAATCATATTTAATCACTGAACAGTAGCAGGCCTAACTTAATCTGTTCCTGACTCTGGATAGTGGATAAAAAGACCATCAATCTCCAATGATATTAAAGTACTATTCTGAACATTACTGATATACTGAGTGGCAAGTCAAGATATCTGCTGGTTTTATTGTTTGGTCAATAGCCCCACCTTCTGGACAGGTTTAATGTTGCTTGACTGAGCAGTATGGGAGAAAGAAAGATGCCAAATGTAGGGCCTGTTTCCTGGACATCTACATTGAACATACTTTTTAGTCCAGGACTAGGATTAATCTGTGTCTGGGAAACCAGACCATATAGTTTAGTTACTATCTGTTCCATGTCCAGGAAACCAGTCCATATAGTTTAGTTAGTTAGAAGGTTAGTTAGTGATACTACCTCTTCCATATAGTTTAGTTAGTTAGTGATAGTACCTGTCCCATATAGTTTAGTTAGTTAGTAAGTGATACTACCTGTTCAATGCCACTGAGGAAAACTACATAGAGACAGAGAACCAATTGAGAAAACATATCAATGGTTCTGAATGACAACCAATATACATCAACACCATACATCATGATTCATGGACATGTACAAGATTAAAACATTGTATTTGATAAAAAAAAATAAGTACATTACATTTTAAGTTACTTATACAGTCAGACAAATAATTGTACAGAACAAGAGACCATTATATCTGGGGACCATCACCACCAGCATGACTAGTATCTCTGTGGACCCTACTACAGTTTAACCAGCTCAGCAGTACCACAGATATTAAACCCAGGATAAAGGGTCTGAGTAAATGTGGTCTGGACTCTGTGGAGGAGGGTCATTGTGTCAGAGACACTGTAGAAGGACAGAGTTCCTGCCTTGTGATCCAGGTACACTCCTACTCTGGAGGACTGAGGGCCTGATACTTTAGTCACAACATTATTGTGTCTGAACCAATAACCATCACTAGAGCACAGTAAACTCCAGGACTTGTTATTGTATCCAAATATATTACCTGTCTCTGTTCTGCTGATGTCTTTATATGAGACTGCAGTAACAACATTACCACTCCACTCCACCTCCCAGTAACAGCGTACAGACAGAGCCTCTCTACACAGAACCTGACACTGGTTGGTGAATCTGTCTGGATGATCAGGATATGAGTGGACTTTGTCTGTACGTGTCACCGTTCTGTTCCCTTCAGACAGAGAGAGGAGTGTGTGTGCTGTTTTTGGGTCCAGTGTGAGCTGACAGGAATCTGGGAGAAGAGCAGAGCAGAGACCAATGACGGGAGTTAGAACAACAAGTTAAGGCAGATACTGTATCTACCCAGTCTTTGATTAGAGCACAGCAGAGATCAAATCAGAGAAATATGAGGAGTCAGATAGATACCCAGTCTACTATTGATATATATTTCTAGAGGGATTGTTAGTAGTGTCAGTAAAAAGAGACTGTTCGTTACTTCACAATAAAGATACCCAGACAGATGCTACCGTCCCACCTATCCTAGAGAAGTTAACACCATAGTACACTCCAAACTCGTCATCAAGCTTGAGACCCTGGGTCTCGCCCTGTGCAACTGGGTACTGGACTTCCTGACGGGCCGGCCCCAGGTGGTGAGGGTAGGTAACAACATCTACACCACGCTGATCCTCAACACTGGGGCCCCACAAGGGTGCGTTCTGAGCCCTCTCCTGTACTCCCTGTTCACCCACGACTGCGTGGCCAAGCACGCCTCCAACTCAATCATCAAGTTTGCAGACGACACTAGGCTTGATTACCAACAACGACGAGACGGCCTACAGGGAGGAGGTGAGGGCCCTCGGAGTGTGGTGTCAGGAAAATAACCTCACACTCAACGTCAACAAAACAAAGGAGATGATTGAGGACTTCAGGAAACAGCAGAGGGAGCACCCCCCTATCCACATCGACGGGACAGTAGTGGAGAGAGTAGTAAGTTTTAAGTTCCTCTCCGTACACATCACGGACAAACTGAATTGGTCCACCCACACAGACAGCGTGGTGAAGAAGGCGCAGCAGCGCCTCTTCAACCTCAGGAGGCTGAAGAAATTCGGCTTGTCACCAAAAGCACTCACAAATTTTTACAGATGCACAATCAAGAGCATCCTGTCGGGCTGTATCACCGCCTGGTACGGCAACTGCTCCGCCCACAACCGTAAGGCTCTCCAGAGGGTAGTGAGGTCTGCACAACGCATCACCAGGGGCAAACTACCTGCCCTCCAGGACACTTACACCACCCGATATCACAGGAAGGCCATAAAGATCATCAAGGACAACAACCACCTGAGCCACAGCCTGTTCACCCCGCTATCATCCAGAAGGCAAGCTCAGTACAGGTGCATCAAAGCAGGGACTGAGAGACTGAAAAACAACTTCTATCTCAAGGCCATTAGACTGTTAAACAGCCACCACTAACATTGAGTGGCTGCTGCCAACATACTGACTCAACTCCAGCCACTTTAATAATTTAAAAATTGATGTAAAAAATGTATCACTAGCCACTTTAAACAATGCCACTTAATATAATGTTTACATACCCTACATTACTCATCTCATATGTATATACTGTACTCGATACCATCTACTGCATCTTGTCTATGCCGTTCTGTACCATCACTCATTCATATATCTTTATGTACATATTCTTCATCCCTTTACACTTGTGTTCATAAGGTCGTTTTTGTGAAATTGTTAGGTTAGATTACTCGTTGGTTATTACTGCATTGTCGGAACTAGAAGAACAAGAATTTCACTACACTCGCATTAACATCTGCTAACCATGTGTATGTGACAAATAAAACTTGATTTGATTTGACTCACATTGTAACAACTGTTCTCTGATCTTGTGCTCTGGAGGCAGTACAAAATCCACTATATTCACTACAGACACACAAACACATTGACAGAGAGGGGGAATGTTATCATCATACCATATTCCACATGTATATGACTAGTAGGGCACTTTCAATGGTCTAAGGTTGATGTTCTTATTATTTTAAACACACCTGTAGTGGAGATCTTAGTACATTCTCCTTTAAGGAAGTCTTCCAGTTTCTCTCTCAGTTCAGACACAGTCTTACTCACATCTCCAAAGTACTGAAGAGGAAGGACAACAATGCTGGGTAAGTCTGAAGATACACTGATACTGGAGAGAGACTGATAAGTCTGGAGAGAGAGAGGGACAGAGAGAGAGAGTGACAGAGAGAGAGAGAGAGAGAGGGAGAGACAGACAGAGAGAGAGCGAGCGAGAGCGAGAGGGACAGAGAGAGAGGGAGAGGGGGCAACATAATGATTGAGATGAATAGTTTCACATTAGGTTAATTTCATATCACATGTAACAAGGCAGTTTAGTTACCTGGAGGAAATGGATGTGATCCTCTGTGTGTGAGAGCTGCTCCAGCTCAGTCCTTCTCTTCCTCAGCTCAGCTATCTCCTGCTTCAGTTGCTCCAGGAGTCCTTCAGCTTGACTCACTTGAGCCTTCTCTTGGGCTCTGATCAGCTCATTCACCTCAGAGCGCCTTCTCTCAATGGAGTGGATCAGCTCAGTAAAGGTTTTATCACTGTCCTCCACTGCTGCTTGGGCAGAGTGCTGTTGAGAGAGAGAGATGGAGAGAGGAAGTGCAAGAGAGAGCGAGATATCGCGAGAGAGTCACTTGCCATCCATATTACACTAACACCCCCCCCCCTCCTACAAACACATTGCGTGCCACCACAACCTCCACACAATCACATTATACAGTACCCAACACCACATCACAAAACACCATCCAGCACTACATTCCAACCGTACATCCAACCCCTCCTCTCCAGCCATAGAGACAGCCCCCCCTGAGCCCCCATACCTCCTGAAACATCTCCACACTGTTGATAATTTTGTAAAACTCAAACTCAACCCTAAGGCGTCAACAGTAATGGCATTACCCTGGCAACACAGAAAAAACATGATGAACAGTCTGTCATTGCAGAAAACGGACACCCCTCCCCAACTCCCAGGTCAACCCGAGCCAACCAGCTATTGGTGTCCAGGGCTCCATGTAATACCCTCCACTGGACGACCCCTGACCTTTCCAGCACTAGGAGCTTATAGAGCACCCTCCAACTATACCCTGCCATGCTCTCAGCCCCCACAACCCCCTGCCACTGATGCCCCTTCACTCCCGCTAAGCCCACCTCCGTACGGTACAGTAGCCTCTGTGCTGCTTTGAGTCATAACTCTGCCACCCTGTTCTCCAGGTCCACCAAACCCAGTGATCAGTGGGTTGTGGACGATAGTCTCCTCCCATACCCACGGCCCAGGGACCACACCCCCATCTCGTGTGGGTCTCAGCAGCTGCCAGGCCCTCAGTACTGCAGCATAGAAATCAGAGACCCCTGCTGTATTAAGTCTCTCTGGTCGCATGATGAAGAGCTGCTGATCCAGCCACAAAATTCAATTTTCCCTAAATGGGACCAAAAAATGTCTACCTTTTTATCTTACCACTACAATCTGTTCTTAGAACCAACTGGAAAAAATATGGCACCTTCTTGGTCCCCTTTAGGAAACAATGAGACGACAAGAGTTCTAGGAGTAATTTCTTTGCATTGAATATTTTAGGTTTTAGGTTTTAATTACCAGCAATTGGTCACAGCATTGTACGCTGCCCAAACTAACATCACTCGAAATAATAGGTTATCCCGATTAAAATGGTGTAGAACTTCAAACCATTAAAATAAATACATCTATTAGAGATAATTGGAGAAATAGACAGACATGTCCCTATTTCCCCAAAACAAAGGCAGTCTGAAAGTTATAACAGCAGTCTTTTATTTAACCAGCTTACCATTTATCTACTACCATTTACCTTTTAGTGTTTAACACCAGTCTTTAAATTACACTTCATTACTACAACGATTATCAATAAGCCTGAACATTAAATCAGTCACCTCTGGTAAAAAAAAAAAAAACGTATTTTCCTAATACACTCAATGTCAAATTCATCAACCAGCAGCGAGCGCGCTGCCTTCTCCCACAAGAGAGGGGCATGTTGAGGTAAATTTACTAACCGTGAGAGTTGCATGATGCCATTTATTGTCGGGCTGGATCGTCTTTTCTATTCCGAGGCTGTTTACTCCCAATATGACATATTAACATGATGGTATAATGCGTGTTTACTAAGGTTGAGGTTAGCACATCTGACTAGTGATTATTTGACCGCGGTTCAATACCTGCTATAGTTAACGTTGTTTTGCTCTCCCAAAAGCAACACAGGACTAATACGAGACATATAGCTAACTGTAAAGTAATGAGTGACCATTTTAGGAAATCATGGGATATATAGTCTTTGGTTGCATGCTATTTTATGTCAATCATATTGCTGCTTGTAGCCTATAACTGATGCTTCATGGTCTTATGCTGCCATCTATTGGAAACATTTACCAATTAAAAGTTATTAATTCACGTATAGACATTGGTGAGGCAGCTGAGAAATAAAGTGCATTTCTCTTATTCATTCCAGAGATCAGTCTCAAACCTGCCCCTGCATCCCACACCAATTGCTGGACTTCACATAGAGGTTACTAGGTCACCCAGTTCAAACCACATTTAAAAAAACAAAACAAATGTATCTTGTCTATCAAGTGTTCTGCCTTGCAATAACAAATATAATAAAATAACTAATAACAAAACTACAAAATGCTTAGATATGTATTGATTAACAAAATAATCTAAACCCTATTTAGTACTATAATGGTATTTACTAACATCATATTATTACTAAAATAGTTTCTAAACGTGTTCTCCTAATAATAATAATAATAATAATAATATTATAACGTTTCTTCTTCTTTGGAGTTTAACTGCGGTTGGCATCCAATATGTTGCATTACTGCTCCCAGCTGGACAAAAATATAAATACATTTTACTTTGTCATTCAAAATGGGAAAAGGGGAAAGGAATATTTAATAAAAATATATATATAATACTGCAAAACAGCCTTCCAACTAACCCTACACTCATTAAAAACCCACTACCCCATTCCACTACTTTGACCCTATCTGCTCCTGCACCATGCCAACGACCTGGGAGGACGGGACACCACCACTCAACACACCCTGTAACTCTTCTGAAATCAAATCTTGTATGAACAAATACTTTTCTGCAGCTGCCACAACAACATCTATTTTCTGGGATTTACGTTCCATTTCTGTGGTACAGTTGATAACCATTGCTATGAACGCTAAGAAGCCAACCTTACTGAAGCATATATCACTCGTTGGCCTAGCCCTCTGTGCTGGCACAGATCTACTACTCACAGGGATCCTCTCAGGATCCCTCACCCTTGACCCATCCTCCTCTACTTCTTCACTGCCTCAGCATACGACACCTTCTGCACTACTCTGACTCTATCCACCTCAACCTGCCTCTCTCTCACCAGACACTTCTGATCCCCAGCAACATGGACATCCCTACAGTTGACACACAACTTTATCCACTAAAACTACACAATCCTCTATCCCGTGACCTCCTGCACACTTCCCACATCTTGGAATCTCCCTCCTACAAACTGCTGCAACTTGACCATAAACGTTGCACCTGAAACAGCCACTATGCGACTTCAAAATCCGTGTCGGCCCAATAGGGAATGTCCTCTTGGTGTAATGGTCAAGATGTTGGTTTCTTCTGCAGTAGACCTGGGTTCATATCCCGTCAGTTACATTAAGCAGTCTATTCTCTGAAAGGGGTCCAGACAGCCTGTTCCCAGCAGTGGGGTCAGTGGGATTGGAGAGGGGCCCCTCTCTCTCTCTCTGGAGGAGAGAAGTGAAATGGTGTCTCCCCTCTGGTCAACAATACTCACCTTGAGAGACTCCACAGCCTGTTGTAGCTCCTTCAGCTCCTTCTCTCTCTCCTGGAATCTCTGCTGGACCTTCTGCTGACTCATCCCCAGCTGCCTCTGTGGAGAATCACTCTTCAATGAGCTATCAAGCTTTATTTGTCCAGTAGATCAATAGTATAGTAATGTGACATAGGGCCCATAGAGAGGAATTTCTAAAATATTGAAAGTCCATTTTCAATATTATATTTTTATGTTGCTATGTGAATGATTATAGTTTTTATGGTAGGCCTACATGTATCAAGGAGTTTTTATTTAATTTATTTCACCTTTATTTAACCAGGTAGGCAAATTGAGAACACGTTCTCATTTACAATTGCGACCTGGCCAAGATAAAGCAAAGCAGTTCGACACATACAACAACACATAGTTACACATGGAGTAAAACAAACATACAGTCAATAATACAGTGAAAAATAAGTCTATATACAATGTGAGCAAGTGAGGTGAGATAAGGGAGGTGAAGGCAAATAAAATATATATATAAATACAAATATTTAAAAAAGGCCATAGTGGCGAAGTAAATACAATATAGCAAGTTAAAAAAAAACACTGGAATGGTTGGTTTGCAGTGGAAGAAGGTGCAAAGTAGAGATAGAAATAATGGGGTGCAAAGGAGCAAAATAAATAAATACAGTAGGTAAAGAGGTATTTGTTTGGGCTAAATTATAGATGGGCTATGTACAGGTGCAATAATCTATGAGCTGCTCTGACAGCTGGTGCTTAAAGCTAGTGAGGGAGATAAGTGTTTCCAGTTTCAGAGATTTTTGTAGTTCGTTCCAGTCATTGGCAGCAGAGAACTGGAAGGAGAGGCGGCCAAAGGAAGAATTGGATTTGGGGGTGACCAGAGAGATATACCTGCTGGAGCGCGTGCTACAGGTAGGTGCTGCTATGGTGAACAGTGAGCTGAGATAAGGGGGGACTTTACCTAGCAGGGTTTTGTAGATGACCTGGAGCCAGTGGGTTTGGCGACGAGTATGAAGCGAGGGCCAGCCAACGAGAGTGTACAGGTCGCAGTGGTGGGTAGTATATGGGGCTTTGGTGACAAAACGGATGGCACTGTGATAGACTGCATCCAATTTATTGAGTAGGGTTTCACCGAAGTCGAGGATTGGTAGGATGGTCAGTTTTACAAGGGTATGTTTGGCAGCATGAGTGAAGGATGCTTTGTTGCGGAATAGGAAGCCAAGTTGAGACTGAACTTTGGACTCATTAAAGGGCATGAGTCCAAAGTTCAGAATGATAGTGTTTGACTTTCGAAAATGGTGATACTTTTGGAGAATCTGGGTTAACATATCTATATACTCAAGGTTTGTGTTCATATTTGTTCTGCCGTGGATCGATTTCATTTGAATGATCTCATATTCAAATAGCCTTAGATCCTACTGTATCTTTAATTCTTTGTTTATCAGACAGTCACCAACAAGTTGTTTTGGTCTTACCTGTTTCTCAGTCCTCTCTGCTGCAGCTGACACTGTATCGTGGCCTTTATGTTCATCCATTGTACACAGATAACAGATACACTGCTGATCGGTACAACAGTAAACCTCCAGCAGTTTGTCATGATGAGAGCAGATCTTCTCCTGTAGTTGTGAGGTGGCTTTGACCAGCTTGTGCTTCTTCAAAGCAGGAGATTCATAGTGAGGTTGCAGGTGAGTCTCACAGTAAGAGGCCAGACACACCAGACAGGACATGAGGGCTTTCTGCTTTCTGGTCCCAGTGCAGACATCACACGCCACATCTCCAGGTTCATCATAGCACAGAGCAGGAGGGGGAGCAGCCAGGAGTCCTGTCTTCTTCAGTTTCTCCACCACCTCAGCCAGCACAATGTTTCTCTTCAGAACAGGCCTTGGGGTAAAGGTCTGTCTGCACTGTGGACAGCTGTAGACCCCTTTCAGAACATCCTGATCCCAGCTTTCTTTAATACAGCCCATACAGTAACTGTGTCCACAGGCAGTAGTCACCGGATCCTTCAGTAGATCCAGACAGATGGAGCAACAGAACAGTTCCTGATTCTCAGCCATTTTGGTGCTCTCTCCTGTAGGTTAGGCAATGGCAGTGTGAAAGATTACTTTCTGTTTCATGGAACTCTACACCAGAGGACAGGGAGTGTCTTCCTACTGGACTGTGTTCTCTGTATGTCGCGGGGTGTGGTTTCTTTAAAAAATAAGTATAACAGAGTGTTGGGTAGTAGGCAGAGATGGTTAGTATTTATGTTACATGTATTTGAAATACGTATTTTAATTACTGTCACGACTTCCACCGAAGTCGGTTCCTCTCCTTGTTCGGGCGACTTTCGGAGGTCGGCGTCACCGGTCTATTAGCCATCATCGATCCACTTTTCATTTTCCATTTGTTTTCTCTGTAATTAATAATACCTGATTAAGCTAATCATGTAAATGTAATTAACTAGAAAGTCGGGGCACCATGAAAGAATGTTTATAAAGCTGTTATCTTCCGACTAAACTCTTAAAGACCTGGTAATCTTTTACATCAATAGCAGTCAATATTTAATCATCACCTTATTCCGTCTCATCTGAAAGTTGTAAATTCTTGGTTATCTTCACGAACCCTGGCTAACAAGTTGAATCAGCAATACAACATTTGGTTTAATTATTTATTTACTAAATACCTAAATAATCACACAGAATTACATCTTCACAGAATGGATCATACATTAATTACAAATTATGTCATAAAGGAAAACGTCCCTAGCGGACGGAACAGATATGACGGCTGGTTACACAAAGAAAGGGGGTTGGGTTTTGAATGAAAGAGCGGGAAGACTGAGGAACAAAAAGATTTTGTGTCTATCAGGCCATAGGCAGCTCTGCTATCGTAAATACAGTATCTTATGCATTCTAAATAACCGCCCATTTGAAAAGGAAAATGAAATAAATATTTACTCTGAGCTGCACTTCGGTAGATTGGACGTAGATAGAAGGCTGGGTTGTCCAGCATGGACCTCTTGTCCTCTGAAGAATGTCTCTGGTGGTAAACTGAATACGTTGTAGTACCGTTGTGTGTGTTAGACTGGATACGTCGTCCGTCCTTTCCTAGCCCACGTTTACAGCGGTTGCTGCTAACTCAACGGCTAGGAGGTATCACTTCTGGCGTGAATAAGAGTTCAAAGTTCATACAAAGTTGCCATACAATATATAGCTTGTATACAACTATAGCTCGTGTTATATTCTGGCTGGTATAGTCGAAATTCATCCTTTCGGAGTGTCGATCGTCACCTTCACATTGAACACGATGCTAATTTCGTTATTATCTGAGCCCTTTTAAAGTAGGAATGTCATCCTCACGTCCTTGGAACAGAAAGCTGAATTTTTGTCAACGGGTTTATATAGTGGTATAAGAAGAGAGTGTTTCATAGTTTACAGCCAATGTCTGTTCACTTGGGTGGGGCCTCTGAGTGAGCAGAGTTTCTCTATGACAAACCGTACTCTCATTTAAGAAGCTAAAATTACATTTTATCTTTTCATAAATAGTTTCATATTTAAACATTTAAATTGCACAACAATTCCATGTGAATCTGAAAACTAGAATGTGTTGACTTTCCAAGATGCTGTTTATGTCATCCTGTCATAGTAGTAATGTCTCAGACATTAACTGACCTGAGATCATATTCATTAAGTACCAACGCCTATTTTCAACTGGTTGGATTACCGAAATAGGGTTCCGTTTCCCACTTTTTGAAGTTACCAGACTCTCTATGTTACAAAGGCTTTACAAGAGTCAACTCTATAAAGTAGAGAGAGAGAAAAGGGGAAAGGTATTTATGGGGGTCATAAACCTCCCCCAACAGGCCAACGTCATGACACAGGTCAGGGAAGTTCATCTCTGCTCCAAGTAATCCTGGGACAGTGCTGATCAACATAGTTGACCTGATGCAGAGGTGGACCAGTGATGTTTTCCTCTCAGCAGAGTGACTTGACCTTCCATTTGACACACCTTTACCTGATAAGATCATACAAGACGTTACAGGGTAATTGCATGTAGTATTTGAATCCAGGGTTGTATTCGTTAGGGCACAGTGTAGTAAAACATTTAGCAACAGAAAACGAAAAACAGACTTCTATTTTCTTACGTTCAACAACAGAAATTTAAAGTTCAGTTAGTCCCTCCCTGTTTCAGTTCATTTTCTTCAGTTCAGTTAGTCCCTCCCTGTTTCAGTTCATTTTCTTTAGTTCAGTTTGTCCGTCCCTGTTTCAGTTAGCCCCTCTCTGTTTCAGTTAGTCCCTCCCTGTTTCAGTTCATTTTCTTCAGTTCAGTTAGTCCCTCCCTTTTTCAGTTAGTCCCTCCCTGTTTCAGTTTGTCCCTACCTGTTTCAGTTAGTCTCTCCCTGTTTCAGTTCATTTTCTTCAGGTCAGTTAGTCCCTCCCTGTTTCAGTTGGCGCCTCCGTTTCAGTTGGTGCCTCCCTGTTTCAGTTCATTTTCTTCAGTTCAGTTAGTCCCTCCCTGTTTCAGTTCATTTTCTTTAGTTCAGTTTGTCCATCCTTGTTTCAGTTAGTGCCTCCCTGTTCCAGTTTGTCTCTCCCTGTTTCAGTTAGTCCCTCCCTGTTTCAGTTTGTCCCTACCTGTTTCAGTTAGTCTCTCCCTGTTTCAGTTCAGTTAGTCCCTCCCTGTTTCAGTTGGCGCCTCCCTGTTTCAGTTGGCGCCTCCCTGTTTCAGTTCATTTTCTTCAGTTCAGTTAGTCCCTCCCTGTTTCAGTTAGTCCCTCCCTGTTTCAGTAAATTTTCTTCAGTTCAGTTAGTCAATCCCTGTTTCAGTCAGTCCGTCCCTGTTTAAGTTAGTTATTCCCTGTTTCAGTTAATTTTCTTCGGTTCAGTTAGTCCCTCCCTTTTTCAGTTAGACCCTCTCTGTTTCAGTTTGTCCCTCCCTGTTTAACAAGTGTCATAATAAGTTGCATGGATTCACTCTGTGTGCAATAATAGTGTTAAACATGATTTTTGAATGACTACCTCATCTTTGTACCCCACACAATTATCTGTAAGGTCCCTCAGTCAACCAGTGAATTTCAAACACAGATTCAACCACAAGGACCTGGGACGTTTTCCAAGGCCTTGCAAAGAAGGGTACCTATTGGTAGATGGGTAAAAAAAATAAAAAGCAGACATTGAATATCCCTTTGAGAATGGTGAAGTTATTAATGACACTTTTAATGGTGTATCAATACACCCGGTCACTACAAGATACAGGCGTTCTTCCTAATTCAGTTACCGGAAAGGAAGGAAACCGCTCAGGGATTTCACCACGAGGCCAATGATGACTTTAAAACAGTTACAGAGTGATAGGAGACAACTGAGGATGGATCAACAACATTGTAGTTACTCCACAATACTAACCTAATTGACAGAGGGAAAAGAAAGAAGCCTGTACAGAATACAACCCTTCCAAAGCATGCATCCTTTTTGCAACAAGGCACTAAAGATATAATGTAAAGCAATTTACTTTTTGTCCTGAATACAAACTGTTATGTTTGGGTACAATCCAATATTATTATTATTATTATTATTTACCGTTATTTTACCAGGTAAGTTGACTGAGAACACGTTCTCATTTGCAGCAACGACCTGGGGAATAGTTACAGGTGAGCGGAGGGGGATGAATGAGCCAATTGTAAACTGGGGATTATTAGGTGACCATGATGGTTTGAGGGTCAGATTGGGAATTTAGCCAGGACACCGGGGTTAACACCCCTACTCTTACGATAAGTGCCATGGGATCTTTAATGACCTCAGAGAGTCAGGACACCCGTTTAACATCCCATCCGAAAGACGGCACCCTACACAGGGCAGTGTCCCCAATCACTGCCCTGGGTCATTGGGATATTTTTTAGACCAGAGGAAAGAGTGCCTCCTACTGGCCCTCCAACACCACTTCCAGCAGCATCTGGTCTCCCATCCAGGGACTGACCAGGACCAACCCTGCTTAGCTTCAGAAGCAAGCCAGCAGTGGTATGCAGGGTGGTATGCTGCTGGCAATATAATATAATAATAGTAATAACAGTAATATAATACATTACTGAGTTTCAATCTCCATATTTTCAAGCATAGTGGTGGCTGCATCATGTTATGGGTATGCTTGTAATCATTAAGGATTAGTGCGTTTTCAGGATAAAAAATAAACGGAATGGAGCTAAGCACAGGCAAAATCCTAGAGGAAAAATTGGAACAGTCTGCTTTCCACCAGACACTCGGAGATGAATTCACCTTTCAGCAGGACAGTAACCTAAAACACAAGGCCACATCTACACTGGAGTTGCTTACCAAGAAAACAGTGAATGTTCCTTGAGTGGCCGAGTTACAGTTTTGACTAAAATCTACTTCAAAATCTATGACAAGACCTGAATATGGTTGTCTAGCAATGATCAACAACCAATTGACAGAGCTTGAAGAATTTTGAAAAGAATAATGGCCAAATGCTGCACAATCCAGGTGTGGAAAGCTCTTCAAGACTTACCCAGAAAGACTCACGGTTGTAATCGCTGCCAAAGGTGCTTCTACAAAATCATGACTCAGGGGTGTGAATACTTATGCAAATTAGATGTTTATGCATTTCATTTTCAAGAAATGAGCAAAAATGGCTAAAAACATGTTTTCACTTTGTCATTATGTGGTATTATTTTTTGTAGATGGATGAGAAACAAATATATTTCATCGATTTTGAATTCAGGCTGTGACACAAAACTTCGAATGAGTCAAGGGGTATGTGTTCGGAATTTTATGAATAATGACTAAAACAATGTCTACATTTAGATAAAACTATATTGAACTCTTCATGGTATTATTATTATATCTGATTAATAGTGTTAATTCATAAGGAAGGGATTATGTAGTATGAACAAGGAGGAATTAAAACATAATAAACACCATTCCAATTTAGAGAGATTTGTGCTGTGGGTTATAAAGTAAGCAAAAAGGGTCGTTAAACTGACCCAACTTAGCCCTGAGATGTTAAGATAAGGCAGTGAGTAACTTTTTAGGTCTTCCATTATCTTGAGTTGTCTGCTAAAGTGGTAATAAATTATAGTGAGCCTTCAGGAGAATAACTGATATTGTGTGTCATGTGTGTGCGCTGGGGAGTTGGAATGAACTTTTGAACCTGTTTTATCAAGCGTGTGCAGGTTGACTCATTATTATTATTATTTTTAACTAAACCATGACCCCAAGATACAAAGTTCTCAAGATACACAGTACTTTTCGGACAATGCTGGGAAAACTCTGCGTCAGCTACTGCATGTGTATTTCCATAGATGCTATGGTCCTCGGGACTCTAACGCTTCGAACACACCGGCTGCGTCATTGCGTTTCGATACACCAGAAGTACATTCATTTCCAATGGAACGCTGCATTTGCCTTGCAGCATTGCGTTGCAGAGGCAGTTGCAGTGCGTTCTGTGTGGTGCATACGTTCGATAAATCGAACGTATGCATCAAATTGTATGAGTGGACTTGACAGAAAGTAGCAAAATATGAATGTAGATTTTTTTGTTGTTGCACACATTCAGTAAAAAATTGGGATTACATAAAAACAGTTTGATTGCATAATTTCTTTACATTTATTTATTTATTTGCCAAGTATATTATTTATTTGACACACGGTAATTTGACCAAATTATCAGGGGTACAGTAGTATCTACCATTTCCATTACTATTTATCTAGCATTCACACTCTTTCAAACATGAACATTTGGTAAAGTTATTAGGGGTAGTAACTAGCATAATTTATTTGACTATTTCTTTCACATACACCTCATTGGCTAGGTTAGCAAGCTAGGTTAGCTAGCTAGCTAACGCTAACTAGCCACATCTAGCACAAGCTCACTACTAAACTGACCTGGCAATCCTACTATCGTGGACACTTGTCTCCAAGCAGCATTTTTGTGTTTATGTCCCTGTAGCTGTCAGCAGTTGTGTCAAAAAGACACGGTTTTGAGGATACTGCGAAAATGATTCTCTCCTCCATGTGTCCAACCGCATGCGACCATTTGCAAAAGGTACATGCATCAGTATAGTTGCCTAGCTGCGCAAAATGTTATGCAGCAGTGATGCAATGACGCAGTCGGTGTGTTCGAAGCGTAAGGGCTGCACATTTTGGTTTTTGCCCTCACACCACACAGCTGATTCAAATTATCAAAGCTTGATGATTAATTGATTATTTGAATCAGCTGTGTAGTTCTAGGGCAAAAATCTAAATGTGCAGCCCTTAGGGTCCCGCGGACAGAGTTTGGGAAATGGTGGGCTATAGTATAGCGTCTATGGAGATACACATGCAGTACCTGATGCAGCGTTTTCCCTGCTTTAGTCCAATTGTCTTCACCATGGCACCACAGATACTAGAAGGATTGGAGATTAGAGACAGATCTAGAGCCATCACCACAACACCTACCCTGATCCAATCACAGCTGTATAAATCCAATCAAATTATATTAGTCACATACACATGGTTAGCAGATGTTAATGCGAGTGTGGCGAAATGCTTGTGCTTCTAGTTCCGACAATGCAGTAATAACCAACGAGTAATCTAACCTAACAATTTCACAAAAACGACATTATAAACACAAGTGTAAAGGGATGAAGAATATGTACATAAAGATATATGAACAAGTATCAAGTATCAAATACTTGTTCTCCCCACTGTACATATGAGATGCGGAATGTAGGGTATGTAAACATTATATTAAGTGGCATTGTTTAAAGTGGCTAGTGATAAAATTTTTACATGTATGGCAGCAGCCACTCTAAGTTAGTGGTGGCTGTTTAACAGTCTGATGGCCTTGAGATAGAAGCTGTTTTTCAGTCTCTCGGTCCCTGCTTTGATGCACCTGTACTGACCTCGCCTTCTGGATGATAGCGGGGTGAACAGGCAGTGGCTCGGTGGTTGTTGTCCTTGATGATCTTTATGGCCTTCCTGTGACATTGGGTGTTGTAGGTGTCCTGGAGGGCAGGTAGTTTGCCCCCGGTGATGTGTTGTGCAGACCTCACTACCCTCTGGAGAGCCTTACGGTTGTGGGCGGAGCAGTTGCCGTACCAGGCGGTGATACAGCCCGACAGGATGCTCTCGATTGTGCATCTGTAAAAGTTTGTGAGTGCTTTTGGTGACAAGCCGAATTTCTTCAGTCTCCTGAGGTTGAAGAGGCGCTGCTGCGCCTTCTTCACCACGCTGTCTGTGTGGGTGGACCAATTCAGTTTGTCCGTGATGTGTACGCCGAGGAACTTAAAACTTACTACCCTCTCCACTACAGTCCCGTCGATGTGGATAGGGTGGTGCTCCCTCTGCTGTTTCCTGAAGTCCACGATCATCTCCTTTGTTTTGTTGACGTTGAGTGTGAGGTTATTTTCCTGACACCACACTCCGAGGGCCCTCACCTCCTCCCTGTAGGCCGTCTCGTCGTTGTTGGTAATCAAGCCTACCACTGTAGTGTCGTCTGCAAACTTGATGATTGAGTTGGAGGCGTGCATGGCCACGCAGTCGTGGGTGAACAGGGAGTACAGGAGAGGGCTTAGAACGCACCCTTGTGGGGACCCAATGTTGAGGATCAGCGTGGTGTAGATGTTGTTACCTACCCTCACCACCTGGGGGCGGCCCGTCAGGAAGTCCAGTACCCTGATGCATAGGGCGGGGTCGAGACCCAGGGTCTCAAGCTTGATGACGAGTTTGGAGTGTACTATGGTGGTAAATGCTGAGCTGTAGTCGATGAACAGCATTCTCACATAGGTATTCCTCTTGTCCAGATGGGATAGGGCAGTGTGCAGTGTGATGGCGATTGCGTCATTTGTGGACCTGTGGGGGCATATGCAAACTGAAGTGGGTCTAGGATGGGTGGTAAGGTGGAGGTGATATGATCCTTGACTAGTCTCTCAAACCATTTCATGATGACAGAAGTGAGTGCTACGGGGCGGTAGTCATTTAGTGCAGTTATCTTTGCCTTGGGTACAGAAGCAATGGTGGGGATGCATGTGCAAACAACAGACTGGGATAGGGAGCGATTGAATATATCCGTAAACACACCAGCCAGCTGGTCTGCGCATGCTCTGAGTAATTAACTCTGTCAGCCAGCAGACAGGGGTGAGGCTAATCAACTACTGTATTGAACTGTTTTTTTCTTCCTGTTTCAAGGTTGTTGTTATTTTCTAGTTATTTGGGTTCTTTGCTGATTGAGTGTAAGGATCAATACAAGAGTTTTTATTTTCCTTTCTTTTGAGCACAAACTATAGAACAGATAGAGGAGAGTAAAGGTACAGTGAATAGTTGTATAATTTATGTTTTTGCCAGGCACAACAGCATATCCTTTACTCTATCAGTAAATTATTCTCTTGTCTCTTGTGGAAATTCCCTCTCGTGCCCAAGAGAGGTAAGTTTTGAAGTGTTGAGAAATCCTCCACTACCAGCCTACAGTAAATACGTTTATTAGTCAATTATGAGAGTAAAGTCTTCCTAATATTAAGTCAAGTGAACAGGCAAAGCTGTCAAATGGCTATTGGGTAGAAAGCCAAATATGCATGCATTTACTAGACTAACTCCCACCCTACCTCCACCTCTTTCCCCAGGAAGGAGAGGTGATATTTAACCATAGATGTGCTAGAGACAAAATGTCACGTGATCAGCAGGAAGCCATGGAAGAAATGTGAAGTGAAGGATGTAGCTGACATACCAGTAAGAAGTATACCATGTAGGGGTCTCAAAGACTAGACGTAATATAGTAAACGAAAATCGAGGACACTCAAATTAGAATCACAAATGTTATGTCACATGCACCAAATACAACAGGTGTAGACCATAACAAGGCTTTATACAGGGGGTACCGTTACCGAGTCAATGTGTGGGGTTACAGGTTAGTCAAGGTAATTGAGGTAATATGTACAGGACCAGTCAAAAGTTTGGACACATCTACTCATTTACGGGTTTTTCTTTATCTTTACTATTTTTTACATTGTAGAATAATAGTGAAGACATCAAAACTATGAAATAACACATATGGCATCATGTAGTAGCCAAAAAAGTGTTAAACAAATCAACATTTATTTTATATTTTAGATCCTTCAAAGTAGCCACTTTTTGCCTTGATGACAGCTTTGCACACTCTTGGCATTCTCTCAATCAGCTTCCCCTGGGATCCTTTTCCAACAGTCTTGAAGGTTTAAAGGCCTATAGAGAGCGTGATCACACAGTCGTCGGGAACAGCTGGTGCTCTCATGCATGTTTCAGTGCTTGCCTCGAAGCGAGCATAGAAGTAATTTAGCTCATCTGGTATGCTCATGTAACTGGGCAGCTCACGGCTGGGCTTCCCTTTGTAGTCCGTAATAATTTGCAAGCCCTGCCACATCCGACGAGCGTTGGAGCCAGTGTAAAGGATTCAATCTTAGCCCTGTATTGAGGCTTTGCCTGTTTGATGGTTTGTCTGAGGGCATATCGGGATATCTTATAAGCATCTGGGTTAGAGGCTCTACCCTTTAGCTCAGTGCTGATGTTGCCTGTAATGCATGACTTCTGGTTGGGGTATGTACGTACGGTCACTGTGGGGACGACGTCATCGATGCACTTATTGATGAAGCCGGTGACTGATGTGGGTATACTCCTCAATGCCATCGAATGAATCCCGGAACATATTCCAGTCTGTGCTAGCAAAACAGTCCTGTAGCTTAGCATCTGATCACTTCCGTATTGAGCGAGTCACTGGTACTTCCTGCTTTAGTTTTTGCATGTAAACAGGAATCAGGAGGATAGAATTACGGTCTCTGTGTGTGGAGTAAAGGTCATCTAGAGTTTTTTTTCTTCTGGTTGCACATAGATAGAAATGAGGTGAAACAGATTTAAGTTTACCTGCATTAAAGTCCCTGACCACTAGGAGCGCCGCCTCTGGATGAGCACATCTGTCACATCTGCTCCTGCAACGCCCTCTACTGCTCATCCTGTGTCTCCTTGACCTGCCGCCACTCCCCCGGTACTCTCTCCCTCTCTGTGAGTCAGTCAGTCTACGTTTCTAGCCGTTTGTTACTATTCAGATCCAGTTATCCTGTTGTCCCTGTTTTCCTCTCCGCTACAGTTCTGCCCTCTCTGACTCTGGTCCCTGTCTCCAGTCCCACGTCTCGTCATCCTGCACTCTGTCCTGGATTCCCCACTCTACTACTCCCTTGGATTCCCCTCTGGACCTGCTTACCCTGTCTCAACCCCTCTTGCTCCAGCCTCAGCCTCCGCACCTGGTTTCCAGCAACCCCCCCCCGAGCTTCCTCTAACCTGCACTCCATATCCCCCATGTTTCAATAAATACCGTGGTTACTTCAACCCAGTCTCCTCGTCTGAGTCAGCCGTTGGGTTCCCCAGTTCCACTCCGCATAACAACTTCCTTGTTTGCTTATGGCCTTAAACAACTCGTTGAGTGCCGTCTTAGTGCCAGCATCGGGTTGTGGTGGTAAATAGTCCGCTACGAAAAATATAGATGAAAACTCTTGGTAAATAGTGTGGCCTACAGCTTATCATGAGATTTTCTACCTCAGGCAAGCCAAACCTCGAGACATCCTTAATATTAGATTTTGCACACCAGCTCATATTGACAAATAGACACAGAGCACCAGCCTTTTTCTTACCGGAGGCAGCTGTTCTGTGTTGCCAATGCACGTAAAGCCCAGCCAACTGTATATTATCCATGTCGTATATTATATTATCCAAGATATTATAGTTTTTAATGTCCCCTGGTAGGATAGACTCGAATGGAGCTCATACAGTTTATTCTCCAAAGATTGCACATTGGCCAATAGGACAGATGTTAGAGGCGGGTTACCCACTCGCCGACGACTTTTCACAAAGCACCCGGACCTGTGTCCCCTATATCGGCATCTCTTCTTCATGTGAATGACAGGGATTTGGGCCTGGTCCGATATCAGCAGTTTATCCTTTGCGTCTGACTCATTAAAGAAAAAACTTTGTCCAGTTCGAGGTGAGTAATGGCTGTTCTGATATGCAGAAGTTATTTTCGGTCATAAGAGACGGTAGCAGAAACATTATGTACAACATAAGTTACAAACAACGCGAAAAAAAACACACAAAATAGCACAATTGGTTAGGAGAGTGTAAAACGGCAGCCATCTCCTCCGGCCCATATGTTATGTTTGGTATGGTTGGATAAGAGAGGTTACTTAAGGCAAAAACAAAAGGAGGGTGGTTGGTCGGGCAAACATCTAGAAACCCAAAGGTTGAGTGTTGGAATCTCATCACGGACAACTTTCGCATTTTAGCAACTACTTACTACTTTTTAGCTACTTAGCATGTTAGCTAACCCTTCCTTTAACCTAACCTTGACCGTAACCTTAAGCCAAACCCTTAGCCTAGCTAACTTTAGCCACCTAGCTAACGTTATGCACCTATCTAACGTTAGCCACAGCAAATGTAATTCGTAACATATCATACAAATTGTAATTCCTAACATCATACGAATTGCAATCAATAACCTATCATACAAATGGATGATGGTCATCCACAAATTAAGAAATACCAAATGTAACATATTTGAGCGTCCCAGATTTTTCGTTTACTATGTTACATCTACCCCTGAGTCCAGGTTGGCTTACAGGGTGTGGGGGAATATGATTTTTGAATGAAACTCTCTTACCACTAAACAGTTGTATGGGCAGTGTATGGCATCTATCTACTGTACGTTGGGAAAAGTGTGGAACTCCGCAGCAATAAAATGTCCCATCCAACAAGGTAGAGTCTGACTAGTAGGGTTTTGTTTTTCCTGGTCAGGTCAATAGGTCAGGAAAAATATACAGTATGCACTGTAACCAAAAAAAAACCTTCAGGTCAATGACCTACTGGTGTATTGTTGCTTTAGTTTGACTAACCTGTAGTAATGACCTATAGTAGTGAGCCCTTACCTCATCGTTGACACGTGTCCAGACTGTCCAACAGTAGAGCGCCTGGATGACCCCATCATAGTGGAGACGGCCAATCTGTCCCTCCAGACATACAACAGAAAGAGTCGCCTCACCAACTACTACACCCTCCTCAACCTAACAGGAGCTAGCATGCAGGTCGGTGAGTTCGTTCATTCTATGTTGTATGGCAAATATGACAATTTTGCTAGTAAAATAAAATGTTACTTTGCTATTGTCTTGGAGAGGAGTAGGAGGCACTTAACCAACATGATATGAGGTGCAACCAAAAATCATAAAAGCATTTTAAGGGAATAGATGTGACTCTCTCTCACAAAACTCGATGTTGTAACAACTATTTCAAGTTAAAATCACTTTGCTGTCATCCTCACAGTGGGTTGAGTGTCCGTCCTACTTTGTTGGAGTTCACCACTCAAGAGACGGTCTCTGCTAAGGACAATCCTGACGTTGATCTGACCCAATGTAAAATGATGGACTGTGAATTTTCAATGGAGTACTACACTACAGCTACACAATGTCTATCACATTCTGAAATAGGTAAAAAGGGAAAAACCAACTGGTCAAAATTATGATTTGTATGTGACAAGCTGGCAACTATTCAATGGAGGAAGGTAGTCTACTGTAGACCCACATCAGCATCACACCATTCTCAGTGATTTCACTATGTCATCAAAATGCAGGCGTTTGTTCCAGTCCAGATCTGACTAAATTCAAGACCAAGACTAGGGGTAGGGGAAAGGAAGGGGTTGATCTCGGGGGGGGGGGGGGGGGGGGGGCATAATGTATATTAACAATTTTATGAGATACAAAGCTATTTGGTAACGAGGGCACTATGACTCCAATACTTCCCCTCTTTCGCCCTGGCTGGATGTTTCTTTTGCTATTTTGGATCACAGATGTAAAGAATTCCACAACATTGTACTGTATGATAATATGAACTATGACGTGTGTGTATCAGAGCAATAAATTAATAGTTTACAATTCATATATTTTCAATGGTCATAATTTATTGTGCAATTGTAGCCAATTCATATGGAGCTCTGGAGGTGACATTGACAGATGGTTTTATACAATTAAACATGTTCTCATCTGACGTGAAGGGCAAAAGTGTGTGTTTCAAAATCATGATTGATGTCAAACAAATGACTCACAAATATTTCGCAATCTGGCACTGTAGTTTTACAGTAGATGGAGTTGTGGCGCACAATAGCAAATGAAAGCGACAGCGCCTTAATGACAGGGAAATCAACCAATCATCGCTGGAGAAGGAGTTGTTTCTAGTTTTAACTTTCACCATTAGCACCGCATGAATTCTTCAAACTGTGTCCCCTTATAGATATAATTAGCGTATACTTAGGATTTCTGTGTAGAAAAGAGCAAGTGGAGTAAACTTACCAGGGACTGGGTAAAAAAAAACTCATTTTCAAGTTTAACGAATTCTGCCTGCTCATCACAAGACGGTGGGGGCATGTGATATGATCAAGTTATCTAGCTAGCTGGCTAGCCTCTGGGTGTAGCTGGCTAACCTCGACATAGACAGTGAAAACAAAGCCCTGTATTATCCGGACAGAAACGATGTATCTACCTTGATGTACACATCGTGTTTCTCGACGTAAATTACGGGAAAAAAGTGAAGATGGTTCACGTATACAACTGCCATCCCTTCGCTTCCCAGCAAATCGTGCAAACCGAACAGGAGCCTGGGTTAGTGTGTTGTGGCGGGGGTGTCTTGTTTGTGGAGTCCGCGGGAGGATGCAAGATCGAGGCATTTCAACTGGAAGCGGAGGGGTGTCCTCTTATCTGCCGCTTCGCCACCATGGGGACTGTGCAGAGCATCTTGCACAGCGAGATAGGTGTGTCACTTTCTTAATCAAACTTCTACATTCTGTCTTTGCGCTGTTGTTTACTCACATTGTTTATTAACCCAGAGGCGCGGCAAACAGACCAGGCCGGGGTTAGGGGTTTGAGAAGTCAATGAGTGAAACATTCTTCCTTAGTTGTTAGTTTTCTCGGAATCTAAAGGCACGACCTCGATTCGAGCCAATGTCTTTAAGTAGTTGAACATGTTATTACGCCCACCCCCTCATTTTCGTCAAAAACAACTTTTATATCGAAGGAGTACCTTTGATTTGATGGCCTGCCCATGCGAAAAAAGATTGCAGCAGGGGCACAACTTTGGTTTTCGAAGTGGGGGGGGGACATTATTCATATGTTTTGTTTTTATCCAGTTGGATAAATACTCAAAACAACCTATCCGGCTGCTTGGAAGTGTCCGCATGGTCCTAAAGCACGTCGTATCATTTATTATAAAACAGGTGGGGACAAAAATGCAATTTCAGAATGTGTGTGGGGGGGGGGGGGGGGGGGGGGGGGGGGGGGGGGGGGCATAGCCTCCCTGTCCCCAGTGAAAGTTGCACCCCTCGAATGCAGTATAAATGCAGTACACTGTAATATAACTTTAGTTAGAGTGCAGTATAACTGCAGTGTGCTGCAATTACTGCGTCCAAAATACCACAGTCTGATGCAGTTACTGCACTTTTACTGCAGTTTCAAAACTGCAAAAAAAATGTGATGGGTGCAAATGCGACGTTCGGATCGAGACGACCGTTAGAACCGATGACGTGTTTCTACGCATGAGCTTTGCTAGCCAACGTCGCCATGACATCACCTGAAAGTTTGAGCCGGGATTTCTATTGGAGAAGCAGTTTAAGCCTATTTTCATACTGTACTGTCTTTGGTAAACTGCTGAGGGAGTGAGGTGCACCAGCATGTGTGTATAGCTAGATTTTGTTAATGCAGTCAAAGGGGAAAAAACAGTCTAATTTGGATCCCTTGTAAAAAGTGTTTTACATTGAAAAGTCATCCAGGCTAATTTCCCACAGAATATACACAGAATAAAAATGAATGAATTTGGAATATAATTATTAAATAACTCTCCACTCATGACAATCTCCTCATCCTTGTTCTCAAGCCTCTCTCCTCTGTCCTCCCTTGTCTTGCCCTCCCCACCCCAGGGGACTACCTGGTGACCATCGAGGAGAAGAACAATGTCACCTACCTCCGCACCTACACCAACTGGCGCTACCAGGTGGCCGAGAAGACCCGTGTGGGTGTGCGTCTGCTGGGCCACTTCCTGCGTGGCTCATCCATGCGTGGAGCTCCCAAGGAGCAGATGGAGATCATTGAGATTCCGCTGTTTGAGCGCCCACTGTGTGTAGCGTGCTGTGGGGTGACAGGGGACCTGCTGGTGGGGTGTCCTAAGAGCCTGGTGCTGTTCAGTCTCAAGAGACAGGCCCTCAACGATAAGCTCTCCATCCTGGACTTTGAGCGTTGTCTGATCCTCCACCTCCCAGGACTGTCGCCCCAACAGGTAGGGGTTGGGATTTCGGTAATCTCATCTACCAGCCAGTTCTTTCTGTGGAGCATGTTATATTTGGTAGCATTTAGCCTGGGGAGGACAAGGTTCGGGTTTGGGAAGTTAATTCTGTAATGCAAACTTTGCATACAAAATATTATTTAATAGAGTATTTATTAACGTTGCCATCCCTGCCTGCAGGTGGCGATCTGTGCGGGGTACATTGCCCTGCAGGCAGAACTCGAAGTGCTGGTGGTCAAGCTGGAGAGACTTCCTGGCTCCGCCCCTACCCAGAAGTCAGCTGACAAGAAGTCCCAGGACCACTGTCTAGTCCCCAAGGATATGATCACTGGAGCAGAACACAACAATGAGATAGGTAACACGACTAGCTCTACACAGTATGTTTCATGATTAACTACTTATGGTGTGATGTGGTAATGTACAGGAACTCAAGTCCTTTTGTTCACCCGACCTAGAATACCTCATAATCAAATGCCGACGGCATTACCTCCTGAGAGAATTATCTTCGGTTATCGTCACAGCCGTGTATATTCCCCATCAAGTCGATACCACGGCGGCTTTCAAGGAACTACACTGGACTTTGTGTAAATTGGAAAGCGCATATCCTGAGGCTGTATTTATTGTAGCTGGGGACTTTAATAAAGCAAATCTAAAGAAAACATGACCAATGTTTTATCGACACATTTCCTGCTCCACTTGTGCTTAAAAAACTCGCAACCATTACTACTCTCCCTTCCGGGATGGCTACAAGGCCCTCCCCCGCCCTCTTTTCAGCAAATCAGATCATGCCTCCATCCTGTCCTCGCTTCCTATAGGCAGAAACTCAAACAGGAAGTACACGTGGTAAGGGCCGTTCAACACTGGTCTGACCAATCGGAATCCATGCTTCAAGATTGTTTTGATCACGCGGACTGGGATATGATGGGTTGCCTCTGAGAATAATTGGAGGACTAAAAAAGCCGATACCGATTAATCGTCCTATTTATTTATATACACTGCTCAAAAAAATAAAGGGAACACTTAAACAACACAATGTAACTCCAAGTCAATCACACTTCTGTGAAATCAAACTGTCCACTTAGGAAGCAACACTGATTGACAATAAATTTCACATGCTGTTTTGCAAATGGATTAGACAACAGCTGGAAATTATAGGCAATTAGCAAGACACCCCCAATAAAGGAGTGATTCTGCAGGTGGTGACCACAGACCACTTCTCAGTTCCTATGCTTCCTGGCTGATGTTTTGGTCACTTTTGAATGCTGGCGGTGCTTTCACTCTAGTGTAGCATGAGACGGAGTCTACAACCCACACAAGTGGCTCAGGTAGTGCAGCTCATCCAGGATGGCACATCAATGCGAGCTGTGGCAAGAAGGTTTGCTGTGTCTGTCAGCGTAGTGTCCAGAGCATGGAGGCGCTACCAGGAGACAGGCCAGTACATCAGGAGATGTGGAGGAGGGCAACAACCCAGCAGCAGGACCGCTACCTCCGCCTTTGTGCAAGGAGGAGCAGGAGGAGCACTGCCAGAGCCCTGCAAAATGACCTCCAGCAGGCTACAAATGTGCATGTGTCTGCTCAAACGGTCAGAAACAGACTCCATGAGGGTGGTATGAGGGCCCGACATCCACAGGTGGGGGTTGTGCTTACAGCCCAACACCATGCAGAACGTTTGGCATTTGCCAGAGAACATCAAGATTGGAAAATTCGCCAGTGGCGCCCTGTGCTCTTCACAGATGAAAGCAGGTTCACACTGAGCACATGTGACAGACGTGACAGAGTCTGGAGACGCCGTGGAGAACGTTCTGCTGCCTGCAACATCCTCCAGCATGACCGGTTTGGCGGTGGGTCAGTCATGGTGTGGGGTGGCATTTCTTTGGGGGGCCATGTGCTCCTCCATGTGCTCGCCAGAGGTAGCCTGACTGCCATTAGGTACCGAGATGAGATCCTCAGACCCCTTGTGAGACCATATGCTGGTGCGGTTGGCCCTGGGTTCCTCCTAAAGCAAGACAATGCTAGACCTCATGTGGCTGGAGTGTGTCAGCAGTTCCTGCAAGAGGAAGGCATTGATGCTATGGACTGGCCCGCCCGTTCCTCAGACCTGAATCCAATTGAGCACATCTGGGACATCATGTCTCGCTCCATCCACCAACGCCACGTTGCACCACAGACTGTCCAGGAGTTGGCGGAGAACCCTCAGGAGACCATCCGCCACCTCATCAGGAGCATGCCCAGGCGTTGTAGGGAGGTCATACAGGCATGTGGAGGCCACACACACTACTGAGCCTCATTTTGCTTTGTTTTAAGGACATTACATCAAAGTTGGATCAGCCTGTAGTGTGGTTTTCCACTTTAATTTTGAGTGTGACTCCAAATCCAGATAAATTTGATTTCCATTGATAATTTTTGTGTGATTTTGTTGTCAGCACATTCAACTATGTAAAGAAAAAATTATTTAATAAGAATATTTCATTCATTCAGATCTAGGATGTGTTATTTTAGTGTTCCCTTTATTTTTTTGAGCAGTGTATATATATATATATACATATATATATTTGTAATAATGACAATTACAACAATACGGAATGAACAATGAACAGTTATTTTAACTTAATATAATACATAAATAAAATCTATTTAGTCTCAAATAAGTAATGAAACATGCTCAATTTGGTTAAAATGCAAAAACACAGTGTTGGAGAAGAAAGTAAAAGTGCAATATGTGCCATCGAAAAAAGCTAAAGTTTAAATTCCTTGCTCAGAACATATGAAAGCTTGTGGTTCAATATTCCAAGTTCTTCAATATTCACAGTTAAGAAGTTTTAGGTTGTAGTTATAATAGGAATTATGACGCGTCAACTATTTCTCTACACCATTTGTATTTCATATACCTTTGACTATTGGATGTTCTAATAGGCACTTTAGTATTGCCAGCCTAATCTCAGGAGTTGATAGGCTTCAAGTCATAAACAGCGCTGTGGTTCAAGCATTGCTAAGAGCTGCTGGCAAACGCAGTAAAGTTTGAATGAATGCTTACGAGCCTGCTGCTGCCTACCATCGCTCAGTCAGACTGCTCTATCAAATCATAGACTTAATTATAATATAATAAACACAGAAATACGAGCCTTTGGTCATTAAAATGGTCAAATCCGGAAACTATCATTTCGAAAACAAACGTTTATTCTTTCAGTGAAATACGGAACCGTTCCGGGTGGCAACCCGTAGTCTAAATATTGCTGTTACTTTGCACAACCTTCAATGTTATGTCATAATTATGTAAAATTCTGTCAAATTAGTTCGCAACGAGCCAGGCGGCCCAAACTGTTGCATGACTCTGCGTGCAATGAACGCAAGAGAAGTGACACAATTTCCCGAGTTAATGTTGCCTGCAAACATAAATTTCTTTTAACTAAATATGCAGTTTAAAAAATATATGCTTCTGTGTATTGATTTTAAGAAAGGCATTGACGTTTATGGTTAGGTACATTCGTGCAACGATTGTGCTTTTTTCACAAATACCTTATTTACATAAGTATTCAGACCCTTTGCTATGAGATTCAAAATTGAGTTCAGGTGCATCCTGTTTCCATTGATCATCCTTGAAATGTTTCTACAACTTGAATGGAGTCGACTTGTGGTAAATTCTAGTGATTGGACATGATTTGGAAAGGCACACACCTGTCTATATAAGGTCCCTCAGTTGACAGTGCATGTCAGAGCAAAAACCAAGCCATGAAGTCGAAGGAATTGTACATAGAGCTCCGAGACAGGATTGTGTCGAGGTGTGCCTCGACACAATCCTGTCTCGGAGCTCTATGTACAATTCCTTCGACTTCATGGCTTGGTTTTTGCCATTTAAGAATAATGGAGGCCAATGTGTTCTTGTGGACCTTCAATGCTGCAGAATTTTTTTGGTACCCTTCCCCAGATCTGTGGATCTGGGGAAGGGTACCAAAACATTTCTGCAGCATTAAAGGTCCACAAGAACACATTGGCCTCCATTATTCTTAAATGGAAGATGTTTGGAACCACCAAGACTCTTCCTAGAGCTGACCGCTCTGCCAAACTATGCAATCGGGGGAGAAGGGCCTTCAATGCTGGCCTTTATGGTACAGTGGCCAGACGGAAGCCACTCCTCAGTAAAAGGCACATGCTAGACTGCTTGGAGGCACCTGAAGACTCTCAGACCATGAGAAACAACATTTGCTGGTCTAATGAAACCAAGATTGAACTCTTTGGCCTGAATGCCAAGCATCACGTCTGAAGGAAACCTGGCACCATCCCTACGGTGGTAGAATAAGGCACGTAACAAAATGTGGGAAAAGTAAAGGGGTCTGAATACACTACTACAAACTGCACCGAAAATGGTATGGTTGTATATTCTGTCTGATTGGGTTGTGGTTGTGTTTATCTTGTCTTTGTATTCACCAGAGGTGAGGAAAGAGGGTCTTGCTGGTCACCTTGATCAGGATGACTTCTTCATCTTCCCTAAGCACCAGGAGCTGCTGGGAGACAATGCCAAGGACTGTGGGGTCAAGGTCTCTCTGGAGTGGACAGGCATGGAGAGTGAAGCCAGGGGTATCCTCGCTGTCAACTATATCTTATACAGGTGTGTACGTGTGGGAGCTGTTGTCGTTATTGTTATTTTTATTTAACTAGGCAAGTCCGTTAAGAACAAATTGTTATTTACAATGACGGCCTACCCCGACCAAACCCTGACGATGCTGGACCAATTGAGCTCCGCCCTATGGGACTCCCAATCACAGCCGGATGTGATTCAGCCTGGATTCGAACCACTGTATTGATGCCTCTTGCACTGAGATGCAGTGCCTTAGACCGCTGTGCCACTCGGGAGCCCTACTCTGTCTGTGTCTGTGTGTGTTTGCGTGCGTGTGTGTGAACTAGGGGTTGGTCTCATCCTATTGGGTCTCCCCTCCAGACGTTTTGCTCCAGACTTCTTCCAAGGCTGCAGTGTGGAGGATACCCGCCTGCACTCCCTGCAGTTCCACCCTGTATTCACCAGTGAGTCATAACTTCCTTACGCTGTCCCTGCCTATGGAACTAACATGTACTGTAAATACATAGGTAGGTAGGAGGCACACATATTGTAAAGTAGGACCTATTTCTACATTCTCTCCTTCACTCCTCATCCCTTTCTATTGGTCTTCTCTCCCTGACAACCAGGTAACCAGGAAGTGTGTGCTGGGGGGGGGGGGGGGTGTGGAGCCGACGTGTGTGTTCTGTTTCTTCTCGCTGCCCAACACGGGCTACGTGTACAGCGTGAGGGGCGGAGTGGAGATGGTCTCAGTCTATCAGTATCCAGAGAAAGCCCAGCAGGCCGTCCTCACTGACCTCTTCCTCCACATCATCACCAAGTAAGGACAGGAGAAAGAATATGAAGTTCATGAGACTGATATTACTGATTGAATGATTATTTGAGACTGGTCTCATCTACCTTTTCTAAACGTAATAGTACCTCTGTGTTTGTCAGGAATGCTCTCCAGTGTTTCTCAGTGAGGTGTTCTGCAGTGGCAGCCAGAGCTGAGGACCCTTACATCGATACCACCATGAAGGTGAGGATCACTCCACTGCCCTTAGCTAATGGAAGACAGATCAATCCCACTTACGCCTACTGCTTACACCTACCTCTATGCCTTAGACCTCCTCATTATTGATCTGAAGGATACTTTGACTGTGTCTTCCCTTCTTGTGTGTGATTGGCTGTGCCTCGGTTGGCTGTGCTCTGATTGGCCCTGCTACACAATGAGATAGGAAGCCATTAAAGTGGATAAGAGCTTCTGCAGAACTACAGATGGATGGCTGCTTGGCTCAAGACCAGTGTGTTACATTCACAAAGATGGAAGAGCTGGAAAGGGATCAAAATGACAACCACTTACACAGTTGCAGTTTGTGTCTATACACGTGTGCGTGCCAAACAGTTATACAGTGGAATCAGAGCAGCACACTCGCATATGCGCCTAAAAAAATAGATGTGTGCGAACTGAAAAAGTAAAGTATGAGTGCATGTGCAAAGAATTGCTGCTGTAGCTATTTTCAAAGTATTTCTGACATTTTGTTTCATAGCTGGTAGCTAATCACACAAGGAACTACGAAGAGTCCCATATATCCCAGAGTCTCACGCAGCAACTGTGCCTGGGGTGCTGTGCCCACCGTGAGTGAAGTGCTGAAAGATTCATTTTTAGAAGCGCACAGGCATAGATGTTGATCGAATTTACCCGAAAGGCTACTAAAGTGTGACTTTGTCTTTGTGTTTCTTGACTATTTACACTGCCCTGTGACCCATATTCAAACAAAACCATTTAGGCCTACCTTCAGTTTCAGTGTAAGACCATAACATCTGCAAGAAACGGTTGACATGTAGCAGCATTAATGTGATTATTTGAATGAATCCCAAAGATACAAAAGTGGTTATTACAATTTCACCAACTTAACATAAACAACCACCAAGTAATAAAAGTCGCTGAAGTGTAATTGGCTGTTGTGTTGTGTGCAGGCCTGTCCTCCCATCACCATGGAGGTGTGTGCTTTGCGGATCCAGCTGTTCATTGGTCTAAAGGCTCTGTGTCATGATCGCCACCACATCGTCCTGCTAACCGCTGCAGACGTGGAGACCAGGGAGGACACAGAGAGGGCTGCTCGCAGGAACCTGTAGGTCACACATCATTCAGTCAGTCAGAGACTGTAGTCATAGCTAGAGCTGCGCTTGATTAGAAAGGAAATATACCTGTGCAATTGACTCAAACCAAACTAAATACTGCTTCAAAATCTGACCAATTCAAATTATGAGAATGTTATAGATCTATGGTAAGACACTGATCTAGGGCTGGCCGATATCATATTTTAAGGTACACCGGTATGATTTTTTTCAATACCATTTAAACTCAGCAAAAAAAGAAACATCCTCTAACTGTCAACTGCGTTTATTTTCAGCAAGCTTAATATGTGTAAATATTTGTATGAACATAACAAGATTCAACAACTGAGACATAAACTGAACAAGTTCCACAGACGGGTGACTAACAGAAATTGAATAATGTGTACCTGAACAAAGGGGGGGTCAAAATCAAAGGTAACAGTCAGTATCTGTTGTGGCCACCAGCTGCTTTAAGTACTGCAGTGCATCTCCTCCTCATGGACTGCACCAGATTTGGCAGTTCTTGCTGTGAGATGTTACCCCATTCTTCCACCAAGGCACCTGCAAGTTCCCGGACATTTCTAGGGGAATGGCCCTAGCCCTCACCCTCCGATCCAACAGGTCCCCGACGTGCTCAATGGGATTGAGATCCGGGCTCTTCGCTGACCATGGCAGAACACTGACATTCCTGTCTTGCAGGAAATCATGCACAGAACGAGCAGTATGGCTGGTGGCATTGTCATGCTGGAGGGTCATGTCAGGATGAGCCTGCAGGAAGGCTACCACATGAGAGAGGAGGATGTCTTCCCTGTAACGCACAGCGTTGAAATTGCCTTTCAATGACAAAAAGCTCAGTCCGATGATGCTGTGACACACCGCCCCAGACCATGACGATCGATCCCGCTCCAGAGTACAGGCCTCGGGGTAACGCTCATTCCCTCGACGATAAACGTGAATCCGACCATCACCACTGGTGAGAAAAAAACGCGACTCGTCAGTGAAGAGCACTTTTTGCCAGTCCTGTCTGGTCCAGCAACGGTGGGTTTGTGCCCATAGGCGACGTTGTTGCCAGTGATGTCTGGTGAGGACCTGCCTTACAACAGGCCTACAAGCCCTCAGTCCAGCCTCTCTCAGCCTATTGCGGTCAGTCTGAGCACTGATGGAGGGATTGTGCGTTCCTGGTGTAACTCGGGCAGTTGTTGTTGCCATCCTGTACCTGTCCCGCAGGTGTGATGTTCGGATGTACCGATCCTGTGCAGGTTTTGTTACACGTGGTCTGCCACTGCGAGGTCGATCAGCTGTCCATCCTGTCTCCCTGTAGCGCTGTCTTCGGCGTCTCACAGTACTGACATTGCAATTTATTGCCCTGGCCACATCTGCAGTCCTCATGCCTTGCAGCATGCCAAAGGCATGTTCACGCAGATGAGCAGGGACCCTGGGCATCTTTCTTTTGGTGTTTTTCAGATTCAGTAGAAAGGCCTCTAGTGTCCTAAGTTTTCATAACGGTGACCTTAATTGCCTACCGTCTGTTAGCTGTTCGTGTCTTACCGACCGTTCCACGGGTGGATGTTCATTAATTGTTTATGGTTCATTGAACAAGCATGGGAAACAGTGTTTAAACCCTTTACAATGAAGATCTGTGAAATTATTTGGATTTTTACGAATTACCTTTGAAAGACAGGGTCCTGAAAAGGGGACATTTTCTTTTTTGCTGAGTTTATAATGGTATTTTGATACAGATAAATGAAAAGTTACTTCACTGTCAGTTTTGACCTAGTTTGGTTGAGTATAAAACAATCAGTATGGAGAAAGCCTGTTAAAACCACTTAGAATTCATTTGTTGCCTTATATTATTCAGAAACATAAAATACTGTCAAAAATGTAAAAATATTGTGATAGGATATTTTGGCCAAATCACCCAGACAAAATCTGATCCTACCCATAGAACAACTTGGTGTGTAGCACAATTACGGAAACATTGTCACTACACACGTCCATCATTTATGAAGCACTGAAACTACGCTCTATTTCCTCACATTGGTATTCAAAAGATTGCATTGTAAGTATATACAGAACCAGTCAAAAGTTTGGACACCTACTCATTCCAGGGTTTTTCTTTATTTTTACTATTTTCTACATTGTAGAATAATAGTGAAGACATCAAAATGATGAAATAACACATATGGGATCATGTAGTAACCAAAAAAGTGTTAAACAAATCAAAATATATTTGAGATTTGAGATTCTTTAAAGTAGCCACCCTTTGCCTTGATGACAGCTTTGCACACTCTTGGCATTCTCTCAACCAGCTTCATTAGGTAGTCACCTGGAATGCATTTCAGTTAACAGGTGTGCCTTGTTAATTTGTGGAATTTCTTTCCTTAATGCATTTAAGCCAATCAGTTGTGTTGTTACAAGGTAGGGGTGGTATACAGAAGATAGCCCTGTTTGGTAAAAGGCCACGTCCATATTATGGCAAGAACAGCTCAAATAAGCAACGAGAAATGACAGTCCATCATTACTTTAAGACATGAAGGTCAGTCAATGCCTAGCGGGACACCCGTTGACAACTTCCGGCCCGCAATTCAAATAAATAATCATAAAAATTATAGATATTAAACATTTAGGTACATACAAGTGTCTTATATCGGTTAAAAGCTTAAATTCTTGTTCATCTAACTGCATTGTCAGATTTACAATATGCTTTACAGCGATAGCATGCCCTGCGATTGTTTGAGGACGGCGCCCCATATCAACATATTTTTCCACCGGCACAGGCTTCATCAAATCACAAATAGCGACTTACTTTTTGAAAATCTTCCTCTGATTTGCAATTAAGGGTCCCAGCTACAAAATGTAGTGTCGTTTTGTTAGATAAAATCCTTCTTTATATCCCAAAAAGTATGTTTAGTTGGCTCCATCGATTTGAGTAATCCACTCGTTCAACGTGCAAAGAAAGGAATCCAAAAAGCTACCGCAAAACTTTGTTAACCTCTCTAGGGTACGTGAGACGGTAGCGTCCCACCTCTTCAACAGCCAGTGAAACTGCAGGGCGCCAAATTCAAATACAGAAATACTCATTATAAAAATTCAGAAAACAAAACATATTTTACATAGGTTTAAAGATTAACTTCTTATGAATCCAACCACGGTGTCAGATTTATAAAAAAAATAAAAAATGCTTTGCGGCGAGAGCATACCTTACGATTATTTGAAAACATAGCCCAGCAGACAAATCATTACAAACAGTAACCAGCCAAGTAGAAGAGTTACACAAGTCAGAAATAGAGATAAAATGAATCCCTTTCCTTTGATGATCTTCATATGGTTGCACTCAGAAGACATTAATTTACTCAATAAATGTTCCTTTTGTTCGATAAAGTCTCTTTATATCCAAAAACCTCCGCTTTGTTCGCGTGTTTTCTTCAGTAATCCACAGGCTCAAACGCAGTCACAACAGGCAGACAAAAAATCTAAATTGTATCCGTAAAGTTCATAGAAACATGTCAAATGATGTTTATATTCAATTCTCAGGTTGTTTTTAACATAAATAATCGATAATATTTCAAGCGGACAATAACGTCGTCATTATAAAAGGTAAACATGAAAGGGACTCTCTCGGCCGCGCGCATGAAAAAGCTCTGTGACACGGCAGGGTCCACTCATTCAGACAGCTCTTACTCCCTTATTTTTCAGAATACAAGCCTGAAACAATTTCTAAAGACGGTTGACATCTAGTGGAAGGCATAGGAACTGCAATTTGAGTCCTAAGTCAATGGATACTGTAATGGCATTGAATAGAAAACTACAAAACCCCCATAAATCCTACTTCCTGGATTTTTCTCAGGTTTTTGTCAGCCAAATCAGTTCTGTTATACTCACAGACACTATTTTAACAGTTTTAGAAACTTTAGAGTGTTTTCTATCGGAATCTACCAGTTATATGCATATCATATCTTCTGGGCCCGAGAAGCAGGCAGTTTAATTTGGGCATGCTTTTCATCCAAAATTCCGAATGCTGCCCCCTAACCTAGAGAAGTTAAAACAAGTCAAAATAAGTTTCTATTTAATCGTCAGGTACCCTAAAATGTAATTAAACTATAACATTTTATAAGGAAAGTTATGTTCAATAGGAAAGTGATATTAGCAGGTGCTCGTCCTCTTCATCGCGCGCACACAGACTGATTTCCAACTCAGTCCCAGTACTAAAACTCTGAAGCCTGAAACCTTGAACAAAGACTGTTGACATCTCGTGGAAGCCATAGGAATTGCAATCTGGGAGCTGGATTTGGATATGCCCCTAGACTTTCCATTAAAAGAGCATGGGCTCTCAAAACAAAGTATTCTGATTGGTTTTTCTTTGTATTTTTTGTATTTTCTCCTACCATATCTATTGTGTTATAGTCTCATACATTATTAACATTTCTGCAAACTTCAAAGTGTTTTCTATCCAATGGTACCAATTAAATGCATATCCTGGCTTCTGGGCCTGAGTAATAGGCAGTTTACTTTGGTTACATCAGTCAGACGGAAATTCAGAAAAAAGGACCCTAGCCTGAAGAAGTTTTAATTAACAAGAAATTTGTGGAGTGGTTGAAAAACGAGTTTTAATGACTCCAACCTAAGTGTATGTAAACTTCCGACTTCAACTGTAAGTATTCTGACCCTTTACTCAGTACTTTGGTGAAGCACCTTTGGCAGCGATTACAGTCTTACAGTCTTCTTGGGTAAGACTCTACAAGCTTGGCGCACCTGTATTTGGGAAGTTTCTCCCATTCTTCTCTGCAGATCCTCTCAAGCTCTGTCATGTCGGATGGGGAGCGTTGCTGCACAGTTATCTTCAGGTCTCTCCAGAGATGTTCGATCGGGTTCAAGTCCTGACTCTGGCTGGGCCACTCAAGGACCTTCAGAGACTTGTCCCAAAGCCACTCCTGCGTTGTGTTGGCTGTGTGCTTAGGGTCATTGTCCTGGTGGAAGGTGAACCTTAGTCCCAGTCTGAGGTCCTGAGCGCTCTGGAGCAGGTTTTCATCAAAGCTCTGTTTATCTTTCCCTCTCCTGACTAGTCCCTGCCACTGAAAAACATCCCCACGGCATGATGCTGCCACCACTAGGCTTCACCGTAGAGATGGTGCCAGGTTTCCTCCAGATGTGACGCTTGGCATTCAGGCCAAAGAGTTGTTTCTTGGTTTCATCAGATCAGATAATCTTGTTTCTCATGGTCTGAGAGTCCTTAGGTGCCTTTTGGCAAACTCCAAGCGGGCTGTCATACCTTTTACTGAGGAGTGGCTTCTGTCAGGCCACTCTACCATAAAGGCCTAATTGGTGGAGTGCTGCAGAGATGGTTGTCCTTCTGGAAGGTTTTCCCATCTCCACAGAGGAACCATCAGGTTCATAGTCACGTCCCTGACCAAGACCCTTCTCCCCCGATTGCTCAGTTTGGCGGGGGGGCCAGCTCTAGGAAGAGTCTTGGTAGTTCCAAACTTCTTCCATTTAAGAATGATGGAGGCCACTGTGTTCTTGCGAACCTTCAATGCTGCGGACATTTTTTCGTACCCTTCCCCAGATCTGTGCCTCGACACAATTCTATCTCAAAGCTCTACAGACAATTCCTTTGACCTAATGGCTTGGTTTTTGCTCTGACATGCACTGTCAACTGTGGGACCTTATAGTGGCAGGTGTGTGCCTTTCCAAATCATGTCCAACTCAATAGAATTTACCACAGCTGGACTCCAATCAAGTTGTAGACACATCTCATGGATGATCAATGGAAACAGGGTGCACCTGAGCTCAATTTCAAGTCTCATAGCAAAGGGTCTGAAAACGTATGTAAATAAGGTATTTCTGTTTTTATTTTTAGTACATTTGCAAACATTTCTAAAAACCCGTTTCGTCATTTAAATCAATTTTAGAATAAGACTTAACATAACAAAATATTTTCCAAATGCACTGTATGCATAAGCTCTAATATGCGTATGGGTGTTTTGAATTAATAATCCCCTTAGAACATTTTACATTTTGTTGTGTTAGGCTTTGAAACAACATCAACAATGACCGTGTTTTCCACTCAGTTTCAACCTGTTGTTGAACTTCTTTCTACAGATTGATCATCGCAGTAAGATGCGTTTTAAAAGCACAATACTATTTTGATGGTAAATGTTTTATGTGATTTTCAATTGCATTGATGTCAGAGTGGTTAGAGGGACAATAGAGCGCTGAGTACCAGGCCATTGGCGACCTGATGGTTGTTAGTGAGTTGGGTACTGTCAACGCATGTCCAGAGTGCGTAAGAGTAGATTACCGTGACTCAACGGTCACATGGAATTTTACTGTAGTCCTGACTCATGATCTCCGGTGTGTCAGTAATAGGGTCTCCTCAACAGCCCTAATCATACCCATAACATGATGCAGCAAATTAATAACATCACAATGCTCAAAGGGATATTCAATGTCTGATTGTTTTTATTTTTTACCCATCTACCAATTGGTGACCTTCTTTTTGAGGCATTGGAAAACCTCTCTGGTCTTTGTGATTGAATCTGTGTTTGAAATTCACTGCTCGACAGAGGAACCTCACAGATAACTGTATGCAGGGGTGCAACTTTGGTTTTAGAAGTGGGGGGTGACATCATATAATTGGTAATATATATATTTATTAGTACCCGTCAAAAGTTTGGACACACCTACTCATTCAAGGTTTTTTCTTTATTTTTACTATTTTGTACATTGTAGAATAATAGTGAAGACATCAAAACTTTGAAATAACACATATGGAATCATGTAGTAAACAAAAAAGTGTTCAACAAAAAATAAAGAAAAACCCAGAGTAGGTGTTCTAAAACTTTTGATCCGTATATTTTCAAATAACTGCCCTTTTTCTATCCGCAAAATGGGCGACCAAATCGGTTTAAAAGAAATCTGTGCGGCCCTCTGTTGAATTTTGAGATCCTGATGTGGCCCTCAAGCCAAAAACTTTGCCCACCCCTGCTCTAGAGTCAGGCGCACTGGGATTATTAAACGTTAATGTTCACTGTACATGATGTACATGATGTTCCATGTACAGTGCCTTCAGAAAGTATTTACACCCCTTTACTTTTTCACATTTTGTTGTGTTACAGTCTAAATTAAAAATTGATAAAATGTTGATTTTGTGTCACTGGCCTACAAACAATAACCCATAATGTCAAAGTAGAATTCATAAAAAATTAAAATCTGAAATGTGTTGAGTCAATAAGTATTCAACCCCTTTGTTATGGCAACCCTAAATAAGTTCAGGAGGAAGAATGTGCTTAACAAGTCACATAATAAGTTGCATGAACCCACTCACTGTGTGCAGTAATAGTGTTTAACATCATTTCTGAATGACTACCTCATATCTGTACCCCACACATACAATCGGGCGCAACTTTCACTTGGGACATTCTGAAACTTCATTTTTGTCCGGTACCAGTCAAAAGTTTGGATACACCTACTCATTCAAGGGTTTTTCTTTATTTTGATTATTTTCTACATGGTACAATAATGGTAAAGACATCAAAACTATGTTTTAAAACTTTTGACCTGTAGTGTAGGTCCATTATAATTTCTACATACTTTCTATCTAGTTCTAAAAGTTCAAGTTTGCCCTGGAATGTCCCGCACGCTGTGGTTTGTCCACCCCTGCTCTAGAGAGCATGAAGGATCCAGAGGTCGGAAGAAAGAACTATATCTGATATTTTCATGAGAACTTATTTCTCAACTTTATTTATGTGATCAAGTCATGTGCAACAGGCACCACATGACCACTAGAATTAAGAAGTGAGGCCAGGAATTCACAGAAGCGAAGTAGGGAAACATGCAGGCAATTCCTATCCTCCACCAAGCTGACCCTTTCTCCAAATCACACACACACACAGGGGGCTTTAATATCATATGAGAGTGCTTGGCACTGTAGCCATAAGCTACTTAGGAAGAAGAAGTAGAGGGAGTGTTTAACTGGCTAATAGTGTCCGGTCCGTCATTAGCTGTAGCTGCTAGAGGCTATACAGGACAGATAGAACACACACCCACAATGGGTTCAGCACATGGTGTGCACAATGAGTTCAGCCTTGTGTGTTAACTTGTGGAGTCATGAAGAAAAACATGCAACATGTTTGATTCACATCAACTCCAGAAACACTGCCCTCAATAACTTCCACTGGTGATTGTTTTGGATTTGTAGGTAGTCATGCTCGCTAGTTCCTTAAACTAACCTCAAAGTTAAACTGGATCATTTAAACTGGAACTGAAACTAAATGTTTGGTGGTCTTTTACCGAATAGGTTTGTGCCATTCATGTGAACTCAAATTGAGCTAGAGAGTTGGCGTTCTGCATGGTCCACACCAGGGGTTTACTGTAACCTCTTGTGTTTAATGTCATTGGAGCTGAGCTGTAGTTTCTGACCTAGAAGCTGTAATATCAGTGGCCCAGAATGACCGGTGTTACAGAAGTGACTGGCGTTATGGAGATGAGCTGACTGTACTTCCTGCTTCCCTGACCTCTGATCCCAGGAATAAGAAGTCATCCTTCACCAAGCACCGGGATCCCATTGAGATGAGTCACGGCTGGAATCTATACGTGGTCAACACCGTCCCCCCACTCCAACTCTACAATGAGATGGTACAGCACCTCAACACCAGAACAACATGTCAACCAAAGCCTTAATGTTTACGAGACGTTACTCATTTTTACCATTCATTTGTCTTTGGGTCTGTTGTGCTGAATGATGCATTTATGCTGTTTACCCTTGCGTTTAACAATGAACCTTTTCTCTGGGCTAGGTGGAGTATAGTAAGAAGTATGAGGAGACCAACCCTCTGTCTCAGAGCTGTCTGCACCTGCTCAGTGAGGCCCACCTCCTCCTGAGAGCCACGCTCCTGGACCCCCGGGTGGGAAATCCCGTGGAGCAGCCTCAGAGCAGTGACCAGAACCTAGCCCAGTCCCTGGGATATACAGCAACAGACAAAATAGGCAGCACCACTGACAGAACCACAGACAGACAGGAGCTGCAGCAGGCCTTCCAGGAGAGCTGTGCCCATTTAGGAGACTGCTTCAGTAGGTCAGTTGGTTCGGGGTCACATTAAAATCAAGGTTGATTAATATGTTATTTATTGATACAGTATGTTAGTTGATTAATATGCTCGTTTATTGATTTATATGTTCGCTGATTGATTGATTTTGTTGATTTTTTTTTTGACTGGTTTGTCAACAACTATTTTTCAAATGTGTTACTGGACACTTAATGTAAAGTGTGACTGTCTCTTCCACTGATGTGTAGGTTTGATAAGCGTGACTGCCACCTGGCCCTGCCCTACTATAAGATGTCAGGCCTGTCTGTGACAGAGGTGATCTCCAGGAACAGGTGTCTGTCCAGCAGCCCCTGTGGCTATGGGAAGGGGTTCCTCTTCTTCCTCAAACACTCACTCTATGAGGAGACCATGGAGGAGCTCACTGAGGTAGCTACACCAGTCCAGGAGACCTCCAGCCATTACACATTTTTGTTAAATTACAACACTAGCACATCTGATTCAATAGTGTTGAATGTTGATATTCAAGGGTTCTTGCCTGTGTGCGTATTGTAGGAGGCAGCCAACAAGGTGCTGGATATCTTCGGTGTGGCCGAGCCGTCCCAGCTGCCCCATGTTATAGCCAGCCCCTCCATGGTCAGAGCCAGTCCTGACAGTGGACTGGCCCACCTAGAGCGCCTAGAGTCCATCGGAGCCCCCTCTGTACCCCTCACTCTCTCCAAGGCTGCCCTGGCCCTCCGCATGGGAGACCTGCAGCTCTACAGACAACACATGGACAGACACACAGAGGTTAGTGTGTATTGAAATGTAGATTATATTATACTGTGATGTTTGACTGTGGATCCAAATGAAGTGGTTTAGTATGTAGATGTGGTATACGTACTACTGCGTATTTCCATGATGTGTGTACAGTAAAGGCGCAATAGGCAGAAATCGCTCCGCCATTTCCTGGTTGCTGACATTCTAATAGTTCAAATCCAATTTTATTTGTCACATGTGCCGAATACAACAGGTATAGAACATATAGTAGACCTTACAGTGAAATGCTTACTTACAAGCCATTAACCAACAATGCAGTTTGAAGAAAATACAGGGGGGGAAAAAAGATAAGAATAACATATAATAAAAGAGCAGCAGTACATAACAATAGTGGGGCTATATACAGGGGGTACCAGTACAGAGTCAATGTCAATGTGTGGTGGCACCGGTATTGGGGTAATATGTACATGTAGGTAGAGTTATTAAAGTGTCTATGCACAGATAATAACAGAGTAGCAACAGCGTAGAAGTGGGGGGGGGGACGGGGGGGGCATTGCAAATAGTGTCTTGGTAGCCATTTGATTAGCTGTTCAGGATTCTTATGGGCTTGGGGGTAGAAGGTAGTTAGGAGCCTCTTGGACCTAGACTTGGCACTCCGGTACCGCTTGCCGTGCGGTAGCAGAGTGAACAGGGGTGGCTGGAGTCTTTGACCATTTTTAGGGCCTACCTCTCACACTGCTTGGTATAGAGGTTCTGGATGGCAGGAAGCTTGGCCCCGGTGATGTACTGAGCTGTACGCACTACCCTCTGTAGTGCCTTGCGGTCGGAGGCCGAGCAGTTGCCATACCAGGCGGTGATGCAACCCGTCAGGATGCTCTCGATGGTGCAGCTGTAAAACATTTTGAGGATCTGAGGACCCATGCAACATCTTTTCAGTCTCCTGAGGAAGAATAGGTTTTGTTGTGCCCTCTTCGCGGCTGTCTTGGTGTGCTTGGACCATGTTAGTTTATTGGTGATGTGGACGCCAAGGAACTTGAAGCTCTCAACCCGCTCTACTACAGCCCCGTCGATGAGAATGGGGGCATGCTCAGTCCTCCTCTTCCTGTAGTCCACAATCATCTCCTTTGTCTTGATCACATTGAGGGAGAGGTTGTTGTCCTTGCACCACACGGTCAGGTCTCTGACCTCTTCCCTATAGGCTGTCTCATCGTTGTCGGTGATCAGGTGACACTGTTGTGTCATCAGCAAACTTAATGATGGTGTTGGAGTCGTGCCTGGCCGTGCAGTCATGAGTGAACAGGGCTGTACAGGAGGGGGCTGAACATGCACCCCTGAGGGGCTCCCGTGTTGAGGATCAGCGTGGCGGATGTGTTGTTACCTATCCTTACCACCTGGGGGCGGCCCGTCAGGAAGTCCAGAATCCAGTTGCAGAGGGAGGTGTTTAGTCCCAGGGTCCTTAGCTTAGTAATGAGCTTTGAAGGCACTATGGTGTTGAACACTGAGTTGTAGTCCATGAATAGCATTTGCACATAGGTGTTCCTTTTGAGCAGGTGTGAAAGGGCAGTATGGAGTGCAATAGAGATTACATTATCTGTGGATGCGGTATACAAATTGGAGTGGTTCTAGGGTTTCTGGGATAATGATGTTGATGTGAGCCATGACCAGCCTTTCAAAGCACTTCATGGCTACAGACGTGAGTGCTATGGGTAGTCATTTATGCAGGTTACTTTAGTGTTCTTGGGCACAGGGACTACGGTGGTCTACTTGAAACATGTTGGTATTACAGACTCAGACATGAAAAGGTTGAAAATGTCAGTGAAGACACTTGCCAGTTTGTCAGCGCATGCTCGCAGTACACGTCCTGGTAATCCGTCTGGCCCTGCGGCCTTGTGAATGTTGACCTGTTTGAAGGTCTTAATCACATCGGCTGCGGAGAGCGTGATCACACAAGTCGTCCGGAACAGCTGATGCTCTCATGCATGTTTCAGTGTTACTTGCCTCGAAGCGAGCATAGAAGTTATTTAGCTCGTCTGGTAGGCTTGTGACACTGGGCAGCTCTCAGCTGTACTTCCCTTTGTAGTCTGTAATAATTTGCAAGCCCTGCCACATCCGACGAGCGTCGGAGCCGGTGTAGTACATTCAATCTTAGTCCTGTATTGATGCTTTTCCTCTTTGATGGTTCGTCGGAGGGCATAGTGGGATTTCTTATAAGCTAGCAAAGCAGTCCTGTAGATTAGCATCTGCTTCATCTGACCCCTTTTTTATAGACCAAGTCACTGGTGCTTCCTACTTAAATTTTAGCTTGAAAGCAGGAATCAGAAGGATAGAATTATGGTCAGGGGGGCGAGGGAGAGCTATGTACGTGTCTCTGTTTGTGGAGTAAAGGTGGTGTAGAATTGTTTTCCTCTGGTTGCACATTTAACATGCTGATAGAAATTAGGTAAAACTGATTTAAGTTTCTCTGTATTAAAGTCCCCGGCCACTAGGAGCACCGCCTCAGGATGTGCGTTTTCCTGTTTGCTTATGGTGGTATACAGCTCATTGAGTGCTGTTTTTGTGCCAGCGTCGGTCTGTGGTGGTACGTAGACAGCAACCAAAAAGATGAAAACTCTCTAGTTAGATAGTGTGGTCTACATCTTATCATGAGATACTCTACCTCAGGCGAGCAAAACCTCGAAGACTTCCTTAGATATCGTGCACCAGCTGTTGTTCACATATATGCATAGGCCCCCGCCCCTTATCTTACCAGAGGCTGCTGTTCTGTCCTGCCGATAGTGTATAACCCTCCAGCTGTATGTTCTTAATGTCGTCGTTCAGCCACAACTCAGTGAAACATAAGAAATAACCGTTTTTAATGTCCCGTTGGTAGGATATACATGCTTTCAGATCGTCCCATTTATTTTCCAGCGATTGAACATTAGCTAGCAGGACGGAAGGCAAGGGCAGATTAGCCACTGGTCGCCTGATCCTCGCAAGGCACCCTGATCTTTTTCCACAAAATATCAGTTTCCTTCTCCAGTGAATCACGGGAATCTGGGCCTGGTCGGGTGTCTGTAGTAGTATATCCCTCCCGTCCGACTCATTGAAGAACTCTTCGTCCAGTTTGAGGTGAGCAATCGCAGTTCTGATGTCCTGAAGCTCTTTTCGGTCATACGACACAGTAGCAGCAACATTTTGTACAAAACAAGTTACGAACAACGTGAAATAAACAAACAAAATAGCATGGTTGGTTAAGAGCCGATAAGACGACAGCCCTCCCCTCCGGCGACGTCGTAAGTTCAACTAATTCCATTTGTGACAAAACAAGCAGTCATTGTGTAGAGAATCATTGTACCATCTAAACCGCTGTGAAATATATTTTCCATAACCAAAAAACTAAAGTTAAAGATGCAAAAAAATAAACTTAAGAACGGGAAGCATAGAAATAGCACACATAAAACAGATTTACCGCTTCTTAAACTTGCTTTCAATGAGAAGGACAGATCTATAGCTCACGTTTCTATGTAAATTTGGTTGGGTTGCCTAAAAAGTTTCATATTGAGGCTTTAACTGTCTATGTACTATATACCTACCCAGATGCTGCAGGTATATGGGTTCATCGAGGAGCACAAACTGCTGCTGCATGGCAGAGGGCACACGGTGGTGCCCACCCCCCTAGCACGCCACCTCAGGGACAGCCAGGAAGGTCTGCTGGTAGCAGCCATGGTGGCGCTACACGAGAATAACAAGGTCAAACTGGACGAGGCTGACCTCTTCTTCCAGGTTAGGGTTACAGTGTTTGTGTGTACGTCATTCCTAAAAGGATTTCTGTAGGATTCGATCCCAAGTATGATCTTTAAAATGTCATTGTGAATGTATTGAAATGTGTGTCCTGTAGAAGCTTTGTGGGAACCTGCCGGGGCCCCAGGGAGGCCCTCAGCTGCTGGTGGACTTCTGGGAGGCCCTGCTGATAGCCTCGTCACAGAAAGCTGTCATCCAGGAGCTGCTGTTCCGCCTCACCTCTGTCTACATTGACCGCGTCACGCGCCGAGACAGCCACGGCATGAAACCACTCAAGACCGCAGACGACCTGGTGTGTTTCTGTCTCTGTAGTTTGTTGTGTTCTTGTCACTATGGCGTGATGTTCCCCAGGGTTATAGCCTAGCTAGGAGGTAGTGGAGAGGTAGTCCTACAGTAAGACTGTCTAAGTATCGGTTGTGTATCTGTTGTGTAGATCAGGGGTTTTCAAACCTCTCCTCCGGAGACCCCCAGATGTTCCATGCATTTTAACTATTTCGCAGCCAGCATACCTGAATCAAGTTGTCAACTAACCATCAAGTCATTTATTAGGTGCATCAGGTGAGCCAGTTCAGGACCACAACAACATTGTTTCTGTGTTGTAGATCAACTCATGTTCTCACTATGGTGTGCCGTATCCCTGGGTCAGCATCCTGACTCCAGCTTACTTCAGTATCATTCAAGATCACCAGGAGGACCTCCAGAAACTACAGGTCAATCTCTCTACATTGTCTATCAGTTAACCAACCAATCAACATGTAAAATAAAGCTTTGTTAAGCCTTACTTGTAAATATGTAGGATATGTAAATTCACCAATATGGCGAACAAACAATAAACCCTCAATGTCCCCTCCTCCCCAGTCCCTGCTGTGCGGTCCCACCCTGGATGTGTCGTCCATCCTGCCCCTGTTGGAGCAGCTGCCGGACGGGGACAATGCGGGGCTAAGTGTGCACTTGCTCTGTGCCACCAAGCTGGACCGCCACGAGAGCTCAATCGAAAGGCTTCTGGACCGATGTCCTCAGGCCATCATCCCCTATGCTAACCACGAGCTGCAGAATAACAAAATGGTGGGTCCTGCTATGCACTGTAACTCTCACCCGACTGTGAAACGCACTGCCCCAACTCCTCTGGCCCTACTGCGGAACTCATAGTACTTATCACAACCTTAAATCCTCATAACCCCTTACCTCAATCCTAAAGTCTGAACTCTAACATTTGTATAACATTTCTATATATATATTCATGTGATTTTGTTCAGACTCTGTGGTGGCAGAAACTGTTTCCTGAGCTGTGTGAGAGAACCAGAGCAGCAGGGGGAGAGAACGCCATCTTACTGTCTGCCCTCAAAGGTACACTTAGACTAGCCTGTGATTCAAGCATAGGGTTTAACTCCATAATGTCACCTCCTTTGCTGTACTCAAAGAAATGTAACCCGTCCTAAATTATTAGACAGTGTTATGGATGCAAGGATTGACCATCCATGATATCAAAATTATAGTTTCAACTATTTTTTGAGGCTATAGAGTTTTTGTTTACAATTACATTGTTTACACACAGTGGACTAAAACAAGCGTATATTTTTGGTTTCTGATGGGGTACGACAGTTGAACTAAGATCATGAGGCATGTATAAGTCCTATTCCTCAAGAATCAAATCAGTATATCATTAATACAAAATATGTAGAACTCGCTGATTGCCCCTTTAATATTCAGAGAGTTTGGACCGTAACATCTGTATTTTCCCTGACAACAGAAACGCTGGTGGTGGTCGCCATGGAGCTGAACCCACTGGAGTTCCTGGACCTGTTGCCTGATGATGGGACGGCACACTTCTTCCTGCCTCACCTGCTGGAATGCAGCCAGAGAAATCTCATGACGTAAGAACCGTGTGGAACGGATATACAGTAGCTCTTAAAAAACATTTCATGGTCCACCCAAATTCTAGGACAGCTTTTGAATAAGTAGAACACAAGTGTCCATTAATCAAACGGTATGCTGGTTTGAATGGGAATTTCCCTAACGATTCTAATTCAATAGAGGGTCTTAAACCTGGACCGTACTGGACAATCAACCACTTAGTGTGGAGTGAGCCTCTCAAACACTAGCTACTACTGTAGAGCCTAATGAAAATGGCCCACATACCAAAAACAACCATGTTTATAGTCATTAGTTAATTGAGGTGCAGAGACACTGATTTTACGACCTCAATGCTGTCTTTCTGTTCCAAAGTATTGATGCCGCGTCCCTAGTCATACCCTGCAGTGGTACTAGTCCTCTATGTAGACTCCCCTGATACACTGCGAGACCTTTCCTTTACGACAGAGTATTATGAACTTGATGTTAAGTTACACACTGGACTGTTCATTGGTTGAAGAGAAAAGGTGGTTCAATAACTTGGAATGAAGGGAGCTTCTCTGAAAGCTATGACCTCGCTGTATAAATCGTGATGTTTTGCTTGCGGCATTAATAAATGCTCTAAAAAAAATAAAAATATTTAATTTGCATTCTTCCTTTCACCAAGTGTACATATGCCAATGTTGCCAAAAACAAAAGGATTTTATATTTTCAAAACTAATTTTAGAGCATTGACATTAGACAAGCATCAACATTTCAGTAATTTAGTAGACGTTCTTATCTAGAGCGACTTAGTGCATTCATGTTCTAGGTGGGACAAATGTCACAGGCATAGTCAAGACACTTTTCCTCAAAGTATATCAGCAAAGTCAGAGCTAGGGGGATTTTTTTTAAAGAGGTAGGGTTTCAGGTGCTTTTGGAAGGAAGGGGGGCAGAACGGAGTGCTTGGGTTGGGGTGTAGCGTTTGAGCATAGCCTGAAGGTAGGGAGGGGCAGTTCTTGCTGCTCCGTAGGCAAGCACCATGGTCTTGTAGTGGACGCAAGCTTTGATGGTTGTCTAGGGTCACGCTAAGATTCTTTGCACTCCGGGAGGGCGATACTGGAGTTGTCAACCGTGATGGAGAGACACACCAAAAGTGAGAGTGTGTGGTGCAGACACAGATCCTCTCCACGTCACCTGGTAGGAGTGGCCTGCCAGGTAGGACGCAATCCAAGAGTGGAGCCTGAGACACCCAGCCCTGAGAGGGTGGAGAGGATCTGATAGTTCACTGTGTTGAAGAGAGCGTCTAGATCTAGAAGGATGAGAACAGAGGAGAGTGTGCGCTTTGGCAGTGCGAAGAGCCTCCGTGACACAGAAGAGTAGTCTCAGTTGAGTGACCCGTCTTGAAGCTGGTTAAGGTCAAGAGATAGTTCTGAGAGAGATAACGAGAGAGTTGAGCAGAGATCGCACGCTCAAGTGTTTTGGAAATAAAAGGGATACAGGTCTATAGGTGACATCAGATGAGTCGAGTGTTGGTTTCTTGAGGAGGGGAGTGGCTCGGGCCATTTTGAAGTCAGCGGGGACACAGCCAGTGGTCAGGGATGAGTTGATGAAGGAAGTGAGGAATGGGAGAAGGGCTCCGGAGATGATCTGGAGGAGGGGATGGGGTCGAGCGGGCAGGTTGTCGGCGGCCAGACCTCCCTAGTCGCAGGATTTCATCTGGAGAGCGAGGGGAGAACGAGTTCAGGGCGTAAGGTAATTCTGCGTGAGTGGGACTAGTGACTCAGTAGGCTGAGTGAATGAGGAGCGGATGTCGTCAACCTTTTCAAAATGCTTGACAATGTCGTCCGCAGATAGGGGGGTGGATTAAGGAGGGAGGAGAAGATGGAAAAGAGTTCACTCGGGTTAGAAGCAGAAGCTTGAAATGTAGATTGATAGAAAGTGGCATTAGCAGCATGAAGGAAGAAAAGAGGAAGAAGAGAAGGTGGAGGGCGTGAAAGGATGACCGGTCCTCCGGCAGTTTAGTTTTTCTCCATTTGGCTCAGCTGCCTGCAGCCCCGTTCTGCACGCTCGCAATGAGTCACTCAGCCACGAAGCAGGAGGTTAAGTCCGAGCCGGGCCAGGATGAAAGGGGACAGTGTGAATCATAGGATGCAGAAAGGGAGGAGTGTAGGGTCAAATCAAGAAACAAAGTAGTGATCAGAGACCTGGAGGGGGTTTACAGTGTGATTAGTAGGCAAACAGCCTCTAGTAAAGAGGAGGTGAAGCATATTGCCCGCCTTGTGAGTTGGAGGGGATTGGAAAAGGTTGAGGTCAAAAATAAGCAAGGAGGGAAAGAAATGATTCGAAGGCAGATGTCGGGAGGTAGAAGTAACCAAGTACAAAGGACGGTGAGCCGTCGTCAGGAAATGATAGTCTCAAGGTGTCCAAGCTCATGGAGGAACACTCCAAAGGCACCAGGTGGGCGATAGATGACAATGTTAAGCTTGAATGGACAAGTGACAGCATGGAATTCAAATAAGGAGATGGACAGGTGAGAGGGAGATAATAGAAAATCTCCAGTTAGGAGAAATTAGTGTGCTGCCACCGCGATGACCAGAAGCTCTTGGACTTTGAGAAAATGTAGTCAGATGAGAGAACAGCGAGAGTAGCAGTGTTCTCTGGGTTGATCCACATCTCTGTCAGGGCCAAAAGGGACTGAAGGGCAGCATAGGCTGAGATGAACTCTGCGTTCTCTGCAGCAGATTGTCAGTTCCAAACGCTGCCAGAGACCCGGAATTCCACATGGGTTGTATGTGCAGGGTACACTAAATTAGAAGGGTTGCAGCCAAGGGGTGGGGAGTGACTGTAAAGCCAACTGGGAGAGGAGTGAACAGATATAGAAAACACACATAGTTGACAAAGCTACAAAAGAGCAAAAAGAGAATCAGAAAATAACTTGCAAAGATACTCAAGTGAGAGGGGCCTTCTGTTTCCTTCCTCAAGCAACTCAGCAGAACTGTCTTTGTTTTCAGCGACAGTTAGAAACCAGAAGAGACGGAAGTAGTAACACAAATTGCTAATTGCCTAGTAGAGGTGAAGAGCATGCCTCCATTTACTAATTGCTGATTGCCTAGGAGAGGAGAGACCACTCCGCCTCCAATACAGCCACTGATTATCAAAACAAGTCACAAATTGCCCTGCCCCATAAATGCTGGTTGATGTGTCAACAATCATCAGCAATTTATGTGCAGTCAGCAGTGCACACATCAAGTAGGGTACAGGGAAGACAGGCAGCACTTTGTTTAACTGACAGCCGTTTTGCACTGTTTCGCTATGACTTTAGTCATCAATCTAGCAAGAGGGCAATATTTTATCAATGTATTATTGTCCCCCCCACCCCCACCTAGAAGCTATGACCTTTGGTTTTCGCCTGGAATTGTTTATTTATGTCTTAGGGAAAAAAACACTTTTCAACCCATATGATCTAGTACAGAATAAAAGTATAATAAAACATATACAAATATGATGTTATGATAAAAAATATATATAAGCCATTTCATACTTTATAATATATCCATATATAGTTACAATCTGTTTTCGGAACATCTATCTACCCAACAAATTTCACTTTCTATATTACTTTACCAAACATATGATGACATTAGTGATAGTAAAAATGTGTTAATGTCTAAATCAACATTTGTGCCATTTTAAACAGCGTTGCTAGGGTTGTTTAACATAGAAGGGCTATGTAAAGGTCTCAATTTTGTCGTTCTGAGCGTATGCAATGTGTCTGCATCTGACGTAAAACAAATGTTTGACTTCCACACAAAATTACTTCATTATTTATTTTAGGTTTAAGGAAGTGTTTAGGTCACATTCTTTATTGTAGAGCAATGAAATTTAAGTATTTAGATCCGCCTGCTCGCTCCTTTGTCGTAAGGTTGCAGTATTTTGTTTTTGTATGTATTATTTCTTACACTGTTACCCCAGGAAATCTTAAGTCTTATTACATACAGCTGGGAAGAACTATTGGATTTAAACAATGCCACTTTATATAATGTTTACATACCCTACATTACTGATCTCATATGTATATACTGTACTCTATACCGTCTACTGCATCTTGCCTATGCCGTTCGGCCATCGCTCATCCATATATTTATATGTACATATTCTGATTCATTCCTTTACACTTGTGTGTATGTATAAGGTAGTTGTGAAATTGTTAGATTAGTTGTTAGATATTACTGCACGGTTGGAACTAGACGCACAAGCATTTCGCTGCACTCGCATTAACATCTGCTAACCATGTGTATGTGACCAATAACCTTTTATTTTAATTTAATTTGAGGTTGCAGTGAATATGATATAAAGCCGACCACCAGAGGGAGGCAAATACAAGCTTCTTCGACAGAGATTCTTCACATGGTCCTAAAACGGTTTGGAAGGCGGTTGTCTTCTTACTTATAAAATGATGGGTAATAAGTAAAGTAAACATACACTTAAAAAAAAAAAAAAAAAAAATCTAGTGCTTGATTTATCGGGGACTGTCAGCTTAACTTCTCTAGGGTAGGGGGCAGCATTGGAATTTTGGATGAAAAGCGTTCCCAAATTAAACTGCCTGCTACTCAGCCATAAAAGCTAGAATATGCATATAATTAGTAGATTTGGATAGAAAACACTCTGAAGTTTCTAAACTGTTTGAATGATGTATGTGAGTATAACAGAACTCATATGGCAGGCAAAAACCTGAGAAAAAATCCAACCAGGAAATGGGAAATCTGAGGTTTGTAGTTTTTCAACTCTTTGTCTATCGAATACACAGTGTCTATGGGGTCATATTGCACTTCCTAAGGCTTCCAATAGAAGTCAACAGTCTTTAGAACCGTGTTTGATGCTTCTACTGTGAAGGAGGGGCGAATGAGAGGGGAATGAGTCAGAGGTCTGCCAGAGAGCCACGAGCTGGCTACGCGTGTTCACGTGATAGTTAGCTTGCGTTCCATTGCATTTCTGAAGACAAAGGAATTCTCCAGTTGGAACATTATTGAAGATTTATGTTAAAAACATCCTAAAGATTGATTCTATACACCGTTTGACATGGTTCTACGGACTGTAACGGAACTTTTTGACTTTTCGTCTGCACCTAGTGATTGCTCGTCATGAATTTGGATTACTGGGCTAAACGCGCGAACAAAAAAATATAGGTATTTGGACATAAATGATGGACATTATCAAACAAAACAAACATTTATTGTGGAACTGGGATTCCTGAGAGTGCATTCTGATGAAGATCATCAAAGGTAAGTGAATATTTATAATGCTATTTCTGACTTATGTTGACTCCAACATGGCGGATATCTCTTTGGGTTGATTTGTCGTCTGAGCGCCGTACTCAGATTATTGCATGGTTTGCTTTTTCTGTAAAGTTTTTTTGAAATCTGACACAGCGGTTGCATTAAGGAGAAGTGGATCTAAAATTCCATGTATAACACTTGTATTTTCATCAACATTTATGATGACTATTTCTGTAAATTGATGTGGCTCTCTGCAAAATCACCGGATGTTTTGGAACTACTGAACATAACGCGCCAATGTAAACTGAGATGTTTGGATATAAATATGAACTTTACCGAACAAAACATACATGTATTGTGTAACATGAAGTCATATGAGTGTCATCTGATGAAGATCATCAAAGGTTAGTGATTCATTTTATCTATATTTTAGCTTTTTGTGACTCCTCTCTTTGGCTGCGAAAATGGCTGTGTTTTTCTGTGAATAGGCATTCACTCACCTAACATAATCGTTTGGTTTGCTTTCGTCGTAAAGCCTATTTGAAATCGGACACTGTGGCTGGATTTACAACAAGTGTATCTTTAAAATGGTGTAAAATCCATGTATGTTTGAGGAATTTTAATTATGGGATTTCTGTTGTTTTGAATTTGGCGCCCTGCAGTTTCACTGGCTGTTGACGAGGTGAGACGCTACCGTCCCACATACCCTAGAGAGGTTAATAATGTTTACATATCTGGCATTACTCTTCTCATATGTATATATTGTTTTCTATACTATTCTACGGTATGTCATTCACTTAATCATGTTTACGTATCTTGCAATACTCATCTCATATGTATATACTCTATTCTATACTATTCTACTGTATCTTATTCCGTTCCGCTCTGACATTGCTCATCCGTATGTATATAGTCTTAATTCGTTCCTACTTAGATTTGTGTGTATTGGGTATATGTTGTGTAATTTGTTAGATATTACTTGTTAGATATTACTGTACTGCCGGAGCTAGAAGCACAAGCATTTCGCTACACCCTCAATAACATCTGCTAATCACATGTATGCGACCAATAAAATTTGATTTGCTTTGGACAAAAGGAACACCTATGTGAGAATACTAGTCATTGACTGCAACTCAGCGTTCAACACCATGGTGCCCTCAAAGCTCATCACTAAGCTTACACCCTGGGACTAAACACCTCCCTCTGTAACTGGGTCCTGGACTTCCTGAAGGGCGCCCCCAGGTGGTAAGGGTAGGTAACAACACATCCGCCACGCTGATCCTCAACACAGGGGCCCCTCAGGGGTGCATGCTCAGTTCCCTCCTATACTCCCTGTTAACTCATGACTGCACGGCCAGGAAAGACTCCAACACCATCGTTAAGTTTGCCGACAACACAACAGTGGTAGGCCTGATCACCGACAACGACGAGACAGACTTTACGGAGGAGGTCAGAGACCTGACCGTGTGGTGCAAGGACAACAACCTCTCCCTCAAAGTGATCAAGACAAAGGAGATGATTGTGGACTACAGGAAAAGGAAGACCGATCACACCCCCATTCTCATCGACAGGGCTGTAGTGGAGCAGGTTGAGAACTTCAAGTTCCTTGGAGTCCACATCACCAACAAACTAACATGGTTCAAGCACACCAAGACAGTTGTGAAGAGGGCATGACAAAATCTATTCTCCCTCAGGAGACTGAAATTATTTGGCATGGGTCCTCAGATCCTCAAAAGGTTTTACAGCTGCACCATCGAGAGCATCCTGTCGGGTTGCATCACTACCAGGTATGGCAACTGCACGGCCTCCGACCGCAAGGCACTACAGAGGGTAGTGCGTACTGCCCAGTACATCACCGGGGCCAAGCTTCCTGCAATCCAGGACCTCTATACCAAGCGGTGTCAGAGGAAGTCCGTAAAAGTTGTCAAAGACTCCAGCCACCCTAGTCATAGACTGTTCTCTCTGCTACCGCACGTCAAGCAGTACCGGAGAGCCAAGTCTTATCTATCATAGTCACTTTAATAACTCTACCTACATGTACATATTACCTCAACTAACCGGTGACCCCGCACATTGACTCTGTACCGGTACCCCCTGTATATAGCCTCGCTATTGTTATTTTACTGCTGCTCTTTAATTATTTGTTATTTTTATTTGTTACTTTTTTTTGTATTTTCTTAGAACTGCATTGTTGGTTAAGGGCTTGTAAGTAAGCATTTCACTGTAAGGTCTACCTATTCGGCGAATGTGACAAATAAAATTTGGTTTGATTATCCATTCACCTACTCTGCGTTTCACAAAGACCGGCGTTTGGAACCAAACATCTCAAATTTTGACTCATCAGACCCAAGGACAGATTTCCACCGGTCTAATGTCCATTACTTATGTTTCTTGGCCCAAGCAAGTCTCTTCTTCTTATTGGTGTCCTTTAGTAGTGGTTTCTTTGCAGCAATTCGACCACGAAGGTCTTATTTACTCAGTCTCCTCTGAACAGTTGATGTTGAGATGTGTCTGTTACTTGAACTCTGTGAAGCATTTATTTGGGCTGCAATTTCTTTATTTTTTTGCCCCATTTTCTCCCCAATTTCATGGTATCCAATTGGTAGTTACAGTTTTGTTGCATCACTGCAACTCCCGTACGGACTCGTGAGAGGCGAAGGTCGAGAGCCGTGCGTCCTCTGAAACAAAACCTAGCCAAAACCCATTGCTTCTTGACACAATGCCCGCTTAACCCAGAAGCCAGCCACACCAATGTGTCGGAGGAAACACCGTACACCTGGCTACCATGTCAGCGTGCATTGTGCCCAGCCGGCCACAGGAGTCGCTAGTGCACGATGGGACAAGAACATCCCTGCCGGCCAAACCCTTCCCTAACCTGGACGGCGCTGGGCCAATTGTGCTCCGCCCCATGGGTCTCCCGGTCGCGGGCGGCTGCGACAGAGCCTGGACTCGAAGTAGGATCTCTAGTGGCACTGCGATGCAGTCCAGCCTTAGACCATTGCGCCACTTGGGAGGCTGGCCTGCAATTTCTGAGGCTGGTAATTCTAATGAACTTATCCTCTGCAGCAGAGGTAACTCTTGGTCTTCCTTTCCTGTGGTGGTCCTCATGAGAGCCAGTGTCATCATAGCGCTTCAAGTGCGACTGCACTTGAAGAAACTGTCAAAGTTCTTAAAATGTTCCGCATTGACTGACCTTCATGTCTTAAAGTAATGATCTACTGTCTTTCCGCTTTGCTTATTTCAGCTGTTCTTGTCAATATGGACTTGTTCTTTTACCAAATAGGGCTATCGTCTGTATACCACCTCTACCTTGTCACAACACAACTGATTGGCTCAAACACATTAAGAAGGAAATGATGGCACACCTGTTAATTTAAATGCATTCCAGGTGACTACCTCATGAAGCTGGTTCAGAGAATGCCAAATATTTGGCATGGGTCCCCAGAACCTCAAAAGGTTCTACAGCTGCACCATCGAGAGCATCCTGACCGGTTGTATCACCGCCTGGTATGGCAACTGCTCGACATCTGACCATAAGGCGCTACAGAGGGTAGTGCGAACGGCCCAGTACATCACTGGGGCCAAGCTTCCTGCCATCCAGGACCCATATAATAGGCGGTGTCAGAGGAAAGCACATAAAATTGTGAGAGACTCCAGTCACCCAAGTTATAGACTGTTTTCTCTGATACTGCATGGCAGCAGTACCGGAACGCCAAGTCTAGGACCAAAAGGCTCCTCAACAGCTTCTACCCACAAGCCAATTCATAAAAATCGCCACCGGACAATTTACACTGACACCCCCCCCCCCCCCACTTTTGTACACTGCTGCTACTCGCTGTTTGTTTGTTACTTATGCATAGTCACTTCGCCCCCACCTACATGTACAGATTACCTCAACTAGCCTGTATCCTCGCAGACTGACTCAGTACCGGTGCCCCCTGTATATAGCCTCGTTATTGTTATTCTTATTGTGTTACTTTTTATTATTACTTTTTATTTTAGCCTACTTGGTAAATATTTTCTTCTTCTTGAACTGCACTGTTGGTCAAGAGCTTGTAAGTAAGCATTTCGCGGTGAAGTCTACACTTGTTGTATTTGGCGCATGCGGCAAATAAAGTTTGATTTGATTTTGATTTGATGAGGAGAGGGAAGTTGACGGCCAGCAATTATGGAGCAGTGGTTACTCCGTCGCTGCTAAAAAAGGGTCCTCAAATCACAGTCGTTGGATCGGGTGTTGTCTGTAAAATGGGGCACATAACTAAGAAGAGGGCATCAAGGCATTCAAATGGCTACAGGGAAGGATGTGCAGGAGTCAGTGCTTTGGGTCAGGCATCCTGGGTGCCTTACCGGATGGTCTGGTGTGCACTACAGCAGTGGTGGAGGTCAAGTGTCCCTATGGTGCAAGGGACCTTACCATTGAAGAGGCAGGGAAGTCGAAGGATTTCTATATCAAGGAGCGAGGGTCTTACAGCTTCCGTGAAGAGCATCCTCACACACAAACAATAGGCTCCTAGAATAGATTATATATTACATTCAAGTTTTGCTCAAAGCAGCCAACTAAAGTAATGTAGTTAACATAAGTTCAATCACAAAGGCGGGTCTGAGTGCATCTCCTCAGTTTCATTCAGTAGTACAACACAATTCGCATTGCATTTTATCATGGGCACAGTGGGAATTTATATTGGTGATTGTTCCGGAGTTCCAAATTAAGCAGCAGCAGCTGAAAAGATGAGCTCCTACAAATATTGAAATTTAAATGTTTTTTTTTAGAGTAAAGTACATCGAAAAAAATCAAAAGAAAACTGCAAACTGAATAGGAGACCAAACAAGCAGCAAACAAAGAAGAAAGGCTTTTGAAAAAGTAACAATTTTTTCATAAAATTATACCGTTTTCTTAGCTAGCTAAGTTGTTTACCTGTTGCTAGGCAGTTGCTAGGGACATTCCTGGAAGAAGCTAGCTAGCTAACAAGGAGTGTCTAGTTGGCAGAAGAGAAGAAGGGACAAAGAAGGGAAAAAGTGGGACAAAATAAGGACAGAAGAAAAGGGAAAGGGGGGAAAGGGGACATTAAGGTGAAGCAGTCCTCTAAAGACACAAAAGACAATAATACAAGAAACAACACTTCTATTGCCTCTCCCTCTACGATACGCACTTCCGGGTTGGAGCGAGTAGTTGCATTCCGCTTTGCTCCACAGGTAGTATTACATTTCATTTCATTACAGTACAACAGTTTGATTTGTTTGATCTTAGCTGGCTACATAGCCGTCTTTGTATCCAAGATAATTGTGTAGTCTAGAGTAATTGTCGAGGTTACCTAGCCAGTTAGAGGTTACCTAGCCAGCTACACTTTCAAACAAAGTCAACAACGCAGCCACTGCTAGCTAGCCTATTTCACCAGCCAGCAGTACTATATCATTTTAGTCAATAAGATTTTTTGCAACGTAAGCTTAACTTTCTGAACATTCGAGACGTGTAGTCCACTTGTCATTCCAATCTCCTTTGCATTAGCGTAGCCTCTTCTGTAGCCTGTCAACTATGTGTCTGTCTATCCCTGTTCTCTCCTCTCTGCACAGACCATACAAACGCTTCACACCGCGTGGCCGCTGCTACTCTAACCTGGTGGTCCCAGCGCGCACGACCCACGTGGAGTTCCAGGTCTCAGGCAGCCTCTGGAACTGCCGATCTGCGGCCAACAAGGCAGAGTTCATCTCAGCCTATGCTTCCCTCCAGTCCCTTGACTTCTTGGCACTGACGGAAACATGGATTACCACAGATAACACTGCTACTCCTACTGCTCTCTCCTCGTCTGCCCACGTGTTCTCGCACACCCCGAGAGCTTCTGGTCAGCGGGGTGGTGGCACTGGGATCCTCATCTCTCCCAAGTGGACATTCTCTCTTTCTCCCCTGACCCATCTGTCTATCGCCTCCTTTGAATTCCATGCTGTCACAGTTACCAGCCCTTTCAAGCTTAACATCCTTATCATTTATCGCCCTCCAGGTTCCCTTGGAGAGTTCATCAATGAGCTTGACGCCCTGATAAGTTCCTTTCCTGAGGATGGCTCACCTCTCACAGTTCTGGGTGACTTTAACCTCCCCACGTCTACCTTTGACTCATTCCTCTCTGCCTCCTTCTTTCCACTCCTCTCCTCTTTTGACCTCACCCTCTCACCTTCCCCCCCTACTCACAAGGCAGGCAATACGCTTGACCTCATCTTTACTAGATGCTGTTCTTCCACTAATCTCATTGCAACTCCCCTCCAAGTCTCCGACCACTACCTTGTATCCTTTTCCCTCTCGCTCTCATCCAACACTTCCCACACTGCCCCTACTCGGATGGTATCGCGCCGTCCCAACCTTCGCTCTCTCTCCCCCGCTACTCTCTCCTCTTCCATCCTATCATCTCTTCCCTCTGCTCAAACCTTCTCCAACCTATCTCCTGATTCTGCCTCCTCAACCCTCCTCTCCTCCCTTTCTGCATCCTTTGACTCTCTATGTCCCCTATCCTCCAGGCCGGCTCGATCCTCCCCTCCTGCTCCGTGGCTCGACGACTCATTGCGAGCTCACAGAATAGGGCTCCGGGCAGCCGAGCGGAAATGGAGGAAAACTCGCCTCCCTGCGGACCTGGCATCCTTTCACTCCCTCCTCTCTACATTCTCCTCTTCTGTCTCTGCTGCTAAAGCCAATTTCTACCACTCTAAATTCCAAGCATCTGCCTCTAACCCTAGGAAGCTCTTTGCCACCTTCTCCTCCCTCCTGAATCCTCCTCCCCCTCCTCCCCCCTCCTCCCTCTCTGCTGATGACTTCGTCAACCATTTTGAAAAGAAGGTCGACGACATCCGATCCTCGTTTGCTAAGTCAAACGACACCGCTGGTTCTGCTCACACTGCCCTACCCTGTGCTTTGACCTCTTTCCCCCCTCTCTCTCCAGATGAAATCTTGCGTCTTGTGACGGCCGGCCGCCCAACAACCTGCCCGCTTGATCCTATCCCCTCCTCTCTTCTCCAGACCATTTCCGGAGACCTTCTCCCTTACCTCACCTCGCTCATCAACTCATCCTTGACCGCTGGCTACGTCCCTTCCGTCTTCAAGAGAGCGAGAGTTGCACCCCTTCTGAAAAAACCTACACTCGATCCCTCCGATGTCAACAACTACAGACCAGTATCCCTTCTTTCTTTTCTCTCCAAAACTCTTGAACGTGCCGTCCTTGGACAGCTCTCCTGCTATCTCTCTCAGAATGACCTTCTTGATCCAAATCAGTCAGGTTTCAAGACTAGTCATTCAACTGAGACTGCTCTTCTCTGTGTCACGGAGGCGCTCCGCACTGCTAAAGCTAACTCTCTCTCCTCTGCTCTCATCCTTCTAGACCTATCGGCTGCCTTTGATACTGTGAACCATCAGATCCTCCTCTCCACCCTCTCCGAGCTGGGCATCTCCGGCGCGGCCCACGCTTGGATTGCGTCCTACCTGACAGGTCGCTCCTACCAGGTGGCGTGGCGAGAATCTGTCTCCGCACCACGTGCTCTCACCACTGGTGTCCCCCAGGGCTCTGTTCTAGGCCCTCTCCTATTCTCGCTATACACCAAGTCACTTGGTTCTGTCATATCCTCACATGGTCTCTCCTATCATTGCTATGCAGACGACACACAATTAATCTTCTCCTTTCCCCCCTCTGATAACCAGGTGGTGAATCGCATCTCTGCATGTCTGGCAGACATATCAGTGTGGATGACGGATCACCACCTCAAGCTGAACCTCGGCAAGACGGAGCTGCTCTTCCTCCCGGGGAAGGACTGCCCGTTCCATGATCTCGCCATCACGGTTGACAACTCCATTGTGTCCTCCTCCCAGAGTGCTAAGAACCTTGGCGTGATCCAGGACAACACCCTGTCGTTCTCAACTAACATCAAGGCGGTGACCCGTTCCTGTAGGTTCATGCTCTACAACATTCGCAGAGTACGACCCTGCCTCACGCAGGAAGCGGCGCAGGTCCTAATCCAGGCACTTGTCATCTCCCGTCTGGATTACTGCAACTCGCTGTTGGCTGGGCTCCCTGCCTGTGCCATTAAACCCCTACAACTCATCCAGAACGCCGCAGCCCGTCTGGTGTTCAACTTTCCCAAGTTCTCTCACGTCACCCCGCTCCTCCGCTCTCTCCACTGGCTTCCAGTTGAAGCTCGCATCCGCTACAAGACCATGGTGCTTGCCTACGGAGCTATGAGGGGAACGGCACCTCCGTACCTTCAGGCTCTGATCAGGCCCTACACCCAAACAAGGGCACTGCGTTCATCCACCTCTGGCCTGCTCGCCTCCCTACCTCTGAGGAAGTACAGTTCCCGCTCAGCCCAGTCAAAACTGTTCGCTGCTCTGGCACCCCAATGGTGGAACAAACTCCCTCACGATGCCAGGTCAGCGGAGTCAATCACCACCTTCCGGAGACACCTGAAACCCCACCTCTTTAAGGAATACCTAGGATAGGATAAAGTAATCCTTCTAACCCCCCCCCCCCCTTAAAAGAGTTAGATGCACTATTGTAAAGTGGTTGTTCCACTGGATATCATAAGGTGAATGCACCAATTTGTAAGTCGCTCTGGATAAGAGCGTCTGCTAAATGACTTAAATGTAATGTAAATGTAATGTTTAAATGATGTCTTACCCCCAGAGTGAGAGGGTGAGAGAGCAGATCTCCTTGCTGAGGGTGGTGTTGATCATGCACTGCTTCTCGTGGGGTGAGCCTGATGTTCCGCTTGTCACTCCTCATGTCTAAAACATGGGTAAAAGTGGACATAAAGTCGAAATGTCGATGCATCTACAAATTTTATGTTTTACACCATATTGTATCATATTTGATGAGTTACTGACCTGTCCATCCACAGGCTCGATGTGCTGTAGTCTCCACAAGTGAACGCTCGCGCTCTGTTCACACTGGCACAGGATGTCCATGCACAGAATTGTCTGAGGGATGCACTTCTGTTGGACTGGAAAATAAAGAGACATTTACTCAGTGGTAGTTCTTTTTCAAAGCTGTAATTCCATCTTTATCTGAACAGAAAACATATTGTTTATCATAACACAAACACACCTTGGACAATGTAACAAGTGGTCCCTCAACACCCAATCTTAAGTCATGAGAACCATACACAAACACGACAAACATAATGCGCAGATAAATCTACAAATTCATTGTTGTATCACATTTCAAAAGTTACTGACTTGTCCATCCACAGGGTCACGTCCCCCATCACCCGCCAACCCCTCTTTTACGCTACTGCTACTCTCTGTTCATCATATATGCATAGTCACTTTAACCATATCTACATGTACATACTACCTCAATCAGCCCGACTAACCGGTGTCTGTATGTAGCCTCACTACTTTTCTAGCCTCGCTACTATATATAGCCTCGCTATGTCACGGTTCATGAATCCACTGCCTCTCTTTCTCTTTTTCTCTCTCTCTCTCTCTCTCTCTCCCGTGTTTGTGTGGGCGTGGTTCCCAATCTCGGCCTGATTGTCTGCGCCAGCTGGAATCACTTATCTTCCCTTTATATGTTCTGTAACCAGTGTTTCTTGTTGTCAGATCGTTGTTTCTTCCCTGAGGTTGTGTCGTGTGTTCGTGCTCATTCTCTCGCCGCCCTTGTGTGGATTATTTTCTGTGCTCCTTCCTACCCATCCGGACACACTCCCCTGGATTTCTCAGCACGCTATCATCGGAAGAGGCGCCTTAGTCCCTGGGTCGGATTCCGTCTGAGTACAGTCTGTCTGTCCTGTTGCTGCTGTAAACCCCGTGTAAGCCCCGTGTAGCTCAGTTGGTAGAGCATGGCGCTTGCAACGCCAGGGTTGTGGGTTCAATTCCCACGGGGGGCCAGTACAAAAAAAAAAAAAAAAGTATGAATGTATGTACTTGTAAGTCGCTCTGGATAAGAGCGTCTGCTAAATGACTTAAATGTAAATGTAAATGTAAACTGTATTCATTAAACCATCGTTGCTTGCATCTTGCATCCGCCTCTGTATTGTCACAGAACGATCTGACCAGACCATGGATGCAGCGAGTTCAACGAGTCTGACCGAATTCATTTCCCGCAGTATCACGAGAATGGATCAACAAGAGGAGAACATCTCCAGCACAGGTCGGGCAGTACAAGCCCTTGCGACGCAGGTATCCCAGCTGACCCAACAATTACAACATCTGAGGGGTCTCGCTGCGCCACCTACACCGGCAGTTCAACCCGCCCCGCCAGGGCCGGATTCCCAGCTAGAGCCACGGCTACCGACACCAGAGGGTTATTCAGGTGATCCTGACTATTGCAGAGCTTTTCTTACGAGATGTTCCATGCATTTCTCGTTGCAGCCACGGACCTTCAACCGTGAACAGTCTAAGGTAGCATTCGTACTCACACTGCTATCAGGCAAAGCGGCTCTTTGGGGATCGGCGGTGTGGGCGAACCAGGACCCATGCTGCACCTCTTTCCAGACACTCTCCGAGGAGATGAGAAGGGTCTTCGATCGGGCCGTGGCGGGTAGGGAGGCGGCCAGACTACTCGCTGACCTTCGCCAAGGAGACCGTTCAGTATCGGAATACTCCATCCAATTCCGCACTCTGGCCGCAGAGTGTCAGTGGAACGAGGAGGCGCAGTGGGACATGTTCCTGCATGGGCTGGAGGACCGGATCCAGAAGGAGATTTATGTTCTGGACCTTCCCAGGAGTTTAAATGGACTAGTGGAACTAGCCTTGAGGGTCGACGCTCGTCTGAGTCGTATTGGCCGCCGAGCATGCCCTAACAGACCGTATAACGACACGGAGGGCTGGCATGCCAGCGGCGGGAACACGGCCAGTTCAGCCTCCGCTCACGAACCCATGCAGCTGGGGAGAGCTCGCCTCTCCCGGGAGGAGAGGGAGAGGCGGAGATCCCAAGGACTCTGTCTCTACTGTGGTAGAGCGGGCCACTTTATCCACTCCTGCCCAGTAAAAGATCAGGCCCGGTAGTAAGTATGAGGCTACTATCGGGTGGTGTCACCACAGAGAAGACCTCATCATCTACTCTCCTCCCGGTAAGACTAAGATGGGCCACCCACACGCACGACACCCAAGCTTTACTGGACTCAGGAGCAGAGGGTAATTTCATGGACTTCAAGCTCGCTCACAAACTCCAGATTCCTATCACCTCACTCACGCACAAGATATCCGTCAACGCTCTCAATGGTCAAGAACTCCCCAACATTTCTCACACCACTGAACCTATCACACTCATCACTTCTGGCAATCACACTGAGACACTATCATTTCTACTCATGGACTCACCCCTTGCACCATTAGTTCTCGGCCACCCTTGGCTCACCCAACACAACCCCAGAGTTGACTGGGGTCATAACTCTATATCCATGTGGAGTAACAAGTGTCTTGAGTCCTGTTCTGTGTCTGCTTGTTCATCTGTGTCTGATTATGTGTTTCTAGAGGAGGCAGTGGATTTGTCTAACGTGCCCGTTGAATACCTCGACCTGAAGGAGGTGTTCAGTAAGTCCCGTGCTGCTTCTCTTCCTCCGCATCGTCCCTATGACTGTGCAATAGAATTATTGCCAGGTGAGTCTCCGCCTAAAGGCAAGTTATATTCACTCTCTGTTCCTGAGAGGGAGGCTATGGAGAGATACATCTCTGATTCTCTGGCATCTGGATTCATTCGTCCTTCCTCTTCTCCAGCGGGGGCGGGGTTCTTCTTTGTGGGGAAGAAGGACGGATCTCTGCGTCCTTGCATTGATTACCGTGGGTTGAATAACATCACAGTGAAGAATACCTATCCCTTACCGTTGATGTCCTCAGCCTTTGAAAGGTTACAGGGAGCATCCGTGTTCACTAAGTTGGATTTACGTAATGCATATCATTTGGTTCGCATAAGGAGGGGGGACGAATGGAAGACCGCGTTTAACACCCCCAGAGGGCACTTCGAATATTTGGTCATGCCTTTTGGGTTATCCAACTCCCCAGCGGTTTTCCAGGCACTCGTCAATGACGTGCTGAGAGATATGATTGATCAGTTCATATTTGTTTACCTGGATGACATACTGATTTTTTCTTCTTCTCTCCAGGAACACGTTCAGCACGTCAGACGAGTGCTTCAGAGGTTGTTGGAGAATGGACTTTTTGTCAAGGCGGAAAAATGCATTTTTCATGCACAATCCGTTCCATTCCTAGGTTACATCGTCTCGACTGAAGGTATTCGCATGGATCCTGACAAGGTTAAGGCTGTGGTGGATTGGCCAAGCCTGGATTCCCGTAAGGCCCTACAGAGGTTTCTGGGATTCGCCAATTTCTACCGGCGTTTCGTTCGCAACTTTAGCCAGATAGTCGCTTCTCTTACCGCCTTAACCTCCCCCAGAGTGACGTTCAGGTGGTCCGATGCAGCCGAGGCTGCATTCGCCAAACTCAAGAGCCGCTTTGTTTCGGCTCCCATCCTCATAGCTCCCGATCCCTCGCGTCAGTTCGTGGTGGAGGTGGACGCTTCAGAGGTGGGGGTAGGTGCGGTACTTTCCCAACGTTCCTCTTCTGCCGACAAGATGCACCCTTGCGCGTTCCTTTCCCATCGGTTATCACCTGCGGAACGCAACTACGACATTGGCAACAGAGAGTTGTTGGCAGGGAAGTTAGCACTGGAGGAGTGGCGCCATTGGTTAGAGGGTTCGGGGGTACCTTTTATAGTTTGGACCGATCACTAAAATTTGGAATATATCAGAACCGCCAAGCGACTCAACTCCAGGCAGGCGCGGTGGGCACTCGTTTTCGGACGTTTTGACTTCTCTCTCTCGTATCGCCCGGGTTCCAAGAATGTCAAACCCGATTCCCTTTCTCGCATTTTTGACCATTCCGAACGCCCATCCACTCCCGAGTGCATCCTACCTGGGACCCTAGTGGTCTCCACTCTCACATGGGAGGTTGAATCGAGGGTCAAAACGGCCTTAGAAGGGGTAAAGCCTCCGCCCGGTTGCCCACCTAATCGGTTGTTTGTGCCGGAGGGGTGTCGGTCCGATGTTATTCGGTGGGGGCATTGCTCCAACGTAGCGTGTCATCCAGGAGTCAGCCGCACTAGCTTTTTGGTTAAGCAACGCTTTTGGTGGCCACTGATGGCTCGTGACATTCACAGTTTTGTCTTGGCTTGCTCGGTTTGTGCCACTGGGAAGACTTCTAATCGACCCCCAGATGGGTTACTCCAACCGCTGTCGGTCCCTTCGAGACCCTGGTCCCACATCGCGCTAGATTTTGTTACCGCCCTCCCGCCCTCCCAGGGCAAGACTGTTGTTTTGACTGTGGTGGACCGGTTCTCGAAGGCAGCTCATTTTATTCCCTTGCCTAAATTACCATCTGCCAAGGAGACAGCGGTAACTGTCGTGGATCACGTCTTTCGCTTACATGGCCTGCCGATGGACGTAGTTTCTGACAGGGGGCCCCAATTTGTGTCCAAGTTTTGGCAAGAGTTTTGTAGGTTACTGGGAGCGAGTGTCAGTCTGTCTTCAGGGTTTCATCCCCAGAGCAACGGTCAAACGGAGAGGGCCAACCAAGATTTGGAGAGAGTGTTGCAATGTTTGGTTTCTAAGAATCCCTCTTCCTGGAGTCAACAACTCTCTATGGTTGAGTACGCTCACAATTCGTTGCCAGTGGCAGCCACGGGTCTCTCTCCGTTTGAGTGTAGTTTAGGTTACCAGCCACCTATCTTTCCCAGTACGGAGTCCGAGGTCACTGTTCCCTCCGCTCACGCTTTCATCCAGAGGTGCCGTCACGCATGGAGCAGAGCCCGTGAGACTCTTCTCCGGGTGGGGGCGCGCACCAAGGCTAAGGCCGATCGCCGCCTCCGGTATACGTCGTTGGCGAAAGAGTGTGGCTTTCTACTAAGAACATTCCACTCCGATCCGTTTCGAACAAACTTGCCCCAAATTTATCGGCCCGTTCAAAGTCACCAGGATCATTAGTCCGGTGGCGGTCCGGCTCAAGCTTCCTCCGGCGTATAGGAGAATTCACCCTACTTTTCATGTGTCTAAAATAAAACCTGTGTTTCAGGCACGCATTAACCCGCCGGTCCCGGTTCCCCCGCCGCCACGACTTGTTGATGGGGAACCCACCTTTTCTGTCAATCGTATTTTGGACTCTAGAAGGAGGGGACGCGGAATCCAGTACCTGGTGGACTGGGAGGGTTACGGTCCGGAGGAGAGAAGTTGGGTACCTGCTAGGGACATTCTGGATCACTCCCTTATCGATGATTTCAATCGACAGGTAAATTCGCCTGGGAACGCCAAGAGGCGTTCCTAGGGGGGGGGGGGGGGTATTGTCACGGTTCATGAATCCACTGCCTCCCTCTCTCTCTTTCTCTTTTTCTCTCTCTCTTTCTCTTTTTCTCTTTCTCTTTCTCTCTCTCTTCTCTCTCTTTCTCTCTCCCGTGTTTGTGTGGGCGTGGTTCCCAATCTCGGCCTGATTGTCTGCGCCAGCTGGAATCACTTATCTTCCCTTTATATGTTCTGTAACCAGTGTTTCTTGTTGTCAGATCGTTGTTTCTTCCCTGAGGTTGTGTCGTGTGTTCGTGCTCATTCTCTCGCCGCCCTTGTGTGGATTATCTTCTGTGCTCCTTCCTACCCATCCGGACACACTCCCCTGGATTTCTCAGCATGCTATCATCGGAAGAGGCGCCTTAGTCCCTGGGTCGGATTCCGTCTGAGTACAGTCTGTCTGTCCTGTTGCTGCTGTAAACTGTTTTCATTAAACCATCGTTGCTTGCATCTTGCATCCGCCTCTGTATTGTCACACGCTACTGTTATTTGTCACTGTCTCTTTACTGTTTTTTTTATTTCTTTACTTACCTATTGTTCACCTAATACCTTTTTTTGCACTATTGGTTAGAGCCTGTAAGTAAGTATTTCACTGTAAGGTCTACACCTGTTGTATTCGGTGCACGTGACAAATAAACTTTGATTTGATTTGGTGGGCTAACGCTAACTAGCATGTCACCACGTGAAAAAGTAGCTGGCTAGCTCACTGAACTTGTCAATAAACAGGTCACAGTCGTTATGCTAGCCTATACTGGTTTTCTTTTTTCTTGTAAGGAAGGTAACGTGTGTTGTATACTTAACCACAGTTGGTGGTTATCTAACAAGTTTTCATACGCACCTAGCTAACCACAGTCATTTTTGGAGGGTGATTGCAGGCGAATGTGGTTATCAAAATGTCATGTCAGGGTAAGCCTACACTGATATAGTTCTAAAATCCCTGACGCAAAAATGAATAGAGAAAAAACAATTGAAACCATTTCTGTGTTTTACCATTAGATTTGATGGGTATTATGACTCATACTGTTGTACTCAGTTGTTGTCTATATTATCTGTGGGGTTTAGTTAATGGGTAGATAACAATACAAATAATTTTGATATTGTTTGTAATTATTTTACCCTATTTTCTTCTAACATGAAATCCAAATCTGGTTGACTGACATTCTTCCCAGCCTCCAATAGATAAAATGTTCCTAGTAGCTTGTGTTTGTGTTCTAAGTTTGATAATTTTACCATAAAATGCACAATTATTTATCTATCTGCTGGACTACACGGGCAATTCTGTGTTCAAATAATTCCTTACACATTCGTGTTATAATTTCCCAAAACATGACAGGTAAATTAGAGCTGTACTTAATTACTCACTCATCTTCCTTCAGCGTTTTGATGAGGATTGTTTTCCCCAGCTGGACCATAATCCCACTGGATCTCCTTAATTCCAATGAAATATTCCTGTGTGATACAGGACACAGTAGTGGCACATCCCAGTAGAAGGAAGAGGATCGCTGGAGAGCTGCCATTTTGGCACAGTCAGTCAGAAAACTTTTGGACAGACACACAGCCTATAGATACTGGGGTGATGGGTCCACACAGCCAAACACAGACAGGAAGTGTGACCTCATTGACTTTCATGCAAACACAAAGTGAGACCCCCACACACAAACATCCACAGACCTCTGACCTTTGACCTGGGGATAAAGTCATTACCTATTTACCCCAAACGTTATGTAGTAACATTGTCTATTTTGCTGCTGCACACACACACACACACACACACAGGCCACCATGTACATCATTCTACCCTTTGTTACTTTGTCTAACCATATCCACAAAGGAAGCTTTATTGTTATCCCACTCCTCTTCAATGGCTGTGCGAAGTTGCTGGATATTGGCAGGAACTGGAACACGGTGTCGTACACATCGATCCAGAGCATGCTAAACATGCTCAATGGGTAACATGTCTGGTGAGTATGCAGGCCATGGAAGAACTGGGACATTTTCATCTTCCAGGAGTTGTGTACAGATCCTTGCGACATACTGGTTATCATGCTGAAACATGAGGCGATGACGGTGGATGAATGGCATGACAATGGGCCTCAGGATCTCGTCACGGTATCTCTGTGCATTAAAATTTTCCATAAAATTTCCATTGATAAAATACAATGTGTTCATTGTCAATGTTATGCCTGCCCATACCATAACTCCACCGCCACCATGAGGCACACTGTTCAAAACGTTGACATCAGCAAACCACTCAACGCCAAACACGCAGTTTGGCATCTGCCTCGGTACAATTGAAACCAGGATTCTTCTGTGAAGAGCCATTCTCAAACGTGCCAGTGGCCATCGAAGGTGAGCATTTGCCCACTGAAGTCGGTTACAACGCCGAACTGCAGTCAGGTCAAGACCCTGGAGAGGACGACGAGCAAGCAGAAGAGCTTCCCTGAGACGTTTCTGACAGTTTGTGCAGAAATGTTTCAGTTGTGCAAACCCACAGTTTCATCAGCTGTCCGGGAGGCTGGTCTCAGACAATCCCGCAGGTGAAGAAGCCGGATGTGGAGGTCCTGGGCTGGCCTCGTTACACCTGGTCTGCGATTGTGAGGCCAGTTGGACTTACTGTTAAATGCTCTAAAAGGATGTTGGAGGTGGCTTATGGTAGAGAAATTAACATTCAGTTCTCTGGCAACAGCTCTGGTGGACATTTCTGCAGTCAGCATGCCAATTGCACTCTCCCTAAAACCTTGAGACATCTCTGGCATTGTTGTTGTGTAACAAAACTGCACAATTTAGAGTGGCATTTTATTGTCCAAAGCACAAGATGCACCTGTGTAATGATCATGCTGTTTAATTATCTTCTTGATGTGCCACACTTGTCAGGTTGATGGATTGTCTTGGCAAAGGAGAAATGCTGATTAACATAGATGAAAACAAATTTGTTGCCAAAATCTGAGATAAATAAGCTTTTTGTGCATATGGAACATTTCTGGGATCTTTTATTTCAGCTCATGAAACATGGGACCAACACTTTACATGTTGCGTTTTTATTTTTGTTCAGTATATTTAGGTTTTCAATAAACATTAGAGACAAAATATAATTGACATGTTTTCAACAATCTAAGCCAACCCTGTTTGTTTTGCCCCATAGTTGCGCACGTGTCAGTTTTGTTGCTAACCAACCAACCCGTTAACCCGTATCAAAGTATACAGCGTTGACAAATGTATGTTTACAAAAAATTATAATCAGAACAATTAAAATGGAAAATACGTATTTAGTTAAGGCAGCACAAACACTAAAATATATGACAAATGCACTAAATATATAAAATGGCCTTAACAATTTAGCATCTGCGAGACAACAATTTTCAGAAAATGAAAACAGTAATACAAAAGACAAAACTCTCATACAAAAAAATATATACTTTTGTGCTTTAGTAAAATGTAGACTTAAGACATAAAAAATACTACAGTTCCGGTCTGTATTATACACACATTCATTCAGTGTATTTCTAATACAGTGCTTTGAAATGAATACTATAAATTAACTGAACTTTCAGACAGGTATCTCTCCCTCATACAGGGATGAGACAGCATTCGCTTATTAATCACACTTTCTGATTAGAAACTGGCCCAGGGACTATGTAGGATACGAGGAGAGGAAGTTGGACTATTGAGATGCGCCTCCAGGAGTGTTTGGAAAGCAATGTTAAACAGATGTCATTGTACACGCTCCTGGCGTGTATCGTATGTGTGTGCATGTGTCTTATGTGTCATATCATGTGTATGCACATCAATCTTATGTTATATGCATGCGTGTGTATGTATAATTTACATGTGTGTGTCAAATTTTGTGTGTGTGTGCAGGTGTCTGTGTCTGTGTGTGTGTGTGTGTCTCTGCGTGTGTGTGTGTGTCTGTCTCTGCGTGTGTGTGTGTGTCTCATCTATGTGTGTTTAGGCATTGAGGGTATAGTCCTGCTTGTAGCAGCAGGGTCTGCAGACAGCTGTCACCAGCCCATTGATGACCTGCAGGACACATATGATGAACTCCAGCCCACTGAGGCCCAGCAGGATGGACATCAGGGTCACGTTCCACTCTACAACGCTGACAGGCTGCAGGCACTTAGACCACGTGTCCTTCTCCATTAGGTACCTGTGGACAGACACAGAAAGAGGGAAATTCAATTAAAGTTGTGTATATTGCCGTCTGTATTGCAGTTTGATATTAAATAGGGTTAAGAAGCTGTGACTCACTCGACAGGATGTTATTTCATAACGCACACACAATAGGTAATGGACACACACACACACAATAGGTAATGGACACACACACACACAATAGGTAATGGACACACACACACAACAGAAAATTAACTCCAAATCAAAAATAGAACAACACAGGCACACACACTGACAGAGGATTTGTTTCAAATGCATTTTGGCACCTAAAAGAAACATACATAGCTAGAATATTTCCAGAACAATTAGCATTTCCTGTGAGAAGAGGGTGAAACTAACCTTCCTCCCTCATTGGCGAAGGGATAAGACCATCCCAGAGCAGTGAAGCACTGAGGTCCCTCCAACATGGCCATGGCTGAGATGATGAAACAGTATCCCGAGCCGGCCAGACCCACTAGAGCTGCCATTACCGACCCACACATCTATATAATACACATACTGTACATTAGTATATAAATATACACACTCATAAACTCTCTATCCTTAAAAAAAAAACTCTCTCACACACACGGTTCAAGCCTGCCTGTTAATCCCAGATCAACAGCATAACAATCCCCCTGGGAGTAGTGTGTGGTTGTGTGAGGAGAAATGTTGGCTTATCACTGTTACAAACCGGTTTATACGCAGATAAGGTTCAGCTCCTCTCCCTGGCCCAGACGCTTTGTACTCCCTGATGGTGAAGCTTCCTTCACATATCCTTCACATAGTGTACCCCCTAATAGTGTTACAATGGCCCCTTTGTATGATTAGCTAGGCATAGCCTACCTTTCATGAGTCTTAGCTTAGCATAGTCCCTCACAGTGTTAGAATAGTCCTTTGTACCATCTGTACTTTTATTAATAGGATCAAAGCCTTGTGTAACAAACCAAATAACATCCACTAACCTACTTTGGCGGTTTACAACAAAAACAACAACAAAAAACCTGAGCTGAAGAACACATCAAGGCGGACCTGTCACCGTTGCTTTTTGCACAGTAATAGAATCACTGGCTGAAATCACAATAAGTAACCAAAGCATCAGTCCTCACCATGAAGCTTTCATTCCAACAGCAGCCTGTACACTTCCCCAGGCTGATGAACACTCCAGCAGGCAGGAACATCTACAGAGACACACAATTCGGGACATCTCAGGGTCTGTCACAGTATGACATTTCAGTGTATACCATCTATATAAAACAATATCCTCGAGACTGCTATGTGTTGATTTTAATTACGTTGAGTGCATCTAAAGTGTCAGTCTTGCCCAGTATCTCACTGTGAAATGTGGACCACAATGTAAATAAGCCTACAGGCTTTATCGTGTTTTTATCTTCAATAATTTCTTGTGTGTGCGATGTTAAATGCGAACATTGAATTATCTAATCAATCCGATCAATCAAGAGCTCTGTGGTTGTAGCACTGTACTGTACAACCATCGCTGAATAACAAAAATATGGTCCGTAGAGCATTTTCATAAAATGGTGGCTAATTCCTACAATGGGTTTCTGGAAAAATCCTCCAAAAGAAGAAAGTAAAACTCCTGGGGTAGCATGTCGGAGGAAGAGCTGACAACCGTTTTCCTTTGTCTCCTATAGTATCTCCACAGTAAGGAAAACAGCCATGAGGCAAGTCCCCATTATCCGAAAGGTAAACACACACACATACAGGATACAGATTAGCCACACACTCAAACTGCCCTCTTACAAAAACAGCACAAGATAAATTCATTGTCAGTGTTTGCACCTGTGTCAGATTACGACCTGTTATTATCAGAAAGGAAATACAAGACCAAAAGAATATATATACACAAGACTAACTGTTAAAAGACCAACTGGTTTGACCCTGAAAGTTCTCTTTATATTTATATTTTAATCTACCATTCATTCCCTGAACAGCCTGTAAATCTGACCCATAAACCATCAACTCGATAATACTACTGTAGCCTGTGTAGTAACAATAGAGTAACATATAGCTACTCACCAACACACCTCCCCCTCCGATTCCCATCATGAACCAGATCAGCCTGGACAGTCTCTCCTGTTGGACATACTGGATCTCTCCTCCAGGGAAGAACAGCAGGATGTTGGCCATGATACAGCACACAGCCAGGGGCAGAAGGGCAAAGCCCAGCGACCGCGCAAAACCTATGGAGCACATCTGCCCTACCACACAGGATGAGGAGGAATGGAGAGAAGTCGAGGTGTGGAGCACCAGAGAGGAGTGGAGCGGTATCACCAGGGGGAGAGGAATGGAGAGTAACAATGGAGAGAGAGAGAGAAAGAGAGAGAGAGATATGAAGGTCTGGGGTCTGTTCACAGCTTTAATCAAGGAAGGAAACTGAATGGTTTACCTAGTGTGTAGGGTTTTAGCTAAACCCTCCACCTCCTGCCAGTCACACTGAGGCTGATCACGCAACCAGTTCCGTTTTACGGCGAGGGGCTGAGTGGAGGGGTTGCCACAGGAAGAGTGAGGGGTGAGTGTCTTGAGCCCTAACCAATCCCTCAGGGCCCGCAAGTGATTCAGCAAGAAAAACGGTGACAAATCCCTCAGGAACTGGGAGGGGTGATGAGAAAGAGAGTGAGGAGGGACAGAAAGAGAGGGCGCGAGTAAGAAAGACAGACACATACACATAGTGATAGAGAGTATGTGTGTCTATTTTCCACACCCACCCCAATCTGAGAGGCAGAGGTAGTTGGGCTGGGCAGCTGGGCCCCAGACTGCATTCAAAACCTGCTACTTCAGGTAAAGAGTCTCTTTCCATGTTTTGTGAAAAATCTGCACAAAAATGTTCTAGATTACGCTGCACTCAACATCCACCCTTCCTTATGAGCCTACTCCCCTACGGCAGGGGCAGCAAACAACCTGGCAACGTTAGCCAATAAGTCAACTGACCATCACAAAGAATGTACAGTGCATTCAGACCCCTTGACTTTTACCACATTTTGTTACGTTACAACCTTATTCTAAAATGGATCAAATCAAATCAAATCTACATCAATGTACACACAATACCCCATAATGACAATGTGAAAGTTTTTTAGAAATGTTCGCAAATGTATTACACATTAACAACAGAAAAACCTTATCTACAAAAGTATTCAGACTCATTCATATGAGACTTGAAATTGAGCTCAGGTGCATCCTGTTTCCATCATCCTTGAGATGTTTATACAACTTGGTTAGAGTCCACCTGTGGTAAATTCAATTGATTGGACATGATTTGGAAAGGCACAAACCTGTCTATATATACGGTCCCACAGTTGACAGTGTATGTCAGAGCAAAAACCAAACCATGAGGTCGAAAGGAATTGTCCGTAGAGCTCGGACACAGGATTGTGTTGAGGCACAGATATGGGGAAGGGTACCAAAATATTTCTGCAGTATTGAAGGTCCCCAAGAACAAAGTGACCTCCATCATTCTTAGATGGAAGAAGTTTGGAACCACCAAGACTCTTCCTAGAGCTGGCCGCCCGGCCAAACTGAGCAATCGGGGGAGAAGTGCCTTGGTCAGGGAGGTGACCAAGAACCCGATGGTAACTCTGACTCAGTTCCAGAGTTCCTCTGTGGAGATGGGAGAACCTTCCAGAAGGACAACCATCTCTGCAGCACTCGACCAACTAGGCCTTTAGGTTAGATCGGCCAGACGGAAGCCACTCCTCAGAAAAAGGCACATGACAACCTGCTTGGAGTTTGCCAAAAGGCACCTAAAGGACTCTCAGACCATGATAAACAAGATTCCCTGTGCAAAAATGTATAGAACCCTGATTTTTCTTTGTCATTATGGGGTATTGTGTTTAGATTAATGAGGGGGTGGGAAACTAAATGTGGAAAAAGTCAAGGGGTCTGAATACTTTCCGAATGCACTGTATGACCAGTATACGAAGGTATGACAAGAGTATTTGTTAGTGTCAAATAAGACTTGGGTTTTATTTTTGTAAAAGCAGATAGTTCTAACCCTACACAGACATTTTAAACCAAAAACCATTCCTCCAAATCAGACCCATGGCAGATGTTGTGCGTTATTAGGTTGTGACATTGAGTTTATTGGCAGGTGTGGTCTACCTGAGCCATCAATTCTCTCCTACTAGCACTGACTTTGCTGATAACTACTTTGAGGGAAAATGTACTTGCTATGACTGTGATATGCGGTGGTCTCAACTAGCTATTTTAAAATGAACGCACTAAGTCGCTCTGGATAAGAGCGTCTGCTAAATTACTAAAATGTAAATGTAAAATATCAACAGAAGAGAGAAGAATACACTAACCCATCCTCACAGACCTACAGTAACACAGAAACAGTCTATCTGGAAGATCATTCATTTTACTCAGTCACAACCTCATTCTTGGGTGAACTAAATTATGATTGGGAAATGCAGGCTTCAGACAATCATTATTTGTATTTTTTTTTTTAAATGTCATACAATTATAAAGACAAAAAAAATCATATATATATATATATATATATATATATATATATATAATAATAGAAAGATAACAAGATAACATACATTATATATAAATAATAAAACCAAATCAAATACCAAGTAGCAGCAGGTACAATTATCAGCAGGAAATGCAGTTAATGTACAGTTAGCATTATAAATTGGAGACAAATAGCAGCAGATACAATATCAGAATACAGTAAAATTTTCAGAGATTGTAGGATCAACTAGTACAAGTATTGTTATTTTGTCATTTCTTTCCCTTTCCCTCTCTTTCTATGAAACAAGGATACCTTTTAAAAGTTTTTCCAATAAAGGACAGTAAGGAGACCATACTTTCAAGAATGTGGGACCGCGACTCTGTCAGTCCATTGTCAACTTGTTTTAACCACAATTGAAAAGCAGGTGGGTTTTCATTTTCCAACACACAAAAATACATTTCTTTGCAAAGTATGAAATAGTTATCAGCAATCTTGTCTTGTCTGAGTCAAGCATAATATTTGGCATGTGATTAAGGAGGTAGAGGCTTGGGGATTGTACAAATTATGGAAAATTATAATTAATAATTTTCCTGCCTCATGATGCCGTCTATTTTGTGAAGTGCACCAGTCCCTCCTGCAGCAAAGCACCCCCACAACATGATGCTGCCACCCCCGTGCTTCACGGGTTGGGATGGTGTTCTTCGGCTTGCAAGCATCCCCCTTTTTCCTCCAAGCATAACGATGGTCATCATGGCCAAACAGTTCTATTTTTGTTTCATCAAACCAGAGGACATTTCTCAAAAAAGTACGATCTTTGTCCCCATGTGCAGTTTCAGTTTCTTTTTTATGGCGGTTTTGGAGCAGTGGCTTCTTCCTTGCTGAGCGGCCTTTCAGGTTATGTCGATATAGGACTCGTTTTACTGTGGATATAGATACTTTTGTACCTGTTCCCAACATATTCGCAAGGTCCTTTGCTGTTGTTCTGGGATTGATTTGAACTTTTTGCACCAAAGTACGTTCATCTTTAAGAGACAGAATGCGTCTCCTTCCTGAGCGGTATGACGGCTGCGTGGTCTAATGGTGTTTATACTTGCATACTATTGTTTGTACAGATGAACATGGTACATTCAGGCGTTTGGAAATTGCTCCCAAGGTTGAAATAGACTTGTGGAGGTCTACAATTTTTTTTCTGAGGTCTTGGCTGATTTCTTTTGATTTTCCCATGATGTCAAGCAAAGAGGCACTGAGTTTGAAGGTAGGCCTTGAAATACATCCACAGGTACACCTCCAATTGACTCAAATTATGTCAATTAGCCTATCAGAAGCTTCTAAAGCCATGACATCATTTTCTGGAATTTTCCAAGCTGTTTAAAGCCACAGTCAACTTAGTGTATGTAAACTTCTAACCCACTGGAATTGTTATACAGTGAATTATAAGTGAAATAATCAGTGTGTCATGCAACTTGTGTCATGCACAAAGTAGATGTCCTAACAGCCTATAGGGAGGTCAGTGACCCGGCCATGTGGTGCCAGGATAACAACCTCTCCCTCAACGTGATCAAGACAAAGGAGATGACAGGAAACAGGAAAAGGACGACCGAGCACGCCCCCATTCTCATCGACAGGGCTGTAGTGGAGCATGTTGAGAGCATATCATGGTCCAAACACACCAAGAGAGTCGTGAAGAGGGCTCGACAAAGCCTTTTCTCCTCAGGTGACTGAAAAGTTTTGGCATGGGTTCTCAGATCCGTAAAAAATTCTACAGCTGCACCATCGAGAGCATCCTGAAGGTTGCATCACTGCCTAGAATGGCAACTGCTTGGCCTCCGACCGCAAGGCACAACAGAGAGTAGTGCGTACGGCCCAGTACATCACTGGGTCCAAGCTTCCTGACATCCAGGACCCCTATACCAGGCGGTGCCAGAGGAAAGCCCTAAAAATTGTCAAAGACTCCAGCCACCCTCGTCATAGACTGTTCTCTCTGCTACCGCACGTCAAGTGGTACCGGAGCACCAAGTCTCGGTCCAAAAGGCTTCTTAACAGCTTCTACCCACAAGCCATAAGACTCCTGAACAGCTAATTAAATGGCTACCCAGATTATTTGCATTGCCCCCCCCCCCCACCCCCTATTTTATACTCGCTTCTCTGTTTATTATCTATGCATAGTCACTTTAACTCTACCTACATAGATACATATTACATAGTACCCCCTGTATATAGCCTCGCTACTGTTATGTTACTGCTGCTCTTTAATTATGTTTTATTTTTAGGTCTACACCTTGTGTAAATTTTTATTTGATAATAACCCAAACCCAATATATAGGTCAATGGGTCTTAAGAGTAACCATGTTATGTGTTTACTAGCTAAGGACTGTACAATAGGCCTACTACACGCATGTTGTAATGAGCGAGGCAGGAATGCATTAGAATGGAAAGAACATGATAAAGTGTTATGTAGTCTAGTGATCCTGGATTAACCCCAACCAGCCCTAATCTGGCATAACAAATGTTAGCTGGACTCGCTAACGAGCCACAACTGTAATTAGTGAAAACAGTGTTTGGTTTGCATGCTTTTCTCCCACAGGAATACAGTGTTTCATTCTTTAATTAGCTGACTAACATATTATAGGGGATTTGAGGCTGTGTACCAGGGGAAGCCTGTTGTAAGGCGATAAAACAGAGGACAAAATCCAATCCACTGACTGAGGGGCACAGGCTTGAGATGTTGGGTTGTTGTTGATGTGGTGGGGATTCTATGGGCGTAGATTCACTGCTCATGGATGCACTCATGCAAGAAAACCAAATGATAATCAATGAAACTAGTATTGTACTGTCTCCACACAATAATGACATTGTGTGTGTGTGTGTGTGTGTGTGTGTGTGTGTGTGTGTGTGTGTTTGCGTGTGTGTGTTTAATAAACCACAGAGAGTTAAACACAGGTAGCCTTTCACCCATAGCCTTGGCATTTGTTCCTCTTTTCTGTGGTTCGGGGTAATATTAAGGTGTGTACCCGTCTCTAAAAATAGACAGAGATAAAACACACACGGTTGTTCCGCGCCCACCCTACTGTACTTCTGTATAGTCTGCCTGCTTAATGAGTCCTGCCTGTTGAATGAGTTTGTTACTCTATCTTGTTATGATACTTTCCTCACAGAATTATTGGGTCACTGACATTTCTATTAAATCAATTCAGGAAAAGAATAGAAATTCTAACTCAAGTATGAGAAGGAAATCCTCATTTTGATTTGAAATGGAATTGGCCCCCAACCCTGGGCTATAATAACAGCCCAAGCCTGAGCCTTCAGTAGCGAGTGCAAGGAGCATTGAGCCCCTTATGGGTTTGACTGAGGGGAATTGTACAATAATCACAATCAAACAATCATACAATAATAGAAAGACCTGTGGTGTTGTCCTTGTTAATGCAGACAGAGAAGAGCTCCAACTTCTTAATCATAGCCTCAACTTTGTTCCGCACATTGAATATAGTTGCAGAGAGTCCCTGTAATCCTAGATTCAGATTATTTAGGCGAGAAAAAAACATCCCCAAGATAGGCCAGTCTCCCAGTCATGGCTTTGGCGCCATCAGTACAGATACCAACATGAGCAGCAGCTACGTTTGGCTACATACGGACCGTTAGTGGAATTCCCGCGAGAGAGTAACGGTTAATGTGAATGGATGTTAATTATTTGACTCGGTTACCTGTATTTGACATTGTGTTGTTATTTTGCTGAACACTAGATGGTTTAATTTTATTTTTGGCAGTGAAAAAAACCTCACCCAAATGTAGTTTTGGACAAATGTAAAATATAAATGGACTATTTGAAAATGTGAAGGAATTATTTTAATATACATAGAGTGTCTAGTTTGAGAAACAAACACCTCACAAGTCCTCAACTGGCAGCTTAATTAAATAGTACCAGCAAAACACCAGTCTCAATGTCAACAGTGAAGTGGCGACTCCGGGATGCTGGTCTTCTAGGCAGAGTTGCAAAGAAAAAGCCATATCTCAGACTGGTCAATAAAAATAAAAGATTAAGAAGGGCAAAAGAACACAGAAACTGGACAGTGGAACTGTTTTGCGGGTACTATTTAATGAAGGTGCCAGTTGAGGACTTGTGAGGCATCTGTTTCTCAGGCTAGACACTCTAATGTACTTGTCCTCTTACTCAGTTGTGCACCGGGGCCTCCAACTCCTCTTTCTATTCTGGTTAGGGCCAGTTTGTGCTGTTCTGTGAAGGGAGTAGTATACAGCGTTGTAAGAGATCTTCAGTTTCTTTGGAATATCTCGCATGGAATAGCCATCATTTCCCAGAACAAGAATAGACTGACGATTTTCAGAAGAAAGGACTTTGTTTCTGGACATCTTACGCCTGTTATCGAACCCACAAATGCTGATGCTCCAGATACTCAACAAGTCTAAAGAAGGCCATTTTTATTGCTTCTTTAATCAGAACAACAGTTTTCAGCTGTGCTAACATAAATGCAAAAGGGTTTTCTAATGATCAATTAGCCTTGTAAAATGCTAAACATGGATTAGCTAACACAATGTGCCATTGGAACACAGGGGTGATGGTTGCTGACAATGGGCCTCTGTAAGCCTATGTAGACATTCAATAAAAAATCTGCTGTTTCCAGCTACAATAGTAATTTGAAATCAAATTTAATTTGTCACATACACATGATTAGCAGATGTTAATGTGAGTGTAGTGAAATGCTTGTGCTTCTAGTTCCGACCATGCAGTAATATCTAACAAGTAATCTAACAATTTCACAACAACTACCTTATACACACAAGTGTAAAGGAATGAATAAGAATATGCACATAAAAATATATATGGATGAGCGATGGGCGAACGGCATAGGCAAGATGCAGTAGATGGTATAGACTACAGTATATACATATGAGATGAGTAGTGTAGGGTATGTAAACATTATATAAAGTGGCATAGTTTAAAGTGACTAGTGATACATTTATTACATCCAATGTTTAATTATTAAAGTGGCTAGAGATTGAGTCAGTATGTTGGCAGCAGCCACTCAATGTTAGTGATGGCTGTTTAACAGTCTGATGGCCTTGAGATAAAATATGTTTTTCAGTCTCTCGGTCCCAGCTTTGATGCACCTGTACTGACGTCGCCTTCTGGATGATAGCGGGGTGAACAGGCAGTGGCTCGGGTGGTTGTTGTCCTTGATGATCTGTTTGGCCTTCCTGTGACATCGGGTGGTGTAGGTGTCCTGGAGAGCAGGTAGTTTTCCCCCGGTGATGCGTTGTGCAGACCTCACTACCCTCTGGAGAGCCTTACGGGTGTTGGCGGAGCAGTTGCCATACCAGGAGGTGATACAGCCCGACAGGATGCTCTCGATTGTGCATCTGTAAAAGTTTGTGAGTGTTTTTGGTGACACGCCGAATTTCTTCAGCCTCCTGAGGTTGAAGAGGCGCTATAGAGCCTTCTTCACGACGCTGTCTGTATGGGTGGACCATTTCAGTTTGTCCTTGATGTGTACGCCGAGGAACTTAAAACTTTCCACCTTCTCCACTACTGTCCCGTCAATGTGGATAGGGGGCTGCTCCCTCTGCTGTTTCCTGAAGTCCACGATCATCTCCTTTGTTTTGTTGACGTTGACTGTGAGGTTATTTTCCTGACACTACACTCCGAGGGCCCTCACCTCCTCCCTGTAGGCCGTCTCGTCGTTGTTGGTAATCGAGCCTACCACTGTAGTGTCGTCTGCAAACTTGATGATTGAGTTGGAGGCGTGCATGGCCATGCAGTCATGGGTGAACAGGGAGTACAGGAGAGGGCTGAGACATTAACAATGTCTGCACTGTATTTCTGATCAATTTGATGTTATTTTAATGGACCAAAAATGTGCTTTTCTTTCAAAAACAAGGAAACTTCTGAGTGACCCCAAACTTTTGAACGGTAGTGTATATGAACTAGGCAAAAAAAAGAAACATCCTCTCACTGTCAACTGCGTTTATTTTCAGCAAACTTGACATATTTGAAAATATTTGTATGAACATAACAAGATTCAACAACTGAGACATAAACTGAACAAGTTCCACAGACATGTGACTAACATAAATGGAATAATGTGTCCCTGAACAAAGGGGGCGTGGGTCAAAATCAGAAGTAACAGTCAGTATCTGGTGTGGCCACCAGCTGCATTAAGTACTGCAGTGCATCTCCTTCTCATGGACTGCACCAGATTTGCCTGTTCTTGCTGTGAGATGTTACCCCACTCTTCCACCAAGGCACCTGCAAGTTCCCGGACATTTCTGGGGGGAATGGCCCTAGCCCTCACCCTCCGATCCAATATGTCCCAGATGTGCTCAATGGGATTGAGATCCGGGCTCTTTGCTGGCCATGGCAAAACACTGACATTCCTGTCTTGCAGGAAATCACGCACAGAATGAGCAGTATGGTTGGTGGCATTGTCATGCTGGAGGGTCATGTCAGGATGAGCCTGCAGGAAGGGTCCCATATAAGGGAGGAGGATGTCTTCCCTGTAATGCACAGCATTGAGATTGCCTACAATGACAACAAGCTCAGTCCGATGATGCTGTGACACACCGCCCCAGACCATGACGGACCCTCCACCTCCAAATCAATCCCGCTCCAGAGTACAGGCCTCGGTGTAACGCTCATTCCTTCGACGATAAATGTGAATCCTACCATCATCTCTAATGAGGCAAAACCGCAACTCTTCAGTGAAGAGCACTTTTTGCCAGTCCTGTCTGGTCCAACGACGTGGGTTTGTGCCCATAGGCAACGTTGTTGCCGGTGATGTCTGGTGAGGACCTGCCTTACAACAGGCCTACAAACCCTCAGTGCAGCCTCTCTCAGCCTATTGCGGACAGTCTGAGCACTGATAGAGGGATTGTGCGTTCCTGGCAGTTTTTGCTGCCATCCTGTATCTACCGGTGTGATGTTCGTATGTACCGATCATGTGCAGGTGTTGTTACACGTGGTCTGCCAATACGAGGACGATCAGCTGTCCGTCCTGTCTCCCTGTAGCACTGTCTTAGGCGTCTCACAGTACGTACATTGCAATTTATTGCCCTGGTCACATCTGTAGTCCTGATGCCTCCTTGCAGCATGCCTAAGGCACGTTCACGCAGATGAGCAAGGACCCTGGGCAACTTTCTTTTTGTGTTTTTCAGTCAGTAGAAAGGCCTCTTTAATGTCCTAAGTTTTCATAAGTTTGACCTTAATTGTCTACCATCTGTAAGCTGTTAGTGTCTTAACGACCGTTCCACACGTGCATGTTCATTAATTGTTTATGTTTTATTGAACAAGCATGGGAAACAGTGTTTAAACCCTTTACAATGAAGACCTTGAAGTTATTTGGATTTTTACAAATTATCTTTGAAAGACAGGGTCCTGAAAAAGGGACGTTTCTTTTTTCGCAGTTTTTCTATATATAGATTTTTAAATGTGAATCACATTTTTTGGGGGCGTACCCCCGACGGCATTGCGCGTACCCAGTTTGGGAATACCTGGTCTAAGGTGTTTATCCCGTTTATAACACAGTTGCCAAATAAAACAATACTATAAGCACATATTTACCGGTAGAAATAACATTTTTTTTATTTATCTTTTCATTTATATAAGCAAATTCATACTTTCTCGTCTTTTTGTTGCTAAAGATGCAACCCAGTCGTTCGTTCAATTAGTTAGATATTTATGGACATCACCTTGTCACTCGTTCTTTATGTTCTGTTGGTATGCTCGCTGGCAAAGTTATTTTCCCTTGCTTTCTAACTAGCCAGCTAGCTACGGCTAAAACAGCCACGACATCTGGGCCAGAATAACAGGAAAGTAACTGTTTTCTATTGATATTAATTTAGATAAATCCTTAACAATGAGCTGATGATGCCTGAATATGCCTGGCATAGCTAGAAAAGTTTGCCATCTCATCAGGTCACTCGACACTGTTCATTACGAGGAGACCGCACTGCATATCAAAAACTAGGCAAGAAGCTATCTATATATTTTGTCTCCCAGCAAAACTGCCAATATGACAACCAAATAAAAAAAGATCAGTTGGTAAAAATAGCTGGTCAAACTAGAAACGTGGGAGGATTTGACAGCATAGCGTCACTTGTGTCATGACTGCAACTGTAGGGACCAGAGAAATTCATGTTCATCACTCACCACGTTAGGTCATCAGATGCTCCAAAAAATATGTCTCTGTAAAAACAAATCAATGCTAGCTAAGGTTGTCCTCATTGGACCTGCGTTTACAATGTATCCAATTTCGGTTTGTGTGGTTGTTGGTTTAGCTTTCTGTAACTTTGTAGCAAGTACGGTCTACATATGTAAATGAGGAATTAGGTCTGCAGTTGTAAATGAGAACTTGTTCTCAACTGGCCTACCTGATTAAATAAAGGTGAAATAAAAAATGTATTAAATAAAAAATGTAGGCGCTTATTGCATCATGATTGCAAGGTGTTCCAATATCTTTTCCAACTGTGCCTTTATCTGGTTTTAATGTGCATCCTAGAATGCCCTTCTAGCTAATCAAAAATGAGTATTAAACAACACTTTGGTATAATATAACATTAACTCCTGCAGAATTATGCATTTCTTGATGTGAAATTACACAACAAATGTTCATTTTGTCTCAGGAACAGGAGATGAGAAACATGATTTCTTTCTTTCAGCATCGCTTTAGAAATGTGAATGCACATGTAATGTGTTATCTTTGACACTGTTATGCAAGCAGACAGTATTTCAATCACACCTAAGATGAACTGAAGTCTTCTCAGAAACATATTTTGTCATTTTCTCAGCTTTTCATTTTCTTAAAACCGGTCAAACTGATTACATTTTGGACATTTTGCACAGACCACTGTTTTGGAGTTATTGCGTTTTCTCCACGGTCCCTACACAAAACAGAGAAATTTACTGGTGTTAACTAGACTACTAATGCATTCTATCGATTTACAACATTATTCTGGTGAGCACTACTGTATTTAGTCTTCTGGGGCAACAAATAATGACAGAAGAGAAGCTGCATGTATCAAACTATAGTTGACAAACAAATAGCCTACCAAATGTTGGAAAATATAATAAGGCCTACCAAATGTCCAAAACTATAAGCAAAAACAGGCATCTTATCCGAGTTTCTCATAATGTTTATATGATGTGTATATGCGTCAACTCAAAAACAGAATACTTTAGTATCCTGAATAATAACGGGATATTGCTGTGCATGTAAACATGGTCAGTGAGTGGACAAGTGTAGTGCACAGTCATACTGTAAAGATTCTGTAAGCTCTCTAGCTCCCCCTAGGGAGGGGAGAGGGTCACTAGTACTCTCAGAAAAAAAGGTTCTATCTAGAACCTAAAAGGGTCTCCGGTTGTCCCCATAGGAGAACACGTTGAATGATGGTTCCAAGCAGAACCCTTTTGGTTCCAAGTAGAACCATTTTGGGTTCCATATAGAACCCTTTCCACGGAGGGTTCTACATGGAACACAAAATGATTCTACCTGGAACCAAAAAGGGTTTTACCTGGAACCAAAAAGGGTTCTCCTATGGGGACAGTCGAAGAACCCTTTTGGAATCGTTTTTACGAAAAATGTAGAGCTGCACGATTATTCAAATTCACATCAAAATCGCAATATTGACATGTGCAATATCCATAATGCAAGAGATCCATATTGCATGCAATATTTTGAACCGCCACTAAGCTGCGTGTAACATCTGTTTTTATAGTTTACTCTGTTTGACGTCTCTCTCCCAAACAAGATCAATGCTGCTTTCTACTTTGCTTCTTAATATAAATCATTCTATTTCACTGATTCCAAAAGTTCACCCAGATGTTTGGATCTATATCGCAAGCCAAATCGCAATTGCAATATTTGGTTCAAAAAATCGCTATGAGATTTTTTTGCCGATATTGTGCAGCCCTAGTCACTAGTACCCCTGGGCACAACCATCAGCTCTGGGGTCTGATCCTGCCCACAACACCCTAACATTAGGCTCTGCTTCCTGGGTAGACAGGTTCCACCAATCCCCTACTGAGATGACCTGGCCTCGCCCAAACTGACTCCGGTCATGGCCAGTGATAGGCCAGCAAACCACATGGCTACGCTTTTCCAGGTCTTCAGCAACACCCTCGTCGACACCCACCTCCAAATTGACACGCCACTGCTGCGCTGTGAGAGGAGAGGATACAGATAAAGCAGGATTTCCGGTAGGACATGTGGATCCATAACCCCAGAGTTTTTATTATGACAAATATATATAGCATTTTCACACACTTTCCTATCTCTATGCATTACTAACAACATGTGTGTGCATGTTTCTTAGACCAAATTATGATAGTATTTCTTCCTGATGCAGGCAAAATATTATAGTGTAGTTTACTAAACATGTTAACATAGTCCGTCAGGCAGAAGGTCTGGGCATCGAGGGGGGAGGGGGGTTAGGGTTACTCTACCTGATCTACAGTACAGTAAGCATATTTCTACTGTGGGTTGGCTGATTAACATCAGAGAGAGAGAGAGAGAGAGAGAAAGGAGGGTCATGTGGCCTGGCCTCTAGCCTGGTTCACAGAGAGCTTACCAGCCTTGTCATGCTGCACATACATGCGAGGGGCATCTAGCGCCTCTTGGGGGTTCATCCCAAACTCCAGCATGTTCAGCAACACCTGGATGGAGAGGAGAGAGAGAACACAGGCCACTAAACTAAAGCACCAGGAAAGTGTGAGAGAGAGAGAGAGAGAGAGAGAGAGAGAGAGAGAGAGAGAGAGAGAGAGAGAGAGAGAGAGAGAGAGAGAGAGAGAGAGAGAGAGAGAGAGAGAGAGAGAGAGAGAGAGAGAGAGAGAGAGAGAGAGAGAGAGAGAGAGAGAGAGAGAGAGAGAGAGAGAGAGAGAGAGAGAGAGAGAGAGAGAGAGAGAGAGAGAGAGAGAGAGAGAGAGTGTGTGTGTGTGTGTGTGTGTGTGTGTGTGTGTGTGTGTGTGTGTGTGGGCACCTGTATGTGGCCCTGCGGCTGCATAAAGGCTCCCATGACACCGAGGGAGCAGAGTAGGCGTCCAGAGGCGGGGTCGGTCAGCAGGGCCGGGATGATGGTGTGGTACGGTCTCTTCCCCGGGCCTACACAGTTACCATGGCTACGCTCCAGAGAGAAGTGAGCACCTCGGTTCTGATGGGACACAGAGTGTGGGTGTGTGTATTCCGAACTATGTAAATGTGGCAATATGTCACATTTTGGGCGACCTGATCAAATTCACAGAAATGTGATTCATAGATCGATCTATCATTCTACTTGAAAGCGGTGGATCTGTTCTATGTGCGCTATTTCTATGCTTCCCATTCTTAAGTTTTGTTTTTGCGTCTTTTACTTTTAGCTTTGTACATCAGCTACAAACAGCTAAAACAACAATATTTTTGGTTATGTAAAATATACTTCACAGCGGTTTAAACGGTACAATGATTCTCTACACTATACTAACTTATTTTGTCACATAAGCTTTTCAGAGTTTTAGCAAACAGGAAATGGCGGAGCGATTTCTGCATAGTGCAAATGTAACTATTTGTGTCAGGACTAGAATAAACTTGAAGCCTAAATATTGACAATAAAAAGTTTCCTTTCTATTCCCATAGTTCTATTCCGTAGTTTCAATCTGTATCGCAGAAGATCCGCCCTATAGCGTGATAGAAATTCGAAGGCAATGTTCCTGAGTTTGCAGAGACTGCATTCACGGGAAAAGCTGCATATTTCGGTTCAATTGGAAATAACCTTTACATTTCAATTGGGGTACGGATTGAATTTAGCGCTTGGTTCCTCAACGACCGAGACAGGCTGCCACTCACTTGCAGGGAGAAGCCACAGCTCTGAGGCACCAGACCAGTTCCGAAGCCCATGTAGTTACTGTTGATGAATGAGCAGGCGTTGCCCTGGCCGTCCACCACCGTGAAATACACCGTGTCACTTCCTGTGGGCACATCACGCTCCGCCATGACGCTGGCCCTGAGGAATGGGAGAGAGAGAGAGAGAGAGAGAGAGAGAGAGAGAGAGAGAGAGAAAGAGCACTCCGGGGGATTAATTTAATTACTGTAAATAAACAGGAATTAGACTTTCTCATACACATGCAGACACACATGAAAATTAGTCTTTCTGAGTGGATGTCAACTCCATTGAGTGAGAACAAGTGTTTGTGCTCATCACTAATTACTTTGGCTACACTGTGCACCCCAGTCCTCAGCAGCCATTGAGAAATGCATGGCCTGTTTATGTGGGAGCTATATATAATACAAATCGAGGTGAGGGTAATGGAAATGCTTTTGGCGGTTGATCTGCTTCTGTTCTGTGGGTGGCACTGTGTGCTCTTTTCAAAGGATGGGTCCCGGTCTCTCCGGTGCCATGGGATCCGGGGGGGTCGGGTGCGGTCTGCCGGTCATTGGGATGACAACCCAACTCGGGAGGAGGGCTTTTAGCGGGTGGAATAGTGGGGACCAATTGGAGGTTTACTTAGTAGCAATGCAAATATCATGGTAAAGCTATATAGACACTCAATCATCATGTTATATTTAATGGTACGTTTACAAACATATATTATGATAAATAGAATTTAAACTTGTGTCTCATTATGGTAAGTGGTGAAATAAGTATAGCCAGTTATAATTGTAATGGCTTAGCAGATAATAAGAAGATGATCAGTATTTACCTGGCTAAAAGAGAAGGAATATAATATCTATTGTTGTACAGGAAACTCATTCAACAATTTTAGAAGAAGTTTTGTGGAAAAAGGACTGGGGGGCGAAATATATTTCTACCATGGGCAAAGAAATTCAAAAGGGGTGATGATATTAATTAACAGTCATTTTTATTTTAATTATTAACCTATACGGTCCAAATAATTATGATCCATGCTTCTTTGAAAATATAAAAATGTATCAACCATACGAGCAACACAAAACTCTATTATTATGGTGGGAGATTATAATACGGTTTTAAATACCTCTATGGACCGTAAAGGAAATCACACTACAAACTATCACCCACCCAGGCAATTAAGGAAATCATGAATGTCATGAATATATTGGAATTAGTCGATATTTGGAGGCTTAAATACCATGACCTTGTGAGATATACAGTGGGGAGAACAAGTATTGATACACTGCCGATTTTGCAGGTTTTCCAACTTACAAAGCATGTAGAGGTCTGTAATTTTTATCATATGTACACTTCAACTGTGACAGACGGAATCTAAAACAAAAATCCAGAAAATCATATTGTATGATTTTTAAGTAATTCATTTGCATTTTATTGCATGACTTAAGTATTTGATCACCTACCAACCAGTAAGAATTCCGGCTCTCACAGACCTGTTAGTTTTTCTTTAAGAAGCCCTCTTGTTCTCCACTCATTACCTGTATTAACTGCACCTGTTTGAACTCGTTACCTGTATAAAAGACACCTGTCCACACACTCAATCAAACAGACTCCAACCTCTCCACAATGGCCAAGACCAGAGAGCTGTGTAAGGACATCAGGGATAAAATTGTAGACCTGCACAAGGCTGGGATGGGCTACAGGACAATAGACAAGCAGCTTGGTGAGAAGGCAACAACTGTTGGCGCAATTATTAGAAAATGGAAGAAGTTCAAGATGACGGTCAATCACCCTCGGTATGGGGCTCCATGCAAGATCTCACCTCGTGGGGCATCAATGATCATGAGGAAGGTGAGGGATCAGCCCAGAACTACACAGCAGGACCTGGTCAATGACCTGAAGAGAGCTGGGACCACAGTCTCGAAGAAAACCATTAATAACACACTACGCCGTCATGGATTCAAATCCTGCAGCGCACGCAAGGTCCCCCTGCTCAAGCCAGCGCATGTCCAGGCCCGTCTGAAGTTTGCCAATGACCATCTGGATGATCCAGAAGAGGAATGGGAGACGGTCATGTGGTCTGATGAGACAAAAATAGAGCTTTTTGGTCTAAACTCCACTCGCCGTGTTTGGAGGAAGAAGAAGGATGAGTACAACCCCAAGAACACCATCCCAACCGTGAAGCATGGAGGTGGAAACATCATTCTTTGGGGGATGCTTTTCTACAAAGGGGACAGGGCGACTGCACCGTATTGAGGGGGGGATGGATGGGGCCATGTATCGCGAGATCTTGGCCAACAACCTCCTTCCCTCAGTAAGAGCATTGAAGATGGGTCGTGGCTGGGTCTTCCAGCATGACAACGACCCGAAACACACAGCCAGGGCAACTAAGGAGTGGCTCCGTAAGAAGCATCTCAAGGTCCTGGAGTGGCCTAGCCAGTCTCCAGACCTGAACCCAATAGAAAATCTTTGGAGGGAGCTGAAAGTCCGTATTGCCCAGCGACAGCCCCGAAACCTGAAGGATCTGGAGAAGGTCTGTATGGAGGAGTGGGCCAAAATCCCTGCTGCAGTGTGTGCAAACCTGGTCAAGAACTACAGGAAACGTATGATCTCTGTAATTGCAAACAAAGGTTTCTGTACCAAATATTAAGTTCTGCTTTTCTGATGTATCAAATACTTATGTCATGCAATAAAATGCAAATTAATTACTTAAAAATCATACAATGTGATTTTCTGGATTTTTGTTTTCGATTCCGTCTCTCACAGTTGAAGTGTACCTATGATAAAAATGACAGACCTCTACATGCTTTGTAAGTAGGAAAACCTGCAAAATCGGCAGTGTATCAATTACTTCTTCTCCCCACTGTATATGGCAGAGGTTTAATCAAGCCAGTCGTCTTAATTACTTTCTTATGTCATTCTCTCTGGCACCAAAAGTTTAAAAAGTGTTGATAGGGGACAGAATGCGGTCGGACCATCACATAATTGGCATATACACTGCTCAAAAAAATAAAGGGAACACTTAAACAACACAATGTAACTCCAAGTCAATCACACTTCTGTGAAATCAAACTGTCCACTTAGGAAGCAACACTGATTGACAATAAATTTCACATGCTGTTGTGCAAATGGAATAGACAAAAGGTGGAAATTATAGGCAATTAGCAAGACACCCCCCAAAACAGGAGTGATTCTGCAGGTGGTGACCACAGACCACTTCTCAGTTCCTATGCTTCCTTGCTGATGTTTTGGTCACTTTTGAATGCTGGCGGTGCTCTCACTCTAGTGGTAGCATGAGACGGAGTCTACAACCCACACAAGTGGCTCAGGTAGTGCAGTTCATCCAGGATGGCACATTAATGCGAACTGTGGCAAAAAGGTTACATTGTGTTGTTTAAGTGTTCCCTTTATTTTTTTGAGCAGTGTATATTACTCTTACAGAATTTCCACGTGGGCGAGGATATTGGACATTTTATCAAAGCCTACTGGATGATAATTTGTTTTTAACTAGGACAGAATAATTTATAACTGACTTTATCCAACATAACATAGGTACAGCAGATCCCTTTATTGTATGGGACACTTTTAAATGTGCCTTTAGAGGCCATGCAATTCAGTACTATTCTATAAAACAAAACCAATTTAGGTCAAAAGAGTCCATATTAATAAAGGAAATTGAAGGACTAACAGTACAGATAGATAGCAATAAAAACTGTACCATAGAGGCTCAGAGTAAGTTAGAGGAAAAACAAAAAGAAATGGAGGAACTTATTCAAGAAAGATCCAGTAAAATAAACTAGGCAAAAAAAGAAACGTCCTCTCACTGTCAAATGCGTTTATTTTCAGCAAACTTAACATTTGTAAATATTTGTATGAACATAACAAGATTCAACAACTGAGACATAAAGTGAACAAGTTCCATAGACATGTGACTAACATAAATTGAATAATGTGTCCCTGAACAAAGGGGGGGGGGGGGGGGGGGGGTCAAGATCAAAAGTAACAGTCGGTATCTGGTGTGGCCACCAGCTGCATTAAGTACTGCAGTGCATCTCCTCCTCATGGACTGCACCAGATGTGCCAGTTCTTGCTGTGAGATGTTACCCCACTCTTCCACCAAGGGACCTGCAAGTTCCCGGACATTTCTGGGGGGAATGGCCCTAGTCCTCACCCTCCGATCAAACAGGTCCCAGACGTGCTCAATGGGATTGAGATCCGGGCTCTTTGCTGGCCATGGCAGAACACTGACATTCCTGTCTTGCAGGAAATCACGCACAGAAAGAGCAGTATGGTTGGTGGCACTGTCATAATGGAGGGTCATGTCAGGATGAGCCTGCAGGAAGGGTACCACATGAGGGAGGAGGTTGTCTTCTCTGTAACGCACAGCGTTGAGATTGCCTACAATGACAACAAGCTCAGTCCGATGATGCTGTGACACACCGCCCCAGACCATGATGGACCATCCACCTACAAATTGATCCCGCTCCAGAGTACAGGTCTCGTTGTAACGCTCATTCCTTCGGCAATAAACGCGAGTCTGACAATCACCCCTGGTGAGACAAAACTGCGACTCGTCAGTGAAGAGCACTTTCTGCCAGTCCTGTCTGGTCCAGCGATGGTGGGTTTGTGCCCATTGGCAACGTTGTTGCCGGTGATGTCTGGTGAGTACCTGCCTTGTAACAGGCCTACAAGCCCTCAGTCCAGCCTCTCTCAGCCTATTGCGGACAGTCTGAGCACTGATGGAGGGATTGTGCATTCCTGGTGTAACTCGGGCAGTTGTTGTTGCCATCCTGTACCTGTCCCGCAGGTGTGATGTTTGGATGTAGCGTACCTGTGCAGGTGTTGTTACACATGGTCTGCCACTGTGAGGACGATCAGCTGTCCATCCTATCTCCCTGTAGCGCTGTCTTAGGGGTCTCACAGTACGGACATTGCAATTTATTGCCCTGGCCACATCTGTAGTCCTCATGCCTCCTTGCAGCATGCCTAAGGCACGTTCACGCAGATGAGCAAGGACCCTAGGCAACTTTCTTTTGGTGTTTTTCAGAGTCAGTAGAAAGGCCTCTTTAGTTTCCTAAGTTGTCATAACTGTGACCTTAATTGCCTACCTATGCTGTTAGTGTCTTAACGACCGTTCCACACGTGCATGTTCATTAATTGTTTATGGTTCATTGAACAAGCATGGGAAACAGTGTTTAAACCCTTTAGAATGAAGATCTGTGAAGTTATTTGGATTTTTACGAATTATTTTTGAAAGATAGGGTCCTGAAAAAGGGAAATGTCTTTTTTTGCTGAGTTTATATTATAAAAATAATGCGAACTGGATGGCATATGGGGAAAAATGCACCAAAATATTTTTCAACCTTCAACATTCTTCAAAAATGTACTGAAACTTGTTACAAATGACTGAGTCACTCATGATTCACCAAACAATATTTTGAAATAGGAATTAAAGTACTTTAACCATATGTTTTCGTTTCAGTCTCCTCCATCTCCAATAACCGAAGCTAATTGTATGGATTTTTTCCTATTAATAATGTAAAACTACCATCTGTACAGAAAGACTCATGTGAAGGCCAAATTACAGAGGAGGAACTTCTTGATGCAATTAAAGCCTTTAAGTCTGGGAAAGCTCCAGGGCTGGATGGCATACCAGAGGATCATAATTAGCATGTTTTAACCACTCCTATATAAATGTGTCACGCCCTGACCTTAGAGAGCCTTTTTATTTCTCTATTTGGTGCAGTCAGGGTGTGATTAGGATGGGCATTCTACAACATATTTAGGCAGCCTTTTCCCACCTGTTGTTGGTGGGATCTTGTTTTTGTGTAGTGCCTGTTAACACTGCATTACTTCACGGTTCGTTTGTTTTCTGTCTTTGTTTTGGTGAGTTTCATTGATTAAAACATGTGGAACTCTACACACGCTACGCCTTGGTCCAATGATTCTAACGATCGTGACAGAAGATCCCACCACAACTGGACCAAGCAGCATGCCCGGGAGGAGATGGCATCCTGGTCTTTGAAGGAGGTTGAGGAGAGAATATCCTGGACTTGGGAGGAAGTCTTGGAGAGATATGAAGGCCTGCCGTGGAAACAGTCGGAAGCAGCGAAAGAGCAACAACGACAAAACCGGGGTTCACGGCCACGACGGAAACCCGAGAGGCAGCCTCCCAAAAAAAGTGGGGGGGGCACGGGGTGGTTGGCGGAGCGATGGGAACCAGAACCAACTCCCTGTACTCATCGTGTGGAGTTGGTCACCGTTCAGGTGCCATGTTTATCGGTTCTACGCACCGTGTCTCCAGTGCGCCTCCACAGCCCGGTGCGTTCTGTGCCAGCTTCTCGCACTAGTCGTGCTAAAATGGGTATCTGTCCAGGACGGGTTGTGCTGGCTCAGCGCTCCTGGTCTCCAGTACGCCTTCAGGGTTCAGTACATCCTGCGCCGGTTCTACGCACTGTGTCCCCAGTGCGCCTTCACAGCCCAGTGCGTCCTGTGCCAGCTCCCCACGCATGCTGTGCGAAGGTGGTCATTGGTCCAGGACGCGTTGTGCCAGCTCTACGCTCTAGACCTCCAGTGCGCCTCCACAGTCCAGTACATTCTGTGCCTCCTCCCCGCACTCGCCCTGAGGTGCGTGTCACCAGCCCGGTGCCACCTGTACCGGCCCCACGCATCAGGCCTCCAGTGCGCCTCCACAGTCCAGTACGTCCTGTGCCTCCTCCTCGCATTCGCCCAGAGGTGCGTGTCACCAGCCCGGTGCCACCTGTACCGGCCCCACGCATCAGGCCTCCAGTGCACCTCCCCAGTCCGGTACGTCCTGTGCCAACTCCCCGCACTCACCCTGAAGAGCGTGTCACCAGTCCGGTGCCACTAGTGCCCGACTCCACGCATCAGGCCTCCAGTGCACCTCCCCAGTCCGGAGTGGCCTGTGCCGGCTCCACGCACTCGACCGGAGGAGCATGTCATCAGTCCGGTGCAACCTGCGCCGATGCCCAGTCCAGGCACGGTGTCCAGTCCTGCTCCATGGCAGGAGTCTTCCTCTGCGCCGGTGCCCAGTCCAGGCACGGCGTCCAGTCCCGCTCCAAGGCCGGAGCCTTCCTCGGTGCCGGTGCCCAGTCCAGGCACAGTGTCCAGTCCCTCTCCATGGCAGGAGCGGGACTGGCCATGGCCATTCGAAAATGCTTGCGGGGAAGAGGAACATACCACCCATAGCATTCAAACCCCTAATGGATCCTTCTGAAATAGACTCAGTCTTTAAAATATTTTAACACAAACTGGATGAATCTGAAAACAAAAGTTCGAAAGAGAATATAGACAATTTCCTTAATAAGGCCATTTTACCAATTATAAGTGAACCACAAAAAATTTATATGGATAGAAACATTACCCCAGGTGAATTGTTGTAGGCCATCAGTAATCTACAAAATGGGAAATCTCCTGCTAATTTTATAGACACTTTCGTCCCAAGTTACTAAAGCCTTTTGTTACTTATGCTATCAAAAACTCTACAGAAAAATGTACTTCACTAGTCACTACATTTGGCTACAATCACCCTACTTAAAAAGAAAGATAGGGATCCATTGTTATGCGGATTCTTCCGCACAGGATCACTCTTGAATGTGGATTACAAAAGCATTGCTAAGGTATTGGCTTTTCGCATAGAAACGGTAATACAAAAGTTGATTCACTCAGATCAAACAGGGTTTATATGGAACAGGATGTCTTCAGACAATCTCTGACGTTTTTTCAATATAATCCATCATACCAAGAACTTGAACGCTCCAAAGGTGTCAATATCAATAGATGCTGAATAAGTATTTGATACCGTGGGCATATTTGGTGGCTGTCTTAAAAAAACGTTTCAATTTCAAAATTTGGTTGTGCATCTGCAGTTTTTCTCTTGTTATGTCAGTCACTCAATTAGCCTATGTCAGCTACATGTTTTTTAGATTGGTCAATTAATCTAACTGTTTTAACAAAAGACCCCACTATGCAAGTAACCATTTCGGGTGCGTTCGTAACCATCTACTACGATTTCAGAGCACTCTTGTCTGAGTGTGCCAGAGCGCAGAATAACTGATGAATTTACGAACGCTCAACACCATTTGAATATGACCGGTGTCGGTAAACATCAGGGGAAAAGTGCAATTAATTTGTTACCAGCAGCACAGTTACACTCCCCAGGCTCTGAAATGAAAACAGCCTAATCAGCTCTGCAAGGGCGAGTAAAATGATCAGAGTGGGGTGTTCTCTCATTAAGTGTCTGGAAGTAGCTAGCAAGCTAGCCAATGTTAGCCATTTAGCTTAGGTGCTTGACTACCGTTCTGAGGTAAAAATGTTTGGATCAACACTACTCATCGGCCATAGCGTCCAGTGTGCGCTCTGAACGCTTGGAGAGCGAAACGCTCTGAATTTACAAACTGACAGCACAGTTGCAGTCACCAACGCTGTGGATAACATAACAGTCTAACTAGCTCTGCAAGGGCGAGTAATGTTCAGTGAGCTGTTCTCTCATTGTGTTTGGAAGTAGCTAGCAAGTTAGCTTGTCTGCTTGATTGTTATTTTTGTATTTTATTATTATTAACAACAAAACAAATACAAAAACATTAATGTACAAACAACACTAAATAAACTTTTAAAATGTATCTCGGTATTACATATCGAGATACATTTTTAAGTTGTCAAAAAGTTTTATGGTATGTATTGCTTTTTCTTTTTACACTTACTGATAATTTCTAAATAATATTTAAAATCTATCTTATACAATGTGAAGAGGGGTTTGTTCTCCACACACTTTATTTAAAAAAATAAACAAATCAACAATGAAAGTTAAATCAGGGTCCATTTAATTTGGATCAAAATAAATCAGTCTTTCAAATTAACATTAATAGTAGTTTCTTTTAAAATAAAATCTTCTAACTCACTCCAAAATCTTCTGACATAAGAACAGTCCCAAAATAAATGGTCAAGAGTCTCTGGGTCACAACCACAAAATACACATTTGTTATCAATAGCTATTTTGAATCTGTGTGCTTGACAGGGGTGCTTGACTGCTGTTGTTTGTACAGAACGCTCTGATCAACCATTAAAGTAATGGGTGGTGCTAAAGCTTAAGAGGGTGTGAACAATGCTGAATGGGTGTAGACAAAGAAGGGCTCTCCAGTAGTAGTACCAAAATATTCAAAGGCCATTTTCTCAAAAGTGAGTTTACAAGTTTATCAACTTTCAAAGCAAAATTACTTTCCCATTGTTCCTCAAATGCAGTGTATGATATACCATTTTGTAGCTCTGAGTCTCTACTTTCAATGTAAAAAACACTATTTCAAATTTTGCGACATAAGACGAATTTGAGCCTCTCAGTCACATAAACTTTAATTAAAATAATGATTGTGCCATTATACAATACATAGCCTACCGCATATTATGCATGGCAGAAAAAAAGGGGGGGGAAATCATTTATTTAAACTGTCTTTGGTACATAATTGGTCTTGCCTATACTCCAAAATTAAACTAATTCAGAGTTAGCCTACAATTATAGTGAATTTGTATTTGAATAGCCTAGTAATAGCATATTTTTAAATATTTTCATAACTAATAGGCTGACACATTAACTTTAACTACAGAATATCTCACCATAGTGCATTTCCATCTCCTCCTCTCTCTCCTTCATTCCTTTCTCAAGCACACAGAGAGAGGCTGTCAACTGTTTATTGAAATATGTTTTGTTGTGAAAACATATTACTATCTATGTTCCCCTGCCCCTACTGAACAAAAATATAAAGATTTTACAGGATTGCAGTTAATATAAGGAACTCAAAGTCAATTTAAATAAATAAATGAGGCCCTAATCTATGGATTGCACATGACTGGGGCGCAGCAACGGGTGGGCCTGGGAGGGTATAGGCCCACCCACCGGGGAGCCAAGCCCAGCAAATCACAATGAGTTTTTCCCCACAAAAGGGCTTTATTACAGACTGAAATACTCCTCAGTTTCATCAGCTGTCTGGGAGGCTGGTCTCAGACGATCCCGCAGGTGAAGAAGCCAGATGTGGAGATCCTGGGCTGGCGTGGTTACACGGTATTGCGTACGTCCCAGTACTTTACTGGGGCTAAGCTGCCATCCAGGACCTCTACACATAGGCGGTGTCAGAGGAAGGCCCTAAAAATTGTCAAAGACCCCAGCCACCCCAGTCATAGACTGTTCTCTCTACTACCGCATGGCAAGCGGTACCGGAGTGCCAAGTCTAGGACAAAAAGACTTCTCAACAGTTTTTACCCCAAGCCATAAGACTCCTGAACAGGTAATCAAATGGCTACCCGGACAATTTGCATTGTGTGCCCCCCCAACCCCTCTTTTTACGCTGCTGCTACTCTCTGTTTATCATATATGCATAGTCACTTTAACTATACATTCATGCACATACTACCTCAATCAGCCTGACTAACCGGTCTCTGTATGTAGCCTCGCTACTGTATCGAGCCTGTCTTTTTACTGTTGTTTTATTTCTTTACCTACCTATTGTTCACCTAATAACTTTTTTGCACTATTGGTTAGAGCCTGTAAGTAAGCACTTCACTGTAAGGTCTACACCTGCTGTATTCGGCACACATCACAAATAAACTTTGATTTGATTTGACGATCACATTCTTCAGTAACATGTGAGTCAACCAAACTCCTCCAAGGAAACAAGATCCTGGAGTTTCAAGTTGGTCTGGAGATAAATCCAAGAACATGGAGCTGAGTAACTAAAACACTATAACAATATATTGTATAGATCAATTATCTATTAAAATACCTATTGTTTTTACTAGTGTAATGTCTGTCCCTCAGTTTTATGTCACTGTTGTTACATACAATTATTAGCTAATCACACCCTTTTAGTATGTCATAATTTTGAGGATTCCATTAATAATTTGGTGTCTGAGTCCAGTGTTACTCAATTTAAATGAAGGGAAATAACATTGTGAGCAAAAGTAATAATCATATCACTGCAGTAAATTATTTTTAAATAATTGGCCTGTGGCCTCCATTTAAGAAATCTGTGGCCTCCATTTAAGAAAATCTTCAATAACCTAAAATATCTCATTAGTGTTACCATCATTCGTGTTACTACTCCTACTGGTGGCACAATGTTATCCTAATGGTAAAAAGTATTTAAAGTCATTAAGCTGCCATATTAGTTGATTTAGAATGGGAAGATGTACCCAAATACATTGAAATAAATACAAAATAGATTAAATTTTTTCCTAAATGCCATGCCCAAATGCCACCACAATTCATGAACGACCCAGCAACAAGAGAACATTTCTCTCTGGTCCTTGAAAAAAAAAAGGTGTCATTCACTCAAAGCCCTGATCCTGTCATGGGTCGAGACATTCTCTCTCTCTCTCTTGCACTTACTAACTCTCTCCCTCTAATTATTTTTCTCTCACTTGCTCACTCATAACAAGCGCACGCACGCACACACACACACACACCTTTTTGGTCTTACCTGTCCATTTGTATGGTGTGTGAGAGCTGCAGGCTGTAGTCTTTAGAGAGTAGACTCTCCAGAGGGACTTTAACATGATCCGGGTCAGCACAGTAATGGACTGTATCAGCCAGGCTCAGCTTCAGGGCCTCAGCCAACACATGGAGGTAACGTGCACTGTTATGACCCATCTCTGCAGAGCACAGACACACACAAAGAGAATCAATCAGTGGGTTGCATTGAACAGGCCAGTGTTTGTCAACTCCGATTCTGGAACAGACCCAGGGTCGGAGGGTCTTTGTGGAAAGTCAAGACGGGTCAACAAAATATCCTCACTGTGAATAACAGGTGGCTAAGCCTTATATGATCATTTCCGTTTGATTCATATCAAAGCAACGATTGAAAAGTGTTGCCGTAAGTTATAATTAAACACACAAAGTACAGTTACATGCGCAAATCAAATACACCGCTGGAACTCCGATTGAGTTGTTAAATCAGATTAATATAATAGTTAGATTAAAACGTCAACGATTTCCCTAATAATCCTGCTTCCATGGACACATCTGAAATCAGGTGACATGATAGGACTTTGATAAATGCAGAAAATTGCCAATCAAAATAAACGTTCTACCATGTCATTTTTTGGGAAGCCTATTTTATTCGGACATATAAAGTTTGTATGTGAAAACGACTTCTAAGAGGCATACTTTCAGTTGTTCTGAACTCACTTCACTCGCGCTAAACAGGGAAGCTCGCACGGCTGGTGCTAACACATGCGCAGATCAAATACACCCCGCTGGAACGCCGATTAAGGTGTTCACATGTCCTCATAACTCAAAAGATTTCCCAGAAAACCAGGGGTTTTAATTGGCGTATGCTTACTTCAATTAAGATAAGCAGAGTAAGGTGTTTATATGACTAATGCCATACTCTGCCTGCTACCATAATCGGTTTAAGATCAAATTATTAGTGTTCATGTAAATGTACTCACTGTCTCAGTGGAGTTTATATATCTATGCTCTTCCCCACAATTACTACGTAGCTGGGGTTGTCCTTCGTTGGGGAGACTGAAGGTTAAGATGTAGCTACCTTTGATGGGGAAGTTCTCCAGTATATTGAGGGCCATGAGTGCTGCCATGCCTTGACCGTTAGGAGGGACTTCCCATAGCCTCACACCCTGAGAGAGACAGAGGGAGAGAAAGAGAGACAGAGAGAGAGAGAGAGACCACAGTAAGGGATTGATAGCAACATGAACATTGTGTCACTGTGATCCATCCCTACAGTATCAAATTCCTGTTTAGTTGGTTGTGGCGTGTTGTGTGTCCTTGAACCTACCCTGTAGTCAGTGTGGATGGGTCTGATCTCCTCGCTGTCATGGTCACGTAGGTCCTCCAGACTCATCACTCCTCCGTTCCGAATGATGACATCAACAATCGACTTTGCCACTCTGCCTTCATAGAACCCTACTTTACCGTGCTGGCCCAGCTCCTGATCGGAGATATCAATCAATCAATCAATGAATCAATCAATGACTGGGATATATTTACATGCATATTTGGGAGTGACACGATAACAAAACTACTCATCTGATATTCCAGTGAGCGCAATGTGAGTCAGAAAGGAGTTTCTGTGTACACGTGACATGTCAGCCCACTTAGGCTAGGGCAGTGCTTCTCAATTATTTTCTGTTACGCCCCCCCCCCCCTAGGAAGAAGTAAACATTTCGCGCCGCCCCCAACTCTCCGCCGCTACTGTAAATAGTATCATTTGTCTATAAAATTGTTATAGGTACACCTCTGCATAACATTGTATCCTTATTAACATTAAAGAAAACAAAAAAAGAAAGAAATATAGATCAACTTACAACAAAGAATAACTTTATTAACATTGTTTTTTAGTCTGTAACAGAAAAGACTTAAAGTGCATCACTTTGCCTGAAAAAAAAAAAAAATTCAAGCCTTATTTAAACTGTAAACATTTTTTGACCATTAGATACTGAAAAATAAAATTAAATATAATCAATAAATAATAATACATTCAAATTGATCAGCAACATTAACTCAGGAGCACAATATATGAAACACTTTAACTTATAAAACAAAAATGAATAAAACAATTTGTGCTGATTTTTTTTAGCAAAATGAGGAAGTCAGGATTAATGGCTACAATGAGAACGTTTTGCAGAGCGGGACGATTGTTGGTAATATTCAGCACGTTTTCGCTGAAAAAACTCAAGCGGCTTAACAGCGTGATTGGGGTGTAATGTCTTTAAGTGACGCATTCATTTATTTGGCTTCATGCTGCCAACATTTTTAGACACAGTAAACATACCGGTCTTTTCTCCTCTCCCACCGTAGTCACAGTGAAGCCAAGTGCTACATACACGTCGTCATATTTCCTCGTCTTAGCTTTCGGGAGACTTACGTTTGTCTCATTATCTCCGTCTCTCTCCGCCTTTCTTATCATCCCTGTTAAATATTTTTGGTGTCTCTTAAGGGTTTGTTATCTGCACCTACTCCCTGCGGCAAAAAAAAGCATGTTCCCCGGGGTCACACGCTGGCATCGCTCCGAGCCCCTCCCAGGGGGGCGCGCCCCACTATTTGGGAAGGACTGGGCTAGGGGCTCCTTAGTGTACAGGACTGATAACAGACGCCGTCAATAATAGGTGATGTGTTTCCTCGCCAACAGGGAATGTGTCACCACAAACAGTTTGACATTGAACACACGCCATTCCCGTGGAAGGAGTTGTGGGTCAGTTGATATGAACTGAAAAGAATCAATGAACAGAAAAGAATAATCAACTGAATGTGATTATGAATGGATGATGGCCTGATGGTATCCATGTTATCCATGGCATCCCTCAGTAATAAATACTAATATTAATGTATTCAACTTCTATAGCGCTTTTCATAACAGAAGTACATTTCAAGTGCTTCAAAAGCAAAAAACAAACAGGCAATACATCATCATGAGTAGACGAGCTATTGGTTTTATCAAAGATGTATTATATAGAAAAGATGGTTGACTGGCCCCTCTAACAATAGAAATACATGTCCGCAAAGGCGATAGGCAGGCGGGAGAAGGCGAGATCTGGTGGGAACTTTCTAGCCAATGAGGGCAGATACGCCTGTGAACAGCAGGCACAACTCCGATATAAAATTGTTTTTCTCAAACTTGCCGGAATGTCACGTGCATTACACTTATATCAGTACATTCGTAACAACTTAAGTCCTAAGCATTATGAAACTTCTATTAGATCAAATAAGCCTCGACACGCTTTCATTGCCCCCCATACAAAAACTCCTCACATGGTCTGCTTAACGCTTATTTTCGCGTATACAGATTTTGGGGCGGAGTCTACCCTCTTACTCAATTAAAATCAGACTAGTGACTCAGGGACTCACGGGTGAAAGGAACAAACCTGTCAGGCATGACACCAGAGATCAATACTATACACAGTAGAGTTGAGCCTGCCCCGGTAGTGAGAAATGCACACACAGACACTCCTCTCTGAGAAATGTTGCGCATCACTGATTCTCCTCTCAGTCAAGGACAGGGTTACCTGGAAAGTTTGGGCCAGATGAGGGTTGGAGAACACCTGTCCATGTTTGGGCGCATCGTTCTTAATCAGGAAGTCTCTTCCCAGCTCCCTCCCTGCAGCCCTCATGGTACGGACCCACTTGGCCCAGTGGTGCGCGGTCACCTGGGCAACGGGGAACCCACACAGTGCGAGGTCGGAGGCGGGCCTCAAGACATCCTGGAGAGAGAGCTTGTAGACACACAAGAACAGGAAACACACAGTTAAGGAGTTAAGGTTTCCACTAGTTACCACAGCCACAAAGTATAAACGGTCTATATTGTAGAAATTCATGATAATTGTTTTACGCTTTTTGGTTGAAATTTAAGGTTAGGGTAATGCATAATAGTTAGCACTGTGGTTGAGGCTAGGGTTAGGTTTAAAAAACCCTAAGGTCGATGTTCACGCCCCACGGGAATCTAATTAGCATAATAAAAACATCACCATAAAGATATGTCAGTTTAAGATAGATATATCCGGTTTTTTTCAGTCTCAATCCACCGCATCCGCCTATGTAACACTTCCACATCTGCTGTGAAACGTGACAGAGCGAGAGGGGTGTTTGTCAGACCATGAGACATCCCAAAAATCGGTCTTCTCACAAAATCGTCTGTAGCATCCGGTTTGGCCTACAAACTAGTATGACCCATCTATGGAAAGATGAGACTTTCACGAACACGATGGTGTTCTCCGTTTTACTCTACGATCCCCACCAGCGTCTTGGGACTCATCTGAATTCGGTACAGCCGATCTGCCAACTTCTTCCTGTAGCAAATGAACAGTTTGGGCTACACACTATGACCCCTCTGTGGAAAGGTGAGAATCTCAAGAACACGTACATGTCGGTTGTTTTTCCTCTAGCACGCCCACAGGCCTCACAAGATTCGTCTGAAGGTCCGCTGGTACCAGTTGAACAAATTAATGGAAGCGTACAGTTGAAGTCGGAAGTTTACATACACTTAGGTCAACCACTCCACAAATGTCTTGTTAACAAACTATAGTTTTGGCAAATTGGTTAGGACATCTACTTTGTGCATGACACAAGTAATTTTTACAATAATTGTTTACAGACAGATTATTTCACTTATAATTCACTGTATCACAATTCCAGTGAGTCAGAAGTTTACATACACTAAGATGTAGGTTTGTAGGCCTCCTTGCTCGAACACGCTTTTTCAGTTCTGCCCACAAATTATCTATAGGCTTGAGGTCAGGGCTTTCTGATGGTCACTCCAAAACCTTGACTTTGTTGTCCTTAAGCCATTTTGCCACAACTTTGGAAGTATACTTGGGGTCATTGTCCATTTGGAAGACCGATTTGCGACCAAGCTTTAACTTCCTGACTGATGTCTTGAGATGCTGCTTCAATATATCCACATAATTTTCATCCCTCATGATGCCATCTATTTTGTGAAGTGCACCAGTCCCTTCTGAGGCAAAGCACCTCCACAACATGATTCTGCCACCCCCGTGCTTCACGGGTTGGGATGGTGTTCTACAATGTTACCGTTATCAGGCCTGTTACAGCATGTTGCATAACATCATCATTCGTACCAAGGCTGGGCATATCATAAGCCCCAATTCAATTGTTGTACAAAATGGGCACGTAACTAGCCTGCTAATGATGAGTTAATTATCATAAAACTCAACAGAATTCAGCCTGTCTAACTATTCTCTGAGGAACTTGTTTTGGTCTCCACAGTAGATTTGCCATTTTCTCAGGTAAACCACCTCAAGTGGCAGTTTACCATTAATCTCCAATCTAAATGTATATTTATTTTTTATTAATTGAGCAAAAGGCTTAAAATTAAAGTGAAAACTAAACTTGGATTAGAAGAAGGATTTAATGTATCTAGGATTAATTTAAAACTAGGTTTAAAATTTGGTGCCCCAAGATTAATAGATAAACCTTTATTTAACCCAGTTTAAGAGTTAATCAATGTTGGTGCAACCCACCCTAAGTTTAAAAAACATTCAAGACACCTGCTCACTCCATGACATAGACTGACCAGGTGAATGAAGGTGAAAGCTATGATCCCTTATGGATGTCACTTATTATACAGGTTAAAGAAGGATTTTTAAGCTTTGAGACAATTGAGACATGGGATTGTGTATGTGTGCCATTAAGAGGGTGAATGGGCAAGACAAAATATTAAAGTGCATTTGAACGGATATGGTAGTAGGTGCCTGGCACACTGGTTTATGTCAAGAAGGGTCCACCACCCAAAGGACATCCGGCCAACTTGGCACAACTGTGAAAAGCATTGGAGTCCACATGGGCCAGCATCCCAGTGGAACGCGTTTGACACCTTGTAGAATCCATGCCCAGACGAATTGAGGCGAATATGTTTATCAATGTTTACATATCATTCTGTTTCTAACTACAGGTATAAATACAGCTGCCCTAACAGCCAGCAGCAGGTTGCCATGGAGAGAAAGTATGAAGTATGAGTATGAAGTCTCAATATAACACAATGTACTATACAGATCAAAACAAAGCAACAGCTCCTCTGAGGAAGCCATGGAAACATAGTACAAGTGCCTGCTAGGGAGGAACCGCTGGACCCAGGTCAAATACAGGTCAAGAACGAACAAATTAGATCAAAAAATAACAAGAGGACAGACAGTGTGTGGGACTGGGGGGCATGTTTTTAATGCTTACTGAAGGACGGACGCACTCAGAGTGCAGATTCGTTCAGTTGTTGCCATGGATAAGCTACAAAAAAACAAGTGGATAGAAAGGAGCCGTTTGTTGATGTTTTAGATCTAATGTCTTTTTTAAGATGGATGTGCACTATGAATGCACTGCTTCACAACATGAGGGGTCTCACTGCATTAGAAACATTAGAATAGAATAGAAATAGAAAAGAGTAGAAATTCTATAACATACTAAAGAATGAAACATTATTGTCCATCTGGAGCTATAATAAAATAACCATACATCATACTTTACCTTCTGACTGCCAAACAGGCGGACGGTGTCACACCAGCAGGCCGCGGACCCCGGCACGGTGGCGTTCAGGGCGTGGAAGGATGGGATAGGGTTAGACTCACTGTAGCCATACCTCTCCAGGAGATCCACTGTCTGTGCTCTGGGAGCCCGGCCACTGGAACAAGACACACACACAAACACACGCACACAGTCAAACAGGGATCAACAGAAGCGAAATGTGTTGGTCTAGTAAGTAACACACAAATAATTTAGTATGACTGAGACCTAAAATTCCTAAGGCAGGCAAGCCACACTGGCTACCAACACACCCAAATGGGCCAGTGATTAGCTCAAGGTCACTGATCCAGAACTGGATGGTCAAATAAGTTCAAGGCTGCCACCCCAGTCAGTAAGAAACCAATCCAGTATATTCAGTCAGTGCAACACACTAGGGTTAAATAGAAAGTCTAACGCAATAGTGGCTCGAAATAACATAACGCCAAGATGAATAACACTGGTTATTCCAGAGTCAACTGGAACTGCCCACACACACACACACACACACACACACACTACAACCAAAGACATATTACTTGGTAATAACACACTCATAAAGAAACACACACTATATATTTGTCGTGGTAAACAAGGAAATACTTTGAATTATACGCAATTATTTGAAATGAATAAATTTGTCCTTAGTCTGCTCACTGAGCAGGTTTTAAGTTAACACGCTTTAGCAAGAGTGGTAATACAGTGGCCAATAATGGTTGCAACTGAGATCAGCTCTTAGTCCATATTGATGGTTCAATGAGAGATCACCTCACGGTAATACAGTGGCCAATAATGGTTGCAATAGGCCCATCATTTTGATCTCATCGATGGTCAGTCCTTGCATCCATTATACTGCCATATCAAGCAAAAGAGCAGTAACTGTTCATAGAGTGAAACTGACAAACATTAAGTAGTTATTATTGTCCATCCAAATTAACTGTAGGCAGATCATTGGAGATGTGGTTATCTGTTGTCTTACTATGAGGTTATATTTTATTAATACTGACCCTAACCTTTGACATGATCTTTAAACCGAGACGGCAGTTACTGCCTTCTTGATTGATACACCCACTGGAATACGTTTCCATTACAATTTTGTTTAACAAACTTGTGTTCATGTATTTATTTGTATGTGGCTGTCAGTGTCATATAGTTTGGTCCCGTGTGGCTCAGTTGGTAGAGCATGGCGCTTGCAACGCCAGGGTTGTGGGTTCAATTCCCACGGGGGGACCAGGGTTCAATTCCCACGGGGGGACCAGGATGAATATGTATGAACTTTCCAATTTGTAAGTCGCTCTGGATAAGAGCGTCTGCTAAATGACTTAAATGTAAATGTAAATGTAAACAGAGGGAAAGGCATTATTCACTGAGTAACTGATTGTTGGAGTATTTTTTATGTTTGTTTACAAAACCAACGGGGGGTGTAAATCAAGGAAGGTTAGTCATAACACATAAAGCATGCTAAGGAATTTATCTACTGCTTTTAAAGGTCAGAATCGGTCTCCATTTATGCTGCATAGTATTCATAATACCGATTTCATGAAACTGCCATTGTGAACATGAGTCTCACTGTACGAAACAGATCACTGGCTATTTTCCAACAAAAACATTGAGAATATATTAGATCATATTACCAGCCTAACCATTCATGATACAATAACCCTTTGATGAAAATGCTGACTGTTAGCCTACCACATGTTTTTATCTTGTTGTAAAGTTTGTGGTTAAAAACAACACAATGAAATATGACAAAACATGAGCTACTGGTTCTTGGCAGTGCAGTGCCACTCCCTCACCTGCCGTTCAGGCCGCGCACCTGGCCTGTGCTTGTGTCATAGAACAGACAGAAGCTGTCCCCACCGATCCCACTGCTGCAGGGTTCTGTCACGGCCAGGGCGGCAGCCACAGCCACAGCAGCATCAGCAGCATTCCCTCCTCTCTTCAAGATGTCTGTGAGGGGAGCAAGTCCAGATGTTATCTGAATATGTCAGGTCCAGACAGGGTCTGGTCTCGGATTGGAGAGTCATTTAAAGCATACATTGATGAAAAGTGATATAGCCTACAAACATGAAACAACGTGCAAATTAAGATACTATTTTTCACATAGGCCTTCATCAAAGGCGTACTAAAGCATTGGACCAGAGCCACTCACCCAGACCAATGTTTGATGCCAAGGGTTGACTTGATGCCACACAGCCATGTAAACAAACAACAGCTGACCGGCGCGAGGTGAAGGGGAGATCGGGCTGCATAGCCTAGGCTACTTCTCCTTTATCACACAAAAAACTATTTCCTTCAATATTTCCTCACATGAAACGCAATGTGCACAGTTCAGTCATTTCTTTTAAGAGGCACTCTATTTGGACGGCGAAACTAACTTGCTCAATAACGTTTCCCTGTGACAATCACTCGACAATTATTATAATCTAAATGTCATATGAATAATCTTATATTATTCCACACTATTTTGCTACGTTGTGTCACTTTGCTTCCTGATCGATTAATCGGGGGTCGATTGATCCAGGACTGGTGGATGGATTGCAGATCACATCCATGAGCAATGCATTGCATTAAAGTTACGTTTTTATTTTCATTGCGTAATGTCAAGTGGCAGTACATTGTAGTAGACTAGGCCTACACAACACAATGTTAATGTTAGTTTATCAACAAAACAAAGAAGACCAAAGTGAATGTCTAGTCACCAACATATGACCAATGTTCCCTCTAAACTGCGTGCATGTGCGTCCATAGCCTAGGCTAACGCTCTTTTATCACACAACATTTTTCCCCCTTACGTTTCCTTAAAGTTCATGCATTTCTGTTGAGAGGCGCTGTATTTGGACGGCAAAAATAACTTGCTCAATAACGTTTCCCTGTGGCATACCGTCACTCGACAATTATTCGAATCTAAATGTAAAATTAATAATCTGATATTATTTCACACAATTTTGTGTCACTTTGCTTTCTGCTCGATTAATCCGGGGTCGATTGATCCAGGAATGGTGGATAGATTACATACCACATCAATGAGCAATGCATTACATTAAAATTACGTTTTTCTTTTCATTATGTGATGTCAAGTGGCAGTACGTTGTAGTAAACTTAGCCTACACAACACGAGTTTATTGTTAATTTATCAACAAAACAAAGACGACCAAAGTGAATGTCTACTCACCAACATACTGTATATGACCAATGTTCCAAATTGTGTGCATGTGCTGGCGCACAGCTCCCCCAGGACTGCTGTGCAGAAAGTATCAGCATGTGCAGAGAAGCGCGAGATTGAACTTCACTCAACTTTCTACAGTTTTCCCCCTTATTAGTTAACACTATCAACCTTTCCCTTTACTGTAGGAATTTTGATTGAATCAACGTAATATTAGCCACTTTCAACATATGGAAACAAAAGGAACTATGCAAGACTTAAAGACAATGTATGCTTGATCTGAATATGTGTTCGGAGGGGCCATATGGATGGTGTGAAGCAATTGCAGAGCCTCCAGAGGCATGCAGAGGCCAAATTGACCTCTGTACAGCATCGCCATGCCTACCCAAATTTTGTAACAATGCAAAGGGCTCCATATAGCTCCTCATTGACATGATTGGTTGACAGTAAGTGGTTGCGGGAGGTCCAGTATAAACACCTCACTTCCTTGACAACTTCCTGCACAATTATGATGCCCCAAGATGGCATAGCAGTCAGACGTCCTTTGTCCTCGTCTTGTCGTGTCCCGTGTATATATATATATTTACATCTTTCTTCGCATATCTTTTATATATTTTCTTTTCCAAAAACTAAACTTCAAAACACTCTCCTGCAACCCGCCTCACCAATTATTTTTAAAAAGTATTATTTACCTCAAATCTGAAATCCACAGTAGAAGCTAGCCAGAAGCTAGCCAGAAGCTAACCAGATGCTAGCCAGAAGCTAACCAGAAGCTAACCAGAAGCTAGCCAGAAGCAAGCCAGAAGCTAGCCAGAAGCTAGACGTTAGTATTCAGCGAACCACGGTTTGTGGTCATCCGCTATACTTTAGCCATCGCCAGTTTTGTACAACGCGACTCAGACCAGAACATACCGGACCTATTTTTCTCTCCATATCCCCAGATTTCAACCGCAAGCTCTGGACATTTACACCTGGATCTCGCAGCTAGCTAGCTGCTATCCATGTGACTATTGGCTTACGACGATCCCGGAGCAAACATTAATTATTCCAGAGCTAGCCAGCTGTAGAGTTCCATCAGCCACTCCTGGACTACAATCACCTATCCGGACCCGTTTTACTGCGGATGCAGCACCGGGCCTTCCCCACCGGGCCTTCATGAATGGACTACTGACGTTATCGGCCCGAGGGAGTTATCCAACTGGTCCCTCCGTCGCAACGTTACCTGAACGCCCATCTGCGGCCCGCTAATCGTTAGCTGTCTTATTGGCTGCTATCTGAATAGGTCTATCTATCGGACAATTTTTCTTGGGTCACTATAACTATATCTATTTTGCCAATTGGATTGATCCCCTCTACCACACGGAACCCCACTAATCTACTGTCGGAAACACACGAGGTGGCTAAAATCAGACTTCCATCCTATGCTAGCTTGCTACCAATGGCTCAGCTAGCTGTCTGAATCGTCGTTACCCCAACCAACCTCACTACTCACTGGACTCTTATGATCACTCGACTAAGCATGCCTCTCCTTAATTTTTATTTTTATTTTTATTTTACCGTTATTTTACCAGGTAAGTTGACTGAGAACACGTTCTCATTTGCAGCAACGACCTGGGGAATAGTTACAGGGGAGAGGAGGGGGATGAATGAGCCAATTGTAAACTGGGGATTATTAGGTGACCATGATGGTTTGAGGGCCAGATTGGGAATTTAGCCAGGACACCGGGGTTAACACCCCTACTCTTACGATAAGTGCCATGGGATCTTTAATGACCTCAGAGAGTCAGGACACCCGTTTAACGTCCCATCCGAAAGACGGCACCCTATACAGGACAGTGTCCCCAATCACTGCCCTGGGGCATTGGGATGTTTTTTTTTAGACCAGAGGAAAGAGTGCCTCCTACTGGCCCTCCAACACCACTTCCAGCAGCATCTGGTCTCCCATCCAGGGACTGACCAGGACCAACCCTGCTTAGCTTCAGAAGCAAACCAGCAGTGGTATGCAGGGTGGTATGCTGCTGGCATGACATTAATGTCAATATGCCTTGCCCATTGCTGTTCTGGTTAGTGTTTATTGGCTTATTTCACTGTAGAGCCTCTAGCCCTGCTCATTATACCTTATCCAACCTTTCAGTTCCACCACACACACATGCGATGACATCACCTGGTTTCAATTATGTTTCTAGGGACAATATCTCTCTCATCATCACTCAATACCTAGGTTTACCTCCACTGTATTCACATTCTACCATACCTTTGTCTGTACATTATACCTTGAAGCTATTTTATCGCCCCCAGAAACCTCCTTCTACTCTCTGTTCCGGACGTTCTAGACGACCAATTCTCATAGCTTTTAGTCGTACGCTTATCCTACTCCTCCTCTGTTCCTCTGGTGATGTAGAGGTGAATCCAGGCCCTGCAGTGTCTAGCTCCACTCCTATTCCCCAAGCACTCTCTTTTGATGACTTCTGTAACGGCAATAACCTTGGTTTCATGCATGTTAACATTAGAAGCCTCCTCTCTAAGTTTGTTTTATTCACTGCTTTAGCACACACTGCCAACCCGGATGTTCTAGCCGTGTCTGAATCCTGGCTTAGAAAGACCCCCAAAAATTCTGAAATCTCCATTCCTAACTACAACATTTTCAGACAAGATAGAACGGCCAAAGGGAGCGGTGTTGCAATCTACTGCAAAGATAGCCTGCAGAGTTCTGTCCTACTATCCAGGTCTGTACCCAAGCAATTTGAACTTCTACTTTTAAAAATCCACCTCTCTAAAAACAAGTCTCTCACCGTTGCCGCCTGCTATAGACCACCCTCTGCCCCCAGCTGTGCTCTGGACACCATATGTGAACTGATTGCCCCCCATCTATCTTCAGAGCTTGTGCTGCTAGGCGACCTAAACTGGAACATGCTTAACACCCCAGCCATCCTACAATCTAAGCTTGATGCACTCAATTTCACACAAACTATCAATGAACCTACCAGGTTTAAATGCCTTCCTCACCATCTTAAATAAGCATGCCCCATTCAAGAAATTTAGAACCAGGAACAGATATAGCCCTTGGTTCTCTCCAGAACTGACTGCCCTTAACCAACACAAAAACATCCTATGGCGTTCTGCATTAACATCGAACAGCCCCCGTGATATGCAACTTTTCAGGGAAGCTAGAAACCAATATACACAGGCAGTTAGAAAAGCCAAGGCTAGCTTTTTCAAGCGGAAATTTGCTTCCTGCAACACAAACTCAAAAAAGTTCTGGGACACTGTAAAGTCCATGGAGAATAAGAACACCTCCTCCCAGCTGCCCACTGCACTGAGGAGAGGAAACACTGTCACCACCGATAAATCCACTATAATTGAGAATTTCAATAAGCATTTTTCTACGGCTGGCCATGCTTTCCACCTGGCTACCCCTACCCCGGTCAACAGCACTGCACCCCCCACAGCAACTCGCCCAAACCTTCCCCATTTCTCCTTCTCCCAAATCCAGTCAGCTGATGTTCTGAAAGAGCTGCAAAATCTGGACCCCTACAAATCAGCCGGGCTAGACAATCTGGACCCTTTTTTTCTAAAATTATCTGCCGAAATTGTTGCAACCCCTATTACTAGCCTGTTCAACCTCTCTTTCGTGTCGTCTGAGATTCCCAAAGATTGGAAAGCAGCTGCAGTCATCCCCCTCGTCAAAGGGGGGGACGCTCTTGACCCAAACTGCTACAGACCTATATCTATCCTACCCTGCCTTTCTAAGGTCTTCGAAAGCCAAGTCAACAAACAGATTACCGACCATTTCGAATCCCACCATACCTTCTCCGCTATGCAATCTGGTTTCAGAGCTGGTCATGGGTGCACATCAGCCACGCTCAAGGTCCTAAACGATATCCTAACTGCCATCGATAAGAAACAATACTGTGCAGCCATATTCATTGACCTGGCCAAGGCTTTCGACTTTGTCAATCACCACATCCTCATCGGTAGACTCGATAGCCTTGGTTTCTCAAATGATTGCTTCGCCTGGTTCACCAACTACGTTTCTGATAGAGTTCAGTGTGTCAAATCGGAGGGCCTGTTGTCCGGGCCTCTGGCAGTCTCTATGGGGGTGCCACAGGGTTCAATTCTTGGACCGACTCTCTTCTCTATACACATCAATGATGTCGCTCTTGCTGCTGGTGAGTCTCTGATCCACCTCTACGCAGACGACACCATTCTGTATACTTCTGGCCCTTCTTTGGACACTGTGTTAACAACCCTCCAGACGAGCTTCAATGCCATACAACTCTCCTTCCGTGGCCTCCAATTGCTCTTAAATACAAGTAAAACTAAATGCATGCTCTTCAACCGATCGCTGCCTGCATCTGCCCGCCCGTCCAACATCACTACTCTGGACGGTTCTGACTTAGAATATGTGGACAACTACAAATACCTAGGTGTCTGGTTAGACTGTAAACTCTCCTTCCAGACTCACATCAAACATCTCCAATCCAAAGTTAAATCTAGAATTGGCTTCCCATTGAGCAACAAAGCATCCTTCACTCATGCTGCCAAACATACCCTTGTAAAACTGACCATCCTACCGATCCTCGACTTCAGCAATGTCATTTACAAAATAGCCTCCAATACCCTACTCAATAAATTGAATGCAGTCTATCACAGTGCCATCCGTTTTGTCACCAAAACCCCATATACTACCCACCACTGCGACCTGTACGCTCTCGTTGGCTGGCCCTCGCTTCAAACTCGTCGCCAAACCCACTGGCTCCAGGTCATCTACAAGACCCTGATATGGTAAAGTCCCCTCAGCTCGCTGGTCACCATAGCAGCACCCACCTGTAGCACGCGCTCCAGCAGGTATATCTCCCTGGTCACCCCCAAAACCAATTCTTCCTTTGGCCGCCTCTCCTTCCAGTTCTCTGCTGCCAATGACTGGAATGAACTACAAAAATCTCTGAAACTGGAAACACTTATCTCCCTCACTAGCTTTAAGCACCAGCTGTCAGAGCAGCTCACAGATTACTGCACCTGTACATAGCCCATCTATAATTTAGCCCAAACAACTACCTCTCCCCCTACTGTATTTATTTATTTATTTTGCTCCTTTGCACCTTGTTATTTCTATCTTTATTTTGCTCATTCTTCCACTGCAAATCTATCATTCCAGTGTTTTACTTGCTATATTGTATTTACTTCGCCACCATGGCCTTTTTTTGCCTTTACCTCCCTTATCTCACCTCATTTGCTCACATTGTACAGTGGGGCAAAAAAGTATTTAGTCAGCCACCAATTGTGCAAGTTCTCCGACTTATAAAGATGAGAGAGGCCTGTAATTTTCATCATAGGTACACTTCAACTATGACAGACAAAATGAGAAAAAAAAATCCAGAAAATCACATTGTAGGATTTTTAATGAATTTATTTGCAAATTATGGTGGAAAATAAGTATTTGGTCACCTACAAACAAGCAAGATTTCTGGCTCTCACAGACCTGTAACTTCTTCTTTAAGAGGCTCCTCTGTCCTCCACTCGTTACCTGTATTAATGGTACCTGTTTGAACTTGTTATCAGTATAAAAGACACCTGTCCACAACCTCAAACAGTCACACTCCAAACTCCACTATGGCCAAGACCAAAGAGCTGTCAAAGGACACCAGAAACAAAATTGTAGACCTGCACCAGGCTGGGAAGACTGAATCTGCAATAGGTAAGCAGCTTGGTTTGAAGAAATCAACTGTGGGAGCAATTATTAGGAAATGGAAGACATACGAGACCACTGATAATCTCCCTCGATCTGGGGCTCCACGCGAGATCTCACCCTGTGGGGTCAAAATGATCACAAGAACGGTGAGCAAAAATCCCAGAACCACACGGGGGGACCTAGTGAATGACCTGCAGAGAGTTGGGACCAAAGTAACAAAGCCTACCATCAGTAACACACTACGCCGCCAGGGACTCAAATCCTGCAGTGCCAGACGTGTCCCCCTGCTTAAGCCAGTACATGTCCAGGCCCGTCTGAAGTTTGCTAGAGAGCATTTGGATGATCCAGATGAAGATTGGGAGAATGTCATATGGTCAGATGAAACCAAAATATAACTTTTTGGTAAAAACTCAACTCGTCGTGTTTGGAGGACAAAGAATGCTGAGTTGCACCCAAAGAACACCATACCTACTGTGAAGCATGGGGGTGGAAACATCATGCTTTGGGGCTGTTTTTCTGCAAAGGGACCAGGACGACTGATCAGTGTAAAGGAAAGAATGAATGGGGCCATGAATTGTGAGATTTTGAGTGAAAACCTCCTTCCATCAGCAAAGGCATTGAAGATGAAACGTGGCTGGGTCTTTCAGCATGACAATGATCCCAAACACACCGCGCGGGCAACGAAGGAGTGGCTTCGTAAGAAGCATTTCAAGGTCCTGGAGTGGCCTAGCCAGTCTCAAGATCTCAACCCCATAGAAAATCTTTGGAGGGAGTTGAAAGTCCGTATTGCCCAGCAACAGCCCCAAAACATCACTGCTCTAGAGGAGATCTGCATGGAGGAATGGGCCAAAATACCAGCAACAGTGTGTGAAAACCTTGTGAAGACTTACAGAAAACGTTTGACCTCTGTCATTGCCAACAAAGAGTATATAACAAAGTATTGAGATAAACTTTTGTTATTGACCAAATACTTATTTTCCACCATAATTTGCAAATAAATTCATAAAAAATTCTACAATGTGATTTTCTTGATTTTTTTTTCTCATTTTGTCTGTCATAGTTGAAGTGTACATATGATGAAAATTACAGGCCTCTCTCATCTTCTTAAGTGGGAGAACTTGCACAATTGGTGGCTGACTAAATACTTTTTTGCTCCACTGTATATACTTGTCTTTTTCTACTGTATTATTGACTGTATGTTTGTTTATCCCATGTGTAACTCTGTGTTGTTGTATGTGTCGAACTGCTTTGCTTTATCTTGGCCAGGTCGCAATTTTAAATGAGAACTTGTTCTCAACTTGCCTACCTGGTTAAATAAAGGTGAAATAAATAAATAAAAAAACAACAGCTCTGCTCTGCTCAGGCAAGCGCAATACCAGATTGACCATGCAGGGCCTTTTAGTACGCAAAACTAACTATGCAAGACGTTTTGTTGTAGGCAGAATGCATCAGAGTAAGACTGGCCCATACTCTACACAGACCAGTGAGGCATAACCAATCAGTGATCAACCAATCAGTAGGCCTATATGCAAATAGACCATTGCCAATAATGGTTCTTTGCCATTCACTTTGAACTAGACTGTGTTTACAGCATTAGCGGTAATGAGTAGATGTGCTTGTTTTGAGATCTAAGGGAGAGCTGCATGTAGCCACATGTGCACATGTGTTCATATCTTTTGCTAGTTAGTGAATTATTAGCCCAGTTATAGATCATTTGTTGTCAGCAATGGGGGAGTTATTGCTTCCTACAAGAGCACAACACGTGTACATTAAAAGACATCTTTGAAAAGCTAGTCAGGTAAAGAGAATTGTTTTGTCTTAAAGAGGCAGTGTTGTATTTTGAGAAAGGCAGAAATAAGCTAAGTAGTCAATATGCAGAGGGTAGCATAATTTGTCTGATTCCCTGCAATAATGGTATGGGAATTAATAATGCATTTTATTGTTATATTTATTTTAAGTGGTTTCTTGCATCAAACAACACAACATTTTCAGTCACCTCCTTGTCTGAAGGACAAGTGGATACACAGGTTAATGTCAAGCCCTGCATGTTTTTTTCCAAAAGTATCATGGAATGAAGGCCTATGTTGAACACCACACATTGGCTGCTGCTGTAGGCTGAATGACAGAACAGCTATTTCCATGTTAAAATGTTATGGGATGCATTTTACGCATTGTTTTTTTATAGTAGGACACTCTGGTAGGCCTACATTATGATCAAATAGCCACAGTAGCCTACCTGACAACTGTCTGAAACTGTAACTTAATGCGTGTACAGCCTCAGTGTTCACAGAAACGCGTGCTGGAAGTTGCACCGAATTTTCACAACTTTCAAGTTTGCGCTCAGCAGACCTGAAATTTGCTCAGGGCCTAAAAAAAGAGGGAACATTGTATATGGTAAATACAGTGTATTCGGCCTCCCGAGGGGCGCTGGTAATCCGTCTGGCCCCGCAGCCTTGTGTATGTTGACCTGTTTAAAGGTCTTACTCACGTCGGCTACGGAGAGCGTGATCACACAGTCATCCGGAACAGCCGATGCTCTCATGCATGCCTCAGTGTTGCTTGCCTCGAAGTGAGCGTAGAAGTGATTTAGCTCATCTGGTAGGCTCGTGTCACTGTAGGCCTGTCACTGTAGGCCTCCTTGCTCGCACAAGCTTGCACACGCTCTTTCAGTTCTGTCCACACATTTTCTAAAGGATTGAGGTCAGGGCTTTGTGATAGCCACTCCAATACCTTGACTTTGTTGTCCTTAAGCCATTTTTCCACAACTTTGGAAGTATGCTTGGGGTCATTGTCCATTTGGAAGACGCATTTGCGACCAAGCTTTAACTTCCTGACTGATGTCTTGAGATGCTGCTTCAATATATCCACATAATTTTCCTGCCTCATGATGCCTTCTATTTTGTGAAGTGCACCAGTCCCTCCTACAGCAAAGCACCCCCACAACATGATGTTGCCACCCCCGTGCTTCACGGCTGGGATGGTGTTCTTCGGCTTGCAAGCCTCCCCCTTTTTCCTCCAAACATAATGATTGTCATTAGGACCAAGCAGTTCCATTTTTGTTTCATCAGACCAGAGGACATTTCTCCAAAACGTAGGATCTTTGTCCCCATGTGCAGTTGCGAACCGTAGTCTGGCTTTTTTTATGACGGTTTTGGAGCAGTGGCTTCTTCCTTGCTGAGCGGCCTTTCAGGTTATGTCGACATAGGACTCATTTTACTGTGGATATAGATACTTTTGTACCTGTTTCCTCCAGCATCTTCACAAGGTCCTTTGCTGTTGTTCCGGGATTGATTTGCACTTTTTGCACCAAAGTACGTTCATCTCTAGGAGACAGAACACGTCTCCTTCCTGAGCGGTATGACAGCTGCGTGGTCCCATGGTGTTTATACTTGCGTACTATTGTTTGTACAAATGAACGTGGTACCTTCAGGCGTTTGGAAATTTCTCCCAAGAATGAAACAGACTTGTGGAGGTCCACAATTTTTTTCAGAGGTCTTGGCTGATTTATTTTGATTTTCCCATGATGTCAAGCAAAGAGGCACTGAGTTTGAAGGTAGGCCTTGAAATACATCCACAGGTACACCTCCAAGTGACTCAAATTATGTCAATTAGCCTATCAGAAGCTTCTAAAGCCATTACATTATTTTCTGGAATTTTCCAAGCTGTTTAAAGTTACAGTCAACTTAGTGTATGTAAACTTCTGACCCACTGGAATTGTGAAACAGTGAATTATAAGTTAAATAATCAGTCTGTAAACAATAATGTCCTAACCGACTTGCCAAAACTATAGTTTGTTATTAACAAGAAATTTGTGGACTGGTTGAAAAGCGAGTTTTAATGACTAAGTGTATGTAAACTTCCGACTAACTGTTTGTAAATAAAGTATTTTGTTTTTTATTTGTAATACATTTGCAAACATCTCTAAAAACCTGTTTTCACTTTGTCATTATGGGGGATTGTGTGTAGATTGCTGAGGATTTTTATTTAATCCACTTTAGAATAAGTCTGTAACGTAACAAAATGTGGAAAAGCTCAAGCGGTCTGAATACTTTCCGAAGGCAAATCAGTATACAATCAGTATAGAGCCAATACCCCAAATAGACTTTGAACCCCTTTGTACAGTACAAAGGGGTTCAAAGTCTTTTGGGGGTATTGGCCCTATATTGGTTGTCTAGTTATGTTATGTTCTACACTGAGTGTACAAAACATTAGGAACAACTGCTCTTCCATGACATAGGATGACCAAGTGAATCCAGGTGAAAGCTATGATCCCTTATTGATTTCACCTGTTAAATTCACTTCAATCAGTGTTGATGAAGGGGAGGAGACAGTTTAAAGAAGGATTTTTTTCCTTGAGACGATTGAGACATGGATGGTGTGTGTGCCATTCAGAGGGTGATTTGCCAAGACAAAATATTTAAGTGCCTTTGAATGGGGTATGATAGTAGCTGCCAGGCGCACCGGTTTGAGTGTGTCAAGAACTGCAAAGCTGCTGGCGTTTTCCTTTTTCATGCTCAACAGTTTACCGTATGTATCAAGAATGATCCACCATCCAAAAGACATCCAGCCAACTTGACGTCAACATGGGCCAGTCAACATGGACCAGCATCCCTGTGGAACGCTTTCGACACCTCGTAGAGTCCATGTCCCAATGAATTTAGGATGTTCATAGAGCAAAAGGGGGTGCAAATCAATATGAGCAAGGTGTTCCTAATGTTTTGTACACTCAGTGTACATTTACCTTGTAGCCTATACGTCATAAATCTAATAGTGCACAATATGCTGTTGGCAGTGTTGTTTTCAGACTAAATATTATGCATTAATATAAGCCTAAATGTGAATAAAACTATGTAAAGGAAAAAAGTTATTCTTGAATGATAATCAGATTGTATTGGAATGTTTGGAATGTGTGATGCATTATTTAAATCATGTCATGTCAAATTATGAGAGGCTTCATGGGTGTTTCACTACAACATTGGCCGAGTAAAATACCATAAAGTATCAGGAAAAAGTATAGCCTGAAACATACTCCCATTCATAACCATGTAGGGACTCCAATAGGCTGACAGTGTGTTCAATGCCTCCCCCCCTCTATCTCTCTGTCAGGGCTGGGGCCAGGCAGGCAAATGCTATTGTAGAACATTAACCGGACCGGATGGTTGCCATAGCACAACCACTGTAAATTCAATTTAAGGCAGTTACATCATGACATCATCCAACCAGCAGTCTATATATATACCCCCCTCCCCAATCTGAGGGATTGAGAACGTTTGGTGAGTCTGGACAGGTACAATCCTAGATAGGAACCTTTTACGGAGGACGTACAGTTTAGGTAGGTGTGTACGAGTTTGTGTGGGAGCCCTTTGGACTTTAGAGAACCCCTTTTGGCCCTGTGTGACTGTTTTGGCTGATAAGGTGAACCATGTGCTCGGGTAGCTTTGCCAAGTCCCTGGGCATCACCCTGATCCCCCTGGCTATCTTGTGTGTGGTCAGTAACATCCTGCTCTTCTTCCCTGGGGGGCTGGTCGCTGATGACAATGACCATATCACTAAAGAGGTGTGGTACTTTGGGGGAATCATGGGATCTGGGGTTCTGGTAAGTCAACTGTTACGGAAGGGATGGAAAATGGCTTTTGACGTGGGGCTTTTAATAACTTCTAATAGCTCTCTAATGTACGCATTTCTAATTTCAATGGTTTTACTTGAATATCTCTATTCAACGTGTGGAGAAACAGAAATGTACAAATATTGGCTTGAGCCTTTCAGAAAACAGGTGAACAGTCAGGCAGATATATACAGTTGGGGCTATCGGCCTATGCGGTGTGTTTAGGAGCCAGTCTCTGTCTACAGGACGGCTTTAGTGAGATGAACGGTCCCTTTTGAGAAGATTTGTTTCCTACTACGAACTAGGCTGTGGGTTTTGGTTGAGAGGCTGGGAGTGGGTCAGATGTCAATCATTTATAATGTATTATAACTGCATAATAGTATATGAGGTACAATTTTAAACGATTAAAAACGAAGGACTGAGGTGGGCTTGGCCAACATGCTTGTGTTATACCAGCATTATTAGAATGTGATGAAATGTTTAGAATAATGTTCCCGATGTTCAAAAGACAGTGCCACGCTGTTTTCGCTTCTTAAGCCAACCTGCCGTTGTCCTTCCTGTTGCCGATGACAGACACAGTAGTCTCCCTACTATTCGGATTCAAGCCAATATGATTGTCTGCGCTATAGTGAGCATTTAGAAAATGGAGAGCAGTCTTCCTGGTCTTATCTAAATGGTTGTGGGTAGTATGATGTCTTTCTGTCCAGATCTTAAATCAATAGTTGCGTATCCTAATTGGTTGTGCGTATATTGTTGCGCTCTGATCCTAATGATTGTGCGCTGTATATCTTTCTGAACAGATGACCCTCCCAGCACTGGTCTTCCTAGGACTCAAAAACAATGACTGCTGCGGTTGCTGTGGCAACGAGAGTTGTGGAAAAAGATTTGCGGTGAGTAACGTTACATGGAGAGAAAAAAAACATGCAACTTAATAACATATTAATTCAGTTAAAGCATGGGGCATCTAAAGCAGTTCACTGGCAATTCACAGGACTCCTACAGACAAAGCCCTCATTATACTGATGGCCAGCAGAAAAGAGAAGCGTACAGTTATGACTATAATTACTGTTCCCTGAAGAAGGCTATGGGGAGTTTGCACACTACCGCCCCCCACTGAAGAACATTAGATCCCACTGACAAGGCCAATCAACACTGTGCCTCACCGTAAACCCGGTCTTCCACAGGTGATAAATCAGAGGATTCATTCTTTCAACTGTGTTCTTGTACCTCGTTTCCCTCCTTCATGGAACAGTAGCTATAGTCATAACTGTACATTCCCTTTCAGTAGGTCAACTCAGTACAAAACAGCTATGGGGATAGAAAATCACACCCTAAGCAGACCCCAGCAGACACCAAATTAAAAGGGCGATGGCAGACCACACAGAGTTCCAACCCGACAGAAAACCTGCCTTTATGATACATACGATTGGCTTACAAGATGTGTTAAAAGAAACCCGTTCAGATAATATACCATATCACCCAGTCATCATCATCACAATATCGTCACCAAGACCGCTCCAAAATGATGCACAGTCCAGCTTATTGTCTACTGTATGCTCACATATTGAAAGGATCTCTTAACAAATTGTGTAAGTCAATCTTATCTGATTATGTATCATGAAACAGAAGAAAGCACACTTCAATCAATGAATCACATTTCTCTCTTCTTATATCAGCAATTGTCTCAAAGTGTTTTACAGATATCTAGCCTAAAACCCATAATGAATAGAGGGTGCAAACACTTCAAGACTGTAAGGTCAGATGGCTTTTCATGCTTTAGGAAGTCAATGTATGTGGGTGTGATGGTAAGAGACATGGTAGTTAGGGATCAGTTCAGGTCACACCAGGTAGTCAGCAGCACGGGAGAGGCAGCCCAACCAGGTGGATTGGGGACAGGCACAGCCAGGAATCATCAGGCCAGGGTGTCCTCAGGCGTAGAGTGAGAGAAATGGTTTAATTAGTGGGGGCATTCAGATCCAATGTTTTATTGATATTCATTCTTTATTGACTATTAATTGCACTTCATATTGCACACGTTTATGAACATATCCTTTAATAAATCTCATTTTAACATAATTTCACTTCATAAATGTTACATTTTTCTTATTAAAAGTTGTGAATAATGTTTTGTAAACAAGTTTATGCCAGAAACTGCTTGTTCAGTAAGCACAACTTTTATTTTGAAACTATCAGACCAGTGGTGAAAAAAAAACAGACTGCTGCAACCTGATTGGCTGAATGCGATACGCAACATCCGGGACTAGCATTAGGCACTCAAGTATGGTGGTGTAAAATTGTGTTTCACAAAGAAAGTATGGATATTTTCCCACCTTCTCACTATTAAATTGAATTAAGGAGGAAATTGACTCCTTTGCAGCCTGAATGGAGAATGTTTTATGTATGAACCTGTGCACGGTGGATAGAAGTGTAGTCGGCTGCATACATTCACTTTGGATGGTAAAATTACGACTCAATATCGCCATCTGTCGACCTTTGGCTAGATGCCGCCAGACCCCTGGTGGATTGGGCACGTACAGTTAGGTAATTCCTGCCTTTCGCTGTCATATGCCGGAGAAACAGCTTCCACAATCCACTGGGAGAGACCCTGTTTAGAAAGCGCTCTACCACGAGCCAGATTAGAAAAACAGAATAAAAAAATTCGTCACACAAACTGACACCCCTGGTCCGCTCAAGTATGCGTAATGCTCATACCGGACAGAGGGCATGTAACGCTCTGCTCTTCAGAAGCAAACAGGGGGAAAAAGCTCAAAAGCTAGAGAACTGTAGGACATAGTCATGACCTTAGGGGCGAAGGACACAACGTGACTTTAGAGTTGCCAAAGGAGAACTTTATACAGGAGGGGTGAACGGATAACGCGTGGAGATCTCCAACGAGTTTAGCTAAACTCAGGCCAAAGCCACGAGTGGAGCGGTCTTGTAGGAGAGTATCTTCAGATCCACAGACTCCACCGATTCAAATGGGGCCTCACACAGCACATCCAAAACCCAAGCCAAATCCCATGTAGCCGCAATAGGTTTAGAAACCGGCCTAAGACCACACTGCCAGGGGAAGAGCCCCAGGAGTGGCACCATCAATTTTCACATGAAACGCTGAATTAGCTGCCATATACACCTTCAAGGAATTAATCTGCATTTCGGGATTATCACTTGTGGAAGGCGGGGCTTCCGGTGAGGCACGGTATTCATTGGCCTTGTCAGGCGTGATTCTAATGTTCTTCATTAGAGGGAGTTAGCGCGCGAACACCCAATTGATGGAGTTCACCGACTGAAAGGAAACAAAGAGCAGGCAGTTAGCTACAGCGCTCTCTTACCACCTGACCAATAGTATTATTCGATCTCATACTGGTACCATACTGCAGCATTGTTTAGGAGGGTGCCGTTGCTTTCAACAGATTTTGGGGCAAAAGGATCAATTGATCTATTGTCCATTGTTGCATTGGTTGGTTCAAGGAAATAATTGTTTCAAACTGTTGCTGATATATCAAGCTGATATGCTCACAGTATAAGTAAAGACCTAAAGTCCATCCTGATCTAGGATCAGGAGCCCAGACCTGTCCATATAATCTTATCAATTATGGTCTGAAAGCCAAACTGATCCTTACTCTGAGACGCTGTATGGATACGGGCCCTGAACACTAGTGTTAGTCCACTGAGCTAAAAGTGGTAGGAGGGGCTAACGAAGTCTTTGAGTCACTTGGATGGCCTGGGTTCAATACCCAGATTGATTGAATTGGACCTCTGTAACTGTGATCCTTATTTTCCTCAGATGTTCACCTCGATCATCTTTGCTGCGGTGGGGGTTCTGGGGGCTGGCTACTCCATCATTGTGTCTGCTGTTGCCATTCATAATGGACCAATGTGTCTCTATACCAATGGTACAACAGAGTTATGGACCAACCCCTTTGTTGACGGGTAAGAACTGTTTTACGACTCAAAACACATTGTTGTTTAAACATTGTTTATGCTTTGACAATGCGTCTGTCACTCACATACATTACAGTGTGCTGAATCTTATTTGACTTTTTGCTGAACTTCACCATTTTCACCAGTGACTACCTGAATAACCACACCCTGTGGAAGGGCTGTAAGGCACCTCAGGGCATTGTGACCTGGCACCTGACCTTGTTCTCCATGCTGCTGGTGATGGGCCTGCTGCAGGCTGTACTCTGTGCCATCCAGGTCATCAACGAACTCATCGGTGCCATCTGTGGAGACTGCTGTGGCCGCTGTGGGGTAGGAGGACCAACCCTCGTCTTGAAACACCACAATCTTAAATACACATCTAGCCCATATGCCAAATTGGGGTCACAAATACTTTTGCTCTAGTGGAACATACCTTTTAACTAATTGTATTCTAAAGCCCAGAGCTGGACTGGACCTGCCCACATCTAACGCTCAATAAGGCTAGCCCCCTATTGACATTTTCACCCACCTGTGTCACTGACCTCTCGGGCCATGTGTTGTCTGACCATGAACCGCAGTGAGCTTAGCAACAAATTAGCTCATCCATGAATGTCACACTAATACACTGTATAAATATGTTTGTATTTGAGTAAGAGTTGATTTGAAAGTTTTGTCCTGTGTTTGTTTTTCAGAGTACTGATGGTGCAGTCTGAGGATGTTTGAGCCTCTCAGAAGACAACTGGCTTTCTATGAGGTGTATTTAATTTAGCTAAATATACATTTTTTAAATTCAACAATTTCCTACCTACTTAAGTTGTCCTTTTGCTATATAGAAAATATTAGATTTATTTAAATGAAGATAATACATTTAACATAATTAAACGTATTATTCAATATGTTTAAAACATGATAGCATTTTTTACGTTATATTGTCATTTCATATTATGTACCGTAAAAGACATGTCCAACAGAACACTTGGCATCAATTAAATCTATCAAATATTTATCTTATTTAATGTCAAATCGTTTTCGCTATTTAAAAACACACAAAAAAACAATTTTGACAGAGTGAGTGGACCACACCTGCGTTGGCCATATTTTAGTAGGCCTGTGGGTTAAGTTAAGAATTTGTTCTGAACTGACTTGCCTAGTTCAATAAAGATTTTAAAAAATACATTAAAAAATTCATTTTATAACTTTATTCTGGCTACTTCTTGTTAATGGAGGGACATGGCTAGCTTCCCTCCTCTGTGTCAAAATGTACTGTAACGGCATGGGGTTACTGAGGAGTCTTTGTCATGTTGGGTTATCTGTGACATTATGAGGACGTTGATTCCACTATATTATACAAACACACAACAATGCAGGTATCTCCAACCCAAACCCGATTTGCATTAAACATGTTCGAATGGTAGATGCAAAACAATATATTTAAATACTTATACTTTATAAATATATGGCTTTGGATAGACCTAGTTGGCTAGGGTGTGTGGCGCGGTATTATGATGGTAGTGGATGTTTTGTGTGTGTGTGTATATACTGTTGAAGTCGGCAGTTCACATACACCTTGGCAAAATACATCTCAACTCAGTTTTTCACAATTCCTGACATTTAATCCTCGTAAAAATTCCCTGTCTTAGGTCAGATCATCACTTTATTTTTTTAACCTTTATTTAACTAGGCAAGTCAGTTAAGAACAAATTCTAAATTTCAATGACGGCCTAGGAACAGTGGGTTAACTGCCTGTTCAGAGGCAGAACAACAAATTTGTACCGTGTCAGCTAGGGGATTTGAACTTGCAACCTTTCGGTTACAAGTCCAACACTCTTACCACTAGGCTTCCCTGTCTTTTAAGAATGTGAAATGTCAGAATAATAGTAGAGAATGATTTAATTCAGCTTTTTGTTCTTTAATCACATTCCCAGTGGGTCAGAAGGTTACATACACTCAATTAGTATTTGGTTGCATTGCCTTTAAATTGTTTAACTTGGGTCAAACGTTTCGGGTAGCCTTCCACACGCTTCCCACAATAAGTTGGGAGGATTTTGGCCCATTCCTCCTGACAGAGCTGGTGTAACTGAGTCAGGTTTGTAGGCCTCCTTGCTCACACATACTTTTTCAGTTCTACCCACAAATTTTCTATAGGATTGAGGTCAGGGCTTTGTGATTGCCACTCCAATACATTGACCTTGTTGTCCTTGAGCCATTTTGCCACAACATTGGAAGTATGCTTGGGGTCATTGTCCATTTGGAAGACCCATTTGCGACCAAGCTTTAACTTCCTGACTGATGTCTTGAGATGTTGCTTCAATATATCCACATAATTTTCCTGCCTCATGATGCCATCTATTTTGTGAAGTGCACCAGTCCCTCCTGCAGCAAAGCACCCCCATAACATGATGCTGCCACCCCCCGCTTCACGGTTGGGATGGTATTCTTCAGCTTGCAAGCCTCCCCCTTTTTCCTCCAAACATAACAATGGTCATTATGGCCAAACAGTTCCATTTTTGCTTCATCAGACCATTTGACATTTCTTCAAGTAGGATTTTTGTGCCCATGTGCAGTTGCAAACCGTAGTCTGGCTTTTTTATGGCGGTTTTGGAGCAGTGGCTTCTTCCTTGCTGAGCGGCCTTTCAGGTTATGTCGATTTAGTACTCGTTTGCCTGTGGATATAGATATTTTTGTACCCGTTTCCTCCAGCATCTTCACAAGGTCCTTTGCTGGAATTGATTTGCACTTTTTGCACCAAGTACGTTCATCTCAAGGAGACAGAACGCGTCTCCTTCCTGAGCGGTATGATGGCTGCGTGGTCCCATGGTGTTTATACTTGCATACTATTGTTTGTACAGATGAATGTGGTACCTTCAGGTGTTTGGAAATTGCTCCCAAGGATGAACCAGACTTGTAGAGGTCTACAATGTTTTCCTGAGGTCTTGGCTGATTTCCTTTGATTTTCCCACGATGTCAAGCAAAGATGCACTGAGTTTGGAGGTAGGCCTTGAAATACATCCACAGGTACACCTCCAATTGACTCAGATTATGTTAATTAGCCTAACAGAAGCTTCTAAAGCCATGAGATAATTTTCTGGAATTTTCCAAGCGGTTTAAAGTCACAGTCAACTTGGTATATGTAAACTTCTGACCCACTGGAATTGTGATACAGTGAATTATAAGTGAAATAATCTGTCTGTAAACAATTGTTACTTGTGTCATGCACAAAGTAGATGTCCTAACCGACTTGCCAAAACTATAGTTTGTTAACAAGAAATTTGTGGAGCGGTTGAAAAATTAGTTTTAATGACTCCAACCGAAGTGTATGTTAACTTCCGACTTCAACTGTATATGTATGTATGTATGTTTGTGTATAGATACATACACACACACACTCATTCCAGTTGTTTATTTTTATTTGTAATATTTTCTACATTGTAGAATAATAGTGAACACATCAAAACTATTAAATAACCCATTTGGAATCATGTAGTAACCAAGAATTTGTTAAATCAAAATATATTTATTATTTGAGATTCTTCAAAGTAGCCACCATTTGCATAGTCTTGGCAGTCACTCAACCAGCTTCACCTGGAATGATTTTCCAACAGTCTTGAAGGAGTTCCTACATATGCTGAGCACTTGTTGGCTGTTTTTCCTTTACTCTGCGGTCCAACTCATCCCAAACCATCTCAGTTGGGTTGAGGTTGGGTGATTGTGGAGGCCAGGTCATCTGATGCAGCACTCCATCGCTCTCCTTCTTGGTCAAATATCCCTTACACAGCCTGGAGGTGTGTAGGGTCATTGTCCTGTTGAATAACAAATGATAGTCCCACTAAGCGCAAACCAGATGGGGTGACGTATCGCTGCAGAATGCTGTGGTAGCCATGCTGGTTAAGTGTGCTTTGAACTCTAAATAAATCACTGACAGTGTCACCAACAAAGCACCATTACACCATCCCCCCTTCATGCTTCACGGTGGGAACCACACATGCGGAGATCATCCGTTCACCTACTCTGCGTCTCACACAGACACGGCGGTTGGAACCAAAAATCTCAAATTTGGACTCAGACCAAAAGGACAGATTTCCACCGGTCTAATATCAATTGCTCGTATTTCTTAGCCCAAGTAAGTATCTTTTTCTTATTGGTGTCCTTTAGTAGTGGTTTCTATGCAGAAATTTGACCATGAAGGCCTGCTGTTTTGCAGGTACTATTTAATGAAGCTGCCAGTTGAGGACTTGAGGCGTCTGTTTATCAAACTAGATGCACTAATGTACTTGTTCTCTTGCTCAGTTGTGCAACGGGGCCTCCGACTCTTTCTATTCTGGTTAGAGCCAGTGTGCTCTGTTCTGTGAAGGGAGTAGTATACAGCGTTGTACGAGATCTTCAGTTCCTTGGCAATTTCTCACATGGAATAGCCTTCATTTCACAGAACAAGAATAGACCGACGAGTTTCAGTAGAAAGTACTTTGTTTCTGGCCATTTTGAGCCTGTAATTGAACCCACCAATGCTGATGCTCCAGATACTCAACTAATCTGAAGGTCAGTTTTATTGCTTCTTTACCAGAACAACAATTTGCAATTATTTTAGCACAGCTGAAAAATGGTTTTCTAATGATCAATTAGCCTTTTAAAATGATAAACTTGGATTAGCTAACATAACGTGCCATTGGAACACAGGAGTGATGGTTGCTGATAATGGGCCTCTGTAAGCCTACAGTACAGCGGCCCAATATCAGCAACCATCCCTCCTATGTAGATATTACATTAAAAACAGAAGTCATTTACAACATTAACAATGTCTACACTGTATTTCTGATCAACTTTAATGGACAAAAACATTTGCTTTTCTTTCAAAAACAAGGACATTTCTAAGTGAACCCAAACTTTTGAATGGTATATATATATATATATATATATAGATGAGACATTAGCTAATGTTACCTACAGTGCTTCCTCCTTTAAAAGTTGCGAGCTTACACTGTGGAATTTAGAGGTCCCAGCGTCACAGCCTCATTGCTCCAGACCACCACAAGGGGGAGTTAGAGCACTCATTAGGCATTTGGGTCCCAAGGTTTTTATTTGACCAATCATAATCGAGTGGTTCCAATGACGAATCTGACAAGAGCCACTCGTCGCTGGTGACTTTCTTCAGCAAAGATGGCTGGCAAAACATTACGATGGAAGCAAATATAAGTAATTATAAAGTCATAACGAGTCAAGCAAAAAATGTACAATTGAGAGGAATATGATATTTAATATGGAGATAAACGTTTGTGCATGTTTGTCAGCAAATTAATTTACGAAAATTGCAATTTAGCAAGTTATTAATGCTCTCAGGTCATCCTTGGATCGGTGTACGGTTATGTGTGATCCGTGGGTTGTGATATTAGCGATCAAAAGTGAACTTCTGTATTAAATGGCATCAACAAAAACGATCCACGGTTCTGACACCATTTTATTCATTTTTTACATGTTACACAACTTTAAAACTCTCATTTTCAAAGACTCCTTGCCCAGGTTACTTTACGTAAAATTAACTCCACATTGCCAGGATACAGTATACGGCCATTTTGTTGGTGTGTGATTTCCAACCAATGAGCATTCCAAGAACACTGTACCTACTGACAACATATCCCCGTCTCATCCAACCATGCAGCTGTAGCCTAGCCACTGCGCTATACTGCGCTATATATTGCTACAGCGTTATCCTTTCCAATCCATGTCATGCCACTCACTATGCACAGCTGTAGTCAAACGTGCTCCACACCAAACCGTTTCCTCAAACTCTTTATTCTATAACACTACCGCTGTGTTCATCCCCTATCTATGGTCTCAAAGGATCCATCTCTTTATCAGGTCTTGTTAACCCCCAAAGTATAGACTTACAAAAAGACAATCGGATATAAAATGCAATTATCCATTTTCTTGAACTTTTAACTTGTGCCCTTCATACTGGTGCACCCTTGAATTATGTCCCAGTAACAACACACACAAACAGCCCTGCCCAGTGTCCCCCCTCAGTGCCCCTCTGGCTTGTGTTATTAACAGCAGGTCATTCAACAGAAAACAGACAGGAAACCTCCCTGATGCACACCAGGAGAGGAAGCTGTGCGATTGGACAGTGTTAAGCCTCATCCAATCACCTTGTCTGATTTTCAAAGGACCTCATCACCTCTCACTGGAGCGGTTTTCATCAGCTAGGCCTGGGCAAAAGTTAGCATGTTGCTAGTCCTGTCAGAGCTAGCCTTCTTAGGCCATGCTTGGGTAATAGAGAGGCCTCCAATCTTTGGCACTAATCCACACCATTTCCCCCAATCCACACCTCTCCAATGAGACGTGGTAGTGGTGATGGTGGGTTAACTGTGTGCCCCCTCTCACCCCCCTCTAGGCCCCTCTTCACCTTGACGTTAGGACGTCATGAGCGCGGTGTTGGCCGCCGTGTTGAAAAGCAGCGGGTTTTGGCGTGCATTGAACGCCCGCCCGCCCCCTCCCTAAACTCAACCCTCCTCCCTCTCTCCCCCTCTATTCATTGCCCCTTCCCAGGATCCATCACTTTCTCGCCTTGTCAGTCCTAACGTTCTACACAGTAACCAGACTCAGTATAGTCACAATATAAGGTCGGGCTATAGAAAACCTAACGCTAAGAATAACAAATATGTCATTCAAAATGCAAATACAAAAACTGAGACAAATGTAGAAAAAAAAAGATTAGAGCAGATTGTGCTGAGGGGCTGGCACGTTAAAACAAAATCATAATGCCAACCCCATGTCAATCCAATCTGACAATTCAGTAAAAATCCTTGAAAAACGCATTAAAGGCCATATAAAATACTATCGTTGCATATTTCACCGCAGAACAGATATTAGAAAAGTTGTCCTTTGGGTTTTCAAACAGGCCCAACTTTGCAAGCCCAAAGACCAACTGAGGACCAAAGACAGAGTTTGCTTATGAAGGATTATCAAGCCTCAACGCACATTGAACCAAAACGTCTAGTGGGAGCTTCTGGTGATCATCTAACTTCAACATTCACTTCATGATCAGATATCTTTGAATCCCTTGCTCATTTGCAGTGCTTTGAAATCTCAATTGCATTAAAAAAAGAAAGAAATGTAATGTAATGATGAGCCATAGCTCATGATAAATACAAAAAATGCTAACTTTATATTATAGGTCTTACAAATGGCACCAGATGCAAAGAACCCATCTGTGCTATTTTACAGTAAAGAAAAATTAATACTTGTAGCATGATATAAAAAGTACATGGTATAAAACACAATTCTACGTATGCACGTCATTGCATAACTGAGGCATGAGCTTTTAGTGTTATAATAACTATATTGGAATCAGCTTGAGTACAATTAATAAAATGACAAAAACAAAAAACATGTTAAAAAAAAATCTGAGTACAATTTTAAAGTTTTAAAGCTTTTGTAGTGACATTGTAGCGAACAACAGGAAACATTATTTGGTATACAACACACTTTGCTCTCATGGCCGCTAATGCTGATATAGAAGTGAATCGAAGACGGTTGTTTTTGTGAACAGAAGCAACAGTAACAAAGCCAATCGGGTTTTCATTCTAACGCAAACTGACAGTTAGGATACTGTTGGTGATATAGAAGAAGGTTTACAGTGCTGTTGCCAACAGAGGTCCACTTTATACAAAGAACCTACAGACTGGACAACCTTGTAGCCAGTAAAGATCCATTTCATAACTGCAGTAAGTTAAGCAATAGCGCCACCTATTGGTGAAAAAGACTCCCTGCATACATTTTGACAGTCACGTCAAAGCAATACCATTGGAAGCCAAATGTATTTATTTTCACCAAGTACTTGTTCCACATAGAAAGTCACCCCAAGAAAGAAAGGAATGCTGTATAATTGCTTTTATCAATTGTGATTCCAAAACCAGAGTGGGTTATCGGAGGAAGTCTTATAGAACATACAAAACCAAAACTACTAACGTTGTTAGTTTACCATACAGTAACTTCAATAGTGAAGTATACTTTAATACGTGTCATGTTTTGATTTGTTTTTGTTCTCTCAAGGCTCTGATTAATACTCTATATCTTTGATCCGAAACTGAACTCAGATTGACGATATGTGGTCTGGCAGACAGAGGGTAGACAGACAGAGCATAATATTACTGTACACATGGAGAAGTGGGACGAAGAGATAATGCTGATTTGAAAAAGTAGCAAAAGGTAGTCTTTAGATATGTGGAGTGAGTCTTTCGTCCTGTTTCTATGGCTGTGAATATATGTGTAAAGAAATTGTGTGTGTGTTTATGTGTGTTTACAGCCAAGTGAGGAAGGGCTCGCTCTTGTTGAGGACTGACTCCACGTCGTTGAGGATGGGAATGAGGTCTGCTCCCTCCAGGGTTCCCAGGTCCACGTTGGTGCCTGGCAGAGAGTCCAAGAAGTCCGGGAAGCGGCTGTGCTGGGGCACGTTCATATTGCCCGCCTGGGACATGCTCTCACCTGGAGGGGGAGAGGGGAGATGAAGGTGAGTCGAGGGGGGGGGGAGAAGAGAGAGAGAGAGAGCGAGAGAGATGGTCACTTATAATCAGGTAGAGAGAGAGAAAGGGGGGAGAGAAAAAGAGAGAGAAGACTGCTACCTGACTTGATATGTGTTGATATGTTTGCTTTGGCAATGTATGTGGTAACACTTTCCATGTCAATAAAGCCATGTGGGAGAGAAGGCGAGAGAGTGAAGGCGAGCGAGCGAGCGAGAGAGAGAGAGAAGACTGCTACCTGACTTGATATGTGTTGATATGTTTGCTTTGGCAATGTATGTGGTAACACTTTCCATGTCAATAAAGCCATGTGGGAGCGAAGGCGCGCGAGAGAGCGAGCGAGAGAGCGAGAGCGAGCGAGCGAGCGAGCGAGAGAGCGAGAGCGAGAGCGAGAGCGAGAGCGAGAGCGAGAGCGAGAGCGAGAGCGAGAGCGAGAGCGAGAGCGAGAGCGAGAGCGAGAGAGAGAGAGAGAGAGAGAGAGAGAGAGAGAGAGAGAGAGAGAGAGAGAGAGAGCGAGAGAGAGAGAGAGAGCGAGAGAGAGAGAGAGAGAGCGAGAGCGAGAGTGACCTACCTGTGTCCATCTCCTCCATGTTATTGAGGAAGTCCTCTGGGGTGGTGGGGATGCTGTAACAGCCCAGCCCCAGGCCACTGTCTGTGCTCTGCTCCCGTGAGTGCTGGAAGTGACCACTGTGGATCACATACATGACACACATATTAATACACTGATCCCTTCTGTCCACAAACTGGATCTCACACTACAGTTTGAAAGCTGAAAGCAGAAGACAGGTTGAGAGGAGAAGGAGAAGAGAATAGCTAAGGGGATAAGTGGGAGAGGGACAGAGGGGAGAGGGGGTGTTGAGAAAGAAGGGAGTGAGAGGAGAGAGAGCAAGGAGGGGGGGCAGACGAAACAGAAGCAAAAGAGAGGAGGGATAGGTATTATATGGGAGGAGTCAGGAGTGAACTTGCCTGTTGAGGAAGGGGTCGGCTCCATTGGTGGGCATGTTGCCCTGTGTCATGGGCTGGGCAGGGTTGCCACCGGGGGTGGGCACTGGTGCCATGCTCTCCGAGTCCATGGGCAGCTGTCTACACAGCGCCACCTCCTAGGGGGAAGCAATAGGCAGCAGGGGAAGGGGGAGGAGAAGAGGAGGAGAAGGGGAGGAGAGATTCAAGATTACTGAAACTATGTTCATTATTGTTCAAGAACACATGTGCTACAGCACAACGAGGAGAAACATTTGCTGACTCCAGAACAGGGACAGAATCTGCTTCGTACAACTATTACAGAACAATTAACCAAGTCGTGTTTTTCCAGGCCCCAGTAGAGCATAATATATTAGTGAGTGTGTGAACTTCACAGCAATTATCTGATGTGAAGACACACACACTTAACAGTCTTAAAGAAAGTGGGCCACTGGTTAAGTAACAGGTGTGTGCTTTCTGATGTACAGGTAACCCTACCCAAACACACACACAGTTAGGCACTCGCACGGGATGAGTGTCAAAGACAGACCTACACTGGTGGGACTTGGCGGAGGGGAGAGAGAGGGGGCTAACCTTTGCATGTCCCGCTGCCCTGACACTGTTTCTGGGGTTGGATCAGTGTCAGTCTCTATGCCTCAGGCACTACTAACTCCCAGTGCACAGTCACCTGAGAAACACCAGCTTGCCGTTCCAATTCACTTTGAATGGCTTCCCCATTCATCTGATGGGCTGTGTGTGTAACAAAATGGCTGTATATCTAAAGGGAAGGGGCTTTCCAGGCTACAGCTTTATAACAGTTGATAGGTGTGTGTGACATTGGAGCTGGATGGACTGAACACCACACTGTATGGTAGTGAACAGAACGGTTAGAGGAGGAATACAGCGGTATATAGGGATCTATTTACAGACAGTCAGACCAAAGCAGAGTCTAGGGGAGGACAGTGTAAAATAGAGACGCTACTGCTAAGGGTGGGCCTTATTGACACACCACACACACCTCCCCTCTCCCAACCCTTGGCCAACCCCACAGACCCCAGGCCATTCAGTGCTGCTCAGTGCTCAGGGTGGGCCAAATGAGAGCCAAAGAGTTCTGGGTAAGATAAACACTTCCTGGATGAGGTCACTGCTGGATGTTGAAGGCAGCCATTTTGTAAACAGACTGGTGTGCACATCTCTGACACACTAAAGGCTTCAGCATGCTTCAGTTCGGCTAGCGCTGAACAAGTGTGCTCGCATACTCCCTTAAAAGATCTTTGTTTCAAAAACAATAGTACTGTTTGTCCATTTTGAGATGCCGTAGCCAGTATAAACTTCCTCAAAATAGGCAAGAAAGGAGATCTTAGCCGTAATTTTAGGTGCAGTATTTCTCAAATGAAAAAAATGTGCATGAAAATGAGTCGTCTCTCGTTGAATGACAACAAGGATTTTATTGAAGAATCTCTACTGTTGACCAATCACCGACAAATCGGCTACCGACTTCAGCTTACCTCAATAAAAAATGTTGGTGTGCCTGAGCAGCCGAAAAACTGTCGAAGTCCAAAACGTCACAAAATGTTGTCGAACTCTTCTGAATTGTTTCTGCTAGGAAGCAAGCCTTAAGAGTTCAGTGTGCCCTCTCTCTTTCACTCTCAATGTAAACACTGCTTTTAAACACTACCCTGCCTTCGTGTAAGTGTAGGAGTAGATACTTAAAACAGAGAGTAGCTAGTAGCTACTACCCCTTTCAGCCACAAGGTGATGCTAATGTTTAATCCCCCCAAACCCCTCCCGCCGCACGCCATAAAAAGGCCCAAAGCATGCGCTCAAAAGAAACTACTGCCGAGGTAAGCGGTCAATTTCCTGTCTTTCTGAGAAAGATGTGTTGGCTTGTGGTGTGTTGACTTGTGGCCAGTGTGTATGTGTATGCCTACATGCTAATGTGTGTTTAGCTTGAATAAATTTGGTCGAAGTGTCTCTATGAGGAAAAGAGGAGATAATGAGTGATTAGCGATATTGTGAGCAATAAACAAAAGTGAGACTTGAACAGGAAGACTGAGAACAGAGCAGTCTCTCTATCTGTGAGACCAAGGCCATAGGGGCAGACCAGACTGGGAGGATGAGGGAAGGGGGGGGTGTAATACGTTTGTGTGTTATAGGGCTTACTAGAAATAGGGGGCTGTTGCTTATACTGTACTAGGTCACATCTACTTAACCAAGAACTTTCTCTTGATTAGAGCTCAGGAGGACTCATACGGGATCATACTTTAGCAGCTGGGGGTTATTGTTGAGGTCTAGATTGCCTCACCTGTCTCATGAGCTCCTCCTGTCGTCTCTGGATCCTCTCCCTCTCCAGCTGGATGCGCTGCAGCCTCATCTTCTGCTGGTGCTGGGAACTGACCCCCACGCCCAGGGGACTGGAGAGGCTCATCATCCCAGCCTGGGAGCTCTGCTGCTGGGGGAGTGAGCCAGGTGAGCCTAAGGCTTGGGCCTGTTGGGGCTGCTGCTGCTGGGTGTGTTGCAGTTGCTGCTGGTGATGGTGCTGGGACATCACTGTGGAGGGAGAGACAGAGAGGAGGGAGATAGGAGGGAGGGGGGGGTTGTTATTAAGGCTAGAAACGACAAACACAGTGGATGACAGAGAAAAGGGGCGAGAGGGTTATCTTGAGGCTTATAGTACGGTGATAAGAATGACTGCGCTAGTATGTACACAGTACTACTGTAGACACTTCTATCAGGTCTATTCAATCAGGTGAACAGCAGCTGATTCTGAACACTTTGAGCTCAGGTCACTTCACTAGTTCCACATCACCTCTTTTCACACCACTGCTCTGGGAAGGAGACAAGGTCCAGATAGTAAGTTAGGCTGGAAATTGATCACCCACGCATAGGCTACATGTATTCATTTTATTTAACTAGGCAAGTCAGCTAAGAACAAATTCTTGTTTTACAATGACGTCCTTTGTACATGCACAAAAACACCGTGTGCGCGCACGCACACCACACGCACACAGATGTAGACTGTCGGCATAAACACTGCACATGTGATAGAGCTTGGTCAGGTTGTTTCTCACTGTCAACAGAGCCTAAGCCACATACTTTAAAGCACACCAGCAATATGGATAGAATACTGCTCCTGCGCTTAAGGGAAACCAGATGGCCAGGACAGACTAGACCTCCAGCAATAGCATCTAGACCTGGCTATTCCAGACAACAGCCAAAAGGGGTCAGTAAGGTTGGTTTCAGAAAAACTAAACAAAATCAGAGAACATTGTTTTTGGGACTTGTCTACGGTCTCTAGTCAGTGAATCATCAGCACATTCTTTCGAAGACTGAAAAATCATTATCAAGCAGTGATGAGCTGTTTTCTTTGTTACCAGTGGTCGTTAATAATTAGCTAGCCCCTATGTCCGACTCTGTGATCCCAGCCAGCTCAGTGACACAGCGTGAGAGAAGTGTAGCTTAATGGAGGCCAGTACAGTGATGCAGTGTTCTGTTTTTCTGTCTCAGGACAGGACAGACACAGTCACCCTACTCACAGGAACAACTAGACTGACAGAAAAAGAGAGAGAAATGGGGGGGGGGGGAGAAAGATGGGTGATCCAAGCACAACAAGCATACAGTATTTAGTTACTGTACAGGACAGAGCCTGCCTTGGCTTTGGACAGGGAGAAATGTGATCATGATATGGTCAGTTCATTCACCTGGTCAACATTATTCACACCTCAATGGAGGTCTTTAACTGCAGCTTCACCAGTATTTTTTCAACAGTATTGAAGAAAAACTTGCTCAAACTTTTAATGGATTCTCCAGAACACAAAGTCATTGTGTGTGTGTGTGTGTGTGTGTGTGTGTGTGTGTGTGTGTGTGTGTGTGTGTGTGTGTGTGACGTAAACTAATCACACATGGCATAAATGTAGCCGTAAAGGCCCGATTTGGAGCTGAAAAGGCACATGGCACAAAAAGCAGACAGTCTGGTGGTTTCAGTGTGGACAGACACAGTCGGGCTCTCTCTCCTTCACCCCATCTCTTTCCTTCTATCTCTCTCAGCACATCTGTTTCTCTTTCCCTCCATCTCACTCTCCTTTGCCTCCTCTCTCTATCTCCTCCTCCCCTCTCTCCCTTGGCAGTTCAGTGTGCCTCCACCCCCCCCCCCCCCCCCCCCCCATCTGTCAGCTGGACCTGTAGTTTACTTGAAGTCTGGATGAAGAGCAAAGGAACATACATAGTTTACCTAACCTCCTTTCCCAAATCACAACCAAATGGGTTCAACACAGGCTCAAAGTGTGTGGGGAAAGTTTGACTCATGTAAGGAAAAAAATGGTTTTGGCCTAGCTGTCATGCAATGTATGATTTCATCTTTCTATAAAAGCAACACATTTGTGGACCATAAGGTGTTCCTCAGAGCCCCTTAACGTACTTCACAAGTCGGCAAAACAACCATCCATAATCGTCCTATTACACTCAATGATGTAATTCCCAGAGGCCCGATGCACGGCCATTTTGGTTCCAAAGCTATTCATTGCAACCAACAGTCTTCATGTTGGTGAAGGGACAGGAAACTGTCCATTAGACATTCAAACATATCAAATAGAGTATGCTTACAGCTATTAAGAGGCCTGGGCTAAAGTACATGACAATGATGGGAACATGTATTTATTACACCCTTGTTTTGTTAAAACCAAATAGCTTGAGTGGGGGCCCTAAGTTTGGATAGGGGCCAAACAGACAAAGACACACATGCATACACATGGCATGGCATGCATGCAATTGCACACAGAAACACTCAGAGCAGCATTTTTTGATTTGGGTCTGGGACAAGCTTTACAGGGCAGGACACACCCTGTCAGAGTGTGCATATTGGGGCTGCAGAAAACAGACTGCAGGCTTTGCACAGCTCCCCACAGCCTCAGTCACAAGTAAAATAACACTCCTCCACTCCCTCCTGTTTTACCCTCCTCTTCTCCCATGATCTCCCTCGCGCTTCCCCACCTCTCTCCCCTCACCTCCCCCTCTCTAACCTCTCCGATAGACTAGAGCAACAAGACGAGCCAGCACACTACAACCCCTCACAACTCTGTCCCAACATCAGGAGAGAAATAGAGAGAGAAAGGAGTAGCAGAGAAGTTGGGGTCAAAGTAAAAGGGAGGAGGTAAGGGCATTGAGAAAAACAATAAGGAAGAGAGGGAGGCTGAGAAACGGGGGGGGGACGATAGGTACCGAGTGGCGCTGCTCTGCCAACGAAGACCTTGTTTAGTTTACTTCCCAGAAACAGCGTCAGCTAACACGTGGAAAAACAGAAACTCATTAAAACCTCCACCATCTCCTGTGTGTGCGTGCGTTCGTGGGTGTGTTACATTTGATAAGAGACAGCAGAGTGATTTAATATCATATAAAAGGATATGTGGAAGTGACACTTGTAAGGATCGAGGTGTGTGTTTGCGTGTGTTTGTGTGTGCATGCTTGCACGCGAGTGTGTGTGGTCGGGGATCAGGCAGGCCGGCAGCACTCACACACAGCCAGTCTTTGAGGACAGCCCCTTGTGCAACAGGACCCGTTTGGGCGGTTGGCTGGGGAATGAAAGACTAAAATGTAAATGCATTATTTTAAGGTCAGTGCCAACTAAAGATAAAGCGGACTATAAGTTAATGTTTTCCACATTCCTCAGAGGAATTTTTAACAGAGCAATTTAGGGTTGATATGTTCCTCTCCTGGATGTGTAAACCAGTCCATTCTCCAGGCAGAAAACAATTCCCATTTTAAAATCTGACACCAATTAATTCTCCTCTGTCAAAGAAAGCTTCTGTTTTGCCTCGTTGGTCTTACCTCATCCATCTAGGGACCTGACAACATCCATCTAGGGACCTGACCACATCCATCTAGGGACCTGACCACATCCATCTAGGGACCTGACAACATCCATCTAGGGACCTGACAACATCCATCTAGGGACCTGACAACATCCATCTAGGGACCTGACAACATCCATCTAGGGACCTGACAACATCCATCTAGGGACCTGATGGTGTGGAGGTTATCCAGCGCACAGAGCTCCTGGGTACTCTCCTGTTGCTCCCCCAGACACACACCTCATCGACACGCCAAATCATACACACACCTCGTCCATGCATAAACACATCTCCCACTATTTCACTCACATCACTAACTAAAACACTGAGAAACTAAACAGACTTTAGTTGAAATACAAGCACACAAATGCATATGTCAAATACACACACAAAATCAATCAATCATCATGCAGGGATAGGAGAGCACTGTCAGGACAGGAAGTGACACAATCACATGTAGAAAGCAGGAGAACCATTGGTCACTGGTGGGAGGGAGAGGCAATCATTTTTATTGGCTTTCATAAATCAGACTTGGCACTGTCATTGGCTATTGGAATCAGACTTGATATCCAGATAAGCATGTGATTGGGTTTCTCAGGAAGATTTAGCTAACTCTTGTCCAAGCAAAGCATTCCTCTAGCTTCTAGCTTCTCACAGGCAAAGCTCGGTCCCAGGAAGCAACAGGGGGCAAGGGGTCAATGGTCAGGTATGAGAGATCAAGGGGCATGGTTTGATTAGTTTAACGCTAGTAATATTGGGGATGAAGGGGGTTGATTGGTTGGTTGGGTTTGAGCAAGTTGAAAAAGGTAGCGATTTGGGGGATTTGCGCTCCACTTGCGGTCCAGAGGGTACTTACTGAGGCGAGCATCCACGCGCGGGTCGAGCCAAGACGTTCTGTGTGTTTTGTGGTCAATGAAGTAGGTTTCTCCACTAGGGTTTTCAGCCTGCTCCCAGCCATCAGGCAGCTCTCCTGTTCACAAGCAGCAGCAACACCACATCAGCCAGAGTACTTCACCTTTACCAAGCCTGACTGATGCAGGTTTCTTGTATCCAAATTTCATATCTTACAGTATGTTAATTTGATTGGACAATAAAGCTTTTGGGGGATTTTAATTATTTGGAGCAGAAACATACTGGTGAACAGTAATCTAACTAATTACAGTTTGACACATTTTCAATGTTTCTTCCTCAGTCACTCACCTTTTGTTTCATCGGGTGATTTGACTAAGGATACAGTCAAGGAGTTGAAGTGGAATGGAGAGGAGCAGAGGGCTTTCTCACAAGTTTCATGATGAGTCAACATGGCTAACAGTGGAGACGAGCCTAGTCATGACTAGAGCTAAATCTGAAAACAGCTGAGTTGCCATGGGAGATAGTGTCAAGGGATGCGTGGGAGGTGAAATTCCACTGAATCTATTCTAGAACTACAGAGACAGTGGTCATGATCACCAACGTAGTAGTGGAGAGATACCTTGTAGCTACAGTATATTTCTATTTGTTTCTTAGAATCAGGTGTTTGAGTGCTGGTCTGAAACAAAACCCTGCACACCATCACCTCTCCAGAACCAGGATTGGTGATGATCACTCTATACCCGTACAAGAATCACAGCACTCCTCTGGGAGTAGACAGAATCTACAGTACGGGATCAAGACCTCTAACTGGCAACCATAGACCTGTGTGTTGTCTGTTAAAACCCTAAAGCAGAGTGTGCTAACATGTCCATCTGAGAGGAGAGAACAGAAGAAAACAAAAAGAGGTAGAAAACAGCCACCAGGACAACAAAGACAAAGATAATTCCCCTGACAACAAAGACTGGGGTGTCCGCAAGCATTGTTCTAGCAAGAGGGGGGGATGATGATCAAATCCAGTTTTGAGATATACATTTGTCAAAATTTTACTTATGAAAACTTTCCATGGAAGATGTGCACAGAAGTTTGAATTAGGCCCACAGGCTCCAGTCAGGATTAGTCCTGATGTGTTTTAGGAACAGCCATCAGAGTTATTTTAAAGTCATAGGTTTTAGAGTGTGAGTGTGAGTGTGTGTGTGTGTGACATCACTCCAATAGAGCAGTGGTAGAGAGTAGGGAGGAGAAAAACATCCCAGTGACGTTTGAACAAGTCGAGCAGGGCGGTGTATATACAACTACTCAGGTTGAGCGACTCCATTCATACACTGGGCCACACACACACACACACACACACACACACACACACACACACACACACACACACGCGATCCCTCTCCATTTCTGTCTGTCCTAAATTTCCTAGGTCTCTCTTTAAATTTTCCACTTGTTTGGCTCTCTCAAACTTTCTTTAGTTTACCCCTCCACTGCACACTCAGCCCATCCCTCTCCAACTGCAGACACCTTTTTTCCATGTCATCGACTAAAATGGCATAACAAAGCGCTGAACGAGGCAGTGGAACTGAACGAGGTGATGTTCTGCAGGCTGAGCCAGGTGGCTGTGATATGGGTTAGCTAGGTCTATTATAGGTGCGAGCTAGGCTAATGCTAACGTGAATGAGATTAACCAGTCAATGCCAATCTGTGTTATGAAGGAGCTGTCAGGCTCTGTCAGACTAAGTGGAGCATAAGAGGGTGGGGAGGGCTTCCTTATCTCACCTTCAACACAATAACATGTCTCTCTCAGGCAACACAGATCCTGGCTTTTGGTTGGTTCACACACACATTCTTTGGCGTTATTGTGGAAAGGGACTGCGCATGTTATTGTGGTAGTCCCCAGGGAGAAAGACGTCATTGGTCAGAGTGACAATGGTCAGTGTCTGTGGCGGATATGTAAGCACATAGGCGTCAGGAGAAGTGGGATATTAGTGTGTTTTGGTAAGCTACTAGCTCACGGCGGTTGGCTCAGTTGCGTGTGTTAGGGTTTAATAGCGTGAATCGGGTTACCGAGATTTACAGAGATATCCTGCCCAAACTCACTACCGTTTCCCGGGATAAATAACTGCGAGAAACCAGTAAATTATTATAAATTAATTATATGAACAGCATGACGTGAAATGGAACTGTTAAATTATATGCGACGTCTAAATCTGTCTTATCTGTTCTGCTATGTGCATGATCAAGCCAACGTTCAGGGTGGGGACAGACAGCGCATCTCATATGGAGCGCAGTTCACAATGCATGTATCACTTCATCAGCTGGTAACTTTTTTTTCTTGTGACTGGTACATTTGCTGCAGCATAGCCTACTGTATGCTACAGTAATATTATAACCAATATATCTGAATGCGCGTCTAATTTAATTTCCATCTGGCTTTCAGGGGTCATACGCACTTTACACACAAGTACACGTGGATTTTGTATTGTAGATATGTGGTAGTGGAGTATGGGCCTGAGGGCATACACTTGTGTATTCTGTAATGAATGTATTGTGATGTTTTGAAATTGTATAACTGCCTTAATTCTGCCGGACCTTGGAGCAGCTAATTGGGATCCATAACATATACAAATACCTTATAGTTTAGTTTTTTTTGGGGGGGGGGGGGGGACTTCATTAAAATTGCAGGTGCACTCAAATATCGTTGCTTTAAGTCAGTGCATACGCAAGCATGGTCTTTCTCTCGCCGTCAATTCCATTCAAATTGTATCCAAAATATATAATCCTGTTGACGATACAGTATTGATATAGATATACTGTAGATAGATGTCCTAGCCTAGCTAATAAATTCAATGCAGCATTAGCCCTTATATTTAGCTAATTCATTATGGGGGTGGGTTCTACTAAGTTAACATAAGGAATTGTTTTAAGGTGTTCGTACCATGGATCATTTAGCCATTTTATTTAGGAAGGGGGGGGGGGGGGGGGTATCGTAGAGCAGAACGATCGTGTTTGTGAGAGTTTGTAGCCCAAACGGTTCGGACATTACAGACAGAAGTTGGCACATCGACGGGTTCCTAGAGCAAAACGGAGATCACCATCATGTTCGTGAGCGTCTTATCCTTCCATAGAGTGATCATATTCGTTTTCGGAATGATCTAACAAACAGTGCTGTAGCTCTGCCACTTTCCACTGCAGATGCGGAAGGCTGACAGACGGCTGCGGTAGATTGAGACGCAGTCCATACAAAAAAACAAAAACAAATCGAGTTTAAACAGGCGGATTTTGATGGGGAATGTTTTATGTTCGATTGATGCTCAGGGGTTTCAATCGACTCAGAAGGTTTAATATGCATAAGCTTCGAACTTATAGTTTCGGTCTTCACTCTTAAGCAATACGCACATGCTCTCCGCTGGCCTCTCTCCCTTAGCTCTTGTGGGATCCCAGGAAAAGAAAGCAAGACTAGAATAGCTTAATGGATACCATGCCTGATGTCATAATGGCGCTTAACATTGGCACTTTTCAGGAGAGTTATGGACTCGCGGGGAGAATGAATAAATACATTTCCGCCCGCTCGTCTAAGAATATACGGTTTAAAGAGTAAACATATTTTTTTAACAAGCCATATTAACAAAGAAACTGGTAACTAAGCGTCTTCTGTGTGTGATATTAACAGTTGAACCGCACTTTATTTCTGCTTGCTTGTCCCAATGTTCCGCAGAGGATATTTGGATTGATGTGATTGGGTAAGCGGCCTCTTGTATTTGCATATAACCACGCGATTGTAGAGGTGGGGTCGGCGTTGCTTCGAGAGAGCGCGAGAAAGAGGTTGCTGAGAGGCAGCTGCGCCCGGTTGATTTTTTTTAAAGCTGTCTAAATATAATTGATTGACATTTATATAACAAAATGCGATGTTGTCCGGTCCGGATTGACCCTTCTCTGGGTTCGGACCCAGACCACAGTCTTCCAGTTAAGTTTGGCTGCTATAGCAGTTATTTATTCAGACCCATAAGCCGTCTGCATCTTATTTTAGTCCTATATTATTCAAGCATGTCATTACAATGAAGATAAGGACAACAAAACAAATCAAATATAATTTACCTGATGAGCGCGAGGAAGGAATGAAGGTAATACACACGTCGCACAACATTAGGGGAAATATTGTGAAAGGTGGGCTAATGTGTCAGCCTACTAATTATCCCGTTTTTTAAAATAGGCCTATTATATTTCAGAATGAAACTAATTCACTAGCCTATAATTGTAACTTTGTAGGCCGCATGTCCTGCACCAGCAGTGCATGTTCTCTCCCAGCTTCATGGTTTGAATGAGGTGTGAAATTCCAGTCCATATAATACAATAATAAAGTCCACATCCAAAAAGATTACTGGAGGCTGTTTTCTTTATTTACCTAAGAGAGCATACGTCGATGAGCTTTTATGTTATTCTGTTGTGCGTAATGTGCTGTGGCCTATAGCCTATCAGAAGTACGCCTGTTGAATAACAGCACAATCATTTGGGCTTTATGTAGGGCTCATCTGGCTTTAGGTAGCATCAGCCTTGAATTTTCATGCCGATCAAAGCTATGATCAAAGCTCTAATAAAATCCAGACATTTGCATTTGTTTTAGAATTAAACTTCCAGTTTTGGTGGGAAATACCAGGTTACCCGGGAGAAAGGTGATTTATTCTCTGAGTGGAACATTTGTAAAATACCAGGAAAGTATTCAACCCTAGGCTGTGTGTGTGTGTGTGTGTGTGTGTGTGTGTGTGTGTGTGTGTGTGTGTGTGTGTGTGTGTGTGTGTGTGTGTGTGTGTGTGTGTGTGCGACACTAACCGAGGTTGGGCTGGGACAGGGCCATGTTGCGTTGCTGTGGGGTGGCGGAGGGTGGGGGAGCGTGGAGGCTCATCTGATTCATGGCGGCCGTCATGGTCTTACGAGGGTCATGCCAAGTAGTGATCTTCTCCACGTGACTACAGAGAGACAGAGAGAAAGAGAAGTGAAGATCAGGTTAGACAGGAGAAAAAAACAAAAACAGAGTTACTACATGTCAGAGATTGTTTCCAGGGTAACCGTCTTCAATTCCTTCCCTTACTCGTCTCCCTTTCCTCATCTCTGTCCCACATCCACATAGTGATTGGGGGGAAAAACAAAAGACACAGAATATAGCAATATCATATCGATTCTATGACTCCAAGTATGGATTCTCAAAATAAACAAAAAACGTTAGCTGGTGCTAGTCAGTTGTACCTGCACCAAACCTCGTATTTCTACAGCTCTAGCTTGTTATCAATCTTCTTTTTAAAATGGTGAACCTACATGTTTTCAGCACTTTTAAATTCCATGACTGATCAAATCAATTTTCTCGCGGAACTCTCTTGTCCCTCTGCAGCAGAGCAATATGTTTGGAACACCGAATTGCAATATCGAATTGCAATGCATATAGAATCGTGAGAATCTCAATACATATTGTATCGGCACCGTGATAATATTGTATTGTGAGCTCACTGGCATATCCCAGCCCTACACCCACGGCTAGCCTGACGGTAGCTAAGCTACTGTACATGATATTCCTGCCCCGCTGCATTCTTCCATAGGACCACATAAGCAGCAGCAGGCCTAACAGGTGGTTCGTTACCGCAGCTCAGTAGCTCATTATAACTATCACTCTGATCATTATATCATCAGGGATTACACAAGACTAGCAAGAGGCTGCAAGTTTCTGTTAGAATGCCATGATAGAGAGAGTACAACCGCCTTTAAATCAGTTTCTACAGACCTGCACTAATACAAGTGTAATTCACTACATGATCAAAAGTATGTGGACACCTGCTCATCGAACATATGGAGTTGGTCTCCCTTTTGCTGCTATAATAGCCTCCACTCTTCTGGGAATGCTTTCCACCAGATGTTGGAACATTGGCAGCAAGTTCCCGCAGCATTCAGCCACAAGAGCATTAGTGAAGTCGGGCACTGATGTTTGGTGATTAGGCCTGGCTCGCAGTCAGCGTTCCAATTCCAAGGTGTTCGGTGGGGTTGAGGTCAGGTCTCTGTGCAGACCAGTCAAGTTCTTCCACACAGATCTCGACAAACCATTTCTGTACGCACCTCGCTTTGTGCATGGGGACATTGTCATGCTGAAACAGGTAAGGGCCTTCCTCAAACTGTTGCCACAAAGTTGGAAGCACAGAATTGTCTAGAATGTCTTCGTATCCTGTAGCGTTCAGATACTTTTGTATATATAGTGTACGGTACGTTGATAAGAACATGTTTCTGGTGTAATGTTTTTTGTATCATTGCTAGACTTTTGTCTTAAAAAGGAGAAAAACAGTTTTCCGCTGTGCTAACAATTGCAAAAGGGTTTTCTACTGATCAATTAGCCTTTTAAAATGATAAACTTGGATTAGCTAAGAACGTGCCATTGGAACACAGGAGTGATGGTTGCTGATAATGGGCCTCCGTACGCCTATTTAAATATTCCATTAAAAATCTGCCGTTTCCAGCTACAATAGTCATTTACAACATTAACAATGTCTACACTGTATTTCTGATCAATTTGATGTTATTTTCATGGACAAAAAAATGTGCTTTTCTTTCAAAAACAAGGACATTTCTAAGTGACCACAAACTTTTGAACGGTAGTGTGTGTGTGTATATATATATATATTATCAACAGATTCATATCTGTATTACCAGTCATTTCATATCCATAGATTAGAGCCTAATGAATTTATTTCAATTGACTGATTTCCTTATATGAACTGTAACTCAGTAAAGTCTTTGAAATTGTTGCATGTTGCTTTTATATTTTTGTTTAGTTGCGAATGATAACAGTTCCTCTCAATGAAAACAATCTTGCCAACACTCTTCGATAACCACCAAGCCTCGGTGTGAAGTAACATTTTCATGCTCTTATCCCATATCGCCATATGGTTTTGCGAACAGGCGTGCATGATGTAGTTTAAAATCGAAGTTACCTGCTGCATAACTCGGAGTTCCGCGCTCAGCTCTTTTGCCACCAGTTGCCGTCAGTGTATTCATTATAGCTCAGTGGGTGTATTATACAATGTGTCCATATGGCAGAGGGAGACACATTATAAACAAGAGTGCAGTTGCCTGCCTGCCATTCCGTGAGAGATTGAGCCCCATGTGTGTAAAAGCCAACCATTCGATCCCATGTAATATTTTTTTTGTTAATATAGCCACGCAGCACACTGAACATACCCTGTGCAGTTTCATGCTTGGGAACAGAACAATATGTCCTTGTGAAGAACATCCCGACATGTAGCGAGCAAGAGTCAATGCATGGGCATCTCGGCCCTCACAGCTAACGTTCATTTGGAGAACATAAGGTGGGGAGTTTTTGAGTTTCCTCTTGATTGCTAAATATAGCATCAATTCTTAGTTTCACGGTGTTATCTGACAAAAGGTATTGATGCGAGTTTCTGCGCGTCAGCCTCCCCACACATTGTTTTCACCCTATCAATTGCGGCCGGTAATATCAAAGTCTCTGCAATAGTGTGTAGTTTCATAGCGTAGCGGGCTGAGCCATTCACTGTGGAATGATTGAAGTGCAAAGGTCAAGTGAGGTTTTCCCATGATCTAAGGGTGCTCTCTGGTTGAATTTTAACTTTTATATTTGAATAATTTAAATTGAAGTTAAGGTTAACCACATTCCAATGATTTGAGAGACAAACGATATTATAATATACATTTTCGTAGGTTTTTTTAACCAGGATTTTGGAAATTCTCCTGCAACCCCATTTTCATATCAGGCGACCCCTGGCTTGGAAACCCATGCTCTATACATTTCTTGTTTGGTCACAAACTGAAATTAAGCTAGCTATTAGAATTTTACCGATTTCTGCATATTGCACCATGAAGACATTCATTACCTGTAGCTAGTTACATTGTTACTCAAAAGATCAGCCAGGCTGGAACGAGAAAGTACACGCAGGCACGCCAATAAGCACACACAGGAAATTGTTGCTCGAGTTCCACAAAATGGATGATAACGTTGCGGATAAAGTTCGGAATGACAATTTCATGTGTACAGCATCTAAAAGACCTGCATCACAATACTGAGACCTTTGGGTGTTCTTGGAGCCTTTGTTCATGTTTTTGGACACCCTGGAACTCCAGAATGACGCTCAGGATGTCAATCGCTGCAGAGGTAAGTTTGTCAAAACCCAGTGAAAATGTAAAAAAGATATATATCTACACCATTCTATAACATGCCATTTACATCAAAAATACAGATTATGTTCCTAAATTGTAAAATTCTCCTTCAAAATGTTCAAGACCAACCAGTTCCCTTAAAGGGCAATAAAGTTCTATCTATGTATCCATCTATTATACTGCCATCTCAGTGCGAGGAATGTCAAACTAGTTTGTTTAAAATGCAAGGGCCAGGAAGGAGTCTTGATGGCACTGTTAAATCACTGCATGGGACAAGAGGCCTGTTCATAGTCTCGTTCATTCCACATTTATATACACCCATAAAAGCCGCACAAATTAACTTTTGCATGACGTGAAAATGAACTGGAGTGTACTTACAGTACCAGTCAAACACAAGGGTTTTTATTTTCTACATTGTAGATTAATTGTGAAGACATCACAATGATGAAATAACACATATGGAACCATGTGGTAACCAAAAAAGTGTTAAATAAAAATTTATTTTATATTTGAGATTCTTCAAATAGCCACCCTTTGCCTTGATGACAGATTTGCATACTCTTGGCATTCTCACAACGAGCTTTATGAGGTAGTCACCTGAAATGCATTTAAATTAACAGGTGTGCCTTGTTAAAAGTTAATTTGTGGAATGTCTTACCTTAATGCATTTAAGCAAATCAGTTGCATTGTGACAAGGTAGGGGGGTATACAGAAGATGGTCTTTTTACCAAATAGGGCTAAGTACATATTATGGCAAGAAGAGCTCAAATAAGCAAAGAGAAATGACAGTCCATCATTACTTTAAGACATGAAGGTCAGTCAATTCGTAAAAATGTTAAGAACTTTAAAATTTTAAGTGCAGTCGTAAAACCCATCAAGCGCTATGATGAAACTGGCTCTCATTAGGACCGCCACAGGAAAATAATACCCAGTTACCTCTGCTGCAGAGGATTGCAGCCCAAATAACTGCTACAGAGTTCAAGTAACAGACACATCTCAACATCAACTGCTCAGAGGAGACTGTGTGAATCAGGCCTTCATGGTCGAAATGCTTCAAAGAAACCACTACTAAAGGACACCAATAAGAAGAAGAGATTTATTGGGCTAAGAAACACAAGCAATGGACATTAGACAGGTGGAAATCTGTCCTTTGGTCTGATGAGTCCAAATTTGAGATTGCGTCTCACAAAGACACAGAGTAGGTGAACGGATGATCTCTGCATGTGTGGTTCCCACCGTGAAGCATGGAGGAGGAGGTGTGATGGTGCTTAGCTGGTGACACTGATTTATTTAGAATTCAAGGCACACTTAACCAGCATGGCTACCACAGCATTCTGCAGCGATACGCTATCCCATCTGGTTTGTGCTTAGTGGGACTATCATTTGTTTTTCAACAGGACAATGACCCTACACACCTCCAGGCTGTGTAAAGGCTATTTGACAAAGGAGAGTGATGGAGTGCTGCATCAGATGACCTGGCCTCCACAATCACCCAACCTCAACCCAACTGAGATGGTTTGAGATGAGTTGGACCGCAGAGTGAAGGAAAAGCAGCCAACTAGTGCTCAGCATATGTGGGAACTTTTGGAAAAGCATTCCAGGTGAAGCTGGTTGAGAGAATGCCAAGAGTGTGCAAAGCTGTAATCAAGGGTGGCTACATTGAAGAATCTTAAATATAAAATATATTTTGATTTGTTTAACACTTTTGTTAATTACTACATGATTCCATCTGTTATTTCATAGTTTTGATGTCTTCACTATTATTCTACAATGTAGAAAATAGTAAAAATAAAGAAAAGCCCTAGAATGAGTAGGTGTGTCTAAACTTTTGGCAGGTACTGTAGATACATAAAATCAAGAGAATAACACTAAAAAACTAGGTTTAATAAACTGTTTACAATGGACACTAAATAGTCAGTCAGAGTGGTGCGGTGTGAGGGCATAAAGGGCTTCCCACACCATGCTGTGACTCACAGAGGCACACTGGGAAGGTAAAAGCCACTTCCTGTTACTCTAACCCAGTCAGGAAGAATCCACTGTGGGGTTAGTCACCAGAAGCAACAGGGCCTCAAAAAAACAACACCGAACTGAGATGTAGATTACCGGACATTGCTCTGTGATTTACTGCAACAGTGAGAAACATTGTTGAGTCAGTATAATCATGTTTACTCTGAAAAAACAGTGGTCAAAAGCCTTTGCTAATGTAGAGAGAATACCAACAGACATGCTTCCAAAAAGTGAAAGTGTAATTCAATATCAAACCTCAGCTGCAGCCACTCCAGATGCTCCATCATAACACAGAGACAGAGGCTAAACACCAAACATGGTAGTAGGCCCTAATCTGGGTCAGGCTCTAAATTATTATTGTGGCCTGCAGCTCTAAGTAACCACAAGTCTCCAGTAAGACAACTAGCTGCGGTGCTGAGTGTGTGTGTGTGTGTGTGTGTGTGTGTGTGTGTGTGTGTGTGTGTGTGTGTGTGTGTGTGTGTGTGTGTGTGTGTGTGTGTGTGTGTGTGTGTGTGTGTGTGTGTGTGTGTGTGTGTGTGTGTGTGTGTGTGTGTGTGTGTGAGAGAGACATCAGAGGAAAGGCTGATTAACGTTTTTAAGACGCGGGGCGGCAGAGCGTCGCTCTTCAGGGCAGATTTATGAAAGGTATGTGGGAGAGTTGGATGAAGTTGCCTCTAGACACTGATCAAAGGTCAGTTTGTGTTTCCCCTAAATAGTTAAGGGTAGAACTTGGAGAGGGTAGGCTTATCCTAGATCTGTGCCTGGGGTGGGGGTTGCCTGGTGGACATCAGATCACCGCAGGGCCTCCGGCTATGTGGAGGGGATGGGATTGACCCCTGAATTAAGGCCCATGCCTTTTAACTAGGCCTCACTCTGGAGGAGTTATCTTCTACTACTTATTTATTGGTTTCCACGTGGGTGATTGAAAGCTCTACGAGGAGAAATTAATTAAAGAAACCAAACTAAGTTTTTATCTGTGGATGAATTGTCAGAGTAGAGAACACACAATTTTGTATGACCCAAAATGGGTCAAAATTCTACAAAGAGCTAGCAAAAAAAGGACCATATGCATTTCAGGTAAAATAAGAACCCAATGTTTTTCTCCCAGGACAAATTAACTAGCAACATCAAGCTAGCTAAATGTCCATGAATGTGTAATGCGTTTCGACCTGTCCCCAAATTAATATAGTTGGTTCACAGTTGGTTTTGGTATTTTAAACTGCGTGTCATGAACGCGTCTGGGTGTGGATAGACAAAATCAACATGCGCACGATGGCGCACTCGCAGTGCCGGTTTCGTTAAGGTGTTAAGTGGGAATATCTCACCAGGGGAGGACCATCATCCTCAGTGATTTTTATAAAAATAGTGAAAACTTAGTTATCCTTAATGGAATAAAACTATACTAACAATTATATATTCAGGTCACCAACTAATTGATTAAAACACACTGTTTTGCAATGAAGGTCACCTCAACAGTCACCTCAACAGCACTCTGTAGGGTAGCACTATGGTGTAGCCGGAGGACAGCTAGTTTCCATCCTCCTCTGGGTACCTTTACATCAATACAAAAACCTGGAGGCTCGTGGTACTCACCCCCTTCCATAGACTTACACAGTAATGATTAGAACATCCGTAGGACCTCCCCAACCCATCAGAGCTCTTAGGGGATAGACATCGTCCACCCAATCAAAGGATCAGAGAATTAATCTTGTACTGAAAGCATAAGATACTTCTAGCTAGCACTAGAGAGTGCATAAAATGTGGTGAGTAACTGATTCAAAGAGAGAGAGAAATACAATAGTATAACAAATTCATTCATTCAAAAATGAATGCGAAGCGAGCGAGAAATAGCTATCTAGATTTCATAATTTATTTCACTTTCACATGCAGCTAGCTAGTTTAGCCTACTCAAACACCCAGCTCAAACAGAGAGGGATGCTATGTTAGCTAGCTGGTTATGGCTATCCCAACATTGGAACTGTTCCAAGTCAAGGAACATTTTAGATTTTTATTAATTTATTAAACCGCGGCACAACTGTGTAACTGCTCAACTGCTTGCTGACTGTACTGCATGTTTGTAGCGGGTTTACTCCAATCATGTTAGTTCTAGTAGCTATGTTGACTATGACGTTAGCTAATATGTAGGCTGTGTGTAGCGGTTAGCGGTTATGATATGAAGGTTTGGCTTGGAAAGGTTTTTTCACCTGGTCACAGACAGCTGATGTGTTGTGCACTGGAGTCCACAAGTGAATGGAAAAGGTGAAAGTAGGAGAGCTCAATCAAAGGAATCATGCTGTTTGTATGTGGCTGCTATGAAAGTTAACTGTGTTTGATCAGGATTGTATTCATTCTGACGATTCTGTTGAAAAACATTTCTTAAAAAGGAAGCAAACAGAATGAAAGGAGATAAACATACCTTAATTTGTCCAATAGGAACTCTCGTTTGCAACTGTTGGACCAATGATTACACCCTAGATCAGCTAGATGCAGGCAAGACGGTGCAAAGCGGTATTAAATGTGTCAATGTGTGTAAACTTTCATTTAAAGACTAGGATGTAGCAATCTCATGTTGGGTACAGGGAACATTTGAATATGAATATGAAATCAAATATGAATGACAGTCATCCAATATGCTCTAACAGAAATAAGGCCACGCTCATAAAAAAAAAAAAAGTGTCCTCTCATCTTAAATGGCACGAACCACCACTGCTCCTCACCTCTGAACAGCAGTGGATCAGCTCTCTTTTCCCTTTTCTTTCAAAGCAGAAAGCAGGTGATCCTGTCCTCTTGCCAAGTTGAACCTGAAGATCCGGCGTTAAAGCCATCACCAGGATGGCACAGTGTCAGAATCAGGAAAACACATGAACAGGGGCTTGCATAAGCCTGCGGGGGGCTGAGGTGTTGGGTAGGCCTGGGGGGCTTCGTGTGGCGGTGTTTGGGAAAGAGAAGCACATTGTTTACAGAGGAAATGGGAACAATGGCTGGAGCAACGGTAAGGAATGGCCTTGCAGGCTGAAACAACAGTCCCCATCTGTTGCAAGCCACCACACACAAACGATCCCACTGCACTGTCTCTGGCACACCTCATAACTCACAAGACTTCAGCATAAACAGTCTCTCTCCGTCCTCTTCCTCCCTAGCCTCCCTGTTTACGCCAGCGCTCCACAGACCAACAGGGCCTTGTGTGTACATAACCTACTGAGGGGCTGGATCTACACGTAACAGCAACACACTATGGTACTCATCTTCCCCATTTGTTTGAGATTGATGCCTGCAATGCATTTAAATCTCTGCCTGCATGACAATGTATGAGAATGTGAGGAAAGCCAGAGTGGTTAAGGGCTAAATCACAGCAGAAAAATGGCGGAGCTCACTATTTACTTTGGGAAAAGTGGGGCGGGGGGATACTAGCTCCTCTTCTGAGTATTGCTGTTGTTGTTGCCGAGTGTTGTCCTTTTGTGTTTCATATTTACGGTATGGGAGGGAGGAGGGAATGAGGGGCTTGAGAGGTGCTGGGTTGTCCCGTCCGGCTGCCCCTCACATGCTGGAGAGCCAGCAGTGTCTCTATAAATACACTGCCTACAAGGCTGGCAAGCAGGCAGCTGCTGCTCACACACACACACACTTATTGTGTATTCATGGTACACACACATTAAGCCATACAAGCCCAGTGATACAAGTTATGTAAGTGATTAAGTGGTTAATGTGATGGCTCTATGATTGCCACCATGTAGTGTTATGGGAGGTGGGAGTACATATTGTAGGTGGTCTAACTGCTACATGGCTCAACATCAGACACAGTTCAGACACTGTTAACAACTCAACCTGAACTCAGGGAATTTGTCCGACTTGGAGCCATGGAGACGTCAAGACACCAGACATTGTTTGGTTCCCTCCACGACATTGCCAGACAGGCACTGTAACTACGGTGATACACACTGGGCAATATGGAGAGCCTTTAGATGTACACAGTTAGGCAAACTATCCTCCATACTGGTGCCAAATGTTTAATCAAATCAGCACAATACCATTCGGATTCACATTCTCACTAGAATGTAACCAGTCTTAGAATGGAACCTGAAACCCCAACACACAGTTTACTATTGTTACCCTGTGTAGGCGTTATCTAGGTCTCGTCTGGTGTTATGTGTACATGTTAATCTATCCTTTGCCTCTTACATGGACATGAACAAGCCCACTGGTTCATCAGGTTAAGCCAAAAAGCTGTCTTTTCTCTCAGTATACATCCAGAACCTGCTCTGATTGGTCTGCCTTCTGCTAATTTCTTGTCTAATAGAGAGCCTACAGGCCTTCTCCATATCACATTCAACTTTCATTAAGCCAAAACACTAACGTTTCTCTATGGCTGCATGAAGACAATAGCAGACTGAGTGCAGGGGTTATTATAAGAGACCACTATGGGGCCTTGTTGAAGACCATGACAATGCAATGTAAGGTAAAATGGTGGGGAAATGGTTACAGTAGAAGTATATGTAAATATGGAGATCGGGTGGCAGCCTACATTATAGGCCTATAGCTGAATGCTGAGGACTGTTTTGTGTGAAACCACACTGGATTTTGTCTGATTGTGATGCTGTACGCTGATAAACCCAGAGGCACAGATTGTGCTGCTTTCTGAGATCCAGTGATAAGAGAAAAACTGAGATGGACATACAATGGTACAATAACTGCCCTGACATAGATACTGCTCTACATCCTACACCCTCTCCAACACTCTCTATTATAAAAGAACAGACACGGGATGACGGTTTAACAAAAAAAAATCAGATTTGGAGTTTAGGAAGGCGAATGGTTATAATAACACACACACACACACACACACACACACACGTTATGGTAAAACAATGTCCTATATGTAATTAAAGGTCATCTGAATCACTGAACCACACCAGAAAGTGACCGGGCCTTGTTGGAATGAACAGCATTCCCGTTCCCTCCCTGTAACCTTAAATCAGAGGCCGGCATAAAGGTGCGGATTGCTTTCCCATTCAGCCCAGGCTCCAGAGCTCTGGTTACAAGGAGAATCCCCCATGTCATCCACACAATGGAAATCCAACACTGACTTTAGAGGACTGGGTCTCTATGGGAATAGGAGTCTCGCTGTCTGTCTATCTATGGCTAAACACTGTATTTCAGGGGCTGAAGACTTGCCCAAACTAATAGGAAGCCATAGAATTCTAACAAGAATAGTATTAGCTATATATCTACGGCAGTGTTTCCCAAACTCGGTCCTGTGGACCCCAAGGTGTGCATTTTGTTTTTTTTGCCCAAGCACTATAACAGATTAAAATTATAAAAGTTTGATGAGTTGATTATTTGAGTCAGCTGTATAGTGCTAGGTCAAAAACCAAAATGTGTTTTCCTTGGGGTCCCATAGGCTAAAAATCAAGATCTTCAGTTCTCTGTAAGGTCTGAGCGGCAGGCTGCCATGATCAGGACACTGCGGAGCCGCTGCGAGATATGGCTTGGAAAACATACCTCAATCCAGGGATGGGAGAGGGCACTGTACTCTTAATTATCCCATTATCCAAAATTATACATTGAGAAGATTGAAATACTGAGTTTTTAATTAAACTGCCGTTTTTTGTTAGCATGCTAGGCTAGCTAATGCTAAATCAACCCATTGGATTCGATAAACACTTCCAGCAGCAACTCACCCCAATGCAAGACGTTGCATTTTCATGGAATCCAAAGGGCTGCTATAGCATTAGATAGCCTAGCATGCTGTCCAAAACGGCATTTTAATTTGAAACCAGCAGTATTCCAATATTCTCGATTCACCATTCTGGGATAATTAGGAGTACAGGAGACACATTCCATCCCTGGATTTTCCCAGCCATATACCGCGCCGGACTCTGGTTGGCCACATTGTGGCATAGCACCGTTTCGACTAGAGAGAAGAAATTAACGAAAGTCGCATTCTGGCTAGCGGTCCCCAGAACCAAGTTTGGGAAAAGCTGATCTCTGGGTTTCTAAGGGAAAACATCCTCAGATAGATAGCCTTAATGGCCTTCCATCAATTGGAGGGTTTCTTGAATTCCAACAACGTCAGAAGGGCTCGGATTCAGAGTTCTCTGGGTTTGTTGTGGAATGTTACACTGGACAGCAGCTGAAAATCGTATTCAATTACATTAGAACAAAGAGGAGAGGAGTGGCAAGGGAGGAAGTGGAATGTGACTTGCTAATAATAGGCCTTCCCATTCGCCAGGCCTGCCTGCCTGCCCCGGCCTGGCTGCCAGCAGGGATAAATAGTGCTAGCTGGCTTGACACAGGAAGAGACCAGACTGCCATTTTCCCTGAGACATGTTAGGGCTAGCAGCGACTAGCCCCGACTGACCACAGTCAGAGATGCACAGTAGGTTAGCACAAAAACCTCTATGAAGCACTATAGAACGACCAATATGGATTTTTTTTTAGGGCTGATGCCAAAACCGATTTTTGGGGGTCAAGGTCTATACTTTAGGCCGATATTCAATATCATTACATTTGAACATTTGGATGACAACATTTCCCAGAGACAGCCATGTCATTAATGTATCAATATAAAAATCAAATAATACATTTGACTTTGTTTGGACCAACCTAAACACATAAAGGTAATAATCTTATTTGAATGTCTTGACAAACTGGGTAAATTAAGATGGAATAGGTCTACTCGAAACACAGACAAAGGCATTTTCAATAGGAGTGTGTGCATGCATTGAGTTATTGGGTTTTCCTGGCTGATCAGTGGAGTCTGGGATGCTACAGATGACAAACAATCTGTTTGCCCTCCATTTGCATAGAAGCATCACATTATGATGTTCTTCCAAACAGGCGTGACATGCTGGAGTGATGCTTCAATGCAAATGTTGTTGATCATAGGCTCTGCTGATAGTTTGAAAATATAAAATAACATCTATTCAATGCAAATGGGTCCAACGTAACGTCATGACTTGTGATCACGGATGCTTATGAAACTAGTATATTTTGTAGTTTTCCATGATCGGGATATTTTTTTTTCTCCAGCTGTCACAACGCATCTCTAAACAACTCAGCTGCCAGGACGAAATTGGAAATAACTCAAATGGCTCGTTCAGCTATCTGTCAAGAAATGGGTGGGCTGTAAACTAGGGCTGGGTCATGAAATTGTCAGCCAGTGATTGTCAAGCAAATAGCAGTCGGTCTCACGGTAATTGACCGTAAATTAACAAAACACACTTACCATCTCCTGGCTTCCACACATGATGCAGACCATCTACATTTTAAAAAGTCTAAGAAATCCATGTAATATAGCCTACACCATCACAATAAATCCATTATTTATTTTAGACCGGTCTAAAGAAACATGATATGAAGAAAATGTAGTCTAATTCAGAACAGAATAGCATACTCAGTTGTCCTTATGTTCGGTCCTGATGTGGCTATGCCAAATGGCTGTGTGCTACACTAGTTCATTGTGCAAACAAGATTTGCATTATTTTATAGTATGAAGAATACAATTGAACAAAGCTGAATAAAATATAAATATTTTCTCCAAATGATTTGAGGGCGCGCATGTGGCTATTCTGTGTTGAGCGGTTAACAAAGAAATAGGTACTCCTATATGCTCAATTTAGAGTTAGTGTAACTTTAGTTGATATACATGTTTAGATTTGTAATACATTGTAAGGCTGCATCATGCGATTGATGATTTGAAAAAAGTTGCTTGAAGGCATGAGCTCTGCTTTGTTTTTTTTGTGCAGGCTGTACACACTTTATTAGTCTCTCATTCACAATTTGACAAGCACTTGATCATTTTTATTTAACCTTTAGTCAGTTAATTACAAATTCTTATTTTACAATGACGGCCTACCCCAGCCAAATCCTCCCCTAACTCGAATGACACTGGGCCAATTGTGTGCCGCCCTATGGGACTCCCGATCACGGCCGGTTGTGATACAGCACGGGATCGAACCAGGGTCTGTAGTAACGCCTCTACCACTGAGATGCAGTGCCAAGTGCCACTCGGGAGCCCCCAATAATTCCTTATCTTTACATATATTAAATAAAGTACACTACCATTCAAACGTTTGGGGTCACTTAGAAATGTCCTTGTTTTTGAAAGAAAAGCATGTTTTTTTTGTCCATTAAAATAATATCAAATTGATTTAGAAATACAGTGAAGACCTTGTTAATGTTGTAAATGACTATTGTAGCTGGAAACGGCAGATTGTTTATGGAATCTGGCACGTTGTGTTAGCTAATCCATGTTTATCATTTTAAAAGGCTAATTGATCATTAGAAAACCCGAGTCGCGTTCTGTCTGAATGCCTCCAATCTGCCCATAGTTTGAGAAGTGAGAACACACACACACGAGCGCTGATCTTCAGCATTCTTTAGGTAGCTAACCCTATTGCCAACCTTTATTTAAGCATTTTAAAACACTTCCATCTTTCCCTATTACGACAATCATCTAATCTGACTATCAACTGTCGATTTACGGATACGATTGCGGCTGGTCATATCAGCACACTAGTAAATAGCTAGCATTACACCGCAAGTCAGATGGCTTTGTTGACGAAAACGGTGCATGTTCAAAATGATAACCATCTAAGGGTAGCTAGCTATGTTAGCTATTAGATCCTATCTGATAGCTTAGCACCATGTTTACCTAGACAGCTAGCTAGCAGAGTAGCTAATATAGCTAGCTAACACCACATAAAATGGTTAGTTATTGTAATCTTTGCTAACCGGTCACATAGCTCTCTGCTTAGCTATCTTGTTAGTGAATCAACTAAACAAATATTTGCAACAGGAGGAGTTCGAATTTGGTCACTGTGTCAATTCATCCATTTCTCAATAATGCACCTTTCTGTTGGAGAATGAGCTAGCTTGCTGCTGATTTTCTCACCTAGACATTCCTCGGCATTGTGCAGTGCTCGTAGCTCAGGCGGTGAGTGGCGGGTGGCATAGTAGCAGCTTAACTATGTACAGGGACAATGGGCAAAGCCGATAGAGAAGGGCCGATAGCCAAGAATACAAAAGGCCAATATATCGGACAATTACTGTCGTTCTCTAGTTAGCACCAAATGTGATGAAAGAATGGTAGTTTAGGGTTAGTTGGGGTAGTTATCTTATTGGAGCTTTGGTGCCAACATGGCGCCCATTAGAATTCTACATCTCAAACAAAGTTTGCCAATGTTTGAAACAACAAATTAATGGGAGGAAAAGCATTATGTTGGGCAGCAACAGTCATTTGTGTATCAAGGTCAATATTATGGTGATATTAGTGGGAAATTATATCCATAAATATCATTGGTCGAATGGAAAGTTTAACCAGTTCCCCCTCAGATCTACCTCATCTGTGGCAAAGCACTATGGGTGGCTCCTCTTGTTACTGCTGGGGACAACTGGTGGTTTGGGAGAGGTGAGAGGGGAAAGAGGGGTTGAGTGTGGAGGGGTAGGGGGCGAGTGGGCGCAATATAAATGGCAGCTGTTGATGGGCCGTCTAACTATAGACCTGTAGCTGGCTAGGCTTGGTGGTGCAAGACACACTCTCTCTCTCACACACAAACACACCCCATGGAGGAAGAGGGACCAGACCTACCTTCACCTGAAAATGGCAGTATTTAACTGTCCACCTACACACCCCTACCCTGTATAAACACTCATATATCATCACAACCTAAGAGAGCACAGTTGTGACTTCAAGGCTGTTGAATCAAGGCTCTAAAACACAGACAGGCAGACAGACGGAGAGAGATCAAGAGCGAGAGAGGACCTTTGCTGGATGACAGATGGATGTTCTCAGAGAAGGCCAATTTGGTCTTTCAAACCTAATAATATGAATTACAGTGGTTTGTTTTCCACTAGGGCAGAGGACATCCAGACATGACAAGTTCTTCTGGTGCTACGGTCTCCCTGGTCAAAATCTGACATAAGTGCAAGCAATAAATCTCAGCTAAAATTATTCTAGCGATTTCAAAGATATGTTGATAACTGCACTGTGATTTAAAATGTATGTCAATGACTCAATTTTGTTTAAAAGATAAGTCACATGGCAGATTTTTTGTTTACGAAAATGTCCTTCGCTTCCAATGGCCAAAATCACCCCACCCCTAACCGCTACATCAACCCTTCCGCTCACTCCTTCTGATTGATGTGATCCTGATTTATCCTGTACTGAACAGCAGGAGACAAACATTCAGACTGGTCTGGGACAGGCTTCATTAGGCCTTCATGTGCCAGGCCTGGCCCACATCCCAGTATGTTAAACCAGTAACCAGAACCCACACTGGAGTCCAACAACAGACAGACTGAGATGGAGGGCAGCGATACTGGATGTAAGAGTCTCTCTCTCCTACGCCTGTAGCGCGTACACACACACACACAGCTTCCTCAAAGAACTCCATTAGAGGAGAGAACTCATGCATATCAAGAACACTGCACTCGGAAGAAGGCCTGGGCCTATACAATTACCTCTGTATGTGTTAGTGTGAACGTTTTAAACGTTAACACATTTAAACGAAATTGAGTCATTAGCATTTCATTTTAAAATCACAGTGCAGTTATCAAAACTATCACTAATGATCATCATCATAAAAGGGAGAAAAAATGTCAACAAATAGGCCTACCTAGTTATTAAGAGGGGATTTAATAAAGTGCTGATTACAGAAATTATTGCAGTTGATATGCAGCCATTGTCAACGGCCTACTTTAGTTGAGGTAATTTGCTAAATGAAAGACAAAGCACCATTTGAGCCGTGACTCGCGCTACTGAAACAGGTCCATTTTTCATCCATATCACCGTTCACCTTTTACTCCCGTTTCAACAGGTGTTATTTCTTTATTATGAGAGTTGAGACAAACTTAACAGCATTAGAAAGCAAAAATGATTCCCTTTTTAAACAGTATATACCCGCAGTACATACGTGTTTTCTTTAGCCCTGTTTTTTATTTGTGAGTTTATACTAGGTGGGCAGGCTTTTATTAAACATAAAACAAAATAGTCCCCTAAACTAGGGCCCTAAGATTTCCGCAATGTGGAAAACGCGGACGGAATCGCAGAATTTGGTAATAAAAATGGAATCAACTGTAAAACGTGGAATATTGCTGATTTGGCTGAAATATTTTTTTTTTAATCATCAAAAGTATGCCTAATTATTGTAGTAACCTAAATGATTTCATGATTGTAAAACTACAGACGAGTAGGCCTAGAGATTGGGGTGTTTTGAGAGGGGACGGGGGTCGTTCGTGGGACCATTGCGTCACCTCACAACTTGGCTGTCACTTTGAGAAACATGTCGAAGAGTCGTCAATTTTTTTTTTAAAGACCCTAAGCCCTAAATTCAGAGCAGAGCAATATCCAAAGCACTTATGAGTCAGGCGATAAGCTGTTTCACAAATTCTGTCAACATACTATTGATTGGACCCGTAAAAATGTGTGAGATGAGCAATTAAAGTCTAAAGCCCCGTGTTAGCCAGAGCATGCCTGTTCAAACGACCATTACTAGTGCAAGAGCATCAGCAGATTCAAGACGAGAATTTATTCAGGACTTTGTGGCTGCGTACGCCGATTCTGACACCTTTGAAAATCTAAGAAAGCTACGGCCGTTTCTCGTGAAGCATTGCAAACAGGGAGGAGTGTTGCCCAAAAATGAGAGCAGCCTTCAAACTCACCTGCCCCATGTGTTCAACCAACATATGACTGCCGTTCTACAGAAGATCCATGGGAAGAAGTTTGCAGTGGTTGTTGACAAGACAACAGATCCAAGGGATTGCAGCGTTCTAAACATTGTCATTGGTGAGTTAACAGCCTATTAATATACCATGGCAATAGCCTACATTTACATTCTGCAATGTGAATTGTCCGCATGCAAATTGTGATATTCCAAAAGACAAGCTATCGTGATGAAATATAGCGATGCATAATGTCAGCAGTTGTCTGCCTCCATCTAGCTAACTATCGCTGTATCTATATTGTTTACACTTGACATTTAACTTCTACTGCCTCAGAAACCCGGATCCGGGAGCACCCCCCACCCCCCACACACTGTTTAGCATAGCTAGCATAGCTTCACAAGTAGATAGTAGCATCTAAATATCATTAAATCACAAGTCCAAGACACCAGATGAAAGATACAGATCTTGTGAATAAAGCCACCATTTCCGATTTTTAAAATGTTTTACAGGGAAGACACAATATGTAAAGATGTACATCTATTACCTAAAAACACATTAGCATAATCCACCATCTTTTATTTGTCCACCAACACCAGTAGCCATCACCAATTCGGCTAAACTAAGATATTTATAGCCCCTAACCAACAAAAAAACTCATTAGATGACAGTCTGATAACATATTTATGGTATGGGATAGGTTTTGTTAGAAAAAAGTGCATATTTCAGGTAGCTGCCATAGGTTACAATTGCACCCACCGTCACAAATGGACTAGAATAATTACAATGAGCAACGTGTTTACCTAACTACTAATCATCAAACATTTCGTAAAAATACACAGCATACACGAATCGAAAGACACAGATCCTGTGAATACAGACAATATTTCAGATTTTCTAAGTGTCTTACAGCGAAAACACAATAAATCGTTATATTAGCGTAGCACATAGCACATAGCAGCCCAGCATTGATTCTAGCCAAAGTGAGCGATAAAAGTCAACATCGCCAAAAGATATTAATTTTTTCACTAACCTTCTCAGAATTCTTCCGATGACACTCCTGTAACATCATTTTACAATATACATATACAGTTTGTTCGAAAAGGTGCATATTTAGCCATACAAAACCGTGGTTACACAATGAAAATAGTAGCAAAACAAGCCTGAAAATGTCGGTCGCCATCTTTCAGAGTGATCTGGTTTAATTAATAGCTAATCATATACTTGACTAAAAAATACAGGGTTTACAGGAATCGAAAGACAAATTAGTTCTTAATGCAACCGCTGATTTACATTTTTAAAATTATCCTTACTTTTCAATACAGGGTTCGCCAAGTGAAGCTATACCAAACAAAATGGCGAAATGTGCGTTTAAAATATTTCGACAGAAACGCGATTTATCATATTAAATATTGCTTACTTTGAGGTGTTCTTCCATCAGATTCTTGGGCAATGTATCCTTTCTATGTTATAAACGTCTTTTGGTCGATAGATGTCCTCTGTCCTTCGAAATGTCCACCACCAACGACCGACACCCCAAAACGTGTCCAAAGTTTCAGAGTGCACAACAAATAAATTCCTCTAAAATCGCACTAAACGGATATAAATTGCTATAAAACGGTTCAAATTAACTACATTTTGATGTTTTTAACACCTAAAACGAGTGAAAACATGACCGGAGAAATATTGCTGGTTAGAAAACGATTTGGAACGAGGCAGGTCCGATGCCCTTCACGCTTCAGGCGCACGACGAGAAAGGGCGGTCTCTATACATTTTGGTCTTTTATACTGGCTGTGAATATCCCATCGATTCCATTGAAAGCGTGATGACGTACAGACACCCAGAGGAAGACGTAGGCAGTGTCGGTTTCTTCATAGCATTCACTGTCGCCTTAAAAACAGACCCCAGATCAGAGGTAAAAAAAATTGAAATCTGAACCCTGTCATGAAAAGTGCTGTAGAAATTGTTCTGTACAACTCAGAGACAAAATTTCAACTTCTATAGAAACTAGAAGGTGTTTTCTATCCAATAATAACAATAATATGCATATTGTACGATCAAGAATTTAGCACGAGGCAGTTTAATTTGGAGACACAAATATGCTAATGCGGAACAGCACCCCCTATAGTTCCAAGAGGTTAAATAACACTTTTATTTTGTCACAATATTATTTTAGGTTAAAACATCATTTACGTTTTTCTTTATCTTTCATTGCAGGTGTTGAAAACCAGTACTTTCTGGTGGATGTCATTGTCATGGACAGATGCAACTACTCAACGTTTTCCCAGCTATACTAGCCTCCCTCCACAGCAACGATCTGAACCTGAATGATGCCTGGGCAGTGGTCACAGATAATGCCTCCCACTGCCTGAAGGCATACAAGGAGGTTCTGAAAGGAGTGATGCCCAACAGTGTCCATGTAACCGGTCTCTGCCATGTCATCAATCTGGTGGGTGAGACCTGGCAACACTACAAATACCTCTGAAGTTGCAACACTTGTGAAATGGATGAGATCGGTCTCCTTCAAGAAGCCTGCCAGAAAGAGAAGATGGGTGAGCTTCCTTATTATGAAGGCGTTTGTGCAGGCCAAGGCTCCTCCTGAAGCAGTGAGCTCCAGATGGAATAGCTGGTTTGAGGCAGTGAAGTACCATGCAGAGCAGGTTCATCTGTACAGAGAGTTTTGGTTGGCAGAAAAGTCATCATCCCAGGCAGTCACAAACATCCTCAGCCAGCTGGAAACAGAGGAGAAGGTGCAGTCCTTCACTGTTAAACTAACCTTCATCTCGGAGGGCTGCTCCAAACTGATGACAGCTCTGTCAATCCTGGAAAGAACCCACCGTCACAACAGTGTCTGCATACAATGTCATAGAGGATCTGGGCTCTTACCTAGTGAATGGAACGGCAAAAACATGTGGGTATGGTGCCAAGACAGATGAGCTATTGAGAAAGATTGGGATTGGAGAGAGGAGGGAGGTGCTTGACCATCTCCATGATGCATTCCACTTGGCCTTCAAAGTTGTCAAAGCACTGGGACACACATCCAGCCAGAGGTCTACAGGCTAGTTAGGGTATTTGATCCTAGGCAGGCTCCAGCCATGGAAAAGCAGATTGAATGCAATGTTTAGTTTTTTTTTTTTTTACATAAGTATAACTCAGCATTGTTGCCTAGATTCTTGCATTACTTTTTTTCCATTTATAATGAAACACTTAGTAGAACTCCATATTGAAGCACTTGCCTTGATAAAAAAAATTGTGCAATGTTGTGTTGTATCATTACAAATTTACTGTTATATATATATATCTTTCACATTCGTTCACATTATTAGATACTCTTTCTGATGATAAAATTACCGTAAATCGTAAAACACAGAATTCAGAAAATTGAAAAAATTAAACGGAATTTTGGAAAAGAAAATAACGGATTACATAGGGCCCTACTAAACTAATGAATACGCCACTTCCCTTCATCAAAACAATGTTTTGTTGCATATTTCAGTCTGGAATCTGGAAGGTTTAGTTGGGGGGGTTGTAACCTACTAAAAAAGTCATACTATAGCAGTTCGCAAATAAAAACCTAAAAAGATGCAGGCAATGGTTGGAACACATACTGTATTTCCCTACTTTAATTCAACCAGTCCATTTTGAATGTGTGATAAAGCGGTCATGACTTGGCAAGGAATATAGCTTGTCTACGGATTTTTGTGTATCCTATCAGTTAGATACGTTTTAATAGGCAGTCATTTCTGTAGGCCTAATGGGACCTTGGTTGCGTAGCATGTGTGTGTAGAGGGAGCTGTCAGATTCTAAATTTAGTGAGAGACACGTAGGGGAAAGAGAATGTCGGGAAAATAACTTATCACTTGGCTAGGTTTCTTTGTTGTGAGTCGCTAATGCACATAAGATATGGAAGGAACACTAGAGTCAACGTGAATTAACAGTTGCCTTTGGGACAACATTTCATCTGCCCATTCAGGCAGGCACAAAGCAGATTCCAGATGCCTAAGCCTGTTGCACGCTTTCCAGTTGAAACAGTTTGTGCATATATTGTGAAGACATTTTGTTCGTTTTAGTGTTTGGCAGGGTCTTTTTCAGCTGTTCGAACCTAACAAATGATTGGAGGCAAGTCGAAGTTTGTTAGCTGAAGTCTACGCCTTTCGTCAGTGATTGGTCAATAGAAGAATACAGATCCTTCTTTAACCCGTCTCCTCCCCTTCATCTACACTGACTGAAGTGGATTTAACAAGTGACATGAATAAGGGATCATACCTTTCACACTGGCCAGAAGGATACACCTGGCCAGAAGCGCGCAACTGAACAGAGTCCTGTCTATACTCGGTTTGTTGTTTTTATGAAATTGTTTTTAATTAAATCGTTTTTAAAATCATAGCTAAAGTTTGTATTGCTACGGATTCCGCGATGTGGGCACAAATGCGTCAGGTGCGAGATGTTTTAGAGACTGACAGGGTCTGGTAGTGCTCCAATTCTCCTTGTCAGAATAAGCAACAGAGGACATAGAAAGCATATCAACTCCTGTAGAAATGGCACAATGGTTATTGTGAGTAACCTCATTTCTGTTCCTTTAACTCCGTCTCAGAGTTTATACAAACTGTTATCTCATACCATTCTGATAGATTGGAGACGGTCAGAAAACATTGTTGTAATGTTAATAATTTGGTTGTTATTCTCATTGGTTACCTTGAGGCAGATGCTCCAGGGGCAGAATGGCCCACATTGAATATGGCGATATTAAATGTTAAGAGCAATCACTAGTAAAACCTCTCTCGTGAATTACATCATTACTGAGCGCAAAGTTGATTGCATGTTTCTCACTAAAAAAACATGGCTGTCAGATTGTAGTACCCCTCTACATCTTTTCATACTCAAATCAGAAAAGGGCATTTTTACTAATGCTGTAAGGACATTTCGTTTGGCAACTTTTGGTATTTTTATCATCATGCTATACTGTTTAAATGTTAGCCACCAGTGCAGGCCATAACCCTGATTTACTGATTTATCTGAACTACTGTCGATTGTCCTTGAGAACAATGATAAAATCCTTGCGTTGGGCGATTTTAATAGTCATTTTGACAAAGTGAATGAATTCAAGGCCATTGAATTCATGAATCTTTTGACTTTATCCAACATGTTTTGGGCCCACCCATAACCGCGGCCATACTCTGGACCTGGTTATCACCAAGGGGCTTTCTATAATTTCCTCTATTGTTGATGTTGCTTTATTTGATCACCACGGAATATTTTTACTACCTTGTTACCCATAGTACAGGATAATACTGAAAGCAGTGTTAAACGCCATCTTACCTCTGAAGTTGCTTCAGATTGAGTGTATGACTTTTTCCACATTTTGTAACATTACAGCCTTATTCTAAAAATGGAAAAAAATAAAAAATCATCAAGTCCGGGCTCTGGCTGGGCCACTCAAGCACATTCGGAGACTTGTCCCGAAGCCAGTCCTGCGTTGTCTAGGCTGTGTGCTTAGGGTCGATGTCCTGTTGGAGGGTGAACCTTCGCCCCAGTCTGAGGTCCTGAGCACTCTGGAGCAGGTTGTCGTCAAGGATCTCTCTGTACTTTGCGCTGTTCATCTTTCCCTCGATCCGGGTTAGTTTGATCTGGCAGTCCCTGCCGCTGAAAAACATCACCACAGTATGATGCTGCCACCACCATGCTTCACCGTAGGGATGGTGCCAGGTTTCCTCCAGACGTGACGTTTGGCATTCAGGCTTTCATCAGAAAAGTTTGGCAAACTCCAAGCAGGTTATATTGTGCCTTTTACTGAGGAGTGGCTTCCGTCTAGCCACCCTACCATAAAGGCTGATTGGTGGAGTGCTGCAAAGATGGGCGAACTTTCCAGAAAAACAACCATCTCCACAGAGAACTCTGGAGCGGTGTCAGAGTGACCATCAGGTTCTTGGTCACCTCCCTGACCAAGACCCTTCACCCCCAATTGCTCAGTTTGGATGTGCAGCCAGCTCTAGGAAGAGTGTTGGTGGTTGCAAACTTATTCCATTTAAGAATGATGGAAGCCACTGTGTTCTTGGGGACCTTCAATGCTGCAGATATTTTTTGGTACCCTTCCCCAGATCTGTGCCTCGACACAATCCTGTCTTGGAGCCCTACAGACAATTCCTTCGACCTCATGGTTTGGTGTTTGCTCTGACATGCCTGTCCACTGTGGGACCTTATATAGACAGTTGTGTACCTTTCAAAATCATGTCCAATCAATTGAATTTACCACCGGTGGACTCCAATAAAGTTGTAGAAACATCTCAACGATGATCAATGGAAACAGGATGCACCGTTGCTCAATTTCGAGTAGTTCATTTTTAAAATGTTTTTACTTGTAATAAATTTGCAAACATTTCTTAAAACCTGTTTTCAGTTTGTCATTATGGGGTATGTATGTGTGTGTAGATTGATGAGGAAATACAAACGTAATCATTTTAGAATAAGGCTGTAAAATAACAAAAAGGTAGAGAAAGGGAAGGGGTCTGAATACTTTCTGAATGCACTGTACTCAATATACAGCACCAACTACATAAATATCTTTTAGGGTCCATTATCTGCTACCTGGACTTGAACTGAAGTATGTAGCACAATAGTGGACAGTGATTTAACTTTCCCTGACAGCTGGGTACATGTCCACATCTAGGGTTTGGGGGTGAACGAGAGACAGAGATACAGTGAGAGACCCAGACAGACAGAGCGTAGGCTGGAAAAGCACTCTGCCTGCCATGGAAAACAGAGGAGAGACAGAGACAGAGAGAGTGAAAGAAGAGGCTGTAGAGGGAGAGAGAGATGGCAGGCAGGGAGGGAGGGAGATGGCTGGCACAGTGGCCCACGCAGGCTCTCCTCTGCCTGGATAAAGAGCCCAGTGTCTGGTGGATGACCCTGGATCAGAGAACAAGGACTGGGACTAGAAAACAAGGAGTGACTTAATACAAAACCTTAAAGTGTAGTACTTTTTGGCCAAAATGATCAGTATGAAGCTAGATATACTGTAACGGTTATGTAATCCAGTGAAGCAGCAACACCTTGCTGTCGATAGGAAGTCTCCTCCAGTTCAGTAGCAGTCCAACATGGGCTGAGGCCGGAGGTCACGCGATCAAGCCTTCGCAGAGTTCTGTGTGTTTCCAACTCATTTAAGACGACCTCCTCACCGTGCTTCAAGCTATACATCACAGCAACACTGAAGTGTCAAAGAAACATTTCACCCCTCTCGCTGGCCAAATAATAGACTGGTGGTAGGACACACAAACCTCTTTCTCTGTGTCTGTCCAGTGTAGGCTGAAAGAAATAATAAGTGGACAGATATTAGCCTAATGCCCTACTGTACAAAGCAGCCATTGTTATTAATCCTAAAGCAGACATCGGAATGAACTCTGGCTCCACCATACTAGCCTCTCTATCCTCCACTCCCCACTCCCTCTACAGGCACTTTTACAAGTTATATTTTGGCATGCGGAAGGAGGGGAGGGTGTATATGTGTGTGTGTGTGGGGGGAGGGGGGGGTGGGGGGGTTACACCCAACTATCACTCCTTTATATATTATCTTTATCTTGATAGCCCTCTGTGGAACAGACTGTTCTGTGCTTGGCCTGTCAGTGTTTACCGCACAAGGAATGAAAACAAATCTATTTTCTCTCCCATCATCCCTCTTGCATCTGCTCACTACAACAGCCCCTTGACAACAGCTTGCTTTCGGATGGTTATGGAACTCATTATAATAATATCAGTAAAAATAACGAATGGTTGCTGTCAAACCTGCACTCAGCCACCGCCAACACGTGACAGGGAACGGTCAAACTTCACCACAGGAAGAACAAGCTGGAGACAAACACGGGGGGGGGCAGCTGAATGGGAAAACATTCCTTCAACATTGTGGCAACGAACACTGTCTTGGCAGGAGAGATTGTTTAAGAATGTTGAATTCCTCAGCTGGGGATCGAGAGAGCTGTCTCCTCAAGCTGGCCTTGAGGAGAGGAGAACCAAGGAACAGAGAGGGGAAGTTGTAACTGCAGAAGTGGTGGTTGAGAAGAAGAAAGAACAGAGGATGAAAGAATGGCAATGCAATGGATAGCTGCCGTTTTACGGGCTTCTGACCCTAAAACGAACGTTTCTGCCATTGTTTCCTACGACCAAAAAGAGCTTCTAGACATCTCAACAGCTCACCTAGATTTGGATGAAGATTTCTACTTCAACGAGTCGGTAGCGCAGGACATACTGCTCACCCCGGACCAGGCCCTAATCCTGAGACTTGGAAAAGGAAGAGACTGTGTAAAAGAGGCCAACGTGTGGGCAACCCGATGAAATGACATTGGCGGGTAAATAAACCACCTCTACCATCCGTTCTATTGGTGAACGTACAATCACTGGAGAACAAACTGGACGAGAGTATTCTATCAATGGGACCTGAACAACTGTAATATCCTATGTTTCTTGGAGTAGTGGCTGAACAAGGACATGGATAATATACATCTCACTGGTTTTTATATTCATTGACAGGACCTCAGCCTCGGGTAAGCTCAAGGGTGGAGGTGTGTCTGTTGACAACAGCTGGTGCGCAATCTCTAATATTAAGGAAGTCTCAAGGTTCTGCTCGCCTTCGTTAGAAAACCTAATGAAAAACTGTTGACCATACTATTTACCAAGAGAGTGTATCTATATTTTTAGTAGCTGTCAATTTACCACCACCACAAACCAATACTGACACTAAGACCGCATTCAACAAGTTGTATAGAGCCATAACGAAACAAAAAATGCTCATCCAAAGGCAGCGCTCCTAGTGGCCGCTGATTTTAATGCAGGGAAACTGAAATCCATGAGTCACCTGTTCAACTAGAGGCGAGAGACAAAACTCGAGATCACCTTTACTCCACACACAGAAATGCATAAAAAGCGCTCCCTCGCCCTCCAATGAGGCAAATCTGACCATAACGCTATCCTCCTGATTCATGCTTACAAGCAAAAACTCAAAACAGGAAGTACCAGTTACGCGCTCAATACGGAAGTGGTCCGATGAAGCGGATGCTAAGCTACAGGACTGGTTCACTAGCACAGCCTGGAATATGATTAAGAATTAATTTGATGGCATTGAGGAATTTTCCACATCAGTCACCACTTCATTAATATATGAATCGACAACGTCTGCCCCGACAGAGACCATAGCCATTGATTACAGGCAAAATCTGCTCTTGGCTAAGGGCTACAGCTGCCGCTTTCAAGGAACCATCAAACAGGCAGTGTCTCAATACAGGACTAAGATTTAATCCTACTACGGTGGCTCTGACACTCGTCGGATGCAAACTATTACCGATTGCAAAGGGAAACCCAGCTGCGAGCTGCCCAGTGACGTGAGCCTAACAGATGGGCTAAATGCCTTCTATGCTCGCTTCGAAGCAAGCAACACTGAACCGTGCATGAGAGCACCAGCTGTTCCGGACGACTGTGTGATCACGCTGTCCGTAGCAGATGTGAGTAAGACCCTCGAACAGGTTAAGATTCACAAGGCCACATGGCCAGACGGATTGCCAGGACCCATACTCAGAGCATGCGCTCACCAGCTGGCAAGTGTCTTCACTGACATTTTCAATCTCTCATATTTCAAGCAGATCACCATAGTTCCTGTGGCCAAGAACCCCAAGGTAACCTGTCTAAATTACTATCGCCAAAACACTTTGAAAGGCTGGTCATGGCTCACATCAATGCCATCATCACAGGCAGCCTGGACCCACTCCAATTCGTATACCGCCCCAACAGATGACAATCTCTATTGCGCTATTCCACATTTTATTGCGTTACAGTCTGAATTCAAAATGTATTAAATAGAATAAACAAATTCTGACCCATACATACACAATACCCCATAATGACAAAGTGAAACATGTTTTAGAAAACTTACTGAAAATTAAATACAGAAATGTAATTTACATAAGGGGGGGTTACTTGGCTCTAGCGACTCCTCGTGATGAGTCGGTTGCCCACAGGCTGACTTTGGTTGTCAGTTAAACAGTGTTTCTTCGGACACATTGGTACAGCTGGCCAAAGCTGGTGGATGTTAAGGAGCGCGGTTTGGCGGGTCATGTTTCGGAGAACGCATGACTCGAACTTCACCTCTCCCGAACCCGTTGGGGAGTTGCAGCGATGAGACAAGATCGTAATTGAAATTGGGAGAAAAAGGGTAATTACAAAAAATAAATATGGAGATTGCTACTCATTGTTGTATTTATTTGCCCCCAAACATACCACTGTGTACTGAGGACAAAAAAGTGAATTGGTTTTCCACCTGTTTTGCAGTATTACTGTGGTACCTTGTTGCAAACAGGATGCATGTTTTGGAATATTTTGATTCTGTACAGGCTTTCTTCTTTGCTGGTAACACTGTCTGTGATTTATTTAGGATTCAAGGTACACTTAACCAGCATAGCTACCACAGCATGCTGCAGTGATGCGCCATCCATATGGTTTGTCTTTAGTGGGACTATCATTTGTTTTTCAACAGGACAATGACCCAACACACCTCCAGGCTGTGTATGGGCAATTTGACCAAGAAGAAGAGTGCTGCTTCAGATGACCTGGCCTCCAATCACCCGACCTTAACCTAATCGAGATGGTTTGGGATGAGAAGGACCGCAGAGTAAAGGAAGAGCAGCTAACAAGTACTCAGCATGTGGGAACTCCTTCAAGCCTGTTGGAAATGCATTCCAGGTGAAGGTGGTTGAGAGAATGCCACGAGTGTGCAAAGCGGTCATCAAGGCAAAGGGTGGCTACTTTGAAGAACCTAAAATATATATATTTTGATTTGTTTAACATTTTCTGGGTTACTACATGATTCCAAGTGTGTTATTTCATACGTTTGATGTTATCACTATTATTGTACAATGTAGAACATTGTAAAAATAAAGAAAATCCCTTAAATGAGTAGGTGTGTCCATAGATTTGACTGGTACTGTAAGTATTCAGACCCATGCTATGAGACTCGAAATTGAGCTCAGGTGCATCCTGTTTCCATTGATCATCCTTGAGATGTTTCTACAATTTGCTTAGAGTTTACCTGTGGTAAATTCAATTGATTGGACATGATTTGGAAAGGCACACACCTGTCTATATAAGGTCCCACAGTTGACAGTGCATGTCAGAAAAAAAACAAGCCATGAGGTTGAAGGAATTGTCCGTAGAGCTCCGAGACAGAATTGTGTCGAGGCACAGGTCTGGGGAAGGGTACCAAAAAAAATGTGTGCAGCATTGAAGGTCCCCAAGAACACAGTGGCCTCCATCATTCTTAAATGGAAGAAGTTTGGAACCACCAAGACTCTTCCTAGAGCTGGCCGACCGGACAAACTGAGCAATCGGGGGAGAAGGCCTTGGTCAGGGAGTTGACCAGGAATCTGATAGTCACTCTGACAGAGCTCTAGAGTTCCTCTGTGGAGATGGGAGAAACTTCCAGAAGGACAACCATCTCTGCAGCACTCCACGAAATCACTCCACTAAATCAGGCCTTTATGGTAGAGTGTCCAGGCGGAGGCACTCCTCAGTAAAAGGCACATTACAGCCCGCTTGGAGTTTGCCTAAAGGCACCTGAAGTCTCTCAGACCATGAGACACAAGATTCTCTAGTCTGATGAAACCAAGATTGAACTCTTTGGCCTGAATGCCAAGCGTCACGTCTGGAGGAAATCTGGCACCATCCCTACGGCGAAGCATGGTGGTGGCAGCATCATGCTGTGGGGATATTTTTCAGCGGCAGGGACTGGGAGACTAGTCAGGAGCGAGGGAAAGATGAACAGAGCAAAGTAGAGAGAACTTTGATAAAAAGCTGCTCCAGAGCGCTCAGGACCTCAGACTAGGGTGAAGGTTCACCTTCCAACAGGACAACGACCCTAAGCACACAGCCAAGACAATGCAGGAGTGGCTTCAGGACAAGTCTCCTAATGTCCTTGAGTGGCCCAGCCAGGGCCCGGATTTGAACATCTCTGGATAGACCAGAAAATAGCTTGAGAGGATCTGCAGAGAAGAATGGGACAAACTCCCTAAATACAGGTGTGCCAAGCTTGTAGTGTCATACCAAAGAAGACTCAAGGCTGTAATCGCTGCCAAAGGTGCTTCAACAAAGTACTGAGTAAAGGGTCATAATTCTTATATAAATGTGGTAGTTATTTTTATTTTTAATAAATTAGCCAAAAAAAATCTAAAAACCTGTTTTTGCTTTGTCATTATGGGGTAATTATGTATAGATTGATGAGTTTAAAATATATTTTAGGATAAGGCTGTAACCTAACAAAATGTGGAAAAAGTCAAGGTGTCTGAATACTTTCCGAAGGCACTGTACGCTGCTGCTACTGTTTAGTATCTATCCTGTTGCTTAGTCACTTTATTCCTAATTATATGTACCTCAATTACCTCTTACCCCTGCACACCGACTCGGTACTGGTACCCCATGTATATAGCCAAGTTAATCATTGTCTATTTATTATTATTACTTTTCTATTTTTACATTTTTCTTTCTCTGCATTGTTGGGAAGAGACAATAAGTAAGCATTTCACAGTTAGTCTACACCTGTTGTTTACAAAGCATTTGACAAATAAAATTTGGTTTGATGAGAAAGAGGAGTTATTGGTAAAGGCGATGGGTGCAATCAGTGTCTGGTATCAGTGTGGTAAGGAGGAAGGGTGGGTGGAAGGCCTAACCTGCAGGCTGGCTGCTATGTGGTCATACCTGTTCTTACTTCACACCCAGGCAGGTAGCAGTAGGCCTCCGTCATTATGGATGTGAAGGACACTGATCGCATCAGAAGGCTACAGGTACTTCCAGCATTAAATAGTGAGGTTTTAAAGGTGCAACAAAACAATCATAATTAATCAATGTCTATTGATTGACTTAATGCATTCATTCACTGTAGGGAGGTTACCTCTCACAAACAATATTGATAAAGCAGCAGCACTGGACCGGAATAGAACATCTGTCTAATACAGGTATTCCCAATCTGGGGTACATGCAATGCCAAATGCAATCTGGGGGTATGTCAAATAAAAATGTGATTCACTTTTAAAAAAGATATATATATTTTTTAATACATTCGGGTGAGGTTTTTTCCTCGCCTGAGTAGCCTCGTTTCACTGCCAAAAATAAAATTTTGCGAACAACAACGTTAAATACAGGTAGCCTAATCAAATAATTAACATCCAATCACATTAACCGCTAGTCTCTCGCGGGAATTCCACTAACGGTCCATATGTAGCCAAACGTAGCTGCTGCTCATTCCGCTTGCTAGAAAATTGATAAATGGTAAAAAAAAAATTAAAAAAGGCCCGCGTCCATAGACACACATACCAGCTCTACTGGTAGTACTGCACATCCAATGCTAGCATCAGTAATTCTACATTTGTTAACACAGCTACCATGGACACTGACAGTTGTGAATCTGATGAAGCCAAAGAGCTACTGCCCCCTTACCCGGGAAAGGACCGAACAACAGACAGGGACGTTGGCCCATCGAAAAGGCGCAAATATGATGAGAACCACATTGACTTGGGGTTCACTTATATTGGGAGTAGAGGCCGACCAATTAGTTAGGGCCGATTTCACGTTTTCATAACAATCGGTAATCTGCCTTTTTGGAAGCCGATTATATTGCAATCCACGAGGAAACTGCGTGGCAGGCTGACCATCTGTTACACAAGTGAGGCAAGGAGCCAAGGTAAGTTGCTAGCTTGCATTAAACTTATCTTATAAAAAACAATCTTCAACATAATCATAATTAACTACACATGGTTGATGATATTACTAGGTTAACTAACTTGCCCTACATTGCATATAATCAAAGAGGTGCCTGTTAATTTATGATCGAATCACAGCCTATTTCAACTTCGCGAAATGGGTGATTTAACAAAAGCACATTCGCGAAAAAAGCACAATCATTGGACAAATGTACCTGACCATAAACATCAATGCCTTCCTTAAAATCAATACACAGTATATATAGAAGTAATTTTTTTTTTTAAACCTGCATATTTAGTTAAAAGAAGAAATGCATGTTAGCAGGCAATATAAACTAGGGAAATTGTGTCACTTCTCTTGCATTAAGTGCAAGCAGAGTCAGGGTATATGCAGCAGCTTGGGCCGCCTGGCTCGTTGCGAACTGTGTGAAGACCATTTCTTCCTAACAAACACTGTAATTAATTGACAGAATTTTACATAATTATGACATAACATTGAAGGTTGTGCAATGTAACAGCAATATTTAGACTTAGGGTTCCCACCCAGTCGATAAAATACCGAACGGTTCCGTATTTCACTGAAAGAATAAACTTTTTGTTTTCGAAATGATAGTTTCCAGGTTTGACCATATTAATGACCAAAGGCTAGTATTTCTGTGTGTTTATTATAATTAAGTCTATGATTTGATATTCGATAGAGCAGTTTGACTGAGCGGTGGTAGACAGCAGCATGCTCGTAAGCATTCATTCAAACAGCACTTTACAGCTCTTAGCAATGCATGAGGCACAGCGCTGTTTATGACTTCAAGCCTATGAACTCCCGAGATTAGGCTGGCAATACTAAAGTGCCTATAAGAACATCCAATTAATTGTTACATGATTATGCTAACCTCTTCCTCCAGGAAGAGCGGGGGCTGATATCCCAGGGAGCACCCAAAAGGCGAGAGACAAGTGGCTGAGCAAGGGAAGGTGTTGCGGGCGTACTCTACCCACACGAGCTGCTGGCTCCAAGTGGTGGGATTAGCAGAGACCAGGCAGCGAAGAGTTGTGTCCAGGTCTTGATTGGCTCACTCCGACTGGCCGTTAGACTGGGGGTTGTTGGGGAGTTGTTGGAGGCGGCAAGCTGGAGTCTTATTCACATCGTAGTTCTTATGTGGTTTCTATTATTAGTATTACTGCATTGTTGGGAATGGGCTATCAAGGTAAGAATGTCACCGTACTGTTTTACACCTGTTGTATGCTACGCACGTGGCAAATATACTTTGAAACACCCCAATGAAGGAGGGCAACCCCCTCGTGCCAATACAAACTCCCCATCCTCACCACCGCGCCAGTCCAATGAGCTGCTAGCACAATGCTGTGGCACAAAGTAGCAGTGTCGTAGTCTGGGCATGGTAACTGGTGAATGAAATGCCAGTGGTATGGGATAGAGGCGCAGAGAGGGCTGTTAAAGCCTCTGCTCTGCCTGGGGAACAATACACCAACATAGCTACTGCTCACATTCCTGGGGCCATAAACAGACTCCAGTGGAGAGAGAGAAAGTGTGTGGGGGGGGGGGGGGGGGGGGGTAGGCTAGAGAGGGGGGAGGGGTCCTGGGGAACTGAGGGAGTCGGTGGGTGGGTAGGTTAGAGAGTAAGAGTTGATGTTTGTTGCTTATCTAGTATTCTAGTTCACTTGCTTTGGCAATGTTAACATGTGTTTCCCATGTCAATAAAGCCCATACATTTTGAGAGCGAGAGCGAGCGAGACAGAGAGCGCGCGAGAGAGAGAGAGAGCGCGTAGACTAACTTGTGTAGACTAACTTGTCCAAGCTCAACTCAGATACAGACACTCTAATTCTGAGAGACTGTAGTCAGTGGCACTACAGCTCTCACACTCTGTCTTACAGTGTTTCTTTAGTGAAAGACCCTACATCACTATCCTTTAAAAAATATATTTTTTATTTTTCTACAGAATACAGCAAAAGTACTACGACAAAAGGTCATTCAACCCTCCTAATCCCCAAAATATTTTTTTTAAACAAAAAATGTTAATAAATTAAATGAGAATAGTAATAATACTAATAATGACTAAATAAGACATGACAAAAGACCAACATATAAACAAAGCAACACAAACAGTACATTTGAGAGACAATAGCTACGTCAATCTACAAGCTCATATCCACCAACCCCAATGGAAGTGTTTCCATATAGTCCAGGAAGTGTTGCCATATTTCACAAAGTAGTTTAATTTATTTTTAAAGCATAGGTAATCTTCTCCATAGGAATACACACTCATTTCAGAGAGCCATCACGTAATTGGTAGAGGGGATTCTGATTTCCATGTCAATGTAACACGTTTTCTTGCAGTGGCAAGGGCGATTTCGGTCAATTTGATGTTGAAGTTATTCCTCAAATTCACATTTGTGAAGTTACCCAGAAGGCATATTTCTGGGTCAAGTGGGAAAGGGACCTCCATAATAAAGGCCAGGGTGTCACAAACATCATGCCACAAGGCTTGAAATTTAGTACACTGCCATGTAGAATGCAACAAAAAAAGTGCCTTCTGTTGTTCCACATCGAAAACACATTTCTGATATTTCAGGGTTATATCTATGTAGCCTCTGAGGTGTCAGAGTTGGTGGAGGAAGTTGTAATGTATAAGTCTATTTCTAGAGTTGATGGTCGCTGACACAGGTCTGACCACAGCCCCTCATAAATTGTATTATTCAAATCGGATTCCCTTAGACTCTCTTGACTTATATCTGGTTTTGTGCAATGTTGCATTAGCAATGAGTACACTATCCATTTATGGGTCATGGGTTATCATGAAGTAGTTGTTCAATACTTGATAGATTTGGTAAAGTCATATCTCCAAGAGTGATCCTAAAAAATGTTCTTAACTGTAAATAAACAAAGAAATTATTATTGGATAACTGGTATTTCTCTTTGTTGCTCAAATGACATATAGTTGAAGTCGGAGGTTTACAGACACCTTAGCCAAATATTCCCAGTGGGTCAGAAGTTTACATACACTCAATTAGTATTTGATAATGTTGCCTTTAAAATTGTTTAACTTGGGTCAAACGTTTGGGTAGCCTTCCACAAGCTTCCCACAATAAGTTGGGTGAATTTTGGCCCATTCCTCCTGACAGAGCTGATGTAACTGAGTCAGGTTTGTAGGCCTCCTTGCTCGCACACGCTTTTTCAGTCCTGCCCACAGAGTTTCTATAGGATTGAGGTCGGGGATTTGTGATGGCCACTCCAATACCTTGACTGTTGTCCTTGAGCCATTTTGCCACAATTTTGGAAGTATGCTTGGGGTCATTGTCCATTTGGAAGACCCATTTGTGACCAAGCTTTAACTTCTGACTGATGTATTGAGATGTTGCTTCAATATATCCACATAATTTTCCTGCCTCATGATGCCATCTATTTTGTGAAGTGCACCAGTCCCTCCTGCAGCAAAGCACCCCCACAACATCCGCTACAAGACCATGGTGCTTGCCTACGGAGCTGTGAGGGGAACGGCACCTCCGTACCTTCAGGCTCTGATCAGGCCCTACACCCAAACAAGGGCACTGCGTTCATCCACCTCTGGCCTGCTCGCCTCCCTACCTCTGAGGAAGTACAGTTCCCGCTCAGCCCAGTCAAAACTGTTCGCTGCTCTGGCACCCCAATGGTGGAACAAACTCCCTCACGACGCCAGGTCAGCGGAGTCAATCACCACCTTCCGGAGACACCTGAAACCCCACCTCTTTAAGGAATACCTAGGATAGGATAAAGTAATCCTTCTAACCCCCCCCCCCCTTAAAAGAGTTAGATGCACTATTGTAAAGTGGTTGTTCCACTGGATATCATAAGGTGAATGCACCAATTTGTAAGTCGCTCTGGATAAGAGCGTCTGCTAAATGACTTAAATGTAAATGTAAATGTAAACATGATGCTGCCACCCCCGTGCTTCACGGTTGGGATGGTTTTCTTTGGCTTGCAAGCCTCCCCCTTTTTCCTCCAAACATAACAATGGTCATTATGGCCAAACAGGTCTATTTTTGTTTCATCAGACCAGAGGACATTTCTCCAAAAAGTACAATCTTGTCACAGTAAAGACGAGTCCTATAATCGGCATAACCTGAAAGGCCGCTCAGCAAGAAAGAGGCCACTGCTCCAAAACCGCCATAAAAAAGCCAGACTACAGATTTGCAACTGCACCCCATGTTGGTGCATGTTGGTGCAAGATCGTACTTTTTGGAGAAATGTCTTCTGGTTGATGAGTGGTTGAAAAACAAGTTTTATTGACTCCAACCTAAGTGTATGTAAACTTCTAACATCAACTGTAAGTACCACATCTAAATAACAAATGTTCTAAATGCGTTATTCCCTTCTCATACCAATGTTGAAAAATGTTGCTATCCAAGATCATTGGCGGGAGTCTGTTTTGCCACAGTGGTGTTTTAGGTTACAAGTCTTGTTTCAGACCAAATAACTTACAAATTTCATACCAAGATCTTACCAAACTGATGGTACGGGGATTGCTCATTTTTCTTGATATGGTCTTGGGGTTCCACTTGTAGATAATATTACTCTAACCCACTTCATTAAAAGCAAACATTTCCATCGGAGTCCAAGAAGGGGCTGTATCAGTTTCAAATAAAAATGAAATTAATCTAATTTGCGCTGCCCAGTAATACATCTTGAAATTTGGTAGGCGGAGACCTCCTAGACTATAATCCCATGTTCATTTGTCCAGGCTTACCCTTGGAGTTTTACGGTTCCATACAAATTGTCTTGTGGACTTAAGGGACTTCAAGAAACTCTCGGTGTTGATATGGGTAAAGATTGAAATAGTTACATCATCTTAGGCAGAACGTTCATCTTAATACAGCTAATAATGTAAGAGGCAGATCTATCCATCTATTCAAGTCATCCACCCTCTTCTGAACCAAGACAGAGCAGTTAAGCTTGTACACATTTCTTAAGTCATTATCAACTGTGATTCCTAGATATTTGAACCCTTGTGGCAACCATCTGAAGGGACCCGTTCGTTCACAGATGTTATAGTCAAAGCGAGTCAGTGGAAGTATTTCACTTTGTAACCTGATATAGAGCTGTATGTACCCAAAAGCGTCTGTAGTTTTGAGAGGGATCCAGTCGGGTCAACTAGGAACAAAATATGTTGTCTGTGAACAAAGAGATCCTGTGTGTTACCTGGCCCACCTGAAAGCCCTTTATGTCAGGATCCGTTCTTATGGCCTCCGCCAGCAGTTCTATGGCTAGCACAAAAAGCAGTGGGGAAAGTGAACAGCCCTGTCTACTACCTTTAAAGAGTGGGAATATGGCTGACGTCATACCATTAAGTGGTGATCTTGGCTTGCGGTTTATGGAATAAAGTTTTAACCCAGTTGACAAATGAAGGACCAAAGTTAAATTTACCAAGGACCTTGAATAGGTACGGCCACTCCAACCTATTAAAGGCCTTTTCAGCATCCTGCAGCATACTGCTATACTAGGATCACTCCTCACACTGGCCATGTGAATTACATTAAGTAACCTGCACAAATTATTGGGAGGAGGATATTTTCTGTATAAAGCCTGTTAAATCAGGTTTGGTAAATATTGTCCTAATCTATTAGCCGTCGCCTTAGAAATTGAGGTAGATGTTGTTGTCCTTGCACCACATGGTCAGGTCTCTGACCCCCTCCCTATTGGCTGTCTCATCGTTCTCGGTGATCAGGCCTACCACTTGCGTCATCAGCAAACTTAATGATGGTGTTGGAGTCGTGCCTGGCCGTGCAGTCATGAGTGAACAGGGAGTACAGGAGGGGACTGAGCATGTACCCCTGTGTTGAGCATCAACATGGCAGATGTGTTGTTACCACCTGGGGGTGGCCCGTCAGGAAGTCCAGGATCCAGTTGCAGAGGGAGGTGTTTAGTCCCCAGGGTCCTTAGCTTAGTGATGATGATATTGGAGGGTTCTATGGTGTTGAACGCTGAGCTGATACTTCCTCAATCAAAATGACTAACCGGTGTCTGTATGTAGCCTCGCTACTTTTATAGCCTCGCTACTGTATATAACCTGTCTTTTTACTGTGGTTTTATTTCTTTACCTACCCATTGTTCACCTAATACCTTTTTTGCACTATTGGTTAGAGCCTGTAAGTAAGCATTTCACTGTAAGGTCTACACCTGCTGTAGTAGGCACAAACCTTGATTTGATTTGCCATTCTGGCTCGACAGCCATCTGCCCAGTCAGACAGGAAGTAATGTGGAAAGAGGCAATAATTTCATTTTTTGTGAGTTAAGTGTGTCAGGGAGTTCTTGTCCATTTCTTTCCCCGCTGTACGTGCCTTTGAAGTGAGTGAGTCATGATCATTGTTTTACTTTGTCAGAGCCCAGAAAGAGCCTTATGAGTCCCCTGTAGCCATTCTCTCTCCCTTCAAAACAATAGGAAATGACCAGCTCTATATCCTGTGGACGGCACCATCTTTCAACTGCTTATTGTGTGAGGTAGTCTATGGAAAATACCACTTTGCCATTAAAAACAGCCCATCTCCATCGTCATGTGGAAAACCCTGGCACTAGCTCTTTATTTCCTTCTATCACTGTAAAAAGGAGACATACATCAACAAGAACAAATAAGGCTTGTTATGCAACAGAGACGGGCCAAAGACAACATACTGTACATGTTGGAATGGAAAGGGAGCGAGAGAGGCAGAAAGAGAGCGAACGAGGGGGGAAAGTAAAAAACAATTAACAACTACATGGATGAAATGCAGAGGACATGGTGTCTTTGAAGACCACCCGGTGGAAATTAAGGTGGGGGGAAAGGGGGGGGTCAATGTCACATATGTGCGCATGCTCTGACAATGACCTGCTTCTTTATTTAAACACCATTTTTAAAAAAACACATACACTGCTGCGCTCAGAACTCACAGCCAGGACAGCACAACACAGATATCACACACACACACGTCTAGAACTTTCCTGAACTCTCTCAGCATCAGAAATATTATATTTCAGACTAGAGAATTTTTGTTTGCCAACAAACACAGATGCGTTTTTCTTTTCTTAGTGTACAGTACATTTAATCACTGCTGAATATCAGCACATATAAAATACACCTTGTGATGTGCAAAAATATATATATTTTGATCAACTCAACGCCACAACTCAAAATGAGCATTGTTTAGGGCAGTAGACTGATGTGACTAAAGAAAGGGGCAACACATCCAGGGTAAACAAGGAGGGAGTCTACCCCTCCGTCGCCCCATATACACCATGATGCCTGGCCCCCAGAGGATGTGTCCTTTAGGGAGACCAGGGAAGGTCAGGTATCTCGCAAACACACCCATACACATCCTGGCAGGCTCGGTCTCTGGCTCTTGGCCCATAAATAACAGAGCTGTTTCCATGGATTAAATATGACATTTTAGTCATTTAGCAGACGCTAAAGTAGCTACTTCAAGTAGCGAGTGCATAAATGTTCATACTTTTTTCTTACTGTGTGTTAGGGAATGGGGCTGGAGGCTGGGTGAGGGTTGGACGGGGGCACCACAGGAGAGAGAGCTGTGCCCTCAGCTGTTGTGTGGAGGATACCGGAAGGGAACTACAACAAGACTGTAGTCGACCTTAGTGAGATTATCATACATTCTCACACACAAACTTTGTGCTGGCAGACCCCATTTGCCTCAACACCTCACTTTCTAATTTGTTCTCTTTCTCTGTTCTGGCGAACTTCCTTACTATCATGTAGCGCTCCTCCTCTCCCTCCACTAACACACATTATAATGTATGTATTTACAATCCAAATGGGTAAAAAAGTACATGTGAAAGTAAAATTCTCATGAATAGTTTTAGTGAACATCTTGAGCGCCTTACTCTTGGATAACACTTCAAACCAACAGTTAAACTGCAGTAACGAAACATTTGGTCACTTAGTCTGTATGCCTCCCCTTGTTAGGATTCAATAGAGGACAAACTAAAGTACTGCCTTATTCTCCACTCTGCTCTGTGTTATTGGGCTGCTTCAAAGCGGCCATTTTGTTGTCCCTTTAAACCGAGAGCCCTGGAGGATTTTCCTCTAACCCCGAGCTCAGACCACTCCAACTCACTAACCTCTGCCGCCAGCCCTGCTCCTATTCAAGGCCAGAGAGAAAAACAGACTCGGACCACAAACTCCATTGGTTTTAAATTCAGCCCACATGACATTTCCTTCAACTTCAATTGCTTTCATACCATTTAAATCTGCGAGGCACGCAAGGACCTGGAGCTGTGCAACTCTTGCTGTACAAAGCCCCTCTTGTCCTGTTTAGCCCCCATCAGTAGGAGAGGAGAGCGGCCCAGACGGCCAAACAAGCATGTCTTCATGCTCTTCCAACTAACATATCAGGACAGAAAGTGGATCCGGCGTGGCCGCAGTGCCCAGGCCCCAGCCAGGAAAATACAGAGCTAGCCTCAGGGTCTGCCTGTCTAGAAAGGAGAGGCAGAGGTATCCAGCATGTCTGCCTGCTTGCTTGCTTGCTTGGCTAGCTGCTTCACTGCCTGGCAGACTGATTGCCAGTCTTGACAAACATCTGTTCTTGCTGTTCCAGATGGGCCCAGAGGCTTCAGATCTGTCTGTGTTGCAGACAGGGCTATTTCTTTGCAGCAGTACAGGCTATTGTTTTTATCATGCCCCTTGTGGGTTTAGAACTTCCACTCCCTCACTTTCCCTGTGTACAACTCCCTAACCATTACCCCTCTACCCCCTCCTTCCTTTGGCCTAGAGCAGTGTATGAGGCAGCAGATCAAGAAAGGGAGGGCGAGCCTCGTGTCCCCTGAATTTGAGCCTTTACTTCTAGCCAAGTCTGAGAGGGAGAGGAGGAGCAAGAGGAAGGAGGAGGAGGATGGAGGCTTTTCAATTATTCCCAAAAAACAGTATGGCCCTATTTATTCAGTTTTATTTTTTATCTGATTCCATTTAGTTTTTTACCAAATTCTGTTTTGTTTTTCCTCGTTCTGTCAGGTTTTCACTCATATATAAAAAAAAATTTTTTTTTTTATATATATATATATATATATATATATATATATATATATATATATATATATATATATATATATATATATATATATATATATATTATTTTTTTTAAAGCACACTAATACTTTCGATTTTTACAAAAACAACATCAGGAGACAAAACTCATGATATTCTGCCAGGCATAGGCTACTCTGTAGTTAACATTTAATTGATAAGGTTTTTGGGAAAGCCTTTCCATCTCTACCAGAAGAAGCTTATTTTTAGCATCATCATTAACCACAACACAAAGTTGCAGGAAAAAAACAAATGACCGATGCATTTTCTTCATGTCTTATGATTAAATTGGGCAAATTAATGCATTTTCTAATAAGTTCAATACATTTAGTTGATTTCGTACTAAGTTCAATTAAAAACAATTGTTGTTGAATTCCATTTCAATGTCTGGATTCTGTGATTTTCTATGGCCCTACAACTGCTCAAGCAGTGACCAGAGAGACCATGTGCCTTTGCCCGGCAGATGTAACATGTCACAGCTAGGTGGCTCACAGCTTATAGAGACCCAGTGAAACTCTGACCTCCAGGGTAGTGAACTAAAATGTTACTGACCAACCAAAACACTGGTGGTTGGGATTGGCCAACGGGCAGAAAATAAAAAAGACACTCAAATCAACTGTACTCTACCTGGCTGCCTACTGTAAGTTTGGGTCCTACTAGTGCCAACTGTTGCCACACTAATCGTTCATTCTTCTTCTGCCATTGGTCAAGAGTGCTCTGGCCCAAGCCATAGAACGTCTGGCACCAAGCACTCCAGAACAATGACACTCTCTAGGAAGAATCCAAATTAGAACGTTGTTGTCATGGAACACATTGTGCCAACATGGAGGATAGTTTTCTGAGAATATCTGACTCTGCTCTGACCTGGTCTTGCCCTTAAGATGTAGCTGTGACCTTAATCAAAACATTCACCAGTCACTTAGACTTACCCAAATTTTAAAATCGGTGGTCTGGTGCTATTTTCAGCCACTTCCCCACCCTACCTTCCTGGCCCCACCACCACCACAATCCACCTGGCGCTTAGCCACCAGTCCATCTTACAGGTGCAAAACAGAACAAAAATCCCACCTTCCCATTTAGACCTATAAATCCACCCAGGACAGCCCTGGGAGAGCCCTAACCCAGCTTGACCGACCGACCATTAGGCCTACCCTACTCTCAGCCAGAGCATGTGAGCAGAATGGAGCTGGAGTGCGCCCAATTTGACTGGAGCGAGTTTCCCCCAAAGGCTGGAGCGTCGGCCTTCTCGCCCGCTCCAATAGAGCTCACTGCCCAGCCCATAAATAATAGAACAAAAATTACTCACATTCTAGCAAAGTATTTACAAACATATCTGATCTCTTAAAAGATTTGTCAATTTTTTAAATATTATCTACACATCTCTATCAAGGAAAAACCTTCAGGACTACCTATAGAACATTTTAAAAAACAACTCTGCATCCCTGTCTAGCCTGGCAAAAGTGGCCCGAAAAGCGTCCCCAGTGGCTCTGCAAGCACAGAGAGGATAATCTCAGCTGCTGCCCTGCTCTCCAAACACCATCGCATGAGCCTGAAGCCATAGGCTCTGGCCAAACCAGTGTTTCTAAAAGTGAATTCAAAAGGCACTGTAGACAGAGACTAAAGGAATTTTTCGTTAAATGTTTATTTAATTCTAAGTAAGTCACAGCCTATACGCGCAATTTCCAGAATATAATGATTGAATACAACGAAACGTAGTTTAAATGCTGGGTGCTTAATGTTCCTACCAGCCTAGTGTCACACTCGCAAATGCTTCAATTTATTTATTTGTAGGCTATAGCCTTGAAATAATAACAATAATATTGCCTAAATAATTCATTTCCGTTCCTTCTTAGGCCACCCGTCTGGCTCCTGACCTATTTAGAGTGCCGTTTAATACAACATGTAGCCTATTTTAAATGATGAGTGCTTCTTGCCATCAAATTTTCATGTTGTTTATTAAAATACTTTTTATTCAAATCATATGGTTAAGTTTCAATAATTCAAAAGTAAAATGGAATGTCCAGGTACACAAAAAAAAAAAAAAAAAAGCGTATTTATTTTTTACCCCAATTTCATGATAGCCAATTGGTAGTTAGTCTTGTCCCATCGCTGCAACTCCCGTACGGACTCGGGAGAGGCGAAAGTCGAAAGCCATGCGTCCTCTGAAACACAACCCTGCCAAGCCACACTGCTTCTTGACACACTGCTTGCTTAACCCGGAAGCCAGCCACCCCAATATGTCGGAGGAAACACCATACAACTGGCGACCGAAGTCAGCGTGCATGCGCCCGGCCCACAACAAGAAGTCGCAACAGTGCAACGGGACAAGGACATCCCGGCCAGCAAAACCCTCCCCTAACCCGGACGACACTGGGCCAATTGTGCGCCACATCATGGGTCTCCTGGTCGCGGCCGGCTGCAATACAGCCCGGGATCGAACCCGGGTCCGTAGTAACGCCTCTAGCACCGCGATGCAGTGCCTTATACCGCTGCGCCACTCGGGAGGCCGCAAGGAGCGTTTTTTTAGCAGAGCATGTTTGAAAGGACTTGAGCTGGAGCAGTGTACAAGCATACATACTCTGCTCTCAGCAGACTGACCGTTAGGCCTACCCTACTCAGCATAAACACCCAGGGGACTAGCCGGGCCATGATTACACCCCCACTCCCTGGGATCTAGGACCGCTATAACAGAAGGCAAGGTTCAGGCTCAAGTGACGCTATCAGATCACTCCCCGCTCTCACATTCCCCTACTGGTTTGATATCAAAGAGGGCTTCAAACAGATTGTTTTATCCAAGCCTGCTGTGGTAGTGCTGTAGTAAGTGGTAATCACATCCCTCTGTGCGGTGAGGACCCAAAGATTAAAATCAGCCTTTTGTCCCAACTGAGCCACTAACATTAAATGATTAAAATGCACTGGATGCTTTCAAGTTGGCAATACACTGTTCAAGGGCCATCCAGGCATGTTTGTGGTTTGCACCTGGTACTCACCGGGCAAAGAACTGGCCTTTTCAAAGACCCTGTGGATCAAACAAGCTGTTCATAAACATTCCCCAAACACAGTAATCTTATAGTAGCTACATTGATCAAAAACTGATGAGATGATAACAGTGGGTAAAAGTAAAACTTTCAATGTGCTGGTCCCGCTTCACCAAAAGCATCTTAAGGCAAAGTTTATCGTTAGAACATTCATAGGAGCGTCGTTAAATCTCTGAGCTGTTTCCCCAAAACCATCGTTATTGTCACACTTTAAAATGTTCATAATCTAACACCAGCCTCAGACCACTCGTACAACAGACAAGTGTGTTGGATTCTTTTTTGATCTCCGCTACACATAGAAGATCATGGTTTATTTGTCTATACATGTGACCGCCGACAACGTCGGAATTTTTTTTAAACAAAAAATGGCAACTTATGTCTTTGCAAAAAAACAAGCGATGTTTAAAAATATGCTTCAAATGAAAACCAAGATGACTGCGTGAAAATATAAAGAGTAGGATCAAAAATCAAATCAAATTGTATTGGTCACATACACATGGTTAGCAGATGTTAATGCAAGTGTAGTGAAATGCTTGTGCTTCTAGTTCCAACAGTGCAGTAATATCTAACAAGTAATCTAACAATTCCCAACAACTACCTAATACACACAAACCTAAAGGGGTGAATGAGAATATGTACATAAGTGTATGGATGAGCGATGGCCGAGTGGCATAGGCAAGGTGCAGTAGATGGTATAAAATACTGTATATACATGTGATGAGTAATGTAAGATGTAAACATTTTTAAAAGTGGCATTATTTAGAGTGGCTTTGTTTAAAGTGACTAGTGATCCATTTATTAAAGTGTCCAGTGATTGTGTCTCAATGTAGGCAGCAGCCTCTCTGAGTTAGTGATTGCTGTTTAGCAGTCCGATTGCCTTGAGATAGAAGTGGTTTTTCAGTCTCTCGGTCCCAGCTTTGATGCACCTGTACTGACCTCGCCTTCTGGATGATAGCGGTTGTTGTCCTTGATGATCTTTTTGGCCTTACTGTGACATCGGGTGGTGTAGGTGTCCTGGAGAGCAGGTAGTTTGCCCCCGGTGATGCGTTGTGCAGACCGCACCACCCTCTGGAGAGTCTTGCAGTTGAGGTCGGTGCAGTTGCCGTACCAGGCTGTGATACAGCCCGACAGGATGCTCTCGATTGTGCATCTGTAAACGTTTGTCAGGGTTTCGGGTGATAAGCCAAATTTCTTCAGCCTCCTGAGATTGAGGAAGGGAATGTTGCGCCTTCTTCACCACACTGTCTGTGTGGGTGGACCATTTCAGTTTGTCTGTGATGTGTACGCCAAGGAATTTAAAACTTTCCACCTTCTCCACTGTTGTCCATCTGATGTGGATAGGGGAGTTCTCCCTCTGCTGTTTCCTAAAGTCCACGATCATCTACTTTGGTTTTGTTGACGTTGAGTGAGAGGTTGTTTTCCTGTCACCACACTCCGAGTGCCCTCACCTCTTCCCTGTAGGCTGTTGTTGGTGATCAAAGCCACTACTGTAGTGTCGTCTGCAAACTTGATGATTGAGTTGGAGGCGTGCATGGTCACGCAGTCGTGGGTGAAGAGGGAGTACAGGAGAGGGCTGAGCACACACCCTTGTGGGGCCCCAGTGTTGAGGGTGGGGGCGGCTCGACAGAAAGTCCAGGACCCAGGTGCACAGGGAGGGGTTGAGACCCAGGGCCGCCAGTTTGATGCGCTTGGAGGGTACTATGGTGTTGAATGCTGAGCTGTAGTCAATGAACAGCATTCTTACATTAGGTATTATTTTTGTCCAGATGGGATAGGGCAGTGTGCTGTGCAATGGCGAATGCGTCATCAGTGGACCTTTTGGGGCAGTATGCAAACCAAAGTGGGTCTAGGGTGGCCGGTAAGGTGGCGGTGATATGATCCTTGACTAGTCTCTCAAAGCACTTCTTGATGACAGAAGTGAGTGCTACGGGGCGGTAGTCATTTAGTTCAGTTATCTTTGCCTTCTTGGGTACAGGAACAACGGTAGCCAACTTGAAGCATATGGGGACAACAGACTAGTATAGGGAGCGATTAAATATGTCGTTCTCGGAGGTTGACCGGTACATATTCTAGTCAGCATGATCAAAACAATCTTGGAGCGTGGCTTCCGATTGGTCAGACCAGCATTGAATGGTTCTCGTAGCTGGTACATACTGTTTGAGTTTCTGCCTATGCCGGGGACGAGCAAGATGGCGTCGTGGTCGGATTTTCCGAAGGGAGGGCGGGGGAGAGTTTTGTATGCATCGCGGAAGTTAGAGTAGCAGTGATCGGGAGCATTAGCCCTACGTGTCGTGCAATCAATATAGTGATAACATTTAGGTAACATTGATCTCAAATGAGTTTTGTTAAAATACCCAGCTACAAAAATTGCAGCTTCTGGGTATATGGCTTCCAGTTTACATAGAGTCCAGTGAAGTTCCTTTAGGGCCGTCAGGATGTTCGCTCGAGGGGGGGGGGGGGGGGGGGGGGTTGTACACAGCTGTGACTATAACTGACGAGAATTCTCGTGGTAGGTAGAATGGCCGACATTTGAGGAATTCTAGGTCGGGTGAGCAGACGGACTTGAGTTCCTGTGTGTTATGATCACACCATGAGATGTTAATCATAAAGCATACACCCCCGCCCTTCCTCTTCCCAGAGGTGTTTATCTCTGTCGGCACCATGCATGGAGAAGCCCGGTGGCTGGACCGATTCCGACAACATATCCTGAGAGAGCCATGTTTCCGTGAAACAGAGAATGTTACCATGTCTGATGTCTCTCTGGAAGGCAACCTTTGCTCGAATTTCATCTACCGTGTTGTCAAGAGACTGAACATTGGCGAGTAGTATGCTCGGGAGTGGTGAGCGATGAGCCCGTTTACGAAGCCTGACCAGAAGATAGCGCCGCATGCCCCTTCTGCGTCGCCGTTGTTTTCGGTCAGCTGCGGGATTAGATCCATTGTCCTGGGTGGTGGTCCGAAGAGAGGATCTGCTTCGGGAAAGTCGTATTCCTGGTCATAATGTTGGTAAGTTGACGTTGCTCTTATATCCAATAGTTCTTCCCGGCAGTATGTAATAAGACTTAAGATTTCCTGGGGTAAAAATTTAAGAAATAATACATTTACAAAAAATACTGCATAGTTTACTAAGAACGCGAAGCGAGGCGACCATCTCTGTCGGCGCCGACAGATCATACTGAAATACTATTCATGTTCAATAAATTGAGTTCCATTTTGCTACTTGTAGGCTACGGTCTTTCGATCCCATCAGTAGATACATGACCCATGACGCCCTTAGCGACTGTTCTCTCTGCGTGGTGTTTTGGGAAATGCATATTACATCTCTGCATCTGATGTAGAAAAGATGCATCGTTAAAAACACTCGTAAGCCTAAGTTCCATTGTACTGGGAAACCAGGCCATGGTTAGTCTAACTCAAGCATTGGCTCGATTGGGCCTGTGTGTCTGTGCTCGTTTGAGTGTTTATTATAAACACGCGTCTGGCAACAACTTCTCAGTCGGAACCTTGATAAGACCAGGACACAAACACAGGCAGCACTACAGATACGGCTGGTCTGTGATAGGTCAGATTCCACAAATGGAAACAATCACAACCAATATGTTGTTATACATTACATATAAAATCTGCCATAGAATTTCAGCTACACAGAATTCAACTTGCATCAGATTTAGGTCTGATTCATGTGGGTCTGTATGAAGCACTTTGAAGATACTGACCGCCATCTAACATCAAACTCATGCTTAATTACAGACTACCCTTATTATTCATAGATTTTTGTTACAAAAAAACATCCACACATTGAGGAATTTTGGGGTTTCCAAGTAAAGCAGACACCCTGGTATGCAGTGTGTGAGACAGCCTTGTGTAAGACACACATACAGCTTGGAGTCTGCAGCCCAGATGAAGGCAGTACACTAGGCATAAACTAGATAGCAGACATGTAAGGATCTATGAAGGGCTCCAAGCAGAAGATGAAGTTTCGTTTATCTCCTCCATTCTCTCCGGTGTCATGACTTTCACCTCCGCCTCAATGCATCAGGACAGACTGTCCAGATCTCAGTCCCAACTCAAACCCCTGTACTAACTCAACCCAGCAGAGAACAAGACATTGGTTAGCTAAACACTGATTGACCTCTCTGCTCCTCTGCCTCAGCATTAATCACCTACCTCCTCCAGTCCTGAATCCAGGGATGTCAAAGCCACCCACGCAGATCTCCCTCTCTCTATTATCACTCTTTCCATCCCTCTCACCATCATTCCCTATCACACAGACCAGTAAGACTTTACAGTAAGTTATACTGTGTACTGTACCTCCCACACACCTATATCAGGCCTACTGAAGCGAGCTAGGCAGCTACTACTCAGTCCAGCTTGGGAACGCAGGGTTAAGCTCTCCGCTCACTTTACTCTGTTATTATACTGGTGCTTCGGGAAGTCAGATTTTTTGGAGCAACGCGCATCTTTTGGTAATATGATGCCTCACCGGTCCATGCATTCCTAGACTCCCAAATAGCAACACTCACAATTTAAGCTAATTTGAAAGAAAAGCATATTTAAATAATAGCTACACGTAATTAAAAGTTTAAGTTTGTTTTACATGACCTAATTTTGTGTCTGCCAGTAGGCTGTAGACTCCTCAGCTAGCAGCTTGCTAGCTGGCAAAAAAAATTATAATCAGCAAGCAAGCTAGTCTTTTAGCTTTCCACATCTCCCTCATGTGAAACAATGAGATTTATAATAAAATAATATGCCCTGGCAAATTTTATTTTACTTGCCAGTGTAACCTACAAAGGTATACCAGTTTGAGATGCTGCAGTAATGTAATAGCTCCCGTCTCAGCTAAAAATAGAATGTCATACCTTTTTGTCAAGAACAGAAAAAAAAGAATCACACGGCAAGCAGCGGTCTAAATAAAATACCTTTTCGGGGGATTCCAATCATTTAATAAGGTTACAATGTTGTTTGAACAGTCACTGAGATTATATTTATCAATGCAAAATAGGGTACATAGCCTAAAGAACGATCATTGGTTTGTTTGACATAGTTCATCTTACAGACACAAAAACATCCCACTACGCGAGAAATGGTGGTGGAAACGCTGTTCTGCACAAATATTGATATAATAACCATCATATCAAAGAACCCTTGGAGTCACGTGATGATATGGTGTGTGATGATATGGTGTGTGATCCACTATGATTCGGGAAGCCATGCAGTCTATTACGCTACAGATTAACTTCACAGGGTGGTGAAAGTGCAGTTATCTTGTTGCTCCTGTTCAATAAATATTGAGGGTCTTATTCTGGTGACAGGATGATTGATGCTTGACTGCCATTTGACAAATAAAAATGATTCTTATCATGTAGTCTAGCCTACCTGCACAGCTTACGCCCACTGTTTCTGTAAGCTGTTGGCTAGAGCGCACGTGCAAAGACCAGAGCAGATACATTTGCTATTTTATTGAAAATGCAAATAGAAACACATTGAACTTTTGATTTTTATTCGGTACATGACCGAAAAAGTACATTGTGTGCACTACGTCCTCATGCACTGACTTTTATCTGCAGCAAGTCCGTTTGGTGGAAACACTGTCCTCTTTGTAACTAGAACAGTAGTTGCTTTGAAAACTGTATTTTTCCCGCAATTGCATTTTGAGCAACGGTCATATGTGACCCGTTACAGATAGCTGAGCATATGACGCACGTCACTACTTTACAGGAGAGGCATTTGAACCAAAAAACTTTTTTCAACAAAATGCCTTTTTTGGGGGGGAAAAATGCCTTTTTGAAGATGTGAGCTTTCATGTGCCTTAATAACAAACTCGTATGTAATCAGTAAATGTAAATAAAATGTGCAATCACAAAGTTGTTAAGACACTGAGAAAAAACAAAATCTTGCCGAACCATGATTGGTTGAGATGAGGGGGCTGGGACATTCACGAGAACGAGAGTCCATTCTGTCACTCAAGGCTTCTGTCAAATGGCACATCCTGCTCTATGCTACCGCGGATATTTGAAAGATCCATTGTTTTTACTAATATTTGAATCATGGACTACATGCAAAGTGTAGCTACAGCTTTCAATACCAGTGTTGTCAGCTGCTGGTATCAACACAGCTCTGTCTTCTGTCGCTGACGCAGTCTGGACTGGTTGAAGCCGAGTGGGAAGGATTATTTTGAAAGTGTTTCAGTCTGCCATGAATCCTTATAATCCATAGACCGGTAAGAGTCTACAGTTAAAATGCCAAGATAACTACTTTGAGACAATAACGCATGTAGCTTTCATTGAACATCTTGAACATCTTCATTGAACAACATTTAAACATCTTGGCCATGTTCTGTTATAATCTCCACCCAGCACAGCCAGAAGAGGACTGGCCACCCCTCATAGCCTGGATCTTCTCTAGGTTTCTTCCTAGGTTGTGGCCTTTCTAGGGAGTTTTTCCTAGCCACCGTGCTTCTACACCTGCATTGCTTACTGTTTGGGGTTTTAGGCCGGGTTTCTGTACTGCACTTTGAGATATCAGCTGATGTATTTATATAGCCCTTCTTACATTTGATTGCTAGCTATTGTTAGCTATATTGCTAGCTAGCTAGACAATGGCATACTGGTACCATTGTAGCTTGCTTTATCCCGCAATGAGCCATTGTTTACAGATGGCCACTGTGGTCCGAATGCTAATCGATTAGCAAGTTAATCAAACACCATGTTACGTTATAGGGACACATGCTAAATTGGCTAGCCACAATGAAATGATAGCTAAATAGCTATTGGATTATAGATTAAGGTAGTTTTTTGCATGCTCTACTACCTGGTTGGCTAGATGAATACCATTTACATCTAGCCAGCTGGTAATTATGAAGCTTAACGTTTGCTAAATCTAGCTAGTTATCTTGTGTCTGCATTGCCATTGTTGTGTTGGAAGCAGGCGTGTACAGGGCATTTTAGTACAGCTGTAGCAGTCAACAGGCAATAAATAGCAAGCTATAGGACTTTAATTCATGTTTTATCCAATTTTTCTGGAATTTGTCTTTCAGCATAAACCACCAGTACAAGATGATCATGGGTGAACAAGCAACGATTCTGCTATTTTTTTCTTTGTACTTGGAGTTTATTGCTTGGACGTTATTGAATGAATGTTATTGCTGGTATGCAAGGTTTTAATGTCTTGTCTATTTTGTCTGCTTTCTTCCTTCACAGCTTTAATTGTCTAGAGCCTGGTGTTGTTGTGGCCTTTCACTCAGATGTAACAAGGTTTCAGCTGCTGTACAATGTTGACGTCCTTCCTCCCAGAGATGTGAAAGCTTTCCCCGGACTGGACACAACTCGGCAAACATATATTTTTAAGAAGGCTAGATTCTTTTGTTCATATCATAACATGCAGCAAAGTTACTTAAAAGCCATTAGCTGTGTTCCAATACTCATACTAACATACTGTATACTAAACTACTTAATGAGTATATAGTACTAGTTAATTTTAGTATACTGTAAATGAACAGTATGCTTTCAGTTGAGCGTACTAACTATTCGCATGTCAACTGGAAGTTGATGCTGTTGCTATGCTTGCTAGTTAGCATAACAAATTACTATTATTTTATAACTTTGGGTGTGTTCTTAAATTCAATCTGGAGTGCCAGAGTGCGCTCGTAAATTCAGAGCATTGTCAGATTGTCCGTAAATTCAGAGCGTTTGGCTCTCGGGGGGGGGGGCATTGGACGCTCGGGCTGAGGAGTAGAGTTGATTTGAGCTTTCTGACCTTACAACGGCAGTCAAGCACCCAAGCTAACGTTGGCTACTTCCAGACACATATATGAGACCACTCTGACCATTTTGTTATCCAGAGTGTTGGTGGTTGTAACTGTGCTGCTGGCAACAAATTAATTACGCTTTTTTTACCAACGTTTACTGACACCGGCCATATTCAACAGGTGTTGAGTGCTCGTATATTCATTATTCGCGCTCTCTGGTACACTCAGACGAGAGTGCTCTGAAATCGGAGTAGATAGCCAGAGCGAATTCACGGAAGCACCCGAATGTCCATTGAGAACGCACAACGACTATACCATTTAGCTAAGCTAAGAATGACGGGAAATAATCAAGTCAATAAACATTTGGTAGTTAGTTAGATAGCCTATAGTTAATATACTGGCAAGTTTGATGTATAAGTAACCAACTAACATTAGGTTGCTAGCTAACAACTTACCGGTACATACTGCTGTAATGATACGCTATGTGGTTTGTAAGGACAGCATAGCTAACAAATTGTCAGCCAATATAACGACTAAGGTAACATATTTGAAAAGTCATTACTTTATTGCATTGCTCAACATTTTCTTTACATTTATCATAATTAGTTAAAGCAATGAATTTGTATCTGCTCTCGTTGACCATTATTTGTAAATAATTTTGTACATAATGTTTCTGCAACCGTATCTTACGGCAAAAAAAGAGTTTCTGAATATCAGGACAGCGATCAATCACCTCGGATTAGAAGAAGATTTTTTTCTACAACAAAGACGACGCACAAGACATTCTCCAAACACACCACAGGAACGACATCCCGTTATTTGCAAGAGGAAGCGACGCAGGTACAGAGGACAAAGAGCCGGATGCCTGGCCAGGACCCGGAGAAGGCGACGGGGAAAGCTGCCGTTACCGTCAATACTGCTCGCCAACGTGCAATCATTGGACAATAAATTAGACGAGGTACGATCACGAATATCCTACCAACGGGACATCAAAAACTGTAATATCCTATGTTTCACGGAATTGTGGCTGAATGACGACATGGATATTCAGCTAGCGGGATATACGCTGCACCGGCAAGATAGAACAGCACACTCCGGTAAGACTAGGGGGGGACGGCCTGTGCATATTTGTAAACAACAGCTGGTGCATGAAATCTAAGGAAGTCTCTAGGTTTTGCTCGCCTGAAGTAGAGTATATTGTGATAAATTGCAGGCCACACTACTTGCCTAGAGAGTTATCAGCTATACTTTGTGGCTGTTTATTTACCACCACAGACAGTTGCTGGCACTAAGACCGCACTCAGTCAGCTGTATAAGGAAATAAACAAACAGGAAACCACTCACCCAGAGGCAGCGCTCCTAGTGGCCGAAGACTTTAATGCAGGGAAACTTAAAGCAGTTCTACCAAAATTCAATCAACATGTTAAATGTGCAACCAGAGGGGGAAAAAAATTCTAGATCACCTGTACTCCACACACAGAGACACGTACAAAGCTCTCCCTCGCCCTCCAATTCGTAAATCTGACCAAAACTCTATCCTCCTGATTCCTGCTTACAAGCTAAAATTAAAGCAGGAAGCACCAGTGACTCGGTCTATAAAAAAGTGGTCAGATGAAGTAGATGCTGAACTACAGGACTGTTTTGCTATCACAGACTGGAACATGTTCCGGGATTCTTCTGATGGCATTGAGGAGTACACCACATCAGTCACTGGCTTTATCAATTTGCATCGAGGACGTCGTCCCCACAGTAACTGTACGTACATACCCCAACCAGAAGCCATGGATTACAGGCAACATTCGCACTGCGCTAAAGGGTAGAGCTGCCGCATTCAAGGAGGGGGACTCTAACCCGGAAGCTTACAAGAAATCCTGCTATGCCCTGCGACGAACCATCAAACAGGCAAAGCGTCAATACAGGGCTAAGATTGAATCATACTACACACGCTCCGGCGCTCGTCTTATGTGGCAGGGCTTGCAAACTATTTCAGACTACAAAGGGAAGCAGAGCTGCCCAGTGACACAAGCCTACCAGAAGAGCTAAATCAAGCTAAATCAAGCTTCTACGCTCGCTTTGCGGCAAGCAACACTGAGGCCAGATGGATTACCAGGACGTGTGCTCCGGGCATGTGCTGACCAACTGGCAGGTGGCTTCACTGACATTTTCAACATGTCCCTGATTGAGTCTGTAATACCAACATGTTTCAAGCAGACCACCATAGTCTCTGTGCCCAAGAACACAAAGGCAACCTGCCTGAATGACTACAGACCCGTAGCACTCACGTCCGTAGCCATGAAGTGCTTTGAAAGGCTGGTAATTGCTCACTTCAACACCATTATACCAGAAACCCTAAACCCACTCCAATTTGCATACCATCCAAACAGATCCACAGATGACGCAATCTCTATTGCACTCCACACTGCCGTTTCCCACCTGGACAAAAGGAACACTTATGTGAGAATGCTATTCATTGACTACAGCTCAGCGTTCAACACCATAGTACCCTCAAAGCTCATCACTAAGCTAAGGATCCTGGGACTAAACACCTCCCTCTGCAACTGGATCCTGGACTTCCTGACGGGTCGCCCCCAGGTGGTGAGGGTAGGTAGCAACACATCTGCCACACTGATCCTCAACACTGGAGCTCCACAGGGGTGCGTGCTCAGACCCCTCCTGTACTCCCTGTTCACCCATGACTGCATGGCCAGGCACGACCCCAACACTGTCATTAAGTTTGCAGATGACACAACAGTGGTAGACCTAATCACCGATAACAGCAAGACAGCCTATAGGGAGGAGGTCAGAGACCTGGCCGTGTGGTGCCAGAATAACAACCTATCCCTCAACGTAACCAAGGCTAAGGAGATGATTGTGAACTACAGGAAAAGGAGGGGCTGTAGTGGAGCAGGTTGAGAGCTTCAAGTTCCTTGGTGTCCACGTCAACAACAAACTAGTATGGTCCAAACACACGAAGACAGTCGTGAAGAAGGCACGACAAAGCCTATTCCCCCTCAAGAAACTAAAAAGATTTGGCATGGGTCCTGAGATCCTCAAAAGGTTCTACAGCGGCAACATCGAGGGCACCCTGACTAGATGCATCACTGCCTGGTAGGCAATTGCTTGGCCTCTGACCGCAAGGCACTACAGAGGGCAGTGCGTACGGCCCAGTACATCACTGGTGCTAAGCTGCCTGCCATCCAGGAACTCTACACCAGGCGGTGTCAGAGGAAGGCCCTAAAAATTGTAAAAGACTCCAGCCACCCCAGTCATAGACTGTTCTCTCTACTACCGCATGGCAAGCGGTACCGGAGTGCCAAGTTTAGGACAAAAAGGCTTCTCAACAGTTTTTACCCCCAAGCCATAAGACTCCTGAACAGGTAATCAAATGGCTACCCGGACTATTTGCATTGTGTGCCCCCCAAACCCTCTTTTTACGCTGCTGCTACTCTCTGCTTATCATATATGCATAGTCACTTTAACTATACATTCATGTACATACTGCCTCAATTGGCCCGACCAACCAGTGCTCCCGCACATTGGCTAACCGGGCTATCTGCATTGTGTCCCGCTACCCACCAACCCCTCTTTTAAGCTACTGCTACTCTCTGTTTATCATATATGCATAGTCACTTTAACCACATCTACCTCAATCAGCCTGACTAACCGGTGTCTGTATGTAGCCTCGCTACTGTATATAGCCTGTCTTTTTACCGTTTTATTTCTTTACTTACCCATTGTTCACCTAACACCTTTTTTGCACTATTGATTAGAGCCTGTAAGTAAGCATTTCACTGTAAGGTCTTCTACACCTGTTGTATTCGGCGCACGTGACAAATAAACTTTGATTTGATATGTTCAATGGGAGTGGTACTTTATTATACAACAATAGGCTATTTAATACTGTAAATGGTTTGCCTAATGGGGTAACTTGGTGAGATAATGTTCAGAGAATCCATTTTGTAAATTTGGTGAAAGTATTCCTTTTCTCGATGTTTCCCAAGGATTCGATTAATGTCGAGCAAGTGTGAAAATCACAGCAAAATGTTTGATTGCCTTTCGCTCCTAAATGGGATTATACATTTATGAACTTTTAAAGCAGCATTACTTGTTTCCTCCAACTACATTGTATGAGACGGTAGGTCACATATGCTTGTGCTTCTCTGAATGCATATCTCCCTCCTCCATGTGCACAGTGGGGAGAGGGAGTAAGTGGCTCGCTCACACAACAGCTGACAGCAAAACAGGGACAGGCATTTACTTTTTTTGTGCAGGAATCAACATAACGCATCGACTATTACTGTAATGGTTTTAGTAAATAATGGTTTAAGTACAATCTACATGAACGTTGTGTCGCATAATCACAGAAAATTACAGACTTATGCAAAATGCTTTGGTGAGAGGAAGGCAATGTCGATGTCAGTAATTTTCGGTTCATTGTCCCAGCTCTACACGTCTGACCTATTACCAGGTGTTACCACAGGACTCAAAAAAATGTCAGGACTCTAAAGCCATAAAGGCCTTAACCCTATTATTTTTCATTTGAGTAGTACACACAGTGTATCCCATCCTTTTTTGGAACATTCAACTGTACAGTAAAATTCTGCAATAGAACAAAGAAAAGGTTCTGAAAAAAACTAATGCCTTAAAGGGTTTTAAAAGGCAGACAGGGCAGGAGACATGATGGAGCAGCAGTGGCATCCTTAACAAAGAGCTCAGAGTGAAACTAAAAAGATCCAGTAGCTTCGGGACGAGCAGGCAGACATTGTTTTCCTGCCTAGTTAATTGCAGGGTGCGGTGAGGCCGGGGCTCCCAGCTTTGTTGGTGGTGACAGAGCCAACTGTGAAAACCTCTGCATGAGCAGGCATGTTCTCTCCCCCGGCCGGGAACCAGAGAAAGGAGAGGGAGAGGAGACACCTCCTTGAGCCTGGGGTTAGACTGCAGTCGTTCCCTCCCTTTCCTTTCCTCCTCTCCACAGGTGCCAACAAGAGAGCTCACAAAGAACAGCCTCAGCGTCTTTCCATCCCTCCCCTCAAACTCTTTCCCTGCCTCTCACTCCCACTTGTTCTCCTTCCACTCTCACACCCTTCTATTTCTCTCGTTCTCTCCCTCCCACTTGTCCACCCCCTCTCGCTCTTTCCCATCTCTCAAGTCTCTCCTCCCCTCTCGGTTTTTCTCCCATTACAAAATCGTCACATGCAAGCACAGCCAACCCCCTCTCCTTTTTCTGTGGAAAGTTATCTAGCTAATGAACAGCCAGACCTACTGATCAGTGTTCTGTCTGTTCCGTGGTTGTTCTCCTGACGTGGCTAGTTCTCCTGAGGGTCAGCATACAGCCAGCCAGCCATAGAGCCAGGCAGTACAGACCAGCCATGTCCCTCTGCTTCTCTCATCATCTCACACTGTGTTTACATTTCAGCCTGCCTGTTTCCTGGGAAAAACACCCCCTCTGTATTGTTATTCATTATTTCACCTAAACTGGCGTTTAAGCTAATATTGAACTGATATGGATTACTCTTGGAGACAATGAACATTGGGCTAATGTCTTGATGGGCTGTTGATACTGTTAAATAGAGTAATCCAGGAACAGATCCAGGTAAGTGTGTAGAAAAAAAATAAAAAATAAAAAAAATAAGAAGTGTATGAAGTGAGTGTATGTTTTAGCAGAGAGGCCTCTGCTGCAGTGAGACTTTGTGGAGATCAGGGTGTGTTCACACCTTCTATAATTGCTGCCCCTATAGAGGACACCCTGCTGAGCTGACCCCTACCACACAACCCTAACCTCTGCCTAGTCAGATAGCCATGGTGACCCCTCGGGCAGGGAAGAATGGGTCTGCCTGGTCATCTTGTTCCACAGAGTCAAGAGTCACAACACTCATTTGCATTAAGACTGACTGTCTCCAGCAGGAGAGGTATGAGCCAGCAGAGGAAGGCTCTGCACTGATAAGGTAATCACTTTTTATTTAGTTTGTCATTTTATTTTCAGAGGTAATCCCTTTCTTATGAAGGTGAACAAGAACAGGGATCACAGGTGTGTGTGTGTGTGTGTGTGTGTGTGTGTGTGTGTGTGTGTGTGTGTGTGTTTGTGTGTGCTTGAAACAGGTTACAAAACAGAGCCTCACATAGATATTGTCAAACACACACATTTCGTATCAGTATACCTTGGGCATGTGCTAAAGTGAGAGGTGAAAGGTCACTTATTCTGAAAAGAGGGCGCTGGAGGGAATAGCAGCTGTTTTACGGGCTCCTGACCAATTATGGCATTTTTTTTTGTTTCTATCTGATCCTAACTTTTTTTGTACATAATGTTTCTGCCATGATTTCCTATGACCGAAAAGAGCTTCTGGACATCAGAACAGCGATCACTAACCTCGATGTGAATGAGGATTTCTACTTCAATGACACTGAGGCGAATTACATACTGCACATTCCGAACCAGGCCCAAATCGGTCTTACCTCCTTTCTACCAGCATGTCACTTGTGCAACTGGAGGCGGAAAAACAAAAACTCTATCACTTTTATTCCACACACAGAGATGCAAACAAAGCTCTCCTTCGCCCTCCATTTGACAAATCTGACCATAACTCTATCCTTCCGATTCCTGCTTACAAGCAAAAACTCAAACAGGAAGTACCAGTGACGTGCTCAATATGGAAGTGGGCCAATGAAGCGGCTGCTCAGCTAAAGGACTGGTTTGCTAGCACAGACTGGAATATGTTCCAGGATTCATCTGATGGCATTGAGGAATTTACCATATCAGTTATTAATAAAATCATCTACGATGTCGTCCCCACAGTGACCGGACGTACATATCACCACCAGAAGCAATGTATTACAGGCAACATCCACACTGAGCTAAAGGCTAGAGCTGCTAATTTCAAGGAGCAGGACACTATAATCCAGACATTTATAAGAAATCTGGCTCTGCCCTCAGATGAACCATCAAACAGGCAAAGCGTCAGGACAAAGATTGAACCCTACTACAACAGCTCTGACGCTCGTAGGATGTGGCAGGGCTTGCAAACTATCAAGGATTACAAAGGGAGACCCAGCCGCAAGTTACCCAGTGACGCGAGCCTACCACACAAGCTAAATGCCTTCTATACTCGCTTCGAGGCTAGCTAAACTGAACCTTGCATGAGAGCTCCAGCTATTCTGGGCGACTGTCTGATCATGCTCTCCATAGCCAATTTGAGTATGACCTTGAAACAGGTTAGCATTCACAAGGCAGCAGGGCCAGATGGACTACCAGGACACATACTCAGAGTACGTGCTGACCAGCTGGCAAGTGTCTTGACTGATATTTTCAACCTCTCCCTGACCCAGGCCGTAATACTTACATGTTTCAAGCAGACCACCATAGTCCTTGTACCCAAGAACGCCCAGGTAACCTGTCCTAATATTTATATATTTCTTAATTCCATTATTTTACATTGAGATGTGTGTATATACTACTGCACTGTTGGAGCTAGGAACACAAGCATTACTCTACAACCGCAATAACATTTGCTAAATATGTGTATGTGACCAATATAATTTTATTTGAAATGACTATCACACCGTAGCACTCACATCTGGAGCCATGAAATGCTGGTCATGGCTCACATCAACGCCATCATCCCAGACACCCTGGACCCACTCCAATTCACATACTGCCCCAACAGATTCACATATGACGCAATCCCTATTGCACTCCACACCTCCCTTACCCACTTGGACAAAAGGAACACCTACGTGACAATGCATTTCATTGACTACAGCTCAGAGTTCAACACCATATTGCCTTCTTAGGTTAGTGATGAGCTTAGAACACTGGGACTAAACACCTCCCTCTAACTAGATCCTGGACTTCCTTACGGGCCACCCCCAGGTGATAAGGGTAAGCAACTACACACGGGGGCCCCTCAGGGATGCATGCCTAGTCCCTTCCTGAACTCCCTGTTCACCCACGACTGCTTGGTCGTGCACTACTCCAACACCACCATTAAGTGTGGGCTCCCGAGTGGCACAGCGTTCTAAGGCACTGCATCTCAGTGCTAGAGGCATCACTATAGACCCTGGTACGGATTCCAGGCTATATCACAACCGGCCGTGATTGGGAGTCCCATAGGGCAGCGCACAATTGGCACAGGGTCGTCCGGGTTAGTTCGTGGGTAAATAAGAATTTGTTCTTAACTGACTTGCCTAGTTAAATAAAGGTTAAATAAATCAAAGTTTGCAGACAACACAACAGTGGTAGGCCTGATCACTGATTACGATGAAACAGCCTATAGGGAGGAGGTCTGAGACCTGGCAGTGTGGTGCCAGACCAACAACTTCTCCCTCAGTGTCAGCAAAACAAAGGAAAGGAGGTGATCATGGACTACAAGAAACGGAGGGCGGAGCACGCCCCCCATTCACAGACGGTTGTAGTGGAGCGGGTCGAGAGCTTCAAGTTCATCTGTGTCCACATCACTAAGTACCTGTCATGGTCCAAACACATCAACACAGTCGTGAAGAGGGCACGACAATGCCTCTTCCCCCTCAGGAGGCTGAAAAGATTTCGCATGGGTCCCCAGATCCTCAAAAAACTATACAGCTGCACCATTGAGAGCATCTTGACTGGCTGCATCACTGCTTGGTATGGAAACTCCTTGGCATCGGATCGTAAGGTGCTACAGAGGGTAGTGGCATACAGCCCAGTACATCACTGTGGCCGAGCTCCCTGCCATCCAGGACCTCTATACCAGGCGGTGTCAGAGGAAGGCCCTAAAAATTGTCGAAGACTCCAGCCCCCCAAGTCATCGACTGTTCTCTCAGCTACCGCATGGCAACCGGTACCGGTCTGGGACCAAAATGCTCCTGAACAGCTTTTACCTCCAAGCCATAAGACTGAACAGATAATCAAATGGCTACCCTGACTATTTGCATTGACCCATTTTTTATTTGCACGAGCTCTAAGCACACTCACTGGACTCTACCCACACACTCACGTATACTACACTGAAACTCCAACACACGCATATTGATATCATACACAAACACACATACTTTCACACACGGTGCTGCTACTGTGTTTATTATCTATCCTGATTGCCAAGTCACTTTACCTCTACCTACATGTACATATTACCTCGTACCCCTGCACATTGACTCGGTACCGGTACCTCTTGTATATAGTGTCATTATTTCTATTTTATTGTGTTACCATTTCCTTTATTTCTACGCTAATTTCTTACTTTGCATTGTTGGGAAAGAGATGATAAGTAAGCATTTTACAGTAAAGTCTACACTTGTAGTATTTGGCGCATGTGACAAATAAAATATGATTTATCCCTGTGCATGGGTGAGGATTAGAAACACTACAGCCATTGTGGTTTAACCGGCTGCGGCTCAGAGAACGAAACCAAAGACAACTTCACTGCTGTTGCACAATACACTAGAGGTGGTCTGTGATCACATTGCACAAGGAGATACTTCACTAAAGTTTACTAGGGCCAGGTGTGTGTTTATATTATTATATAGGTCTAGCACAACACACTGACTAATTCTAGCAATGAGATTAACCTTCCAGCCTGCATGAAAAATTTGACAGTGTTCACTGCAAGCACAAACAGGTAGGCTGCGGCTCACGCAAAATATTTGAGGCTATTGGGTTCGACTTGTGTGAACAATGCCGCATTTAAAACAATTGGGAACTCTGAAAAATACGAGGTCTAATCATGACATCGGTGATCTTCAAGTCGGAAAGTCAGACCTCTAGAAAGAGGCCGAGTTTCAATTCCGAGTTGGATGATCGAGTTCCCAGTTGTTTTGAACGCACTGAAGTCGTAAGTGGGAGATTTCCGAGTTCCCAGTTGTTTTGAACGCGGCATAAGTGGTGGCCTTATAGTGTCTTAGCTGACAGCGCCAAACAAAGACAGTCAAACTGGCCGCACAGCGCTCAAAGGGGCCACTTGTACCGCACAGTGATCCAAAACTATTGTTGTTGGGATTTACACTGAAATTTCACTTATTTTCCACAACCCATTTAGGCCCATCACTTGAGATGAACCAAAGTTATCTGAAGTGAGGCTTGCACTGACTGAACCTGGTGTTTTTTTTTTTTAAAGGGACTGGGGACATTTGTGTGTTTTCTGTATAATAAAAAAACCTTACTTGAGAAAGTACTTCTGTCCAGTTGACGTGTAGGCCATCTCCCATCCAGGAGGCAGGGGCAACTCTTCGGCAACATCGAAAGACTGGTGCCGGATGTGCGAGTGATGTACTGGGCTTGGAGTTGGATTGGCTCCCAATCCAAGCTGTAAGGACGCGGGCGAGGAATGTGACCGTACGTGTTGTACGGTGAGCCTGGGCGGGTGGCTGCCCGAATCAGTGCTCGATTGTCGGGAGTGAGATCCAGAATCTGGCTCCTTGAAAAAAGACTCGGGTAACATTTTTTTCCTCCATGAACTGGGTTTCGGGTTCATAACCGAATCAAAAAGCGCCTCAAGATCCGTATCAGGGTCCTGAGCGACATGGATAACTTGTTGTCCTGGCATTGGCTGCAGTGGGTTGCTCATTTTGGCTTAGTAGAAAAGTTACAACGCGATACAGAAAATATACAACGAAAACGTTTCGAGGCGAAGAGAGATATCAAACCTTGAGCTCTCTTGAAACGTTCATAAACCCTCCTCTGTGTGGACAAAAATAGTTATCACCTTGCTGCCGTCAAACTCGCGTTAAAACAATTCTGAAAGAGTTAGATTTAAAAAAACACTAAAATGTATCCTTACATTAGAAAAGTAATAAGAACTGTACTTTCTCTTTGCCTCGGCCAGTTCGATAGCTCTTGTTGGTGCTGCCCGAACTTCACTCCCGTCCCAAAGTTTAACTCAACTTTTTTACGACGCCTGTGTCAGCAGTCGTTCATGAATTATTCATGAGCTCCTGCGCGAGAGGGGTTCAGGATAGTTTCGTGATTACAAAACAATCTCTCAAACGACTGAAACTATTGATGGCGGGTGTAACAATTATGAAAATGTTTAAATAGTTACAACTCAACGCCACAAAGTTGCGGAATAGGGTTGAGAGTTTGTTTTAGCAATAAATCACGGCTGCTTCATTCTGTTACATTTTGAGATACTTTGGGGACTGTCTATAGGCCTAGAGACTATGAATTTAAACGATGTTAAGAATAGTTCCAGTTAGTTAAAAACTGTCCACAGAGCCTATCTATCGATTGGACAAGTGAAATCATTTTGAATGTAAGGTAGTGAAAAAATTACCCATCTGTTGAATAATAACTTGAAACTTGTGAAGTTCTGAGATGTTTTGTCATTAATTTGCCCATATATAGTAACATGAAAGATGTAGGCTACCCTACTTTTTCCCTCCATAGTGCATTTTCACTCCCACTTATTCAACAGAGGCCAATTCTGTATAGTGTGTCCAGAGGCCTACATTAGAAAAAATGACAAAAACACTGTGCTTGCTATCATTTCATTACTATGTCAACATAAGTTAGACTACTCATGGTGGATTTTATCCAAAGTTTTTTTTTTTTATCTAAAATATCCACTAATGAGTATCCACTATTCCTCGCAAAACCCAGACAAAAATAAAGACCATGATTTTGGAAAATTTCACGAAATTTAAACTATTGAATAGTCTTTTTGGCAAAGGATTGTCGATATATATTTGAGATTTGTATCTAAAAACATATGAGAAATAATTGATCAAAGTTGGCATATTTATTACATTTTGTCCTCACCCAGGCCTCCTTTAAGACTCCATAGAGCTTCATCTATAGGTGCTAAAAAGTAAATATTGGTGTCATAAGAAGCTTTACTGCTTGCTCTGTACTATGAGTAGTATTTAGATTTTTTTTTAAAGTTTTTAAAAGTTTTACGTTCATTTATGAATATAGAAAAATCAACATTTAGAAAAAGTAATTTTTTAAAATATATTGTTTAACATAATATACTCTGAGCATATCAAAGTTCAAGGGTGGGATCTCTGCTACTTTTATAGCTATGATCCCATTTGTAAGCATAACCAACAGTGTGAATGTGAAAATGGAGTCACCCTCTGCTGGTTATTTGCAGGATGCTATGTTCAATTTTAGGCACTTCACTATGTATTTCTATTATTATGAAACCCCATTAGCTGCTGCAGCTACTCATCCTGGTGTCCAGCTGGAACAATCAGTTGAAAAAGGACTTTACTCAACTGTAATGTTTGATCATAATGCTGATGTCCATGCGTTGCCCATTTCTTGCCCACACTGTTCAATACAGTGCATTCGAAAATTATTCAGACCCCTTGTTACCTTACAGCCTTATTCTAAAATTGATTAAATTGTTTTTCCACTCATCAATCTACACAAAATACCAAATAATGACAAAGCAAAAACAGGTTTTTAATTATTTTGCCAATTTATTCAACAACAAAAAAACTGAAATATCAAATTTACATAAGTGTTCAGAGCCTTTCCTCAGTACTTTTCAGTACTTTGTTGAAGTACCTTTGGCATTGACTACAGCCTTGAGTCTTCTTGGATATGACGCTACAAGCTTAGCACACCTGTATTTGGGGAGTTTCTCCCATTCTCTGCGGATCAACTCAAGCTCTGTCAGGTTGGATGGGGAGCGTTGCTGCACAGCTATTTCCAGGTCTCTCCAGAGATGTTCGATCCGCTTCAAGTTCGGGCTCTGGCTGGGCTACTCAAGGACATTCAGAGACTTGTCGCGAAGCCACTCCTGCGTTGTCTTGGCTGTGTGCTTAGGGTCGTTGTCCTATTGGAAGGAGAACCTTCGCCCCAGTCTGAGGTCCTGAGCGCTCTGGGGCAGGTATGCAACAAGGATCTCTCTGTACTTTGCCCTGTTCATCTTTCCCTCGATCCTGACAGGTCTCCCAGTCCCTGCCACTGAATAACATCACCACAGCATGATGCTGCCACCACCATGCTTTACCGTAGGGATGGTGACAGGTTTCCTCCAGACGTGACGCTTGGCATTCAGGCCAAAGGGTTCAACCAAAGGGTTTCATCAGACCAGAGAATCTTGTTTCTCTGAGTGTCTAGGTGCCTTTTGGCAGACTCCAAGCGGGCTGTCATGAGCCTTTTACTGAGGAGTGGCTTCCGTCCTGCCACTCTACTCTACCAGGCCTGATTGGTGGAGTGCTGCAGAGATGGTTGTCCTATTGGAAGGTTCTCACATCTCCACAGAGGAACTCTGGAGCTCTGTCAGAGTGACAATCGTGTTCTTGGTCACCTCCCTGAGCAAGGCCCTTTTCCCCCAATTGATCAGTTTGGCTGGGCGGCAAGCTCTAGGAAGAATCTTGGTGGTTCCTAACTTCTTCAATTTTAGCATGATGGTGGCCACTGTGTTCTTGGGGACCTTCAATGCTGCAGAACATTTTTGTACGCTTCCCTAGATCTGTGCCTCGACACAATCCTGTCTCGGGAGCTCTACGGACACTTCCTTCGACCTCATGACTTAATTTTTGCTATGATATGGACTGTCAATTGCGGGACCTTTATATAAACAGGTGTGTACCTTTCCAAATCATGTCCAATCAATTGAATTTACCACAGGTGGTCTCCAATCAAGTTGTAGAAACATCTTAAGGATGGTCAATGGAAACAGGATGCACCTGAGCTCAATTTTTATTCTCATAGCAAAGGGTCTGAATACTTATGTACAGTAAATACAATTTCTAAAAACATGTTTTTACTGTCATTATGGGGTGTGTGTAGATTAAATAAAAATACAAATGTCATCAATCTATTTTTAAATAATGCTGTAATGTAATAAAATGTGGAAAAAGTCAAGGGGTCTAAATACTTTCCGAATTCACACATCCAAACCATTAGGTCAAAGGAATTGTCCGTAGAGCTCAGAGACAGGATTGTGCCGAGACACAGATCTGGGGAAGGGTACCAAAACAGTTCTGCAGCATTGAAGGTCCCCAAGAACACAGTGGCCTCCATCATCCTGAAATGGAAGAAGTTTGGAACCACCAAGACTCTTCCTAAAGCTGGCCGCCCGACCAAACGGAGCGGAAACCCAAATTTGTCTACACGGACAAGTTCTGGCCTGGTTTAGATCTTATCTGTCGGAAAGATATCAGTTTGTCTCTGTGAATGGTTTGTCCTCTGACAAATCAACCGTAAATTTCGGTGTTCCTCAAGGTTCCGTTTTAGGACCACTATTGTTTTCACTATATATTTTACCTCTTGGGGATGTCATTCGAAAACCTAATGTTAACTTTCACTGCTATGCGGATGACACGCAGCTGTACATTTCAATGAAACAAGGTGAAGCCCCAAAATTGCCCTCGCTAGAAGCCTGTGTTTCAAACATAAGAAAGTGGATGGCTGCAAACGTTCTACTTTTAAACTCGGACAAAACAGAGATGCTTGTTCTAGGTCCCAAGAAACAAAGAGATCTTCTGTTAAATCTGACAATTAATCTTGATGGTTGTACAGTCCATGTACAGTCCATCTACGTAACATTGCAAAAATCAGAAACTTTGTACAAAAATGATGCAGAAAAATGTATCCATGTTTTTGTTACTTCTAGGTTAGATTACTGCAATGCTCTACTTTCCGGCTACCCGGATAAAGCATTAAATAAACTTCAGTTAGTGCTAAATACGGCTGCTAGAATCCTGACTAGAACCAAAAAATATGATCATATTACTCCAGTGCTAGCCTCCCTACACTGGCTTCCTGTTAAAGCAAGGGCTGATTTCAAGGTTTTACTGCTAACCTACAAAGCATTACATGGGCTTGCTCCTACCTATCTTTCCGATTTGGTCCTGCCGTACATACCTACACGTACGCTACGGTCACAAGACGCAGGCCTCCTAATTGTCCCTAGAATTTCTAAGCAAACAGCTGGAGGCAGGGCTTTCTCTTATAGAGCTCCATTTTTATGGAATGGTCTGCCTACCCACGTGAGAGACGCAGACTCGGTCTCAACCTTTAAGTCTTTACTGAAGACTCATCTCTTCGGTAGGTCATATGATTGAGTGTAGTCTGGCCCAGGAGTGTGAAGGTGAACGGAAAGGCTCTGGAGCAACGAACCGCACTTGCTGCCTCTGCCTGGCCGGTTCCCCTCTCTCGACTGGGATTCTCTGCCTCTAACCCTATTACAGGGGCTGAGTCACTGGCTTACTGGTGCTAATCCATGCCGTCCCTAGGAGGGGTGCGTCACTTGAGTGGGTTGAGTCACTGACGTGATCTTCCTGTCTGGGTTGGCGCCCCCCCTTGGGTTGTGCCGTGGCGGAGATCTTTGTGGGCTATACTCGGCCTTGTCTCAGGATGGTAAGTTGGTGGTTGAAGGTATCCCTCTAGTGGTGTGGGGGCTGTGCTTTGGCAAAGTGAGTGGGGTTATATCCTGCCTGTTTGGCCCTGTCCGGGGGTATCATCGGATGGGGCCACAGTGTCTCCTGACCCCTCCTGTCTCAGCCTCCAGTATTTATGCTGCAGTAGTTTATGTGTCGGGGGCTAGGGTCAGTCTGTTGTATCTGGAGTACTTCTCCTGTCTTATCCGGTGTCCTGTGTGAATTTAAGTATGCTCTCTCTAATTCTCTCTTTCTCTCTCTCGGAGGACCTGAGCCCTAGGACCATGCTTCAGGACTACCTGGCATGATGACTCCTTGCTGTCCCCAGTCCACCTGGTCATGCTGCTGCTCTAGTTTCAACTGTTCTGCCTGCGGCTATGGAACCCTGACCTGTTCACCGGACGTGCTACCTGTCCCAGAACTGCTGTTTTCAACTCTCTAGAGACAGCAGGAGGGGTAGAGATACTCTTAATGATCGGCTATGAAAAGCCAACTGACATTTACTCCTGAGGTGCTGACTTGTTGCACCCTCGACAACTACTGTGATTATTATTATTTGACCATGCTGGTCATTTATGAACATTTGAACATCTTGGCCATGTTCTGTTATAATCTCCACCCGGCACAGCCAGAAGAGGACTGGCCACCCCTCATAGCCTGGTTCCTCTCTAGGTTTCTTCCTGGGTTTTGGCCTTTCTAGGGAGTTTTTCCTAGCCACTGTGTATCTACACCTGCATTGCTTGCTGTTTGGGGTTTTAGGCTGGGTTTCTGTACAGCACTTTGAGATATCAGCTGATGTAAGAAGGGCTATATAAATACATTTGATTTGATTGATTTGATTTGAGAAGGGCCTTTTTCAGGGAGGTGACCAGGAACCCAATGGTCACTCTGACAGAGCTCTAGATTTCCTCTGTGGAGATGGGAGAACCTTCCAGAAGGACAACCATCTTTGCAGCCCTTCACCAATCAGGCCTTTATGGTAGGGTGGCCAAATGGAAGCCACTCCTCAGTATAAAGCACACAATAGCCCGCTTTGAGTTTTCCAAAAGGCACCTAAAGACTCTCAGACCATGAGAAACAATATTCTCTGGTCTGATGCAACCAAGATTTAACTTTTGTCCTGAATGCATGAAGCATGGCGGTGAAGCATGGTGGCAACATCATGCTGCGGGGATGTTTTTCAGCGGCAGGGACTGGGAGACTAGTCAGGGTCGAGGCAAAGATGAACGGAGCAATGTACAGAGAGATCCTTGATGAAAATCTGTTCTAGAGCTCTCTGGACCTCAGTTTGGGATAAAGATTCCCCTTCCAACAGAACAATGACCCTAAGCACACAGCCAAGACAATGCAGGAGTGGCTTCGGGACAAGTCTCTGAATGTCCTTAACCCAGCCAGAGCTCGAACTTGAACCCAATCTAACATCTCTGGAGAGACCTGAAAATAGCTGTGCAGCAACCCTCCCCATCCAACCTGACAGAGCCTGAGAGGAGCTGCAGAGAAGAACGGGAGAACCTCCCCAAATGCAGATGTGCCAAGCTTGTAGTGTCATACCCAAGAAGACTCGAGTCTGTAACTGCTGCCAAAGGTGCTTCAACAAAGTACTGAGTAAAGGGTCTGAATACTTATGTGAATGTGGTATCAGTTTTTAATTTCTTATAAATTAGCAAAACATTTAAAAAACAGTTTTTGCTTTGTATTATGGGGTATTGTGTGTTGATTAATGAGTGGGGAAAAAACAATTTAATACATTTTATAATAAGGCTGTAACCTAAAAAAATGTGGAAAAAGTCAAGGGGTCTGAATACTTTCCAAAAGGCACTGTATATAATATTCAAAAATATATATAGAATAATTAGTCAAACATTTTATATTTCAATATTCATCAATGAATGTAAAAATATGTAATTGAAATCCAAAATACTATTTATATTACAGAGCAAGGAGTAAAGCTTCTTGACACCAATATTTGCTTTTTAGCGCCTATAGATGAAGCTCTATGGAGTCTTAAAGGAGGCCGGGGCAAGATCAAAATGTCATGAATATGCCAACTTTGATTAATTATTTCTCAATTCAGATTTTAGATACAAATGTGAAATATATGTCAACAATCCTTCCACCAAAGGATTATTCTACGTATAAAATTTCATGGAAATGACCCAAATTATGGCATTTTTTGTCTGTTTTGTGAGTAATCACTAATGTTATCTATGTTTTCTTTATTATTTTGGTTAGGTCAGGGTGTGACGAGAGTGGGTATGCTTGTTTTGTATTGTCTAGGGTTTTTTGTATGTCTAGGGGTTTTGATAAATCTAGGTATATGTAAGTCTATGGTGACCTGAATTGGTTCCCAATCAGAGGCAGCTGTTTATCGTTGTCTTTGATTGGGGATCATATTTAGGTTGCCATTTTCCCTTTTCGTTTTGTGGGTTCTTATTCTATGTTTAGTTGCCTGTCTGCACTATCCATATTAGCTTCACGGTTCGTTTTGTTGTTTTGTTCAGTGTTCGTTCTTTAAATAAAGAGGAATGTACGCTTACAACGCTGCGCCTTGGTCAGCGTAAATACAGCGTAAATATGCCTTTGGCTCACTCAGTTGATGAAAATTTCAACATTAGGCTATCGAAATGCAGCAGGTTAAATCTCTATTTAGTGGGCTGAATTATGCTCCATGTTCATGAATGGTTAAGAGATTGCTTACATTTTTTAAATAAATTAATAGAATTATGCTACCCAGGCGGTGGCACTTCAAGGTTGTAACCACAGTGTGAAACTGTAACACAGCCCATAATAAAAGCAACCAGAAGTCCCTTGTACTCCACAGAGGGTGCAGCTGTCCTTTGTAATGTCAAAATCTGAGATGGCATCCATTAGACCAATTCCTTTGGACAATTACTCTGTCCTCAACAATGTACCAACCAAGCAGCCAATCCCCTCTTCAGTCTGGCTGGCCTTGCCTGTGTTCCTGTGGTGGGTCTTGTATGGTCTGGCCTGTGTTCACTGGTCCATGTCCAGCCTCAGACCGCCAACCCCATAATGTTACAGAGGTTGCACACCTACAACATCCTCAGACCAACAACCCCATAATGTAGCATCTTCTCCAAGACCAGAAAGTAAACACTTTCCTCTGGATTGGAAGTTTTTTGGTCAAGAGGTAGACTATGTATGGGTGCAGAACGTTGATGTAACACAAAATAAATCATATGTATATTTGTATTGCCACAGCCTGACTAGTACAGTACAGCCACAACCTACGAGTCATCCTGATGTAACATTTGGGTAACACTGCAAGCCCAAGCCCAGCCCGAACCCAAAGCTGTCTGGCATGCCAGGGAAAGCCCCGATCAGATAGTGAACAGGGATCGTATTCAACCACATAACATTGACTACATCTACAGTGGAGACAGCATCTGAATTGAAGGTCAATATAGAATAAAAATGATTATGCAAGAATCAGTTTCTCATTAAAGGATTAGGATGAATCCACTTGTTCACATTGCTCATTCTCATTTTTTAGCTGTGCCTGAGATTCTGATTCACACACACAGCTCTAAGTGTCGCCGAGGTAGGCTCTCTGGCGATGTGCACCTGTCTCTGAGAACAGTTGACTTTGGGAGAAGTTCAGCTGATGTCTGACACAGAACCCCCTGCCCCCTCCATACACCCCATACCCTGAGAAACCCACCTGTCACCAGAGCTACCCTGACCTCTACACCAGTCTCATCGCCCTTCAATAGTCTGGGGTAGAGGCAGACCTACGGAATACAGTCAGTAAAGGTTTACGTACGCGGATATTTCAGTAGACCAATTTTAGTTTTTGTTGTGTGTTGTGTTTAAGTTGTTTGTGTCATGCCTCTAATTAGCACTACATGTTATGCTCTTTCATCATGTTCTATAACAATGATCATACGTTGATTACAAGCTTGTAATTGTATCATTTTAGCGTTGTTACATTGTTTTAAATACCGGTATGTAATATGTTATTTTTAAAGGCTTTATGAATGACTACATTCGACTGACCTAGAAACGCTCTTATACACATCCGTTTTCTTTTAACGCGCTGATCCAGTAACTTTTAGTATTCAACCACAAATAGCCATTAAAGTGTAGATGGTTCCAGGAAGTGCAGTAAGTTGATGTACAGGAAGCACCTGTGTAATATCCTCTGCTGATCTGTCACAATGACTTCACACCAGCAAGACTCCCACCTGGGTGACCTCTAACCTTATTAGAGGACTTTAAAGTTTAGAAGTTTTCCGATAGACAATGGTTGAATTCCTCCCCCACTACATTGCAGATGTATGCCAGATCTTACAAAGCCTGGATAGGTATTTAATACATCACATCAGCTAACTGTTATGATATGGGGGGGAAGGTTAGCGTTAGGACATAAACAAGCACTTCCACACCTCATCCCCAGGTGGCAGCACTAACCATTAAGGGCAGTGCTCTGCCAGGAAGGCTTGATAAGCACATCAGGTGCAGGCAAATAAGGTGATCGTCAGTCAGTGTCTCAGCTTGCAGAGTCGTGAGGTTGCTGGTTTGTTTGGTGGCCATGAGGCCTTTTGTTTGGTTTTGAGTCTTTCATTTGGGCATGCTTGTTTGTAGTTTTCTGTTTTGTATGCTTATTTTCATCACCATCTGAACAAAGGGACTTCTAAAAATCACGGATTATAAAGGGGAAACCAGCCACTATCCCACCTGGACAAAAATAATACCCATGTTAGAACACTGTTCATTGATTACAGCTCTGCTTTCAACACCATCGTTGCTGAGGTCTAAAGCCTTGTTCACTGCAGGCCTTAATGCTCAAATCAGCTTTGTTTTTCAAAACTGTTTTTTATTACCTTTATTTAACTAGGCAAGTCAGTTAAGAACAAATTCCTTCCTACAAGCTAAGGTGACAACAGTGCCTGCCATGGACATTTCCCAGTTGTTTTGAATGTTTAAAATTATAAGTGTAAGAATCTTTAGGCCTCAAAGGATAAGATGATCCAACTTTCAAAATTAATCCTAACTAGCTAGCTATGTATACTGTAGTTGTTTAGCTTTTTAACACATTCACTAATTTGTTTGTAAACAATTAACAAGCTAGTTAGCCATCATGGGGCCATACTTGTGAACATAAGCAACCATTCAAATCTAAATGGGTTCTCCAGCACAAAATGCATATCAGCCAATAAAAAGCGTCTATTTACTTGTATGTGACAAAACACCAAATTGTAGCTGGTCCCATCAGATCAAATCAAATTATACTTGTCACATGCCCGGAATACAACAGGTGTAGACCTTACTGTGAAATTCTTACTTACAAGCCCTTAACCAACAATGCAGTTCAAGAAATAAAGTTAAGTTTATTCAGTAAATATTTTCAGTAAAAAATAAAAAGTAACACAATTAAAATAGCAATACCGAGGCTATATACAGGGGGTACCGGTACCGAGTCAATGTGCAGGGGTACAGGTTAGTCGAGGTAATTTGTACATGTAGATAGGGGTAAAGTGACTATGCATTGATAATAAATAGTGAGGAGCAGCAGTTTTTAAAAAAAGGGGGGGGGGGTCAATGTAAATACTCCGGGTGGCCACATGGCACACATTAGCCCTTTGCTAACCTCAACAGGTGGTACTGATTATATCCTGGCACAAGTTCTTTATCAGCCTATGAAAGATCTTAGACTTTATATCCACCAACCAATGGCATTTCTTAAAATGGTTCAACCCTGGGCACTAGAGGGATATTGTAAACCTACAAAACCAAGTTTATTTTGTTCTGTTGGTCTGTAACAAAACGTAGTGTGCCAATATTGCAGTGATGCATCCTTGACTAGGCTACTAGCTACTATTTACGTTAAAGACAACATTTGCACGTTTTCGCATATGGCAAAATCCCATGTTTCTGTTGATCAGTTTCACACACATCCATGTGCTTTTATTGGAAAAAGATAAGAGGTCCTTACATGTAACCTTATAGTACATCATTTAAAAAAACGATAGGCCTCATGGGTTTGTCAAATAGTAGTCATGTAGGCCAGTGGTTCTGAATTTTGCTCTGCCCCGGAATACCCCTGAAGTACCCCCCTCATGTGCATTTTACCAGTAGGCCTATGGTTTCGAGTTTTCTGAAGTCCTAGTACCCCTGGTTTGGAACCAATGATGTTGGCTATGATTGCCATCGCTTCACACTGGCACACACTGCTAAAGCTGTTGACTTGCAATCAATAGTGCACTTTAACTGTGGATTCGAGCCCCCCCCACAGCAAGCTTTTTTGTTGAGGAAAAAACTGTTCACTGCCGGTCCTTATGCTCGATTCAAAACTCGTGATTAAGTGGATGATTATAATAATGCATAGCAGTTAGCCAGCATGTAAGTGTAGCCTACATAAGAATATACTAATGAAAGCCAACCGTCTTCCTACATTAAGACCGAGTGGCGCAGTGGTTTAAAGGCACTGCATCACAGCCCGGGCTGTGCCACAACCAGCCGTGGCCTGAGTCCCATAGGACGGCGCACAATTGGCCCAGCGTCGTCCGGGTTAGGGGAGGGTTTGGCCGGTGGAGCTTTACTTGGCTCATCGCGCTCTCGCGACTCCTTGTGGCGGGCCGGGTGCCTGCAGGCTGACCCCGGTCACCAGTTGAATGATGTTTCCTCCGACACATTGGTGCGGCTGGCTTCAGGGTCAAACTGGCGGGTGTTAAGGTAGCGGGGTTAGGTGGGTCATGTTTCGGAGGATGCATGACTCCACCTTCGCCTCTCCCGAGCGCGTTGGGGAGTTGCAGTGATGAGACAATTTTGAGTCTTGCAGATTCACAATAAACGTATTAAATTGATGACCTTCATTTTTTAAGCTATAGGCTGTAGATGTCCCTTTTCAACACTAACAGTGCTTGGACTTGGGCAGAAGCTCACCGGAACTAAAAACTGGCACCTAAAATGTTCTACTGCATGAGTTCCTGCATATTTTAAAAAGTATTAGCTCAAAAGTATTGTGCAGTTCCTGAACCTAAATATAAACAGTACCGTCACCCAAAATGAATTCCGGCACCTATAGTGCTTTCAGAAAGTTTTTATATACCTCCTTGGCTTATTCCACATTTTGTTGTTACAGCCCAAATTCCAAATTAATTAAATGTATAGATTTTTCCCCACCCATCTGCACACTATAGCCCATAATGACAGTGAAAACATGTTTAGAATTTGTTGCAAATGTATTGAAAATGAAATACAGATCTCATTTACATAAGTATTCACACCGCTGTGTCAATACTTTGTAGAAGCACCTTTGGCAGCGATTAGTTTTGAGTCGTCTTTGGTATGTCTGTATCAGCTTTGCACATCTGGATTTGGGTATTTTCTCCCGTTCTTCCTTGCAGATTTTCTCAAGCTTAAGCTTACATTAGATGGGGAGTGGCAACGAACAGCACTCTTCAAGTCTTTCCACAGATTTTCAAATGGGATTCAAGTCTGGGCTTTGGCTGGGCCACTCAAGGACTTTCACATTGTTGTTCTAAAGCCATTCCATTGTTGCTTTGGCTGTCATTGTCCTGTTGGAAGGTAAATCTTCACCCTACTCTAAGGTCATTTGCACTCTGAAGCAAGTTCTCATCAAGGATTTGCCTGTATTTGGCTCCATTCATTGTTTCCTCTATTCTTACCAGTCCCTGCTGCTGCCCCATAGCATGATGCTGCTGGGATGGTGTTAGATGGGTGATCAGCTGTGCCTCCAGACATAGTGCTTTACATTCAGGGCAAAGATTACAATTTTTGCCTCGTCAGACAATATTTTGCCTAATGCTCAGTCTATCATGTGCCTTTTTGCCAACTCCAGGTGTGCTGTCATGTGCCTATTTCACAGGAGTGGCTTCAGTCTGGACACTCTCCCATAAAGCCAATATTGGTGAAGTACTATAGGGACTTGTCCATCTGGCAGGTTCTCCCATCTCAGCCAAGGAAATGTAGTTATGTCAGTGATCAATGGGTTCTTGGTCACCTCCCTGACCAAGGTCCTTCTTACTCAGTTTGGTTGGACAGCCACCTCTAGGCAGTCTGGGTAGTTCCATATTTGTTCAATTTCCCAATGATGAAGACCACTGTGCTCTTGGAAACGTTCAACACTCTAGAAATAGTTTTTTAACCCTTACCTTAATATGCCTCATCACAATCATATGTCGGAGACTTAAGGACAGTTCCTTTGACTTCATGGTATTGTTTCTGCTCTGACATGTGTAGCGGGTTGAGAATCCTTGACTTGGAACTAAAAGTAAAGGGAATACTTTTTTTCTGCTGGACTAAGTATATCCATTTCTATGCAGTCAGACATTTACTATGCAGTAGATGATGCAATTAAAGTCAGGACACAAGAGGGCGCTCTAACTTACTGGTGTAACCCGCTGCCCGGTGGGGAATCGGCAGAATTGCTCCAGCAAGGTATCGAACGCCTGGTCATGGCGTTCTGTCAGGGTATGGAGTCCATCCATAAGACCTTGAAGTAACTCCTTGTGTCTTCCAAGGGTGGTTCCTTGCAGGGAGACAGCATTGTGGAGCTGGTCTGAGTCTGGTGGGTCAGTCATGGCCAATTCAATCAATCAATCAATTTTATTTTATATAGCCCTTCGTACATCAGATAATATCTCGAAGTGCTGTACAGAAACCCAGCCTAAAACCCCAAACAGCTAGAATGCAGGTGTAGAAGCACGGTGGCTAGGAAAAACTCCCTAGAAAGGCCAAAACCTAGGAAGAAACCTAGAGAGGAACCAGGCTATGAGGGGTGGCCAGTCCTCTTCTGGCTGTGCCGGGTGGAGATTATAACAGAACTATGCCAAGATGTTCAAAAATGTTCATAAGTGACAAGCATGGTCAAATAATAATCATGAATAATTTTCAGTTGGCTTTTCATAGCTGATCATTAAGAGTTGAAAAACAACAGGTCTGGGACAGGTGGCGGTTCCATAACCGCAGGCAGAACAGCTGAAACTGGAATAGCAGCAAGGCCAGGCGGACTGGGGACAGCAAGGAGTCACCACGGGCGGCAGTCCCGACGCATGGTCCTAGGGCCCAGGTCCTCCGAGAGAAAGAAAGAGAGAAGGAGAAAATTAGAGAGAGCCAAGATTTTCAAAATGTTCATAAATGACAAGCATGGTCAAATAATAATCAGGAATAAATCTCAGTTGGCTTTCATAGCCGATCATTAAGAGTTGAAAACAGCAGGTCTGGGACAGGTAGGGGTTCCATAACCACAGGCAGAAGAGTTGAAACTGGAATAGCAGCAAGGCCAGGCGGACTGGGGGCAGCAAGGAGTCACCACGGCCGGTAGTCCCGACGTATGGTCCTAGGGCTCAGGTCCTCCGAGAGAAAGAGAGAAGGAGAAAATTAGAGAGAGCCAAGATTTTCAAAATGTTCATAAATGACAAGCATGGTCAAATAATAATCAGGAATAAATCTCAGTTGGCTTTTCATAGCCGATCATTAAGAGTTGAAAACAGCAGGTCTGGGACAGGTAGGGGTTTCGTAACCGCAGGCAGAAACAGTTGAAACTGGAATAGCAGCAAGGCCGGGCGGACTGGGGACAGCAAGGTGTCAGCATGCCCGGTAGTCCTGACGTATGGTCCTAGGGCTCAGGTTCTCAGAGAGAAAGAGAGAACGAGAGAATTAGAGAGAGCATACTTAAATTCACACAGGACACTGGATAAGACAGGAGAAGTACTCCAGGTATAACCAACTGACCCTAGCCCCCCGACACATAAACTACTGCAGCATAAATACTGGAGGCTGAGACATGAGCGGTCAGGAGACACTGTGGCCCCATCCGAAGAAACCCCCGGACAGGGCCAAACAGGAAGGATATAACCCCACCCACTCTGCCAAAGCACAGCCCCCACACCACTAGAGGGATATCCTCAACCACCAACTTACAATCCTGAGACAGGGCCGAGTATAGCCCACAAAGGTCTCCACCACAGCACAACCAAGGGGGGGCGCCAACCCAGACAGGAAGTTCACGTCAGTAACTCAACCCACTCAAGTGACGCACCCCTCCTAGGGACGGCATGAAAGAGCACCAGCAAGCCAGTGACTCAGCCCCAGTAACAGGGTTAGAGGCAGAGAATCCCAGTGGAGAGAGGGGAACCGGCCCTGGAGAGACAGCAAGGGCGGTTCGTTGCTCCAGAGCCTTTCCGTTCACCTTCACACTCCTGGGCCAGACTACACTCAATCATATGACCTACTGAAGAGATAAGTCTTCAGTAAAGACTTAAAGGTTGAGACCGAGTCTGCGTCTCTCACATGGGTAGGCAGACTGTTCCATAAAAATGGAGATCTATAGGAGAAAGCCCTGCCTCCAGCTGTTTGCTTAGAAATTTTAGGGACAATTAGGAGGCCTGCGTCTTGTGACCGTAGCGTACGTGTAGGTATGTACGGCAGGACCAACTCGGAAAGATAGGTAGGAGCAAGCCCATGTAACGCTTTATAGGTTAACAGTAAAACCTTGAAATCAGCCCTTGCCTTAACGGGAAGCCAGTGTAGGGAAGCTAGCACTGGAGTAATATGATCAAATTTCTTGGTTCTAGTCAGGATTCTAGCAGCCGTATTTAGCACTAACTGAAGTTTATTTAGTGCTTTATCCGGGTAGCCGGAAAGTAGAGCATTGCAGTAGTCTAACCTAGAAGTAACAAATGCATGGATTAATTTTTCTGCATCATTTTTGGACAGAAAATTTCTGATTTTTGCAATGTTACGTAGATGGAAAAAAGCTGTCCTTGAAACAGTCTTGATATGTTCGTCAAAAGAGAGATCAGGGTCAAGAGTAACGCCGAGGTCCTTCACAGTTTTATTTGAGACGACTTTACAACCATCAAGATGAATTGTCAGATTTAACAGAAGATCTCTTTGTTTCTTGGGACCTAGAACAAGCATCTCTGTTTTGTCCGAGTTTAAAAGTAGAACGTTTTCAGCCATCCACTTCCTTATGTCTGAAACACAGGCTTCTAGCGAGGGCAATTTTGGGGCTTCACCATGTTTCATTGAAATGTACAGCTGTGTGTCATCCGCATAGCAGTGAAAGTTAACATTATGTTTTCGAATAACATCCCCAAGAGGTAAAATATATAGTGAAAACAATAGTGGTCCTAAAACGGAACCTTGAGGAACACCGAAATGTACAGTTGATTTGTCAGAGGACAGACCATTCACAGAGACAAACTGATATCTTTCCGACAGGTAAGATCTAAACCAGGCCAGAACTTGTCCGTGTAGACCAATTTGGGTTTCCAGTCTCTCCAAAAGAATGTGGTGATCGATGGTGTCAAAGGCAGCACTAAGGTCTAGTAGCACGAGGACAGATGCAGAGCCTCGGTCTGACGCCATTAAAAGGTCATTTACCACCTTCACAAGTGCAGTCTCAGTGCTATGATGGGGTCTAAAACCAGACTGAAGCATTTCGTATACATTGTTTGTCTTCAGAAAGGAAGTGAGTTGCTGCGCAACAGCTTTTTCTAAAATTTTTGAGAGGAATGGAAGATTCGATATAGGCCGATAGTTTTTTATATTTTCCGGGTCAAGGTTTGGCTTTTTCAAGAGAGGCTTTATCACTGCCACTTTTAGTGAGTTTGGTACACATCCGGTGGATAGAGAGCTGTTTATTATGTTCAACATAGGAGGGCCAAGCACAGGAAGCAGCTCCTTCAGCAGTTTAGTAGGAATAGGATCCAGTATGCAGCTTGAAGGTTTAGAGGCCATGATTATTTTCATCATTGTGTCAAGAGATATAGTACTAAAACACTTAAGTGTCTCTCCCGATCCCAGGCCCTCGCAGAGCTGTGCAGATCCAGGACAGCTAAGCCCTGGAGGAATACGCAGATTCAAAGAGGAGTCCGTAATTTGCTTTCTAATGGTCATGATCTTTTCCTCAAAGAAGTTCATGAATTTATTACTGCTGAAGTGAAAGCCATCCTCTCTTGGGGAATGCTGCTTTTTAGTTAGCTTTGCAACAGTATCAAAAAGAAATTTTGGATTGTTCTTATTTTCCTCGATTAAGTTGGAAAAGTAGGATGATCGAGCAGCAGTGAGGGCTCTTCGGTACTGCACGGTACTGTCTTTCCAAGCTAGTCGGAAGACTTCCAGTTTTGTGTGGCGCCATTTCCGTTCCAATTTCCTGGAAGCTTGCTTCAAAGCTCGGGTATTTTCTGTATACCAGGGAGCTAGTTTCTTATGACAAATGTTTTTCGTTTTTAGGGGTGCAACTGCATCTAGGGTATTGCGCAAGGTTAAATTGAGTTCCTCAGTTAAGTGGTTAACTGATTTTTGTCCTCTGACGTCCTTGGGTAGGCAGAAGGAGTCTGGAAGGGCATCAAGGAATTTTTGTGTTGTCTGAGAATTTATAGCACGACTTTTGATGCTCCTTGGTTGGGGTCTGAGCAGATTATTTGTTGCGATTGCAAACGTAATAAAATGGTGGTCCGATAGTCCAGGATTATGTGGAAAAACATTAAGATCTACAACATTTATTCCATGGGACAAAACTAGGTCCAGAGTATGACTGTGGCAGTGAGTAGGTCCAGAGACATGTTGGACAAAACCCACTGAGTCGATGATGGCTCCGAAAGACTTTTGGAGTGGGTCTGTGGACTTCTCCATGTGAATATTAAAATCACCAAAAATTAGAATATGATCTGCTATGACTACAAGGTCTGATAGGAATTCAGGAAACTCAGAGAGGAACGCTGTATATGGCCCAGGAGGCCTGTAAACAGTAGCTATAAAAAGTGATTGAGTAGGCTGCATAGATTTCATGACTAGAAGCTCAAAAGATGAAAACGCCATTTTTTTTTTTGTAAATTGAAATTTGCTATCGTAGATGTTAGCAACACCTCCGCCTTTGCGGGATGCACGGGGGATATGGTCACTAGTGTAACCAGGAGGTGAGGCCTCATTTAACACAGTAAATTCATCAGGCTTAAGCCATGTTTCAGTCAGGCCAATCACATCAAGATTATGATCAGTGATTAGTTCATTGACTATGACTGCCTTTGAAGTGAGGGATCTAACATTAAGTAACCCTATTTTGAGATGTGAGGTATCACGATCTCTTTCAATAATGGCAGGAATGGAGGAGGTCTTTATCCTAATAAGATTGCTAAGGCGAACACCGCCATGTTTAGTTTTGCCCAACCTAGGTCGAGGCACAGACACAGTCTCAATGGGTATGGCTGAGCTGACTACACTGACTGTGCTATTGGCAGACTCCACTAAGCTGGCAGGTTGGCTAACAGCCTGCTGCCTGGCCTGCACCCTATTTCATTGTGGGGCTAAAGGAGTTAGAGCCCTATCTATGTTGGTAGATAAGATGAGAGCACCCCTCCAGGTAGGATGGAGTCCGTCACTCCTTAGCAGGTCAGGCTTGGTCCTGTTTGTGGGTGAGTCCCAGAAAGAGGGCCAATTATCTACAAATTCTATCTTTTGGGAGGGGCAGAAAACAGTTTTCAACCAGCGATTGAGTGCTGAGACTCTGCTGTAGAGCTCGTCACTCCCCCTAACTGGGAGGGGGCCAGAGACAATTACTCGATGCCGACACATCTTTCTAGCTGATTTACATGCTGAAGCTATGTTGCACTTGGTGACCTCTGACTGTTTCATCCTAACATCGTTGGTGCCGACGTGGATAACAATATCTCTATACTCTCTACACTCGCCAGATTTAGCTTTAGCCAGCACCATCTTAAGATTAGCCTTAACGTCGGTAGCCCTGCCCCCTGGTAAACAGTGTATGATCGCTGGGTGATTCGTTTTAAGTCTAATACTGCGGGTAATGGAGTCGCCAATGACTAGGGTTTTCAATTTGTCAGAGCTAACGGTGGGAGCCTTCGGCGTCTCAGACCCCGTAACGGGAGGAGTAGAGACAAGAGAAGACTCAGACTCAGACTCCGACTCGCTACATAATGGGGAAAACCGGTTGAAAGTTTCTGTCGGCTGAATGAGCGACACCGGTTGAGCATTCCAACAGCATTTCCCTCCAGAAGCCATGAGAAAGTTGTCCGGCTGCGGGGACTGTGCGGGGGGATTTATACTAACGTTACTATCTGTACTTACTGGTGGCACAGACGCTGTTTCTTCCTTTCCTACACTGAAATTACCCTTGCCTAACGATTGCGTCTGAAGCTGGGCTTGCAGCACAGCTATTTTCGCCGTAAGGCGATCGTTCTCCTGTATATTATGAGTACAGCGACTGCAATTAGAAGACATCATGTTAATGTTACTACTTAGCTTCGGCTGTTGAAGGTGTTGACGAACCATGTCCAGATAAAGCGTCCGGAGTGAAAAAGTTGAATGAGGGAAAAAAGTTGCGATGGAAAAACTAAAAATATAAACGGTAATTAAAAACAGAAACAAAACAAAAAACGTAAAGTTGTCAGCTAGCAAAGTAAAGTAAAGTTGGCAGCAAAACGCACAGCAACAAAACGCACAGCAACACGTCTGCAGATTCAACAGGAAGTGACGTCCGCAATCTCATTATTGATTGTGAGGGGGTGGGATATTCATACTATCAATTCAATTCAATTCATACTATCAGGTTTCAGGTATAACCCAGATGCAGACAGTGTCGAAGAAACAAAAGTTTATTTCTAGGACAGGGGCAGACAAACGACAGGTCAAAGGCAGGCAGAGGTCAGGAATCCAGAGAGGGTGCAAAAGGTCCAGAACGGCAGGCAGGGTCAGGGCAGGCAGGGGTCAATAATCCAGTGAGGTGGGGCAAGGTATAGAATGGTAAGCAGGCTCAGGGTCAGGGCAGGCAGAACCCGGGAAGGACTGGAAAACAGGAGCAAGAACAGACGGGAGCAGGGGAACAAATGCTGGTAGGTTTCACAAAACAAAACAAACTGGCAACAGACAAACAGAGAACACAGGTATAAATACACAGGGGATAATGGGGAAGATGGGCGACACCTAAAGGGGGGGCGGAGACAAGCACAAAGACAGGTGAAACAGATCAGGGTGTGACAAAAATGGTTGATCCAGCTCAAAGAAGAGCAGTTAAACAAACTGGCAGCTGTCCTGAGTGAGAAAATGTTTGTAGAGGCTCCCACTGTCACAGGGGCTAATGAAGCAGAAATGTATGACTACATTGTGAGATACATGAACAGTAAACAGCTGAGGTCAGGTGGAAGATAAGAGCGGTCGGTCAGCTGTCTTTTCTCCAGGATCTTGTCACCCAGCTGCTGGGGTACACCCTCGACTACACAACTGCCAGAGAGAAGAAACGAACAAGGACAACGGGAGTCAACAGACAACAAACTCTCAGACACACCAACGTGCAGTGGCCATGTGCAGGTTCCTGAGGACGTCAGCAATCCAGGGACCTTACACATGCCTCATAGAGTGTCAGACATGGCAGCCCTTCTGCCACAATGTGAATTTAAGGTCTTTGGTGGTCAAATAACCGATTCAGGTGCTGATATGAGTTACAGTAGCATTTGTAAGCAAATTGATGAGGGACCAAGAGCAAACATTTCTGAATCTGAGATGGTTAGAGCTGTCCTCAAGGTTATCAAACTGGGCACATTCAAAGAGATGTTCATTTACTATGAGGGGCTCACAGTTGCTGAATTGAAATGTTTTCAAATCACGCATGAAAGGTAAAGACATTAGTGAGCTGTTTCAGTAAAGTAGTAGGCTTATTGGGTTGAAACAGTGCATACAGTGCTGGCCATGAGGATGCAGACTCACTAACATGACAAACCATTGGCCAAGTGTGTGTTCCTTCGCACTGTATATCAAGGGTTCAGTGTCAAACATGCAAACATCAGAAGTGATTTCAAAGCATATGTATCTGATCTTAAGGCTACAGATGATTTCCTCCTAGATCTAATCACTGAGTCAGCAAGGGAGGATGCAGAAATTCAAAGGCGCATTTGAGGGTCTTACAGACAACGCTCAGTAGCTGCTAATGTATCACACCAAAGTAATGGGGATGAAAGTGCGACAGAACAAAACCCTAACCAAGGTCACATACAAGGAGATCTACAGGCAAACAGAGTACCCATCCAAGAGTTACCTAGTCAAGTCCCAGCCATTGTAAAGAACCTGGAAAAATTATCAGACCAAAAAGTGAGAGTGGACGGTATGCTGACTATGGTAGAAAACACGGCAGTGTCTATGAAGGATACTAAGGGTACATGTAACAACTGTGTGAAACAAGGTTGCTTGCATCAAGATCATGTCGAGGCAGTATTGAGTCAGTAGTTGATAGTCCCTGTGCCCATTTACCTTACCTCTCAGGGAGACCAGAAGGCTACACTCTTTACCATGCAGACAGACCCAGCAACAAGTGATGGCACCAATGACAAATCCAACAGACCCCAAATGCAACGTGTGAAATGGCATCCCCCGGTGAACTTTAGTAATCTAGATTCAAGACAGGAGGAAATAGTGAGACAAATGTTGTAGGAATCAGATGTGTTTTCTGAGAATGATGGAGATATAGGTTGTGTGCCAGAGTTAAAACTTGAAAGTGAACCTATGTGGTGATATACCTGTACAGAAATCATACAACTCCATTCCAAAACCATTGTACAGGGAAGTGAAGGAAAATTTTCACGCACTACTTGAAAGAGGGTGGATAAGAAAGTCAAAGTCGTCAAACTCATCACCTGTTGCATCTCAGGATGTGCATTGATTTCAGAAGACTGAACAATAAAACAATTCCCGACATACACCCACTGCCAAGAATTGAAGACTTGCTGGATAACTTGGGAGGTTTCTCATGGGTCTCTATTTTTGACCAAGACTCTGCATATCATCAAGGACTTGTTGCAGAAGAGTCAAGACACCTCACAGCATTTAGTACACCATGGGTATGAATGGGTCAGGATCCCATTAGGCTTGATGAATGCCCCAGCGGCATTTCAGAGGTGCATGGAAGAGAAACTTCAGGGAATTAGAAATGAATGCTGCTCACACTATCTGGATGATGTGTTGTGTTACTCCAAATCATTTGAAGAGCATGTGGAAGACCTAAGAGAAGTCCTCAAACAGATGCGTGAACATGGAATCAAGCTTAGGCCTACTAAGTGTGAGCTCTTCAAAAAGGGAGACACATTGGCCACATGGTTTCCAGTGAGGGAGTATGTATCGATCCAAAGGACCTGGAGGCAGTGCAGGTGTTTAAAGAAATATCACCCAGTACAGTGGGAGAGGTGTGGCCTCTTCTGGGATTTCTAGTTTACTATAGGTCCTTCATACAAGATTTCTAGAGACTCGCAAAACCGTTGTATGACCTGCTCCAGACCGACAGAGAAAATACAGAGGAACGCAAAATGTCCAAAAGAACATCAAAATCCAGAGGATAGCTTAAAACAAAATATTCAGGTCAATTGCGATCAAAGATGCTAATTAGAATGGACAGAAGCCTACCAGGCCATTGTAGACAGGTTAGTGGATGTAGTTACCCAATCCTATCCGTTCACCCTACATACAGACACCTCCAAAAATGGTTTGGTGCAGTACTCTACCAGAGGCAGCAGGGAATGTTACGAATTTTAGTGTCGTGGAAATTCTACACAGAGACACTCAATAAACAATGATTCATGAAGATTGACTTTAACAGTCAACTGGAGAGGTTCCAACAAACTTGATGCACCATAGTACACCTCTATCAGGAGCTCTTCCTGGGCAGTCCAGTTAGATCTCTTATATACTGGTTACATACACGTTACATAGGCATAGTTCATAGGGTTGGTTCCGGCATGTGTCTGGCACCGTCTCCTATCTTAACTTCTAGAACATATTCTGGGCGTTCTGCCAGAACAACAAACAACAAACAGACATAGAGAAAAGGCAACTGTGTGTGAGAGCCAAACACTTATGCATTTGTGGACAAAACTGCAGACTGAGGATGGAATCATTTACAGAAGGGTTGGTGACAGGAAGCAGTTTAAAAAAAAATCACTGTTTTTAAACACCTACATAATGACAATGGGGGATGTGGGTGCAGAAAAAAGTCACTCACCTGGTGAGAGAGCGATTTTACTCTCCATTTATATAACAAGAAGTTGAGGACTATGTCACAAAGAAATGTAGTTGCATGAAGCAGAAAATACCAAATGTGCCACAGAAAGCTCCAATGGGCAAGCTCACAACAAGTGCTCCCTTTGAGTTGGTCTCAGTGGACTTTTTGCACTTATAACCCTCCTACTAGTTTCTGAGTACATCTTAGTAGTAGTCGATCATTTCACCAGGTTTACCCAGGCCTACGCCACCTGCAACAAGTCTGCAGACAGCAGCAGAGAAAATCTTCATACCCATCTTCAGATATCCTCAGAGGCTCCACCACGATCAAGGCCGTAAATTTGAAAACAAACTCTTTGGAGCCTTCAGGAACTGGCAGGAGCTGGCACAACACCATATCATCCCCAGGGGAACCAAGTGGAATGGATGAATTGCACCCTTCCCGAAGAAAATAAATCACAATGGACAGACCACTTACCTCATATCGTACATGCATACAACTGCACTCGGCACGAAGCAACAGACTTCTCACCACACTTCCTTCTCTTTGGCCAGCCACCCTTCCTGCCCATTGACCGGTTGTTTGGCCTCCATCAGAGTGATGAACAGGTGTCACACCCTGTCTACGCTCAGAACTGGGCCATCAAAATGCAGGAAGCTTACCAAGTTGCATCTGAAAACATTAAAAAGTCCTCAGCTAAAGGCAAAAGACACTGCGATCATGGTGCAAAGGCAGTGGCCCTCCAACCTGGAGACAGAGTGAAGAATATGTCAGAGAGAGGAGGGCCGGGCAAGTTGCGGGCCTACTGGAAGGCTGCCATACATAGAGTGGTAAAATAAGATTGGGGAAGGACCTGTCTACAAGGTGAAAAGGGAGAATGGTGCTAAGGGCATCAGAGCGATCAATCGCAACATGATGATGTTAGTGAACGACTTAACTGTAGAACATGAGACCTTGGACGAGAGGAAACAGCCTGCTAGAAAAAGAAGATCAAACACAGAACATGGAGGAGATGGGGATGACACTTCAGCAGACTCTGATGAGGAGGAAGACTTCTGGACTCCAGGAGTTAATCCAGTTTCAAGTGCAGAAGAACCAAGACCTAAGACAAAATCACTGACATAACAGGCCTATGCATTTCATCCATATATTCAGGATACAGAAAGTAATCAGGATGAGAACATGGAGCAGGAATCAGAGATCTTAAAAGAATGAAACAATGTGGATGGGGACAATGCCGAAGAGAGAGGACCATGTTGAAAGGAGAAGTGACGCTACCGAAACTGATGTTGGGCCCAATCCAGACAATGGTTCTTCATGTATGAATGACCTCACTGATTCAATTCAGCAGTGCGTAGAGGAAGGGATGGATGTCAGAAGATCCCAACGGATCCAAAAACCAAGGGGCATGCTAATCTATGACACACTTGGGCGGCCAACCAACCAGGTGTGGAAACCTAACGTCCATGCCTCATACCAAACTCTACCACCCACTCTGCCAGTATGTATGCCTACTTACCAATGTCAGCAGTGTGGCCAATATCAATACCAGTACCGAAACCTATACAGAACACCAGACATACCCGCTCAGTTACAGACTTCATTAGTAATAGCAGGAGCCACTATTTAAAGAGCAGGAGAGTGTAGCGGATTGACAATCCTTGAGTTAGAACTAAAAGGGGATACTTTTTATTTTATTTTGCTGGACTGAGTCTATCCATTTCTATGCAGTAGTAGATGCAATTACATTCAAGACACAAGAGGGAGCTCTAACTTTGGTGTTGAACTAGGAATCAAGGGAGTTCTGAGCTGGCTTCATTATTAAAACGAGTAACTTGGAAAAAGTTGAAACAGTCTCATGCACTTTTCCCCCGCATCTCAGATTACTATCCTACTGCTCTCAGATCTCCATCTTAGGATAGTAACACATGCAGTGTCAACAGTGGGACCTTGTAAAAACAGGTGTGTTTATTTCTAAATAATGTCCAAGTGTAACCGATGTGAAATGGCTAGCTAGTTAGCGGTGGTACGCGCTAATAGCGTTTCAATCAGTGACGTCACTCGCTCTGAGACCTGAAGTAGTTGTTCCCCTTGCTCTGCAAGTGCACCAGCTTTTGTGGCGCGATGGGTAACGATGCTTCGTGGGTGTCAGTTGTTGATGTGTGCAGAGGGTCCCTGGTTCCAGCCCGGCGAGGGGACCGACGAAAGTTATACTGTTACACAAGCAACAGGTAGACTACAATCAAGTTGTAGGGACGTCTCAAGGATGATCAAGGTAAACTGATTGCACCTGAGCTCATAGCATTGTGTAAATTAGATGTCTGTATTTCATTTTCAATAAATTAGCAAATGTCTAAAAACATGCTTTCACTTTGTCATCCATCCATAAACAAGCATTACCTCCAACTACTTCGACGATTTTAATTGGCTAATGTACTTGTGCCAGGATATAATCAGTGCCACCTGTTATAGTTAGCATTGGGCTAACATATGCCATGTTATCTGATGGGACAAGGTACAATTTCCAATTTAGCGCTCTGTCACGTGCAAGTAAATTGCCAATTTTAATTGGCTGACATGCATTTTGAGCTGGAGAACCCATTTAACGAAATGGGTGACTTATGTTCGCAAGTATGGCCCCAGTATGTTCTTGTCAAACTGTCAACAGAGTAGCTAGCAAGCAACAAGATATGCCAAATAACAGTCTAAAAACCACTGAGGGCAAATACATCAGATTTGGTTGTTCAGACAAGTCGCATGGCCAGGAATCAGATTTGTATCTGATTTCAAACCACCTACAAAGGTGTTTGTCTGTTTAGACTGCAGGGAAAAGAACCGATTTGAATCGGATATGCAAAAAGTAATTTGAGTCAATTGCCAGTGTGAACAAAGCTTTAGTCGCAACATTTTACGTACAACTAAGATGTTTAGTGCAGGATTTCTCAAATGAAAAAATGTGCATGAAACTAGTCTGTCGTTGAATGACAACAAACACTTAATTGAAGAACCCTGCTGTTGACCAATCACTGATGAAGGGGCGTAGACTTTGGCTACCGAATTTCGGCATGCCTCAAGAAAAAGTGTGTTCGAACAGACAAAAAAACATGCCGAACACCAAAACGAACATAAACGTCACAAAATTGTCATAATATATGCGCACATTGTTTTGACTGGGAAGCATACGGTAAAGCTTTAGACCCTCACAAACTTCTACAGAAGTTCTGTCGGGCTGCATCACTGCCTGGTATGGCAACTGCACCGCCCTCAACCGTAGGACATTTACAGCACTGTGTCAAGAGGATCATTAAAGACATCAGGCTTCCAAGCCATGGTCTGTTCACTCTGCTACCATCTAGCAGACAGAGACGGTACTGGTGCATAAGAGCCGGGACAGAGAGACTGAGAAACAGCTTCTACCACCAGGCCATCAGACTGTTGACCAGCCATCACTAGCCGGCTACCTGCCCAGCACTCAGCCTTGCACCTTCAGACTAATGCCCCATATATATAGTCATTGAGTACGGTTACATGCACACAACAATACGATTGTGTGGCTAGTCAGATTAATATAATTGTTTGATTAAAACATTTACATGCTTTGCAAGAAGAACGATTTCTCTAATAATTCTGTTTACACATCTGAAATCAGGCTACCTGATGGGACTTTGATAAATGCAGACAATTGCCAATCAAAATAAACGTTGTAACACAATGAACATGTTATTTTAAGGAAGTCTATTTATTTCCAAATTCGGAAATATAAAGTTTGTATGTGAAAATGACTTTAAGATGCATACTTTCAGTTGTTTTTGCCGAACTCATTTCACACATGCTAAAGATGGAGGCTCGCTCAGCTGGTGCTAGCACATGTGCAGATCAGATACACCGCTGGAACTCGGATTAAGGTGTTTAGATGTCCTAATAAGGAGAAAGATTGCTCAGAAAACCAGGTGTTTTAATCGATGTATGCTTACTTTGATTATGATCGTACACTGATTCATTAAGATAGAGTAAGATGTACACATGACTAATGCCATACTCTGCCTACTACCATAATCAGTTTAATATCAAATTATTAGTATGCATGTAAACATACTCATTGAACACTGGTCACCTCATATTCTGTTGTTTACTCACTGTGTATGTATATACTGTAATCTCAACATAGCTCATTCTAATATACCATACTGTACATACCATTTTCCAAATTATATTCTGTTTATACACACCACATACTTATATTCTTGCTCTAATGCGTATACTTGGATTGTTATTTCTTGATTTTTTTATTATTATTTTTTAAAATTTTGTATTTGTATTGTATTTGTATTGTATTTGATGGATTAAGAGGACCAAGATATCCAAGAGGATCAACATGGACATTCCAGTGGAGATAAGGAAAACTAAGAGTGAACCATAGCATACGTATATACATGTATATATTAGCATGGGTATTGAAAGATACCAGAGGGTGGATAACAGAAAAATAACTAATATAAGAAGTAGACGGTACATGTTTGGTTTTTAGGCTAAATGTATACATTATGATTTGCCTCTGAACTATATGTGAACCCCTATGCAATCTACTGGCACTAACCATTAAAAACTAGGACTTCAACCAGGCTGTACCTATGCTATTTGCTCTCTTTCTCTCTTAAACTGCTAGCACAAAGTCTAAGTGAAAATGTGTTTTTTCACAAAAGATAACTGGCCCAAATCAGGTCTACATAATTCAGCACACATTATACCCATTATATCAGTGTAGAAATTAAGTAACCTTCATAGGTATTACCATATCCCGTTCAATTCACATTCCTTGTAGAAAGAACTATTTGCAAACCTTTTAAGACATCCAGAAAGACTGGTCTTAGAAGGGTATTTATACTTTAAAATACACATTTTATGTGAATGGATTTGAATGAAAGAATTCTGCCAGTGTTTTAATGTCCTAGTTTCATATTTTCTTCTTTACCTCCAACTCTATATATCCAAGTGAGCCTATCAGGACCTTGGGGATCAGATTTACCATTATACCCATTGATCAAATGTATAACAGACAGACACTGCTCAAAATAAGTTATTTGTGATATCTACACTCAGTTTCCACTTAAATTAGGTTCACCACCCTATTCACGAAAATAAATTACTCCTACATACACCAAGTCCAGTGGTCTTGGCTTGCTAGACACTAAAGCATGCAAAGAAGTATTCAGGTATTCTGTTACTGTTTGTTTGAACTTTAGAATGTGCAAAATGACAGCACAGTCTGTGATGGTCTTTTGTAACTCAGAAAAGTTCCAAAACTGTTTTTTATAATTCCAACACTCAGCTTGTACTGACTGTAATAAACTCCAACTGCACTTAACTTGAACAGTCTATCTCCTTTCCCAGTTTCATCAACAGTTTTGAATTCACTCTGTTCCAGTATGCAAAGGGGGTTGTACCTAATAAAGTGACCACTGTATCTATAGACTTTCCAGAATGTGTTCTGGGAATACCCGAGGTATTAAACATTTGGCTGTAAGTGATGAACAGTTGAATCTATTACCTCAGGAAAAAAGCCTGAAAAAGGAAATACTTATACTAGGAAATACATTTTGGGAGGTTTAGTGTACTTTGATGTAGGTTTAATGTACCTACTGTAGTTATTGTAATTCATGTTACATATATTTGGGTGCCGTCTTTCGGATGGGACGTTAAATGGGTGTCCTGACTCTCTGAGGTCATTAAAGACCCCATGGCACTTATCGTAAGAGTAGGGGTGTTAACCCCGGTGTCCTGGCTAAATTCCCAATCTGGCCCTCAAACCATCATGGTCACCTAATAATCCCCAGTTTACAATTGGCTCACTCATCCCCCTCCTCTCCCCTGTAACTATTCCCCAGGTCGTTGCTGCAAATGAGAACGTGTTCTCAGTCAACTTACCTGGTAAAATAACGGTAAAATAAATAAAAATAAAATAAATATTTCTAAATCCCACATGAGTTTATGGAACCTTGCTGTTTTTGTCTTGGCCACTAGGGGGAGGTGTTTTCTTTCTTTCTACAGTGCATTAGACTAACAGCAAATACAGAAAAAAAGGAGGGGCATTCTCAGACTTACAGTATCTTACAACAAGGTTGACTAGGTGTGATCGAGGTAAACTTTGCAGAAAGCAGAAGGACAATCTTTGGGGAATCCTTTGCTATAGGGTGTGGGAAGGGGGCAAAGCACAGACAATGAGAGAGCAATGTAGTATGCAACTGTGAGGGACATATTTAGTCTTTGAAGCACAACCTTGAGAACTATAGGTTTTAGAAAGCATCTTTAAATGTGTCAACAATGCAGAAAAATGTGGTCCTCCTTTTTCCAGTCGAAGCAAGACTGCTCAATGTGTGCGTTGCATCATCCAGAGAAAATGATGATCTGACAAACTGCACTTGTCTTTGTGTAATATAACAGTAGGCTATGAAAACTCATGTAGTTTCATCCTTCAAGACATTTAGAATTAAGAAACTTTTTGTCTTGAAACTTTATCAGGGTTATCCTTGTGTTATTTTTGCTCTAATGTTCTATTATCATTACTCTATTTTATTATTCTACTATGAGAGATACTAGATACATACTATGACAGCAATTCACTGTAATAGGTACACACGTTGTATCTGGCACAAGTGACGATTAAACTGATTTGGATTTCAAAGACTGCCGTTATTGTAATGTTTGATATTACAACATTGATGTGTGATACCTTTTTTATTAACGCATTCATTTTTTGCAAATGTATGCCTTTATTACGATATGATTTATATTGTCTGAATACTCAACGATGATTAACACCTCAGTTATGTGTGCTTCTATCAGCGTTGTGGTCAAATGCATGTCATTTAAAGTCAATTTAGCCATTGAACAAAAATCCGTTCAATTTGAAAATGTTCCTAATTGCAAAAGCATGTAACATAATTTGGGTATTCCAGAACTGTAATTTACATGTAAATAAACATAACCCTGTTTTATGTTTTTAATACTGCAGATAGAATGCTCTGTGTGCCAGAGATGGTACCATTCAGCTTGTCTGGGGATGACAAAGGACTTCAACAAAGCTAAAATGATTGGAAGGGGCCTCTTTGCTGTTAAATTAGAGACGTATAAATAAATGACTGTTGTGCCTTGTGTGGAAGGACCACCAGAGGGCAGGCTGGACTCACGGATAATAGCCCAACTAGGCATGTGAGTCAAGGGGACCTGAGGCAATTAAGCACAGCTGAAGGTACTAATGACCTATTATCTTTTCCCTACAAGAGAGGAGGGAACCAGCAAGATGGAGGAAAAAACTATCTCTGGAAGATGGCTACCAAGAGAAGCTAACCACGAAAAACCATTAAGACGGTGACAAACCCGTGACTTTTGTTGTAGTTTACAGATAATCGTATCGTGTTCCTGTTTCATCTGGAGAATATATATTTAAGAGATTTTCATTGATTACGTTGGAGTGTTTGTATTGACCAAAATCCCTCAATAGAGAACTGTGTTCAATCAAGAAACCGACTCGTTTATTCCACCTTTCCGCTTTAGAGTGACTCCAAATTACTTGGTCCGCTCACACTTGTAACTACTTTAAAATGTGGAATTGTTACACAAAAAATGCAAACATTGAATATTGTAAACATTATACAACTTTACGCCACTGATCTGGTTTGGAGCGAGCGGTCGCATTTGCATTCGCTCTGCAGGTAGTATAACTTTTCATTACATTTCATTATAGTACAACGGTTTAATTTGTCCAACCTTAGCAATTTCTTCTTAACTAGCTACATAGCCGTCTGTGTATCAAAGATAATTGCGTAATTATCGTATTTCGTCGTCTCGTTGTCCACACTGCTATCTGCCCAGCAGCTAGCAAACGTCCACCGTCTACCGAATAGTAGTATAACTTTTCATTACATTTCATTATAGTACAACGGTCTGATTTTCATTTTCATTACAGTACAACGGTTTGATTTGTTTGATCTTAGCTAGCTACATAGCCGTCTTTTTATCAAACATAATTGCGTCGTTATTGAGGTTCGCTAGCCAGCTATTTTCATCCGAACTTAACGCAACCTAGCCAACACTGCTAGCTAGCCAGCTTGCCACCGAATAGCATTGTAGAAACGAGTGCATTACAACGGAACGACTTGATTAGAGTAGTGTTAGCTGGCTACACAGTTGTCTTTGCTATCTTTGATTTGTTTGATCTTAGCTAGCTACTTAGCTGGCTACATAGCCGTCTTTGTATCAAAGATAATTGTGTAGTTATCGAGGTTCGCTGAGGTTCGCTAGCCAGGTATTCTCGTCCTAACGTAACGTAAGGTAGTCAACCCTGCTAGCTAGCCAGCTAGCCACCGATTAGCAGCACTGTAGAAACGATTACATTACAACGGAACGACTTGTTTTGTGTAGTGTTAGCTAGCTACATAGTTTTCTTTGCTAGCTTTGTATCTAAGATAATTGTGTAACTTTGAGTAATTATCGGTTAGCTAGCCAGCTATTTTCGCCTGCCGCGCTGCCGTCCTCCTACCTAGCCAACACTGCTAGCTAACACTGCTAGCTAGCCAACTTCTACCGAATAGCAGCACTGTAGAAACTAACATTACAACGGAACGACTTGATTAGCGTAGTGTTAGCTAGTTGTCTTTGCTGTCCTTGTATCCATGATAATTGTGTAGTTTAGAGAAACTGTCGAGGTCACCTAGCCAGCTTCACTTTCAACAACGCAGCTACTGCTAGCCAGGCTACTTCACCAGCCAGCAGTACTATATCATTTTAGTCAATAAGATTTTTAATTTTATTGATTTTTTGCAACGTAAGCTTAACTTTCTGAACATTCGAGACGTGTAGCCCACTTGTCATTCTAATCTCCTTTGCTTTAGCGTAGCCTCTTCTGTAGCCTGTCAACTATGTGTCTGTCTATCCCTGTTCTCTCCTCTCTGCACAGACCATACAAACGCTTCACACCGCGTGGCCGCGCCCACCCTAACCTGGTGGTCCCAGCCCGCACGACCCACGTGGAGTTCCAGGTCTCCGGTAGCCTCTGGAACTGCCGATCCGCGGCCAACAAGGCCGAGCTCATCTCAGCCTATGCGTCCCTCCAGTCCCTCGACTTCTTGGCACTGACGGAAACATGGCTCACCACAGATAACACTGCTACTCCTACTGCTCTCTCTTCGTCTGCCCACGTGTTCTCGCACACCCCGAGAGCTTCTGGTCAGCGGGGTGGTGGCACCGGGATCCTCATCTCTCCCAAGTGGTCATTCTCTCTTTCTCCCCTTACCCATCTGTCTATCGCCTCCTTTGAATTCCATGCTGTCACAGTTACCAGCCCTTTCAAGCTTAACATCCTTATCATTTATCGCCCTCCAGGTTCCCTTGGAGAGTTCATCAATGAGCTTGATGCCTTGATAAGCTCCTTTCCTGAGGACGGCTCACCTCTCACAGTTCTGGGTGACTTTAACCTCCCCATGTCTACCTTTGACTCATTCCTCTCTGCCTCCTTCTTTCCACTCCTCTCCTCTTTTGACCTCACCCTCTCACCTTCCCCCCCTACTCACAAGGCAGGCAATACGCTTGACCTCATCTTTACTAGATGCTGTTCTTCCACTAACCTCATTGCAACTCCCCTCCAAGTCTCCGACCACTACCTTGTATCCTTTTCCCTCTCGCTCTCATCCAACACTTCCCACACTGCCCCTACTCGGATGGTATCGCGCCGTCCCAACCTTCGCTCTCTCTCCCCCGCTACTCTCTCCTCTTCCATCCTATCATCTCTTCCCTCTGCCCAAACCTTCTCCAACCTATCTCCTGATTCTGCCTCCTCAACCCTCCTCTCCTCCCTTTCTGCATCCTTTGACTCTCTATGTCCCCTATCCTCCAGGCCGGCTCGGTCCTCCCCTCCCGCTCCGTGGCTCGACGACTCATTGCGAGCTCACAGAACAGGGCTCCGGGCAGCCGAGCGGAAATGGAGGAAAACTCGCCTCCCTGCGGACCTGGCATCCTTTCACTCCCTCCTCTCTACATTTTCCTCTTCTGTCTCTGCTGCTAAAGCCACTTTCTACCACTCTAAATTCCAAGCATCTGCCTCTAACCCTAGGAAGCTCTTTGCCACCTTCTCCTCCCTCCTGAATCCTCCTCCCCCCCCCCCCCCCCCTCCTCCCTCTCTGCAGACGACTTCGTCAACCATTTTGAAAAGAAGGTCGACGACATCCGATCCTCGTTTGCTAAGTCAAACGACACCGCTGGTTCTGCTCACACTGCCCTACCCTGTGCTTTGACCTCTTTCTCTCCTCTCTCTCCAGATGAAATCTCGCGTCTTGTGACGGCCGGCCGCCCAACAACCTGCCCGCTTGACCCTATCCCCTCCTCTCTTCTCCAGACCATTTCCGGAGACCTTCTCCCTTACCTCACCTCGCTCATCAACTCATCCCTGACCGCTGGCTACGTCCCTTCCGTCTTCAAGAGAGCGAGAGTTGCACCCCTTCTGAAAAAACCTACACTCGATCCCTCCGATGTCAACAACTACAGACCAGTATCCCTTCTTTCTTTTCTCTCAAACTCTTGAACGTGCCGTCCTTGGCCAGCTCTCCTGCTATCTCTCTCAGAATGACCTTCTTGATCCAAATCAGTCAGGTTTCAAGACTAGTCACTCAACTGAGACTGCTCTTCTCTGTATCACGGAGGCGCTTCGCACTGCTAAAGCTAACTCTCTTTCCTCTGCTCTCATCCTTCTAGACCTATCGGCTGCCTTCGATACTGTGAATCATCAGATCCTCCTCTCCACCCTCTCCGAGTTGGGCATCTCCGGCGCGGCCCACGCTTGGATTGCGTCCTACCTGACAGGTCGCTCCTACCAGGTGGCGTGGCGAGAATCTGTCTCCTCACCACGCGCTCTCACCACTGGTGTCCCCCAGGGCTCTGTTCTAGGCCCTCTCCTATTCTCGCTATACACCAAGTCACTTGGCTCTGTCATAACCTCACATGGTCTCTCCTATCATTGCTATGCAGACGACACACAATTAATCTTCTCCTTTCCCCCTTCTGATGACCAGGTGGCGAATCGCATCTCTGCATGTCTGGCAGACATATCAGTGTGGATGACGGATCACCACCTCAAGCTGAACCTCGGCAAGACGGAGCTGCTCTTCCTCCCGGGGAAGGACTGCCCGTTCCATGATCTCGCCATCACGGTTGACAACTCCATTGTGTCCTCCCAGAGCGCTAAGAACCTTGGCGTGATCCTGGACAACACCCTGTCGTTCTCAACTAACATCAAGGCGGTGGCCCGTTCCTGTAGCTTCATGCTCTACAACATCCGCAGAGTACGACCCTGCCTCACACAGGAAGCGGCGCAGGTCCTAATCCAGGCACTTGTCATCTCCCGTCTGGATTACTGCAACTCGCTGTTGGCTGGGCTCCCTGCCTGTGCCATCAAACCCCTACAACTCATCCAGAACGCCGCAGCCCGTCTGGTGTTCAACCTTCCCAAGTTCTCTCACGTCACCCCGCTCCTCCGCTCTCTCCACTGGCTTCCAGTTGAAGCTCGCATCCGCTACAAGACCATGGTGCTTGCCTACGGAGCTGTGAGGGGAACGGCACCTCAGTACCTTCAGGCTCTGATCAGGCCCTACACCCAAACAAGGGCACTGCGTTCATCCACCTCAGGCCGGCTCGCCTCCCTACCACTGAGGAAGTACAGTTCCCGCTCAGCCCAGTCAAAACTGTTCGCTGCTCTGGCACCCCAATGGTGGAACAAACTCCCTCACGACGCCAGGACAGCGGAGTCAATCACCACCTTCCGGAGACACCTGAAACCCCACCTCTTCAAGGAATACCTAGGATAGGATAAAGCAATCCTTCTGCCCCCCCCCCCCCCCCCCTTAAAAGATTTAGATGCACTATTGTAAAGTGGCTGTTCCACTGGATGTCATTAGGTGAATGCACCAATTTGTAAGTCGCTCTGGATAAGAGCGTCTGCTAAATGACTTAAATGTAATGTAAATGTAATGTAAACATTGTCTAACTTCATGTAGAACAAATTGCACTTGAAATTAACATTTCTTTCAAGATATGGCAAATAAATTCATATTTTCACTTTTTTCTGAGACAATCACTGAATTAGAATTCTTCATCTTTAAATGAAATATTTGAGATTTTATGTATTTCTAACAAATCAAAACTGGAATTTCTACTCCAAGCAAAGGTTGTAAAAGTATACAGAAGGGGGAAAGCAGAGGCTTAAAAAAATAACATGAGTTGGGAAAAGACATAGTGAACACAAAGGACATTTTGGCTACGATTACACTAAAGACCCTCCTCTCCTACAAAAACAGTACAGAGAATCAGTGTTAAGAAAATCAACTTTATAGAATAAATCATACCGAGTTTGATGATTGTCATAATCAGTGAACACGTTGATTTATATGGCATTTTATAGATTGTATGTCTTTCTATCAAATCAAACCTGGAATTTCTACTCAAAGCAAAGATTGTAAAAGTATGCTAGACATGTATAGAATAAATCTTACCTAGTTTGATGATTGTCATAATCAGTGAAAACGTTAATGATTGGTATAGCTTTAAAATGTCATTTTATAGATGTTGTGTTTATATCATGTCAAAACTGGAATTTCTACTCAAAACAAAGGTTGTAAAAGTATGCTAGACATTTATAGAATAAATCATACCTAGGTTGATGTTTGTGAGAAATGGTGAATTAGTTATTGATTTTTACCGCTTTAAATGGCATTTTATAGATTATGTACACTGCTCAAAAAAATAAAGGGAACACTAAAATAACACATCCTAGATCTGAATGAATGAAATATTCTTATTAAATACTTTTTTCTTTACATAGTTGAATGTGCTGACAACAAAATCACACAAAAATTATCAATGGAAATCAAATTTATCAACCCATGGAGGTCTGGATTTGGAGTCACACTCAAAATTAAAGTGGAAACCACACTACAGGCTGATCCAACTTTGATGTAATGTCCTTAAAACAAGTCAAAATGAGGCTCAGTAGTGTGTGTGGCCTACACGTGCCTGTATGACCTCCCTACAACGCCTGGGCATGCTCCTGATGAGGTGGCGGATGGTCTCCTGAGGGATCTCCTCCCAGACCTGGCCTAAAGCATCCGCCAACTCCTGGACAGTCTGTGGTGCAACGTGGCGTTGGTGGATGGAGCGAGACATGATGTCCCAGATGTGCTCAATTGGATTCAGGTCTGGGGAACGGGCGGGCCAGTCCACAGCATCAATGCCTTCCTCTTGCAGGAACTGCTGACACACTCCAGCCACATGAGGTCTTGCATTAGGAGGAACCCAGGGCCAACCGCACCAGCATATGGTCTCACAAGGGGTCTGAGGATCTCATCTCGGTACCTAATGGCAGTCAGGCTACCTCTGGCGAGCACATGGAGGGCTGTGCGGCCCCACAAAGAAATGCCACCCCACACCATGACTGACCCACCGCCAAACCGGTCATGCTGGAGGATGTTGCAGGCAGCAGAACGTTCTCCACGGCGTCTCCAGACTCTGTCACGTCTTCACATGTGCTCAGTGTGAACCTGCTTTCATCTGTGAAGAGCACAGGGCGCCAGTGGCGAATTTGCCAATCTTGGTGTTCTCTATTAAATGCCAAACGTCCTGCACGGTGTTGGGCTGTAAGCACAACCCCCACCTGTGGACGTCGGGCCCTCATACCACCCTCATGGAGTCTGTTTCTGACTGTTTGAGCAGACACATGCACATTTGTGGCCTGCTGGAGGTCATTTTGCAGGGCTCTGGCAGTGCTCCTCCTGCTCCTCCTTGCACAAAGGCGGAGGTAGCGGTCCTGCTGCTGGGTTGTTGCCCTCCTACAGCATCCTCCACGTCTCCTGATGTACTGTCCTGTCTCCTGGTAGCGCCTCCATGCTCTGGACACTACGCTGACAGACACAGCAAACCTTCTTGCCACAGCTCGCATTGATGTGCCATCCTGGATGAGCTGCACTACCTGAGCCACTTGTGTGGGTTGTAGACTCAGTCTCATGCTACCACTAGAGTGAAAGCACCGCCAGCATTCAAAAGTGACCAAAACATCAGCCAGGAAGCATAGAAACTGAGAAGTGGTCTGTGGTCACCACCTGCAGAACCACTCCTTTATTGGGGGTGTCTTGCTAATTGCCTATAATTTCCACCTTTTGTCTATTCCATTTGCACAACAGCATGTGAAATGTATTGTCAATCAGTGTTGCTTCCTAAGTGGACAGTTTGATTTCACAGAAGTGTGATTGACTTGGAGTTACATTGTGTTGTTTAAGTGTTCCCTTTATTTTTTTGAGCAGTGTATTTCTATCAAGTCAAAATTGGAATTTCTACTCAAAACAAAGGTTGTAAAAGTATGCTAGACATTTATAGAATAAATCATATCTAGTTTGATGATTCTGTGACACTGTGAATTAGTTATGGATTTTTACATTTTTAAATGGCTTTTGGGGAATGTATGTTGAATGCCCATCGATTAATGCAATGCAACGCCTACGCGTCTAGTCGGGCAGAACCTCAACCACACACTGATCCAAGTCCGTTTTGTGTTTCCACTATGATGATCGAAGATATGCCTTACAGGCAAATTTTAGCATCTAGCCGTTATGGACCCAAGAAGAAATTTTTAACCGTTTAATTTTACAGTTACTTTCCAGACATATTGTCTTAGTTCAATTTTGGCCATCATTGAATGGACTGGATTGGATATATAGCAAAAGGTATTTTATTCTGGTGACATGATGATCGATGCTTGGCTGCCGTTTGACAAATACAAATCTTGCTCTTTTGTCTATAATAATCTCATCATGTAGTAGACTATATCCGCACTGTTTCTGCAAGCTATTTGCAAGAGCACACATGCTAAAACCATGGGAATTTAAGTTATTTTTATGTGCACTACATCATGCACAGCCTTTTTCCGCAACAATTCAATTTGATGGAAAAATCTTTGGTTGGAAAATGCACATATACATGGTTATGTAGATTTTAGAACATTTGACTGAAAATCTGTTGCCAATTGGAAGGAAACCTAGCTAGTGAAGTGGTTTGATCACATAATTCTTGGCAGAAATGTACTCACAAAAAATGGATAGATGGCAATATCTAAAAATCCTGTAAACAATTTAACAACATTGCTTTATAAAATTGTAATTAACATTCAGCCACTCATACTCTTTTAGGAAAAAAATTATGCAAAGTCATGGAATACATTAGTCAGGCATGCAATAAGTCTAAAAACATGGACAATCTACATCCATAATGGCTAATTTTAAGTCTACCTTTGATCTGAATCTTTCTGAAGTACCAATGTAAACCGTTTGATGTAAAACAGACAATGCCCACATTCTGAATCCTCTACATAAAAGTGCATGGTTCTCTCACCCACTACTCATCTTCCTCTACAATTGATCCGTCAAGAGAATCAAGGCTATCCAAACGATGTCAGTACAATTTGAAGGTGCACAAATTAAATGATCAAAGATTATGAATGCAACAGCACTGCATGATTACAACCGAGAGCTTTTGCCAATTACTGTTTCTACAAGGTTAGAAAAGATGCACTAGTAAACTCTGTCCATACCACATAGAAATGTCCAAAATGCCCTCCCTCCCACCTAATTCTGATATGGTTATTGTGATAGCTTTATTACTTGACAATATTAGAATAGCAGTGCCTATCAGTGTCTACATCTCAACACCCTAGTGCAGCCTCCTTGTCCATTTCCCTGATCAGAATAAAACTGCACAGGGCCCAGATTCAAACATTTAATCCTGATCCCCCATTGAGTTCCCACTTCATTTTAGAAAGACAATATTTCACCACCAAATGTCATGGGATCATATAAAATTATATTTATTGTGGCATATGATGTGGTATGTAAGAGATGTGATTGAGTTTTCTCTTGCATCCAAAAGCAAGGAGGGACCACATCTGAAGGGGGAGCAGAATTTAACACAGGATCATTTCAATCAAACTGTGCCCAAGTGATAGCATTCTCTAGTTGACCTGTGCCATTTTTCTTTCACTTATCCGGATTTCCCACCCAGATCCAAGCAGTTACAGTAAGCTCCAAAAGTATTGGGACAGTGACAAATATTTTGTAGTTTTGGCTCTGTACTCCAGCACTTTGGGTTTCAAATGATACAATGACTATGAGGATAAAGTGAAGACTATCAGATTTAATTAGAGGGTATTTTCATCCATATCGGGTGAACCGTTAAGAAATTACAGCACTTTTTGTTAGTCCTCCCCATTTTAGGGGACCAAAAGTATTGGGACAAATTCATGTGTAATAATGTAGTCAAAAGTTTAGTATTTGGTCCCATATTCCTGGAACACAATGATTACATCAAGCATGTGTTGTTTATTTAGGTTTCAGATAATTTTGTGCCCTATAGAAATGAATGGTAAATATTGTATTGTCATTTTGTAGTCACTTTTATTGTAGATTTTTTTATAAATTATAGAATTGAATGTTTAACACTTCTACATTAATATGGATGCTACCATGATTACGGAAAATCCTGAATGAATCATGAATAATGATGAGTGCGAAGGTTAGACGCACAAATATCATACCACCCCAAAAAATGCTAACCTCCCATGTTATTTTAATGGTGAGAGTTTAGCAAGTCTTGGGGGTATGATATTTGTGCGTCTAACTTTCTCACTCGTCATTATTTACAATTCATTCAGGACTATCCAAAATCATGGTAGTATCCACATGAATGTAGAAGTGTTTAGAAACATTCTATTCTTATATACAATAAAAGTGACAATGCATTATTTACCATTCATCACCTGATATGGATGAAAATACCTCAAATTAAAGCTGACAGTCTGCACTTTAACTTCATAGTCATTGTATAATTTCAAATCCAAAGTGCTGGAGTACAGAGCCAAAAAAGCAACAAAAATGTACTGTCCCAATACTTTGGAGCTCACTGTATATGGAAGGAGATGAGAGGTAATCACTTTAGACAACAGAGTTGTATCCTATGTGACATATGCCCATCTCCTATCCCTAATGCAGTGTAAGCTATAACACCCTCTGCTGGCAGGGCTCAATTCAATGTTGACAAAAAAACCAATGTCAGATTGGACCCTATTTGCTGTTACACAGAGTTTCAAGCAGGGAATAGAAGCCTGTTTGATGTTGCACAGGGATCTGTGTAAGAGGGACAATTTGATGTTGAATGCTTTCAGATCAGTGAAGTCCCAGTTCAATAATGTACACAGTTGTGACAGTGGGGGAACTCTATTTTTAGGGCATTCCTCTGACACCGCCTGGTATAGAGGTCCTGGATGGCAGGAAGCTTGTCCCCAGTGATGTACTGGGCCGTAGGCACTACCCTCTGTAGTGCCTTGCGGTCAGAGGCTGAGCAGTTGACACACCAGGCAGAGATGCAACCAGTCAGGATGCTCGATGGTGCAACTGTAGAACTTTGAGGATTTGAGGACCAATGCAAAATCTTCTCAGTCTCCTGAGGGGAAATAGGTGTTGTCGTGTCCTCTTCACGACTGTCTTGGCGTGCTTGGACAATGTTAGTGTGGCAGTGATTTAGTCAGTTCACTGAGAATGTGTCAGATCTCCTTCCTTCGGTCCAAGTAGAGCTGCGGCAGCTGGTTCGGCCACCCTGTGAAGGCCAGCACCGAGTCCTGAAAGTCCACCTCAGGGATCTACAACACATACACACACGGTTCAGGGTAGGCTTCATGCTAATGTTCATTCCAAACTCAAAAGGAACAGTTTCCTGGACTCATCCGAGAGCTGCCTCAAAATGAGTGTGCTATGTAGAGTAAAGTCGGTTAGTGTGCTAGCTGTAGAAAGGGGATATGGCTCTCTGTAGTCACTCACAATGAGTTTGGAGCTCTCGGTGAGCAGGTAAAATGAGTCCCTCCACACCATGCTGTAAGGTTTCTGCGTCAACACTCAGCTTCCCTGGAGAACACGTTTAGAGGAGGGGAAACTAGTTGGCTACAACAGTCTACAATGTAAAAATTGTTGGACAATGAAACAGAATGACAGCATTGCATGGATAAGATGTTATGTAGAGAGGTTTATGAAAGCTTGGAAACTGATACTTACTGGCAGCTCCCTCATAGATCTTAGCATTTGTTCCCTTTCGCAGGAAAACTACCTTTATTCGCTCAAATTCACCAACCACTGATGTGGAAAAAACAGCTATGCTAGCTAGCTCTCAAAATAGTGGCAATGCAATGGTCCTGTGACTCCTGTCCAGAGAGAACCCCAAACAGGCATAGATATGCGCACTCCCTTGTCTATGGAATTTTCACCATTTGCTATACCAACTGTCATTTCAGATCCACTCAAAGGTCTATAGCTGGGCTAGGTTGCTATTGGACAGTAACAGTACAGTTTACAGGCAGAAGTAGTTAGGTAACTAGCCTAACAAAGACAGACTGTCCTGGCTGTCTGTTGCCCATCAAGCTAGGTTTTTATTTAGACTCATAATATAGCACTGTATTTGCTTGAAAACACTACCGAATCTAGTGTTTATTTAGCTAGTCACATGACGACAGCTGGTAACAAGCTAGCTAGCTATAATGCTACTAGTCAAAATATTATTTACCCGCAGAGGACACACTTTTCATGCCACTTTGATCGTGATTTTTGTAGCAGGTAAGGAGGACATTTTCGCTGATTGAAGTCTTTTCCTAAAATTAATCTCAGTTTCCTAACCTGCTACAAAAACGCATACCCACTGAGTCCACCTCTGGTAGAAACCCCAGGTGCTCCTTATGTTTGTCACATAACACCAACAGCATCATTAAAAGTTATACAGTCCAACTCTTATTGTACTAAGTCGACATATGTACCAAGCTACAAAACAATGAAAAATTGACTGCTATCATTTAGCTAGCTAGCTTGGCTAATCAAAGTCACATGACCAGGATAAAATTCCATCACCCATAAAATGAGAAAGCATCATTAAAAGTTATACAGTCCAACTCTTATTGTGCTAAGTCGACATATGTACCAAGCTACAAAACAATGAAAAATTGACTGCTATCATTTAGCTAGCTAGCTTGGCTAATCAAAGTCACATGACCAGGATAAAATTCCATCACCCATAAAATGAGAAAGAAACAAAAACCCAGTGGAAAAAGGTTCTGCATCACTGCCTGGTGAAAATACAGGACATTCTAATGTCATGGCTGTTGAAATTATCACTATTCATCACAATAGGCCACACTATCACCAGGCACTTGAGGGGCTTAACATTAGACAAAGTCTCTAATCTTAAAGAGTGATAACAACCAAGGCATTCTAACATTGATGTCTGGAAGCTGAGGAAAACACACCTTTCAAGATGCCTAAGCTACATACACATCTCCACTCCACTTCTACAAGTAGTAGAGGTATGTTTTTCTTTACTGAACTAAAATAAACACAACATCCAACCATTTCAAATATTTTACTGAGTTACAGTTCATAAGGAAATGAGTACATTTAAATAAATTCATTAGGCACTAATCTATGGATTTCACAACTGGCAATATATATACACAGTGTATACACAGTGCATTCAGAAAGTATTCAGACCCCTTCCCTTTTTCCACATTTTGTTACGTTACAGCCTTATTCTAAAATGTATTAAATCATTGTTTTCCCCTCAATCTACACACAATACCCCATAATGAAAAAGCAAAAACAGGTTTTGAGAAATGTTCATAAATTTATTCAGACCCTTTGCTATGAGACCTGAGAGCTCAGGTCCATCCTGTTTCCATTGATCATCCTTCAGATGTTTCTTCAACTTGATTGGAGCCCACCTGTGGTAAATTCAATTGATTGGACATGATTTGGAAAGGCAGACACACCTGTCTATATAAGACACACCTGTCTATTTCTGCAGAATTGTGTCCCCAAGAACACAATGACCTCCATCATTTGTAAATGGAAGCAGTTTGGAACCACCAAAGGGTAGAGCTATAAAATTCAAACCCCTTGGGTGCTGCCATAGTTACATTAGAAGTGCCCATCCAAGAAGGCGCAAGGTCATTGGCCACAGATAAAATGACGTCAAATCACGTTATATGTACAGTAGCTTTGATTGGACTTTCAAAATCTTAGCTAGCAGTCATCATCATGAATCAAGTCGACAATCTACTGGCAAATCCTTTCTAATCCTTGTCATATGAAGAGAAATAATGAAGAGAAATTATAGATAAAACGTATCAGTGCTCATCGGCCATTGGGCATAAACATTACACAGCAAGTTGGAGATCGTGACAGTGGCTAACTGCAAGCATTGCAAAGCAATCACTAGCCTAATATTCAGTGGAGTGGCTGTGTGGTCCCAAATCTGGGATTAAGGGGCTTTTTTCCAAGTTTAAAATGATAAACATTCAACATTGGCTATGCTGTCAATGAAGCTTGATTTGTGCCACGCTCAAAACAACTGCTAACTCAGAACTGCGAAAACTTGACAACTGGGAAGTCGGGAATAAACAAACGAGCTTCGACTGGGAAAATATGTTGTGAACGGTCATCCAACTCAGAATTGTTAATCTGGCCTCTTCTAGAGCTATGACCTGAAGATCAATGAAGTCATCATGATTCGACCTTGATTTCTTCCAAGTTCCTAGTTGTTTTGAAAGCACCTCCTGTTCAAGTGAGCACAGCACAACAAGGTGAGTCCAAAAATGTATTGTATACTGCTGCATAAATGTAATATGCCAGGGAGATACAGTTGAAGTCGGAAGTTTACATGCACTTAGGTTGGAGTCATTAAAACTAGTTTTTCAACCACTCCCCAAAATTATTATTAACAAACTACAGGTTTGGCAAGTCGGTTAGGACATCTACTTTGTGCATGACACAAGTAATTTGTCCAATAATTGTTTACAGACAGATTATTTCACTTACAAATCCAGTGTGTCAGAAGTTTTACACTAAATTGATGTCATGACTTTAGAAGCATCTGATAGGCTAATTGACATAATTTGTGTCAATTGGAGGTGTACATGTGGATGTATTTCAAGGACTACCTTCAAACTCAGTGCTTCTTTGCTTGACATCATGGGAAAATAAAAAGAAATCAGCCAAGATTTAAGAAAAAAATTGTAGACCACAAGTCTGGTTCATCCTTGGGAGCAATTTCCAAACGCCTGAAGGTACCACGTTCATCTGTACAAACAACAGTACGCAAGTATAAACACAATGGGACCACGCAGCCGTCATACCACTCAGGAAGGAGACACGTTCTGTGTACTTGGTGCGAAAAGTGCAAATCAATCCAAGAACAACAGCAAAGGACCTTGAAGATGCTGGAGGAAACAGGAACAAAAGTATCTATATCCACAGTAAAACGAGTCCTATATCGACATAACCTAAAAGGACACTCAGCAAGGAAGAACCAACTGCTCCAAAACTGCCATAAAAAAAGCCAGACTACGGTTTGCAACTGCACATGGGGACAAAGATTGTACTTTTTGGAGAAATATCCTCTGGTCTGATGAAACAAAAATAGAACTGTTTGGCCAAAATGACCATTGTTATGTTTGGAGGAAAAAGGGGGTGGCTTGCAAGCCGAAGAACACCATCCCAACTGTGAAGCACGGAGGTGGCACCATAATGTCGTGGGGGTGCTTTGCTGCAGGAGGAACTGGTGCACTTCACAAAATAGATGGCATCATGAAAAGGGAAATTAAGTGTATATATTGAAGCAACATCTTAAGACATCAGTCAGGAAGTTAAAGCTTGGTCGCAAATGGGTCTTCCAAATGGACAATGACCCCAAGCATACTTCCAAAGTTGTGGCAAAATGGCTTAAGGACAACTAAGTCAAGGTATTGGAGTGGCCATCACAAAGCCCTGACCTCAATCCTATAGAAAATTTGTGGGCAGAACTGAAAAGCGTGTGCGTGCAAGGAGGCCTACAAACCTGACTCAGTTACACCAGCTCTGTCAGGAGGAATGGGACAAAATTCAACCAACTTATTGTGGGAAGCTTGTTGAAGGCTACCTGAAACGTTTGACCCAAGTTAAACAATTTAAAGGTGTTGGGGTTCGTTCCTTGTTAATCATTGGCCCATTGGTGAAATCAGCAATTAGACTATCTTTATCAATCAAACCTTTATTAATGCAATTGCAGACAGAAGTTGACAACGGGAACATAGCATGCATGTTTCCGAGTAAGTTCTGCAAAATAGGAAAGGTTCCGAGTTGTTTTATTATGCTTGCAGTCAACCCTTAGTGATGTAACTGCCCACGTCAACACCATCTACTCATGAGACCAGGCCCATGCACACACAGCTATAGAAACAATAGTTCCATTGTTATCTAAAGCCTCAGCAGTAATTGTCCACTCCCCAAGTTGATTTATAGTGGTATGTCTGACTAGTCTCTTACCTCTATCACACCCCTTCAGGGTTCTGTGTCTATGAATCTCTTTTTGCCTTGAGGCGCTTTCTCACAGACACCCTGTTTTGACTGCAATATCTCACACATCTCTCAGACCATTTCTTTATAAGAGGCAGAGACTATAAAATAATAGTGGAACAATTTTAAACCTTATAATGAATGTATATTGTTCATCTGTATTCTAGGACCCTATAAATGTAGTGGGGGAAGGGTCTTATAGCCCTTCCTCTTCTATTAATACAAAATAAGCGTAATCAATTATTATAATACATCAACCATTTGGTGCAGCCCCTATCATGACCCCAAGGTGAACCCCATCAAAGGCAATGCTACCAAATACTAATTGAGTGTATGTAAACTTCTGTGATGAAAGAATGTGATGTGATGAAAGAAATAAAAGCTGAAATGAATCATTCTCTCTACTATTATTCTGACATTTCACATTCTTAAAATGAAGTGGTGATCCTAACTGATCTAAAACAGGGCATTTTTACTAGGATTGAATGTCAGGAATTGTGAAAAACTGAGTTTAAATGTATTTAGCTAAGGTGTATGTAAAACTTCCGACTTCAACTGTACTTCTCTGCAGCTGCCACCACAACATCTATTTTCTGTGGCTTACAGTTGATAGCCATTGCTATGAACGCTAAGAAGCCAACATTATTGAAACATATCACTCATTTGGCTATCCTTCTGTTCTGGCACAGCTCTAATATTCACAGGGATCCTCTCAGAATCACTCACCCTTGATCCACCCTCCTGTACTTTCTTCACTGCCTCAGCATACGACACCTTCTGCACTACTCTGACCTTGGCCACTTCAACCTGCCTCTCTCGCACCGGACACCTCCGATCCCCAGCTACATGGGCACCCCTACAGTTGGCACACACAACGTTCAACCGAAACTACACATTCCTCTGTCCCATGTCCTCCTGCACACTTCCCACGTGTGCATCTTCCTCCTACACCGTGCTGCGACATGCCCATAAACATGACACCTATAACACCACGGTGGATTTGGCATAAAAGCTCTAACAGCATAATTCATATATCCTAACATTACTTTGTCAGGTAAAGACTAAATCAAAGCTCAAACGAACACTTCTGTTTCACCAAGCTCTCCGCCGGGTCTGCATTGCACCAAACAGTGGGCTCCACAAACACCTGGAATTTTCAACTTCAATTGCTCCACCTCCACACTTAACTCTACCCCAGAAATCACTCCCTTCAATGGTGCCCTATGCCTAAGCATAAAGCAAGATACAGGTCTTTCCCCAAGTTGCGCCTGCTCCCTCTGATCTTAAGAAACACAAACAAACATTAGAAGTCCACTTTGGGTTACCTTCACCGACTCAACAGCACCCACCATATTCCACCCAACCTGAAACAACCCATGGATCAGCCAAAAGGCGTGGATCCACCCTCTTCAAAAATCTCTTTCCCACTGGACCAAACATTTCTATCATAACCTTGTCCATCGATGCAAGGCTTGGGCTCCTAGCTCCTCATCATACCTTCCACCTCTTCCATTTCACCTCAAACTGGTGTCTGGCTCACTCTGTTTGAACTTGACACCAATCTTCCTCGACATACCCTCTCCCTTGTTATTGCCATCTTCAACGGATTCACACCCATCCTTTGCCTACCTCAGTCTTTTTAACCTCATCTCTTTCTCTCTAATCCTCCTCCCTTATCCAATTACCCGACTCCTGAAAATATTTTTCACTTTTCCAAGTCATAATCTCTTTCTTGCTTCCTTGAGGGCCATGCTAAGGCCTATACTCGACCTACAGTCATCCACTATCTGCAGGTCCTTTCAGCCATTCCTTGTGCTTGAGTTTTGCCTCTGATCTAGCTGGTAGTTGTAGTCCAGAGTTGGAAAATTACTGGTTGGATAGAAGTTTCTCTGTAAAATACAAATAAACACAATAAATAAATGGTTGTGACATTTACCCAATTATTTTCTTTTTTGATTTTCTTTATTCAAATATAAAAGTGTTAATGAGGATATCTAGAGTGAGTGGGTCGAAAGCTTCAAGTCCCTCGGTGTCCACATCACTAAGGATCTATCATGGTCCACACACACCAACACAATCATGAAAAGGGGCACGACAACACCTCTTCCCCCTCAGGAGCCTGAAATGATTTGGCATGGGCCTGTAGATTCTCAAAAAGTTCAACAGCTGCACCATTGAGAGCATCTTGACTGGCTGCATCACTGCTTGGTGTGGCAAATGCTTGGCATCCGACTGCAAGGTGCTATAGAGTGTACATCTGTTCTGCCTGTGCTTATGGAACCCTGACCTGTTCACTGGACGTGCTACCTTGTCCCGGACCTGCTGTTTTGGACCCTCTCTCTACCGCACCTGCTGTCTCTAACTCTGAATGATCAGCTATGAAAAGCCAACTGACATTTACTCCTGAGATGCTGACCTGTAGCACCCTCTACAACCACTGTGATTTGCATTATCTGACCCTGCAGGTCATCTATGAACGTTTGAAAATCTTGGCCATGTTCTGTTATAAACTCCACCCGGCACAGCCAGAAGAGGACTGGCCACCCCTCAGAGCCTGGTTCCTCTCTAGGTTTCTTCCTCGGTTCCTACCTTACTAGGGAGTTTTTCTTTGCCACTGTGCTTCTACATCTGCATTGCTTGCTGTTTGGGGTTTTAGGCTGGGTTTCTGTACAGCACTTAGTGACATCGGCTGATGTAAAAAGGGATTTATAAATACATTTGATTGATTGATAGTGCGTATGGCCCAGTACATCACTGATGCCGAGCTACCTGACATCCAGGACATCTATACCAGCTGTTGTCAGAGGAAGGCCCTAAAAATTGTCAAAGACTCCAGTCACCCAGGTCATAGACTGTTCTCTCTGCTACCGCACGGCAAGCGGAACAAGTAGGACCCTGAACAGTGTCTACCCCAAGCCATAAGATTGCTAAATGGTTAGTTAACTTAAATAGTTAACCAAATAGCTATCTGGACTATATGCATTGACCCTTTTTGCACTCATTGTGTATTTATTATTACGTGTTTTACTTTTTTATTATTTCTCTATTTTCTTTCTCTCTGCACTGTTAGTCTACACAAGTTGTTTTCAAAGCATTTGACGAATAACATTTGATTTAATTTTGTTGATACTGCTGAGAGGTCTAAATTATTCTCGTTTGGATTACATAGCTAGCTATAAAGTTTTTAATTGAAAAACTACTGTCTGAGTGGTCCGCACCTTCATGTGGCGCTAGAAAGATTTTCCTGATGTTTTACATTTTATTAAAAACCCTCATGACCCAGCATCCACCGCTAGGCGTTCCTTCCGGTTTGTCCGCCATTAAAGAAAGTAGGTAAGATTGTTTTTGAAGAATTACCATCAGCTGAAATCTTTACAAAATCAATGTCATCCTTCGTTTATCACCAATTATGATAGAACCAACATAAGGTTTATTTGTTGCCAAAAGCATGGCGCCAATATTGTGGTGATAAATAATATATTTTAGCTGTAACGTCACCGGAAATTTGTTGCGTTGACATGACTTTCCCCTACATATGAGAATCGTAATCATATCGCCTTGTTGCTGGATTTTCTTAACGAGCCGTAATGACTGCAGATATATGACATGTATGTCCTTGTGTACTATAACTTAGTCGGCCTCTAGTCATTTTCCTCGACAGAAGTAAGCAACTACTAGATAGCTACGTTAGTTGGCTATCTAGCTAACATTGGTAACATTATGTCTGTTACAACAGCCATATTTGGTTAACGTTAACTAACTTGCTTAATCAAGAGACATACGCCTCAATACGTTAGACTGCTTGTTGAGCTAGCTTCTGCGACACTTAATATTTGGGTAACTGAAGTATTTAGTGATGACCAACACAGTTTGTGTAATGTTATGATTTCATGTCTACTATTAACTAGTTACCACAGACAGTCTTAAACCCCGCTCATATATACAATGTATCTTAAGGTGTGTTCTTAAATTCACTCTGGAGTGCCGGTAGTTCGATTGTCCGTTTCTAAATTAAGAGCGTTTTAAGCTAAGTGCGTTCAGTGCGCACACTGGACGCTCTGTCCGGGGAGTGGGGTCGATCCGAGAGCAGTCAAGTACCCAAACTAACGTTGGGTTAGCTACTTCCAGACACAAATGAGAGAATCTCACTGACCATTTTACTCACCCTAGCAGAGCTGGTTAAGCTGTTTGGATGTTATTAAGTATGTTATTGCCTGTAACTGCTGCTGGCAACAATTTAATTATGCTTTTTTTGCACACGTTTAATGACACATGCCATATTTAATAGTTGAGTGTTTTAGATGCATCAGTTATTCTGCTCTCTGTCACACTCAGATGAGAGTGCCCTGAAATCGGAGTAGATAGCCAGCTGTCTGTAGTTTTCGGATTATCCCTGTTTTATTTAGCTCTGGTTGTCTTAGTCTAATAGATGGTCAAAAACCTGTAGAATGATATTTATAGTTAGCTCACTCTCAGTATTTTTCTGTTGTTCAAGGCTCAAACACCCATGATTCCATTTGGCAAAACCACTCCCACATCACTTATTTATTTGAATCCCCATTAGCTTTTGCAGAAGCAGCAGCAACAAGTAACACCACTGATAAGACAAGGACAGTCACACAAATTTGAAATACAACAATATACGAACAATACACACAAATTGTGCTGAAGTTGCAGCTCTGGCAACCATTGCGCCCTTTCCAAATAGACTGTTTTCGTAGTAAATTACTTTATTGGCTGTTATTTTTTTTAAACTCTTTCAGATGCAGCAGGTTTAGCTAGCTAGCATTGCTAATAACACCAAAGATACAGCAAGTTTCAAATATAAGAGATTAGGATTCTGTAGTGATTTGCCTGTAAATTTCATAATAAATGTTGTTTTCTAACAGGCCTACCTGTTTAAGACAGTCACTAAGATTAAACTGGGCTATTGTAGCAAACACTATTTTGGTTGTAGCAGTTGGACTGGCTAGCATGTTAGCTCACAGCGTCAGACAAAGTAACTTATGGTTAGCATTCGTTAGAATCTCATTTCAAGTTATTTTTGAGTATAATGCAGTTGATTAATTACAACATTAACATACATTCCAGCTTGATATTCATGCAAGCATTAAAATACAACCCAAAAGCAATGTGAAATGCACTCATAACTTATGACGTCTTGGCATGCTAATCAACTAAGCTACTGTAACTGCAGGCTCACAAGGTGGAGCATTGCATCATGGGAGATGAGATGCACCCTGTGAATTGTAGTATACTGTAGACGAGGGCAAGGCAGAAGCTTAAACAATTACAAAACAAGGAATTGTGCAGTATGACCATCAAAATGTGTGAAATCTTGCAGTAGTTCATATGGGTCTTTCGATAAATAAATGGGGCCATTGTGACGTTTTGAATATGCAAATTGAACCATAACTCCACCTATACAACAACAACATAGGCCAGACTATACATCCTTTAAGCGGGGTTCATACAGACATTGGTAAGTCAAATTCAAAGACTTGCAGGGACTTTTCAAGAACTAATTGTAATTTAAGGACATCTGTTGTACAGTGGCGCCATCCCATCTGGTTTGTGCTTACTGGGACAACATTTGTTTTTCAACAGGACAATGACCAAACACACCTCCAGGTTGTGTAAGGGCTATTTGACCAATAATTAGTGATGGAGTGCTGCGTCAGATGACCTGGCCTCCACAATCCCCCGACCTCAACAAAATTGAGATGGTTTGGGATGAGTCGGACTGCAGAGTGAAGGAAAAGCAGCCAACAAATGTTCGGCATATGTAGGAACTTTTGGAAAAGCATTCCAGGTGAAGCTGGTTGAAAGAATGCCATGGTGGCTACTTGGAAGAATCTCAAATATATAATTTTAATTTGTTTAACATTTGTAGTTACATGATTCCATATCTTTATTTCATAGTTTGTTTTCACTATTATGTCGAAAATAAAGAAAAACCCTTGAATTGAGTAGGTGTTCTAAAACTTTTGACAGTATGTAAATAAGGCTTTTCTTTAAAATACATTCCCAAACATGTTTAAACCTCTTTTGGCTTCGTCATTATGGGGCTGAGGATGTTTATTTAATCAATTCTAGAATAAGGCTGTAACATTACAAAATGTAGAAAAGGAAAGAGGTCTGTATACTTTCCAACGGCACTGTATATGGATAATTTATGAAACCAGGCTATTGATTTTATAGTCTAAAATTAAAGTAGGTTTCCTCAATTTTCTTAGACATTTTGGCTATGGTAAGGGCTGTTTCCTCGTCTCTGCTGCTTCCGCCTCCGCCGTATTCTACTCAATCCCAACATGCTGGTTAACTTTGCTATTATGGACACAGCAACATAGGGAAAGGCACCAATTCTAGATTTTCAGAACCGTGGACAGCGACCATATCCAACGTGGGAGAAAGCGCATTTGTTATAAAATAATATTAGATTATTAGTGTTTCACCATTTATTTTTATACAAAGTAACCATATACAATTTTAGTATCACATGTCTTAGCGTGATAGGACTGTGCTATCCACATGGCCTCACATGGTTGTTCCACTGGATATCATAAGGTGAATGCACCAATTTGTAAGTCGCTCTGGATAAGAGCGTCTGCTAAATGACTTAAATGTAAATGTAAATGTAATGGCTATCCACAGGTGGCTTGTGCACCATGGAATTTTTGTTTATTGTTCGACTGCTCGACTAAAGAAATCTTGGTCGACTAAATAGGGTCAGTCCTATGTATATTTTATTGGTGGCATAAAGACCGATAAATATTTCTGTGAAATGCTATTGGTCGGGCTCTATTAATGACATTATCGATTTTAGGTATCAAGGTGACTGTTTCGGCTAGACTCATTTGATTTTGCAACCACATACATTTTGGGGGATTTGTATGCCCATTAACTGTTTTCATCCTGTAACAAAAGGAGATATGAAGTGTTGCCTAGTTACACTGCCTTTTCTGAGAACTCTATACAAGAATTGTCCGACAGCTAGATCCAAGATTCTTACAGGGTTCAATGTCAATATCTACTTTGACAGATCAATTCTTAATATACACAATAGTATGTAGACACCTGCTCGTTGAACATCTCATTCCAAAATCATGGGCATTAATATGGAGTTGGTCCCCTCTTTGCAGCTATAACAGCCTCCACTCTTCTGGGAAGGCTTTCCACTAGATGTTGGAACATTGCTGTGAGGACTTGCTTCTATTCAGCCATAAGAACATTAGTGAGGTCGGGCACAGATGTTGGGCGATTAGGCCTGGTTCGCAGTCAGCGTTCCAATTCATCCCAAAGGCATTAAATGGGGTTGAGATCAGGGCTCTGTGCAAGCCAGTCAAGTTCTTCCATACCGATCTCAACAAACAATTTCTGTATTGACCTCGCTTTGTGCACGGTGGCATTGTCATGGTGAAACAGGAAAGGGCCTTCCCCAAACTGTTGGAACCACAGAATTGTCTAGAATGTTATTGTATGCTGTAGTGTTAAGATTTCCCTTCACTGGAACAAAGAGGCCTAGCCCGAACCATGAAAAACAGCCCCAGACCATTATTTCTCCACTAAGCTTTAGTTGGCACAATGCATTGGAGCAGGTAGCGTTCTCCTGGCATCCGCCAAACCCAGATTTGTCCGTCGGACTGCTAGATGGTGAAGTGTGATTCATCACTCCAGAAAACACATTTCCACTGCTCCAGAGTCCAATGGAGGCGAGCTTTACACCACTCCAGACGATGCTTAGCATTGCACATGGTGTTCTTAGGCTTGTGTGCGGCTGCAAGGCCATGGAAACCCATTTCATTAAGTTCCCGACTAACAGTTTGGAACTTGGTAGTGAGTGTTACAACCAAGGATAGATGCTTCAGCACTCACCGGTCCCATTCGATGAGCTTGTTTGGCCTACCACTTCGTGGCTGAGCCTGTTGCTCCTGGACTTTTCCACTTCACAATAACCGCACTTACAGTTGACCGGGGCAGCTTTAGCAGGGCAGAATTTTGACCCACTGACTTGTTGGAAAGGTGGCCTCCTATGAAGGTGCCATGTTAAGTCACTGAGCTCTTCAGTACGGGCCATTCTACTGCCAATGTTTGTCTATGTAGATTGCATGGCTCTGCTCGATTTTTATACACCTGTCAGAAACTGAATCCACTCATTGAAGGACTGTCCGATATAACGACAACTTATAGTGCCATAAATGCAAGGACATAAATAAATCGTATGTCAAACAATTTGACAAATGTCACCAATCTATGAGAAGGGGTTGGAACAGGTTTTTTCAACTCGTGAATTTGATTGAATTTAGCTATGTTCACCCCTTATATATTAAATGTAATGACATTAAGAAAAAAATGGCAGATTACTATCAATGACTTAACAGCAGTAGGAAATCCTCCACTTGTACCCTAGTTTATAGAAAGACCCAGAAAGTATTCACACCCCTTGACTTTCTACACATTTTGTTACAGCTAAAAATTTATTAAATTTTGTTTCACTGGCCTACACGCAATCCCCATAATGTCGAAGTGGAGTTATATTTTTTACAAATTAATTAAAAATGAAAAGCTGAAATGTCTTATGTATGCTTGCCATAAAGGGGTCGAATACTTAAGTTCAGGAGTAACACTGTGCTTATTAACAAGTCGCATAATGCGTTGCATGGACTCGCTCTGTGTGCAAGTAGTGTTTAACATGATTTTTGAATGACTAGCTCATCTCTGTAACCCACACATACAATTATCAGTCAAGCAGTGAATTTCAAACAAAGCCCAGGGAGATTTTCCAATAGCTTGCAAAAAATGGAACCTATTGGTAGATGGGTTATATATTTTTTTTTAAATCAGACATTGAGCATGTCTCACCCAGTCACTACAAAGAAACAGGCGTCCTTCCTAACTCAGTTACTGGAGAGGAAGGAAACCGCTCAGGGTATATCACCATAAGGCCAAAGGTGACTTTAAAACAGTTTTAATGGCTGTGATGGGAGAACTAGGATGGATCAACATTGTAGTTACTCCACAATACTAACCTAAATGACATTGTGAGAAGGAAGCCTGTACAGAATACAAATATTCCAAAACATGCATCCTGTTTATAATAAGGCACTAAAGTAAAACTGCAAAAAATGTCAAATTAACGCTTGGTATTCAGGACAAATCAAATACAACACATCACTGAGTACCACTCTTCATATTTTGAGGCATGGTGGTGGCAGCATCATGTTATGGGTATGCTTGTCATCAGCAAGGACTAGGGAGTTTTTTTATGATAAAAATAAACGGGATAGAGCCAAACAGACACATTCACCTTTCAACAACCTAAAACAACGGCAAATACACACTGGAGTTGCTTACCATGCAACTTATCACTGGAGGGCTCCCGAGTGGCACAGCAATCTTAAGGCACTGCATCTCAGTGCAAGAGGCGTCACTACAGTCCCTGGTTCAAATCCAAACTATCACATTTGGCCGTTATTGGGAGTCCCGTAGGGCGGCGCACAATTGGCCCAGCGTCGTCTGGGTTTGGCCGGGGTAGGCAGTCATTGTAAATAAGAATTTGTTCTTAACTGACTTGCCTAGTTAAATGTTCCTGAGTGGCCTAGTTTGTTTGGACTTAAATGGCTGTGTAGCAACAAAAAAAATAAGAATATTGTACAGTCCAGTGTGCAAAGCTCTTAGACTCACAGCTGTAATTGCTGCCAAAGGTGCTTCACAGAAGTATTTACTCTGGGTTGAATACTTATCTATTTTGTGTAGACCATTAACAATTTAAAAAAGTTAAATCCACTTTAACACAACAAAATGTGGAAAGAGTTAAGGGGGTGTGAATAGTGGCGTAATTGTCCTTTAAATGTTCGTTCCAGTTGACAATACTGTGATGGCATTGTAGGAAAACATTATTCTGGTAAGGCCAGACAAGGAATTGTATTCACAAAGCATCTTAGAAAAGGTCCTAGGAATCTTGTAAACCTGTTTAAGACACACACAAAACTCCGTAGGTTGTCGGATAATGTTAAGACACTGCCTAGACAAACTTTGAACCAGGAGTAAAATCAACTCGTAAGTTTCTCAGCTAGTAATCACGTCAGTTTGAGGTACTGCAAAGGAAAGGTTGAAGCTCATTGGTTATTCCAATCATTTGCAACGTCAATCATGAGGCATCATCAAGCTGTGAACTCCAATAGCATGCTTCAGACAACCACCGTGAATGTGGCTGTACATCAAATGTTGCAATGGTGAAACATTTGATATAATTTGCCTGAATCACTTTGCCTACTCTTAATTATTAGCTAATATGTTGGCATGAATAACTTTATTGAATTCTGATGGTTAAAGCGGCATTTTAACAAAATTACCGTTATATCAACACACTCGTTGTCACTCCCGTTTAACAACTAAATCTCTTTGGCACAATAGGCATCAAGTCTCTTGCCGATAATGTTGCATACAGTGTTTTCATCAAACACAATCAAAGTTAACATAAGCCCTAGATGCCTTATATTTCCCAACTTATAGGCATCTCCAATTTAGGCATCTTTTTTATCAACGTGACGTTGCGTTCCAAAGGGATAACATGATGTAGGTAATTAAATTATTTAGGCCTCGAGAAATGTGAAGATATAGATTATTTATTGATCAGACATTTATTTTAACTCCACGTGGTGCAGGCACCACTGACTCACTGTTCTTTCTTTCCACAGACATGGCTATCAGGTATCCTATGGCCGTGGGCCTTAGTAAAGGCCACCCAGTAACCAAGAATGTGACAGCACCGAAACATGCTCGTAGGCGAGGGGTGAGTTCATCTGAATGGATAGAAACATGACAACCACAAATAGTGTCATATTGATAGTCTATCAGGTCACTATGTCCTCTGGTAAAGGGTCTGGACCCTTTGCCACAGGTTGTTTGCTTGTCCTAGAACTGCTGGGTGCTGGTTCAAGTTTGTGTTCTAATTCCATTGCAGTGTAGTGATTGAGGGCCGGGGTTCAGGATTCACTTCGGCTGTCTCCTCTACATTAGCGACATGTATATGTTCTGAAACAAAGTAGATGACCACAAATGTTTGAACCTGTTATTATGAGATAATGGGCCCAGTAGTCCACAATATGGCTGAAACATAGGCCACAGTTACTGTTAGTTCTAACTCAGTGTCTCTTCGCTCATTTGTATTTCAGCGTCTGACCAAGCACAGCAAGTTTGTGCGTGACATGATCCGTGAGGTGTGCGGCTTCGCCCCCTACGAGAGACGCGCCATGGAGTTGCTGAAAGTTTCCAAGGACAAGCGTGCCCTCAAGTTCATCAAGAAGAGGGTATGTATGATTCCCCTGCTACTAACATGGCTGGGTGTATTTGTGTTGATATTGGCAGTATGGATGCATTTGTCGTCAGCCTTCTGCAGCTGCTCTTGTGACAGTTTCAGAACAAATAAGTACATTTTTCAAACCAAACAGATTTTGTATTAGACATCTGTTTGGGAATGTCTAGCATTTTGTGCAGCTGTCAAGTGGGCAGCTTTCTGAAATGTGATGGACTGTTTCCTTTGTGGAGTATTTATTGGTAAGATGAATCAACTATTGGATCAGTAAAATTATTCTCCTATAGTTTGTCCAATCATTTCTGTATTATGGAACTGCTAGCCCCATATTTGTTGATTCCTGAATTTGTCGCTGACATAACTTTCCCAGAAACATGCTTCAGTGTTAATTTCATCCTGAGCATGGTAGTTAACCTGCTCTGAAAGTTGCAGATGCATTTGTTTGGTTTTTCCTGTTGCACATTCTAATGTGTGTTTGCTCCACAGATTGGAACTCACATCCGCGCCAAGAGAAAGAGGGAAGAGCTCAGCAATGTTCTGGCTGCCATGAGGAAAGCCGCTGCCAAGAAGGATTAAGCGGTTCTTGCAAATAAATATTTGTATTTTTAAAAAAATGGAGAGTTGTCAGCTCCTTCCTTGTTTCTCATTTTAGAATGACTAAGTGGTACTATGCTTAGCAATGGACTTGAACTACTTATCTCAATTTATCTTTGAGCATATATATGCCTTGTAGGCTGCATGTCTTCAAGTTTCTAGGGTGAGATGCCTGCAGACATTAGACCTGGAGTGGAGCTCTTCAGATGTCTTTGGGGCACGTCTGTGTCTAAATAAGACATTAACTTTATTTGAAATCCGAGTGTCTAATCATCTGGGTAGTGTACTTTCTAAGGCCTGTTTGGTGGAGTGCTGCAGAGATGGTTGTACTTCTGGAAGGTTCTCACATCTCCACAGTGGAGCTCTGCCAGAGTGACCATCGGGTTCTTGGTCACCTCCCTGACCAAGGCCCTTCTCACCTGATTGCTCAGTTTGGCCAAGCGGCCAGCTCTAGAAAGAGTCTTTGTGGTTCCTAACATCTTCCATATAAGAATGGAGGCCACTGTGTTATTGGGGACCTTCAATGTGGCAGAAATGTTGGTAACCTTCCCCAGATCTGTGCCTCGGCACAATCCTGTCTCGGAGCTCTACGGACAATTCCTTCGACCTCATGGCTTGGTTTTTGCTCTGACATGCACTGTCAACTGTGGGTCCTTATATAGACAGGTGTATGCCTGTCCAATCAATTAAATTTACCCCAGGTGGATTACAATCAAGTTGTACAAACATCTCAAGGATGATCAATGGAAACCGGATGCACCTGAGCTCAATTTCAAGTCTCATTGGAAAGGGTCTGAATACTTATGTAAATAAACTTTTCGCTTTGTCATTATGGGGTATTGTGTGTAGATTTTTATTAATTTAATCCATTTTAGAATAAGGCTGTAACGTAACAAAATGTGGAAAAAGGGAAGGGGTCGGAATACTTTCCGAATGCACTGTATTCAACCATATCGATCAGGAGGCTGGTGGGAGGAGCTATTTGAGGACAGGGTCATTGTCATGGCTGGAATAGTATAAATGGAAGTCAAACCTGTGGTTTCCATATGCTTGATACTTTTCTATTTATTCCATTCCAGCCATTACAATGAGTCTGTCCTATAGCTCCGCCCACCAGCCTCTGATATCTATGCATACTACACTGGCATTTCCAGTTTCAGACTACCATTGTGCCCTCATGATTTATTATGAACAGGCTTTCAGAATAAAATATTGAACCATCAATTAAATAAGTCACATACAAAACATTGTTTGCATTTAGTTTTGAATATCAGCTAATCTGGAAGAGTTACTTCACATACTGTTATACTATAACAAACTAACAGGCTACTTGAAGTACATTTTGTTTCCTTCTTGGTTAATGTCCTCATAAAAGGTATCAATGGGTGAATCTATCCCACGAACATCCCTGGTTAATAAACTGTGTGTTATTAGTAAAAGTGATGTGACTCACAGCAATAGTCTTGTCCTTGATGCCTCCCACAGGCAGGATCTTTCTGGTCAGGGACACCTCTCCCATCATGGCCACATTCCCTCGCACTGGCGTGTTGGTCGCCAGGGACAGATTTTTTACATCCATTATCGTATTGTCAGATTGTAACCATGGTGATCCCACATTGCAATTCTCTCACCAGAATGCGTTTCTTGACGTCGTCCATCCCATAATGGTCCTCCTCCAGCACCTCTTCAGCCCGTTTCAGCTCTAGGTTCTCCTCACTATTAGTTCCCAGGGCATTGAGGTCAGCCAGTCCAGATAGTTCCGGGTCACACTGCACACAGAATCAACAGAGAGTTTAATAGATGAGTCATGTTCATCACATACATGTTCAAGAGCATTTTTTCAGAGTTTGTTTAAAATAGGACATATGTGACAAATGTTTAATGATCTTTCTCAGTGATTTTTCAAAGGTGAGGCCACTCTGATTCCAAAATCAACCCCTAGCCCCTACCCCCATGGCACTTGCATACATCTATGAGGATTGGACAGGTGTAAGCAATATGGTGGTAAGCTCCATTTTGCCCTCTGATAGGCCAGGTGGAATTGTCACCATATTGCTTAAACCCATGCAACCCTCTCCGATATACACGTTCCTATGGGGCAGGGACAGGCTAGGGGTTGATTCAGGGTTCAGGGACTGACTTGAACTCTGAGGAGTGGTTGTCCAGCAGGCGGAGTTTGTTCAGCTCCTCATTGATGACGTCCATGATGTGGACGTCATCATCTCCTTCAGCCTCTCCCTGAACTTCTCCTTGATGGCGTCCTTGTCCTCCTTCTCCAGGCCCAGCTCCTTCTTAATGATCTTCAGCTGCTCCTGCAGGAGGTACTTCCTATGGGTCAGCTTAATTTTCTCCTCCACCTGAGACAGAATAATACAGATACAATATCATAATTATATCAAATATTGTGATCTATTTAATTCTGTCCAGGGTTGTCATATTGGATTGGGGCATGGCCCATCTTTTCCATTCATTTAAGACACTATTTTTGAGTAAAATGTGTTATTTACTTTTGCAAAGAGGTGATGAAAAAATGGTTTTAAAGAGGTACTGTACATCTCAAAATTGGCTAAGGAGTTAGACGTCACTTACCTCCCTGCCAAGGCGCTGCTGCAACTCATATTGTTTCTTCTGCAGCAATAAAGCCTTGTACAGACGTTTGGGAATCTGAGGAGAATGTTAAAGTTAATGAAAAAGTATTGTCTTGACGAAGTACTGAGAATTTTATGTTATGTCGATATAATAGAATATTAATATAATATTTGCCATTTAGCAGATGCTTTTATCCAAAGCGGCTTACAGTCATGCATGCATACATTTTAAGTATGAGTGGTCCTGGTAATCGAACCTACTACCCTGGCGTTACAAACACCACACTCTTTCTACCAACTGATCTACAAAGGATCTACAAAGCTACAAAGGATATACTTATGGGCATTATTTTTTATTTTTCTAATTTGAACATCCATAGAGAGAGAAAAGGCCAAAAAAAGATTGTAAAGAGCTGATAATGTTTGCTAGTAAGGACAATCCCTGTCCACTTACATTGCTCTCTTCCAGGAAGTCCTGTAGCTCGTGTGACTCAGCCCGTTTAGAGCGGCTCCCATGTCACTCAGATAGAAGGGGTTGTCCACTACTCTCTGCCCAGCCTGCATCATCTGAAGAACAGACTCTCTGCATATAGACAGATACAATTACATTATAGTCTTTGACAGACACTCTCATGCGTTTAAAAAAGGGAGGCTGAAGAAAAAAAAAAACGTGGGCATCTGAAGTAAAACCTTTTACAAAGATTTGTGTCAGTGACTTTCACTGTGTTAGAATAAACATAAACGTTATGGACTATTAATGCATTCATAATTACCCTCATCTAGACTAGGGGTTATCAAACTTTTTGGGGTCGTGACCCCTTTTGTGATAGCAAATTCATTAGGGATCCCCTCATAATCAGAACACAACTCGAGTGAGGTAAAAAAAAATTTTTTTGCATACAATGAGTTTTACTATGACTTCGGCAGAGCATGGTTGGACGAACCAAGTCTCTGGCTCTGGGAAGGAACATTTTAAAGGTCCGCCTCTAGGCATAGGATTTATTTTTTTGTCGTTTTCAAGCTATTTACTGTAAATCTACACATTTTGTCATGGGGCAGAGAGATTTTCTGTTGTTGCAGCTTTAACACTAATATTCTGCAATTCTACCATTTCTTCCATGAGGCGGATAGAAAAGTTTTAAATCTTAAATTAGAGTGAATCAATAAGGGATCATAGCTTTCACCTGGAATCCCCTGGTCAGTCTATGATGATGTCACTTGTTAAATATACTTCAAGCAGAGTAGATGAAGGGGAGGAGACCGGTTAAATAAGGATTTTTAAGCCTTGAGACATGGATTGTGTATGTGTGCCATTCAGAGGGTGAAAGGGCAAGACAAAATATTTAAGTGCCTTTGAACGGGGTATGGTAGTAGATGCCAGGCACCGATTTGAGTGTCAAGAACTGCAACGCTGCTAGGTTTTTCATGCTCAACAGTTTCCCTTGTGTATCAAGAATGGTCTACCACCCAAATGACATACAGTCAACTTAAACAACTGTGGGAAGCATTGTAGTGAAGATGGGCCAGCATCCCTGTGAAATGCTTTCGACACCTTGTAGAGTCCATGCCCTGGTGAATTGAGACTGTTCTGAGGGCAAAGGGGGGCAAAGGGGGGGGGGGGTGCAACTCAATATTAGGAAGGTGTTCTTAATGTTTTGTACACTCATGGTATATATTTATATATTTTGAGATCTGGCCGCGGACCCCTGGCCCCACTTTGAGAAACCCTGATCTAGACATTGGGAGATACTTTCACAGGTATTTTGAACAACAATTATTTATTTTAAAGAAAGATGTCATTACCTGTGGATTAAGGCCGGTGATGTCACAGATGTAACAATCTCTGCTGTCAGGGCCCTCATAAAAAGACAAGTACATTCAGTTATGTGTTTCCTTAATAAATAAAAATAAGCCTAAACAACACCAACAGCTATGGGCAATTCCACGAAAATGGAATTACGCTTGGACTCAGATTTTTCCCTTTAAAATGTATACCAAACAAAAACAATTAATTTCAAAGTTTCACAAACCATACGACTCTATGCACAAGGGCTACTTTGAACAATTTACACAGAAAAGGTCACAAATCATAAATAAAAAAATACCTAATACAAAAAAATATAAACTCAACATGCAACAATTTAAAAGATTTTACTGAGTTACAATTCATATACTGAAATGAATTAATTAGGCCCTAATCTATGGATTTCACATGAAGAGGAATACAGATATGCATCCGTTGGTCACAGACACTGTAAAAAAAAGAGGTAGGGGCGTGAATCAGGTAACCAGTCAGCATCTGGTGAGACCACCATTTGTGTGACCAACAAATGTATCTGCAGCGCGACACATTTCCATTTCCTTCGCATAGAGTTGATCAGGCTGTTGATTGTGGCCTGTGGAATGATGTCCCACTCCTCTTCGATGGCTGTGCAAAGTTGTTGGATATTGGCAGGAACTGGAACAAACTGTTGTACACATCAATCCAGAACATCCCAAACATGCTCAATGGGTGACATGTCTGGTGAGTATGCAGGCCATGGAAGAACGGGGACATTTTCAGCTTCCAGGAATTGTGTACAGATGCTTGCGACATGGGGCTGTGCATTATCATGCTGAAACATGAGGTGATGATATGGGGGATTTTCCAGTGCATGTGTTGTGCGTCTCGGAGTGTTGAGCACAATCAGTGTGGGCTTGTGGGGAGGCCATTGTGTGTGTGTGACTGGGCCACTGTGGGCTTGAGGGAGGCCGTTACCTAGTCCTGCGGGTGTCCTTGGACATGCACCTGCATTATGAATGAATGTCTGTATGTTTTTGTTGTTGTATCATTGCTATGGTTACGCCACCAATATAATCTATGCCCTGAAGTATGTGCCAAGAAGGGGAGGAGAAACCAAGTGAAGATGGCCATAGACAGACTAGAAGTAAGATAAGTAACAATAAGTGGCAGAATACTAAAAGATGTGGATCATATACATAAAAGAGGAGTGACTATGTATGTGGTGTCAAACTGAAGCTGTATAGAAAGTGATCTCTGAGTCTGGGACCGGCAGCTGCTCCATGGACAAGCTCGGCTTGTTACTTTGTAATAAAGTCTATATTGAATTCCCAAGCTCCGGTGTTTAAGAGATATTTTTAAGAAGTATTTCCACGACAATGACGGCGGATGAATGGCACAACAATGGGCCTCAGGATCTCATCACGGTATCTCTGTGCATTCAAATTGCCATAGATAAAATGCAATTGTGTGCGATGTCCATAGCTTATGCCTGCCCATAACATAACCCCAACGCCACCATGGGGGTACTCTGTTCACAACGTTGACATCAGCAAACCGCTCGCCCACACAACGCCATACACCCTGTCTGCCATCTGCCCGGTACAGTTGAAACTGTGGTTCACCCGTGAAGAGTCCACTTCTCCAGCATGGGAGTAGCCATTGAAGTTGAGCCTTTGCCCACTGAAGACAGTTACAACGGCAAACTGCAGTCAGGTCAAGACCCTGGTGAAGACGACGAGCATGCAGATGAGCTTCCCTAAGACAGTTTCTGACAGTTTGTGCAGAAATACATCAGATGTCCGGATGGCTGGTGTCAGACAATCCCACAGGTGAAGAAACTGGATGTGCAAGTCCTGGGCTGGCGTGGTTACACATGGTCTGCGGTTCTGAGGCCAGTTGAACGTACTGTCAAATTCTCTAAAATGACGTTGGAGGCGGCTTATGGTAGAGAAATTAACATAAAATTATCTGGCAACAGCTTTGGTGGACATTCCTGTAGTCAGCATGCCAATTGCACACTCCCTCAAAACTTGAGGACTCTGTGGTATTGTGTTGTGCAACAACTGCACATTTTAGAGTGGCCTTGTATTGTCCCTAGCACAAGGTGCACCTGTGTAATGATCATGCTGTTTAATCAGCTTTCTGATATGCCACACCTGTCAGGTGGATGGATTATCTTGGTAAAGGAGAAATGCTCACTAACAGGGATGTGAACAAATGTGTGCACAACATTTTAGAGAAATAAGCTTTTTGTTAGTATGTAACATTTCTGGGATTTTTTATTTCAGCTCATGAAACATGGAACACTTAATGTTACATTTATATTTTTGTTCAGTGTACATAGACTGGCACAGTGGACGCGTCATAATACCCATGAAACCTAGCGGTAAAACCTCAGCAAAACCTCAGCAGAGAAGATCTCAGCAAGTCTACAAATTCCTGCAGGAAATTCTTGCACGTCATCTTCAGCCGACACTGTCAGCTACCGTTCACCAGAGTTATCAGAGACCTTAGTGCCCAGAGAACTTCGGTGCCCAATCCATTAATTTGCGTCCCCTTTCTATTTCTTAGCTAGCCACTGACTACACTTTAGCGAGATAATTAGCAGAACAGTAGATCAAAAAATCACTTTGTTTACTTAGCCTAGCTAATTGTTTGTACCGTATGTCGACATTGGTGTCTATTTTAGACCTTATGATATTTTTCAAGAATGAGCCTAAGAACATTAAAAGTGAAGTAGACCACTTCTGGCCATGTGGAGAAGTGCAGCTATAGTGAGGGGCGATTTACCGGTTTGGTCAGGGCCAGCATGAGGGACAAAGTTTATCCTGTGTAGCTAGTGTAGCTATAAAGTTAAGTTTGAGCATCTTAGCAATACAATGTTATGTTTCACTATATTGGATCACTCCAATAAATTGTTATCACTCCGCGGCAGAGGGATACATCCGAGGAGAGGATTTACAGATTTACTCTTGTGTACAGCCACACGCATCTTCTTTCATTTTCTAAGCGGACCTCCGTATGGTTTGAGGTACAAACTTTCTGAAGTTCGCTTGGTAAGTCACTGGTAAGTGTAATATCTTGCGTAGAAGTATACTCACTGGCTGTTTGCAGCCTGGACCAGCCGGCCACATGGCCAGCCCCTCATCTTGGGTGCTCCACTCGCTGCGCACGGTTGATCTGTATCTTCCGCCCGTGGTTTGTCGTACTTGTGTTTCCTTAGCATTACACTACGACTCCGTGTGCATCCATTAGTATGGTGGCTCTTGCTGCCACACACTGTAATTTACCTTACACAACTTACCGACTGGCATGTGTGTGTTGTGAATTGCTGAAACATTCTCTGCTAATTACCATGCAGGTTTGTTTTCTTCTTGTTCTTTCCACTGCAGAGTGTAAGAGTATAGTGGTGGGCTTTCCACGACGTTGAGACATTAACTTTGGAGTTCCTTAATTAACAGAGTTACTCATATGGTAACTCATATCATGCTGTCTTTACTTCTTGGACATTCAACCGGCTAGGTAATATTGCAGTTGCCGTAAAACAAAAATAAATACATTTAATCCATTACCTGGTTGCTGGTTTTTTTTCTCTGCCTGCTTTTCCCACACAGGAGTTCCCTGTTTTTTGCAGAGGTACTGGGTAATTTATTACTCACCGGGTTCCTATTCCTCCAAGCGGGTCACAACATAAGCTTTCCCAGGGCGCCGGACCCCTGCTTCATGGCCTTGTTGGCTTGGCTGAGCTTATGGCTTCCCTTTGTGACAGGTGTGATGGTGGCATCCCCCTGGGGATCTGCATACCTTGTGTATGCATTGGCTGGGTTTGAGCCACGCTGAGAGGGCGGTGGAGCACCCTACTGGATGCCTGTTTTGTGTGGTGTTCTCAGAACGCTTGCGCCTGGCGGGATTGGAGGCCATGCGCGAGTGTGTCAGCCAGGCTCAGGTTGGCAACAAGCTCCCTCCCTCCGGAATGGTGCATCAGCGAGCTGTTAGTCCCTCTATTGGGCCCAGTACCGCTCCCAGGAAGCGTGGTCGGAGCCACCGCAGGCAGAGCCCATCTGCTGCCAGTCCTGGACGGGGGCAGGAGTCGGACCGCTGGGACTACCTTAAACGGAGGGCGCAAGCCCTGGGTCAGGAGGTTGATAGCTTCGATGGTGACGACAGCTGTTCTCTGTTGGCCAGTGATAGGCTGTTCCTGGGGGACGATGCTGGCACTGAAGGATGCATACTTCCATGTTCCTGTTCACCCAGCTCATTGGCAGTACCTCCGATTCGCTTTCTGACAGGCCATCAGAAGCCGGCAGTGGGGCTTCATCACCCCCAGAGGCTCGAAAGGCTATGAGGAGCCTACTCACTCGGTTAGTCACTGCACCGGACATCAAACTGGTGGACTGGGAGATTATAGGGCGGAACCTGCGACAGGAAGCTGGGACACTCCAGAGTCTTTGATACGGACTTGAAAGCCACATATGGGTCCCTCTGCTCTCTTGGCCGCCTTACCAACGTAACCATGCTGCTGCAGGCCTACCTGCAGACTCTGTTGCCTCGGCTGCAGGAGGGCACAGAGGAGCTCCTCTGGGAAGCGATAGAGTTGTCTCGCCTGCTTTCCCTGCTCCAGAGGGATGTGGCCATGTCGCAGGTGGTTACCTCCCGGGGCCAACTCTGTCTGCACCAAATCCCATCTTCCAGCTGCTCTCCAGAACACATTTGTTACTCTCCCCATCACCCCTGGGCTGATGTTTGGCCCAAGGGTTGATGACATTTTGGAGCAGACCGATAAGTAGTCGTAGGGATCGGGAGACACTGAGACGGTTCATGTCGCCTCCTCAGGCCCCGGATCCAAGGCAGATGGACCATCGAACGACCGTGGGGTCCCTCTCCTGCCCCATCGCCTCGTGCTGAGGGACGACAGCTGGGAGGGTCACAGAGTGTGGTGGAGCAACAACCTGCCAACCGTCACCGCCATAAGGACGTGCCTTTGGGACCCATGCGCTCGGGGCGCCAGAGGAGAGGCGGACCCCTGACGCACCTTTCCCTGGCCTCGGCTGCTTCTCATGGTCTCAAAGGGCAAAGTGGGAGGAGGCTATGGAGTCGCCCTGGGTGATGTCCACAATGCTCGAGAAGTACCGATTCCAAATCTGGTGCCGGCCCCCGTCCTTCAGGGGCCTTTGTGTCACCACGAAGAAAACAAAGAAAACGCTGCGGCTGGAGATCTCCTCACTCCTGGACAAGGGTGCTATCCCCAGGATAGAATGGCTAGGTGGGTTCTACTCCATTTATTTTGTGGTCCCAAAAAGAGAGGGAGGGTTTCGACATATTCTGGACCTCCGCAACCTCAATGGGTACTTGAAGGTACTGAGGTTCCACATGCTGTCCCCAGCCGGTGTGTTGCAGGCTGTGTCCAGGGACCAGTGGTTTGTTACGCTGGACATGAAGGATGCAAACTTCCATGTTCCTGTTCACCCGGCTCATTGGCAGTACCTCCGATTTGCTTTCGAAGGGATGGCTTAGGAATTCATGGTTCTTCCCTTCGGCCTCTCCTTGGCAGCCCTCACTTTCACAAAGTGCATGGACGCTGTCCTGGCACCTTTCACGTCCCGAGGATTGTTGATCCTCAATTAACTGAACAATTGGCTGATTTGTGCCCTGACCAGGACCCAGGTCCTGTCAGACAGAGACATGCTCCTGACCCATATCGGCGGGCTGGGCATTACTGTAAATGACAAGAAGAGTTGTCTAACACCCACCCAGAGGGTGAGAGCACTCCTGCCCACCAGAAGGAACCAGGCGATCTTATCTTGCTTCGACCACTTTCGGCAGGGGCTGGTGGTATCCGCCCTGACCTGCCAACGCCTGTTGGGCTTGCTGACAGCGGCCTCGTTGCTGATTCCCCTGGGCCTCCTCCATCTCCGGCCACTTCAACGGTGGTTCAATTCCCACCAGCTGCACCTGAAGCGCCACCATCACCGCCAGCTGCGGGTGACCGCACAGTGTCTCAGGGCATTGTTGAGGTGGCACTGGCACTCCTTTCTCTCAGGTGGGGTGGAGATGCTGAGTATGTGCTGCCGGGAGCTGGTCAGCACAGTTGCCTCCCAGATCGGCTGGGGGGGGTGTGATCAAGGGCACGTCAGCCAGCAACTTTTGGCTAACCCCTTGGAGCGGCAGGCACATCAATACACTAGAGGTCCAAGCTGTATTGCTGGACCTGCGGTCTTTCCTTCCACATCTGAAGGGGAGACATGTCCTGGTGAGAGTGGACAACACCACAGTGGTGACTTACATCAACCATCAGGGTGGACTGAGGTCCCACCATCTCCATCTTATAGCACGGGAGCTCCTTCTCTGGGCATGGTTGCCAAGAAAGTGATTGGTTTTACTAGATTCTTAAAATGTGACGCAGCATTTGTGTGTTGGAGTAAATTTTATTTCACTTCTTATGGCTGCAAGCCCGACGTCGGTACACTTATGACAACAGACAGCTCAAATTCAAAATATATATTTTTTAAATTATTAACTTTCACACATTAACAAGTCCAATACAGAAAATGAAAGGTACACATCTTGTGAATCCAGCCAACATGTCCGATTCTTTTAATGTTTTACAGCGAAAACAGCACGTATATTTATGATAGCTCACCAACAAATACAAAAATAGGACAGACATTTTTCACAGCACAGGTAGCATGCACAAAGCCAACCTAACTAACCAAGAACCAACCAAACTAACCAACAAACAACTTCATCAGATGACAGTCTTATAACATGTTATTCAATAAATCTATGTTTTGTTCGAAAAAGTTGCATATTTCAGGTATAAATCATAGTTTACATTGCAGCTACAATCAGAAATTGCACCAAAAGCAGACAGAATAATTACAGACGTCAAATAACCTGTTTGGGCTGCAAGCCCGAAATCGGAACGACAATGACAACAGCTGCAGGGCGCGAAATTCAAAATCTATTTTTTTAAAATATTTAACTTTTACACATTAACAAGTCCAATACAGCATTTGAAAGATAAACATCTTGTCAATCCAGCCAACATGTCCGATTTTTTAAATGTTTTACAGAGAAAACACCACATATATTTATGTTAGCTCACCACCAAATACAAAAGTGGACAGACACGTATGGATATGATTATGATGTATGAATTATGATTCAAGTAGCATGCACAAGCCAACCGAAATAAACTAAAACCAACCTAAAGAGCCCAGAAAAAACTACCTCAGATGACAGTCATATAACATGTTACACAATAAATCTATGTTTTGTTCATAAAAAGTGCATATTTTAGCTATAAATCAGTTTTACATTGATGCTACCATAAATGCTAACACATAGCTAGAGCCTGAATCCAGACGGGAGTAGCCAGAGAAAATACATACACCAACGTCGGCTACTAATTACACCTCATAAAACATTTCAGAAAAACATATGGTGGATAGCTAATGAAAGACAGATATCGTGTGAATAAAGCCAACATTTCCGATTTTTTAAGTGTTTTACAGCGAAAACACAATATATCGTTATATTAGCTAACAACATAAGCTAGCATAAGTCAGCACTAGCATTGGTCAAGCGCTAGCCTAGCACATTTAGCCCAGTTAGCACAGCACAGCTCAACAGATATATGAAAAAGCATCCCAAATTGGGTCTTATCTTTGTTAATATTCCATCAGAATGTTGTAACGGGGTCCAATGTCCAGTAGAGTCTTTAGTTGGGTTCCAGAACGAATTATTTCCCTCTTTGGTTAGCAAGCACAATAGCATTGCGGCGCTACTCAGCGTTTCTTCAAAAAATTCTTCCGTCGTATCACATCTAAAGTCCAGAATAAATTGCAATAATATAATTAAAGTATATTGAAAAAACATACTTTAGGATGATTTTGTGACATGTATCAAATAATATCGTAGTCAGAGATCATATTCACCGTTATCTACCTTCTTCCAGAAGCCGAGACCAAATTCTGCTTCGCGCCCGGAATTTTTTTTTAACTGCGCAGGTCTCACAAGAAGGTGTGTTATTCAGTCCATGGACGAGATATTCGACTCCTTTCAATTCTCACTTCCGCATTACAGCCTGACGAAGGCGTGTGACGTGTTTCTATGGTCCTAAGTCAAAAGGCCTTTTATAGAGAAGGTCTTAAAGAGACACATCGCATTTTGGAAATCTCAATTCGGCTGGGAAAATGTCTGTAAAAATATTTCTGTTCAACTTAGAGAAACAATTCAAACCTTTTTAGAAACTATAGACTGTTATCTATCCAACAGTAGTAAATATATGCATATTGGAAAATAAAAAGTTTCTTAGGAGGCCGTTTTAAAATGTGCACACATTTTCCAGTTTTTTCAATAATCAGCTTGCAGCCCAAACAGGATAACTAATTACTCATCATAAAACATTTCTGAAAAATACATAGTGTACAGCAAATGAAAGACAGGTATCTTGTGATTCCAGCCAAAATTTCCGATTTATTAAGTGTTTTACAGCGAAAACACAATTTGGCGTTATATTAGCTTACCACAATAGCCAGAAAGACAAGCCATTTCCCAACAGTAAAAGTTAGCGATACTAACAAACCAGTAAAAGATATATAATTTTTGACTAACCTTGATATTCTTTATCAGATGACAGTCCTATAAGATCAGGTTATACATACACTTATGTTTTGTTCGAAAATGTGCATATTTAGAGCTGAAATCAGTGGTTATACATGTTGCTATCTTAGCTACTTTTTCCACAACGTCTAAACAGCAACGATATTTTTCTGACACTATTTCTGACACACATATTCTGACCAAATAGCTATTCATAAACATAACTAAAAAAATACATGTTGTATAGGAAATTATAGATCCATTAGTTCTTAATGAAATTGCAGTGTTAGAATTCTAAAAAATAACTTCATTACGACATCCAGCTTCGGTATATCTAGAGTACCCCAAAGTTGGGCGCCGGCGACTAGTTCACATGCACGACAGATATATGAAATAGCATCATAAAATGTTTCTTACTTTTGGTGATCTTCCATCAGAATGTTGGACAAGGTGTCCTTTGTCAAGAACAATCGTTGTTTGGATTTAGAACGTTCATTTTCCCTCTTGAATTAGCAAGCGCACTAGCCAAGGTCGAAGGTCTCCATGTCAACAAACGGAAGAGAACGGAACACGGCAAAACTCCCGAAAAATTTTCAATAATCTGATGAAACTATATTGAAAAAACATACTTTACGATAATATGGTCACATGTATCAAATAAAATCAAAGCCGGAGATATTAGTTGCCTATAACGGCAGCTAAACAGAAGGCAAATCCAAGTCCCCCTTTGCGCTCTCCAGAAAACAGGAAATGGGCGGACACATCATACAAAGAGCTTGTATTCCACCTCTAGACCAAGATAAACACAAAATTTCTTCTCTCACCGCCTCTTGACATCCAGGGGAAGGTGTATGAAGTGCACGTATACTAATACGTATCATGCCCATGTATAGGCAGGAAGTAGAACAGAGCCTCGATTTCAGACTTTCCACTTCCTGGTCAGGAAGTTTGTGCCAAATGAGTTCTGTTTGACTCACATATATAATTCAAACGGTTTTAGAAACTAGAGAGTGTTTTCTACCCAATAGTAATAATAATATGCATATTGTACGAGCAAGAATTGAGTACGAGGCCGTTTGAAATGGGCACCTTTTATCTGGCTACTCAATACTGTCCCTGCAGCCCAAACAGGTTAATTGACCTACCGTTTCGATCATAAGCCACTGTAATCAATGGGGGCTCAGGGCGGTACCATTCTGCTCATCTGATGAAGGTGCAAATAGATCAGATTCAAACTTTGAAGACCGAGATCGAGTCATTGAAGGCAGACCAGCAAAAAGAGAAACATTATCTGAGGGCAGAGATACGGGTGACAGCTGATGCATTGGTTCAGAGCCAGGCGGCATTGGCGGACAGTAAGGCGGAGAATGACGCTTTGAAGAGGGCGAGGAATGAGATGGAGTCACAATCCATGCCAGTCACACCTGTGAGCTCTGGAACTCCACCTCTGACAGGCATAGTCAACATACCTGGTGGGTTCATCAGGTCGTCGGTTCACTGAGACATTTCCATTCCTCTTCTGACAACAGAACCTGACCAACTGCTCAACAGGCACAGCAAGGGCCGTCCGGACCATTATGCTGTTCTGTTATAGCCAAATGCAGGTGGCTTACATCTTCAAAATGCTTTAAATGCTTTATTATCCAAATGTAAAAGCATATACTGTACAGTACTTCATCAGCATCTTTATGCTTTCCTGAATAAAATAATGATAAAAATACTCTTTCAAAATGCTGATGTGTATTTAGTTATGGATCCATAACGAATTACTATGGGAATAAATATCACTGAATTATAGAAATATTGTAAGAAAGTTGTCTAATGAAGGTAAACAAATTGTTGCTTACCGGAAAATACTCTTTTAAACACACATGGTCACATTGTACAGCAGCATTATGGCTATTAGTTTGTAGCTGGACAATATACTTTCCTAGAAGGAAAAGGGGAAGAATGCTATCCTCAAATGTATTTCTTAGTTGGCTGTATCACAACCGGCCGTGATTGGTTGCAATTTCAATTTAATCCACCAAAGACAAAACAAATAATAGAACAAAAAGTATTATTATGTATCACATCCGACAGTGATTGGGAGTCCCATAGGGCGGCGCACAATTGGCCCAGCGTTTCTCTCCCTCTAAAAACAGAAATAAATGTTTTGGCCTTTACAAATATTATTTTGGCCTTTATTCAGATTACAATCACTCACTTTCGTTTTTTAGAAAACAAAATAACCTCCAAAATATCGTTATAAATTACCAAGTTGATGGCACAGTCATATAGCCTGGCACCTACATAAAGCTGTGTGACTCACTCATTCATGGCTTTGGATCAAAATAAATAGGTACCAGCATTCTTTCTGATAGTCTTTAATAAATACATGTTTTGGTTATCCTGACCTGGACACCATGTACAGTACTACAGTACAGGACAATATACCTTTACCAACACCTCTCTGTATTTTGATACTTTGTGGATGGGGCCTCCCCAGTGGTAAAAATGTGTTGCTACAGATACAGGTTCAATACCCGTGCCGGCCGCCACCGGGAGACCCATGAGGCGGATTTTGGTTTTAATTTAGAATCATCCAATCCTCTATATGTAATTATTGGCGGAGAGACACGTCATATTTTTCTATATAATGTAGGCGACATGAGTCTCACTAGTGTTGAGTAATGTGCTGTCAAAAGTGGTGTAGGTCTTATTTATTTAAATAGCATATTGAAGTTAGAAGCAATAGGATTTGAAGCAACAGCCTACAACTATTTTAGCACCGTTTCGCGCTGCTCTGAGACAAACATGGGGACTGGTCTTGATAAATCAATGAGATTTTTTTTCCCACTGAATCTCCGTTTGGGTATTGGTTAGATTACAATTATTCAATTAGGGTGTGTTTAATCTAGACAAGTTAGGGTGTGTTTAAACTAGACAAGTCAGTTAAGAACAAATTCTAATTTACAAGGACAGCCTACTCCTTCCTCCCCATTGGGGAATTCAACCCCGGTCTCCTGCGTGCCCGCACGACACGGGGATTCTTTAGCTAAATAGCCCAGTACTGTAGTCTACTCCCGACCATCACGTTGTACAGCACCATATTTTAAGTTCCATGCTAACGGAAATACAAAGGGTTTTTCTTTTTTCTTAGAATAGAAACACCATAATATCAATCAAATAAATTAAGCAACCTTTCTTAAAATCAGTCCCATATACTATGTTCTTACAAAAAAGGTTTAACATTCTCTAGTACAGCCACTATTGAAGGCTATGAAATGCTTTTCAAAGATACCCTCTGGTGGTCAAACTAGCACTAACTAGCATTAATGGTAACAGTCGTAGACACTTAAATAATGTGGCATAGAATTCTGTGACACTATGCAAGCTGTCCTGCAATACACTGTAAATTTTAAAGGACAAACCACTGTAAGAATGCTGCTCATTACTATAGCTCAGCATTCAACACCATAGTACCCTCCAAGCTCAATATTAAGCTCAAGGCCCTGGGTCTGAACCCCGCCCTGTGCAACTGGGTCCTTCCTGACGGGCCGCCTCCAGGTGATTAAGGTAGGAAATAACACCTCCACTTCGCTGATCCTTAACACTGGGGTCCCACAAGGATGCGTGCTCAGCCCCCTCCTGTACTCCCTGTTCACCCATGAATGCGTGGCAACGCACGTCTCCAACTCAATTATCAAGTTTGGAGACGACACAACAGCAGTAGGCCTGATTACCAACAATGACAAGACAGACTACAGGGAGGAGGAGGGTGAGGGACCAGGAAGTGTGGTGCCTGGAAAATAACCTCTCACCCAATGTCAACAAAGAGCTGATCGTGGACTTCAGGAAACAGCAGAGGGAGCTAGAAACACAAGCATATCGTTACACCCGCAATAACATCTGCTAAACACGTGTATGTGACAAATAAATTTGATTTGATCCAGTCGTGTAAGACACACTGGAACTTGGTCTGTGACATGTTTGAGAGGTTGGTGGTGCAGTGGTCGGCAGTGACAGACGTGCTGTCCAACCGGACCGTCACCAAGCTGCATGAGACCAGTACTCTTGAGCTCCCAAAAAAATGCTAGCAAATAATGACAGAGATCAAGTATGTCTTGGCAACCCTAAAATGAGCAACCACCACCATGTAATCTGAAAGGTGTCCATCTTCAACATATATCCCATCACATTCAGGCTCCTGCAAACACATCTCCTCTGCGGAAAGGATGACAGTCCCTCGGAAAATACATGCAGGTATTAATGTAGATTAAAATTAGGCTATATTGTATGTAGGTTAATACAGTGTTGTTAAAATTAGCATATATTGTAGGATAATAGTAGCCAAATGTTGTTCCTGTCATTGAGAGTATTAGAATAAACAAAACCATACATTTTTTGCATATTTATGAAAAATCTTTTTGAAGTATAGGATATGCAAAATTGTATAATATTTCTTTCAAAAATCCTTTAATATCGAATTGAAATAGCAAATGTTTTAATTTGGAAAATGAAATGAAAGGTTTTACAATTAGCTGCTTCTCAATGAAAATGTCTGTTCTTCGTACGCATGCAATTCACACAGGAGTAGGTTATCAGGGGAACAATTATTTTATTTAGTCAAGTTAATCTGCCAGGGTGCTAAAAAGGAGTAAAAATGTGCATTTGAATTTACGAAATGTCTGATCAATTTTATTCAAATCGTAAAAGAAAATTGTCCCTCAATTACAACAAAATTCTTTGTTGATAAATCAAATGCATCAAAGGAATCAAAACCATAGCCTTAATAATATGTAGGCCCAATTGAAGCCTCTAAATATAGGTTATCATTTCACAAAGCCATTTCGAATGCCAACATCAGCGAATGCAATTCCGAACCTGGGCCAGGATTCATCACCTTGGAATCGACAGCGCCTCAAATGCAACGCCAAAGATAATCCGAAACAGGTATAGTCAGCGGAGCTCCGTGGTGAATGGAATGAACGGAAAACGCCTCCATCTTTTATTTTCTATAGGTCATGTCATTTTACTCTGTGGAGAAAAAAAAAGAACAGTTAATGAGGGTCGGTTAGTCGGCAGCAAAATTGACAGAAATTTGCATCCCTATTGTCTCATCTTGCAATGATTTTGTCTGTAATGTTATTTAAATTGCGTGTCGAACCCCAGGAAGACTAAAATCAAATCATATTTGTCTCATGCGCCAAATACAATTGATGTAGACCTTACCGCTTACTTACAAGCCCTTAACCAACAATGCAGTTAACAAAAATATTTACTAAATAAACTAAAGTAAAACATTTTTTTAAAGTAACATTAAAATAACAATAATGGGGCTATATACAGGGGGTACTGATATCAAGTCAAGGCCTTCATATGACACCGCCTAGTATATGGGTCCTGGATGGAAGGAATCTTCACGCCAGTGATGTACTGGGCTGTAAAGCAGTACCCTCTGTAGCGCCTTACGGTCGGATGCCGAGAAGTTGCAATACCAGGTAGTGATGCAACCGGTCAACTTTTTGAGGATCTGGGGACCCATTCCAAATCTTTTCAGTCTCCTGATGGGGAAAGGTACTGCCCTTTTCATGACTTTCTTGGTGTGTTTGGACCATGATAGTTTGTTGGTGATGTGGACACCAAGGAATTTGAAATTTTCGACCTGCTCCACGACAGCCACATCGATGTGAATGGTGGCGTGTTCGGCCCTCCTTTTCCTGTCCACAATCATCTCATTTGTCTTGCTCATTTTGAGTGAGAGGTTGTTGTCCTGGCACCACACTGCCAGGTCTCTCTGACCTTAAGCTGTCTCATCGTTGTCGGTGAACAGGCCTACCACCGTTGTATCGTCAGCAAACTTAATGGTGTTGGATTCGTGCCTGGCCATGCAGTCGTGGGTGAACAGAGAGTACAGGAGGGGACTGAGCACACAACCCTGAGGGGCCCCGTGTTGAGGATCAGCGTGGCAGATGTGTTGTTGCCTACCCTTACTACCTGGGTGCGGCCCATCAGTAATTCCATGATCCAGTTGCAAAGGGAGGTGTTTAATCCCAGGGTCCTTAGCTTAGTTATGAGCTTTGTGGGCACTATGGTGTTGAACGCTGAGCTGTAGTCAAGGAATAGCATTCTCACATAAGTGTTCCTTTTGTCCAGGTGGGAAGGGAAGTGTGGAGTGCGATTGAGATCTAGTCATCTGTGGATCTGTTGGGGCGTTATGCAAATTGGAGTGGGTCTAGGGTTTCTGGGATAATGGTGTTTATGTGAGCCATGACCAGCCTTTCAAAGCACTTCATGGCTACAGACACGAGTGCTATGGGGCGGTAGGCAGGTTACCTTCGCTTTCTTGGGCACAGGGACTATGGTGGTCTGGTTGAAACATATAGGTATTACAGACTCGGCCAGCACATTTTTATTTCACCTTTATTTAACCAGGTAGGCTAGTTGAGAACAAGTTCTCATTTACAACTGCGACCTGGCTAAGATAAAGCAAAGCAGTTCGACACATACAACAACACAGAGTTACACGTGGAATAAACAAACATACAGTCAATAATACAGTAGAGAAAAAAAGTCTATATACAGTGTGTGCAAATGAGGTAAGATAAAGGAGGTAAGGCAATAAAAAGGCCATGGTGGCGAAGTAATTACAATATACCAATTAAACACTGGAGTGATTGATGTGCAGAAGATGAATGTGCAAGTAGAGATACTGGGGTGCAAAGGAGCAAGATAAATAAATAAATACAGTAAGGGAATGATATAGTTGGACGGGCTGTTAACAGATGGGCTATGTAGAGGTGCAGTGATCTGTGAGCTGCTCTGACAGCTGGTGCTTAAAGCTAGTGAGGGATATATGAGTCTCCAGCTTCAGTGATTTTTGCAGTTCGTTCTAATCATTGGCAGCAGAGAACTGGAAGGAAAGGTGACCAAAGTAGGAATTGGCTTTGGGGGTGACCAGTGAGATATACCTGCTGGAGCGTGTGCTACGTGTGGGTGTTGCTATGGTGACCAGTGAGGTGAGATAAGGAGGGGCTTTACCTAGCAAAGACTTGTAGATGACCTGGAGCCAGTGGGTTTGGCGACTAGTATGAAGCGAGGGCCAGCCAACGAGAGTCTACAGGTCGCAGGGGTGGGTAGTATATGGGGCTTTGGTGACAAAATGTACGGCACTGTGATAGACTGCATCCAATTTGTTGAGTAGAGTGTTGGAGGCTATTTTGTAAATGACATCGCCGAAGTCGAGGAACGGTAGGATGGTCAGTTTTACGAGGGTATGTTTGGTAGCATAAGTGAAGGATGCTTTGTTGCAAAATATGAAGCCCATTCTAGATTTCATTTTGGATTGGAGATGCTTAAAGTCTGGAAGGAGAGTTTACAGTCTAACCAGACACCTAGGTAAAGTCAGAACCGTCCAGAGTAGGAATGCTGGACGGGCGGGCAGGTGCGGGCAGCGATCGGTTGAAGAGCATACATTTAGTTTTACTTGCATTTAAGAGCAGTTGGAGGCCACGGAAGGAGAGTTCTATGGCATTGAAGCTCATCTGGAGGTTAGTTACCACAGTGTCCAAAGAAGGGCCAGAAGTATACAGAATGGTGTCGTCTGCGTAGAGGTGGATCAGAGAATCACCAGCAGCAAGAGCGACATCATTGATGTATACAGAGAAGAGAGTTGGCCCAAGAATTGAACCCTGTGGCACCCCCATAGAGACTGCCAGAGGTCCGGACAACAGGCCCTCCGATTTGACACACTGAACTCTATCAGAGAAGTAGTTGGTGAATCAGGCGAGGCAGTCATTTGAGAAACCAAGGCTGTTGATTCTGCCGATAAGAATGTGGTGATTGACAGTGGAAAGCCTTGGCCATGTCGATGAATACGGCTGCACAGTAATGTCTCTTATCGATGGCGGTTATGATATCGTTTAGGACCATGATCGTGGCTGAGGTGCACCCATGACCAGCTCTGAAACCAGATTGCATAGCGGAGAAGGTACGGTGGGATTCAAAATGGTCGGTAATCTGTTTGTTGACTTGGCTTTCAAAGACTTTAGAATGGCAGGGTAAGATAGATATAGGTCTGTAGCAGTTTGGGTCTAGAGTGTCTCCCCCTTTGAAGAGGGGGATGATCGCGGCAGCTTTCCAATCTTTGGGAATCTCAGACGATACGAAAGAGGTTGAACAGGCTAGTAATAGGGGTTGCAACAATTTTGGCAGATCATTTTAGAAAGAGAGGATCCAGATTGCCTGGCTGATTTGTAGTGGTCCATATTTTGCAGCTCTTTCAGAACATCAGCTATCTGGATTTGGGTGAAGGAGAAATGGGGGAGGCTTGGGCGAGTTGCTGTGGGGGGTGCAGGGCAGTTGACCGGGGTAGGGGTAGCAAAGCATGGCCAGCCATAGAAAATTGCTTATTGAAATTCTCAATTATAGTGGATTTATTGGTGGTGACAGTGTTTCCTAGCCTCAGTGCAGCGGGCAGCTGGGAGGAGGTCCTCTTATTCTCCATGGACTTTACAGTGTCCCAGAACTTTTTTGAGTTTGTGCTACAGGGTGCACATTTCTGTTTGAAAAAGCTAGCCTTAGCTTTCCTAACTGCCTGTGTATATTGGTTCCTAACTTCCCTGAAAAGTTTCATATCACGGGGGCTATTCGATGCTAATGCAGTACGCCACAGGATGTTTTTGTGCTGGTCAAGGGCAGTAAAGTCTGGAGTGAACCAAGGGCTATATCTGTTCCTGGTTCTAAATGTATTAATTTATTTAAGATGGTGAGGAAGGCACTTTTAAAGAATAACCAGGCATCCTCTACTGATGGGATGAGGTCAATATCCTTCCAGGATAACCGGGCCAGGTCAATTAGAAAGGACATGCTCTGAGTACATGTCCTGGTAATCTGTCTGGCCCCGCGGCCTTGTGAATGTTGACCTGTTTAAAGGTCTTGCTCACATTGGATATGGAGAGCGTGATCACAAAGTCGTCCGGAATAGCTGGTGGTCTCATGCATGCTTCAGTGCTGCTTGCCTCGAAGCGATCATAAAAGGTATTTAGCCCGTCTGGTAGGCTCACGCCACTGGGCAGCTCGCGGCTGGGTTTCCCCTTTGTAGTCCGTAATAGGTTGCAATAGTTTCCAGCCACATCCGACGAGTGTCAGAGCCGGTGTGGTAGGATTCAATCTTAGCCCTGTATTGACGATTTACCTGATGGTTGATGGTTTGTCTGAGGGCATAGCGGGATGTCTTATAAGCGGTCTTTAGTGCCCCGCTCCTTGAAACGGCAGCTCTAACCTTTAGCTCAGAGAGGATGTTGCCTGTAATCCATGGCTTCTGGCTGGGATATGTACGTCACTGTGGGGACGACGACATCGATGCACTTACTGATGAAGCAGGTGACTGAGGTGGTATACTCCTCAATGCCATTGTATGAATCCCGGAATATATTTCAGTCTGTGCTAGCAAAACAGTCCTGTAGCGTAGCATCCGCATCATCTGACCACTTCCGTATTGAGCAAGTCACTGGTACTTCCTGCTTTATTATTTTTTAATTTAACTGTTTATTTAACCAGGAAGGGCTCATTGAGATTTAAAACCGCTTTTTCAAGAGCGTCCTGGCCAAGATTGGCAGCACCAAGTCATTACAAAAATTAAAGACAAACAACCTGAAAAACTACAAGTAATCTAATAAAAACCATAGAATTCACAAGAGTATAACAAAATCAAAAACAGCAAATTAAAAACATTGACAGGTCAGGGAATCAGTCTCAAGATCATTCATCAGTGATTTAAAAATACCAATCGGGACAAGTTCTTCCAGTTTAAAAGTATTTTGTAAGGCGTTCCAAGACGATGGCGCAGAGTACATAAAGGCCCTTTTACCAAATTCAGTTCGGACATTTGGAACAGTTAGCAGGATAAAGTCCAGCGAACGAAGAGAGTACCCACCACATTTCTGAACAACAATAACAATGCCCAAATAAAAAGGTAGAAAACCCCAAATGGCTTTGTGAATAAAAGTATACCAGTGACTGAGCCTACAAGTGACTAGAGAAGGCCAGACAACTAGAGAAGGCCAGACACTATACAAAGTGCAGTGGTGCGTAAGGGTTTTGCAGTTTAAAATAAATCTCAAAGTGCCATGGTAAAGGGTGTCAATTGATCTCAAACACTGAGCGGAAGCATTCATATATAAAATATCCCCATAGTCTAGTAAAGGCATAAATGTAGCTGATACTAGCCTCCTTCTGGCTTCAAAAGAAAAACTATCAAAAGCCTTAGAGAGATCAATAAAAAGTGAGACACAGTGCTGTTTTTTGTCAAGGGCTTCAGTGATATCATTTAAAACCTTCATGGCTGCTGTAATTGTGCTATGCTTCTTCCTGAAGCTCGATTGGTACATTGATAAAATAGAGTTAGTAAATAAAAACTATTTTAGCTGTTCACTCACGGGTTTCAAGTATTTTCACCAGGGGTGACAGCTTTGAGATTGGCCTATAATTATTTAAAAAAGAGTTGGATCTCCCCCTTTTAAAAGTGGTAGCAAAAATGCTGATTTCCAGATTTTCTGAATTTCATTACATTCCAGGGTTAGATTGAACAGATATGTAAGTGGTTCAGCTATGAAATCAGCTGCCAGATTTAAAAAGCAGGGATCCAAAAGATCAGGACCTGCAGGCTTTCTCTGATCTAAGGATTTCAGGGCTTTATGTACCACCTGCACTGAGAATGGCAAAAAGCTAAAAGTTTGACCAGCTCTCACTGGTTCATCCACACAGGGTTGTACAGAGACAGAGGACACTGAATCAAACAGCCTACCAGATGATACAAAGTGCTCATTGAAACAATTCAGCATTTCAGTTTTGTCATATACAGCAACAGAGTTCTTCAAAACACATGACGGTAATTCATTAACATAATTTAGTTTTTGCTTGTAAGCAGGAATCAGGAGGACAGAATTATGGTCAGATTATGGATTGGATTGGATGGATTGCAACTGGATTGCGAGGGAGAGCTTTGTACGCGTCTCTGTGTGTGGAGTAAAGTTGGTGTAGAGTTTTTTCCCCTCTGGTTGTGACATGCTGGTAGAAATGAGGTAAAACGGATTTAAGTTTGCCTGCATTAAAGTCCACGGCCACTAGGAGTGCCGCTTCTGGATGAGCATTTACTTGTTTGCTTTTGGTCTTACACAGCTCGTTGAGTGTGGTCTTAGTGCCAGCATCGGTTTGTGGTGGTATATATATGGTAAATATATGGCTATAAAAATATAGATGAAAACTCTCTTGGTAGATAGTGTTGCCTACAGCTTTTTATTTTATTTATTTAACTAGGCAAGTCAGTTAAGTACAAATTCTTATTTACAATGACTGCCTACCAAAAGGCACAAGGCCTCCTGCGGGGACGGGGGATTAAAAATACAAATAAATACAAATCTAGGACAAAACACACATCACGGCCTCCCGGGTGGCGCAGTGGTCTAGAGCACTGCATCGCAGTGCTAACTGCGCCACCAGAGTCTCTGGGTTCGCCCCCAGGCTCTGTCGCAGCCGGCCGCGACCGGGAGGTCCGTGGGGCGACGCACAATTGGGCTAGCGTCATCCGGGTAAGGGAGGGTTTGGCCGGTAGGGATTTCCTTGTCTCATCGCGCTCCAGCGACTCCTGTGGCGGGCTGGGCGCAGTGCGTGCTAACCAAGGGGGCCAGGTGCATGGTGTTTCCTCCGACACATTGGTGCGGCTGGCTTCCGGGTTGGAGGCGCGCTGTGTTAAAGAAGCAGTGCGGCTTGGTTGGGTTGTGCTTCGGAGGACGCATGACTTTCGACCTTCGTCTCTCCTGAGCCCGTACGGGAGTTGTAGCGATGAGACAAGATAGTAATTACTAGCGATTGGATACCACGAAAATTGGGGAGAAAAGGGGATAAAAAAATAATAAAAAATAAAAATAAAAAATACACACACATCACGACAAGAGAGACAACACAACATAAAGAGAGAACTAAGACAACAACATAGCATGGCAGCAACACATAACACAGCATGGTAGCAACACAACATTACAACAGCATGGTAGCAACATAACATGGCAGCAGCACAACATGGTAGATGGTAACTTGGTTGCTTATCATGAGTTACTCTACCTCAGGCGAGCAATACCTCTAGAATATCTTAATATTAGACATCGCGCACCAGCTGTTGTTGACAAATAGACACACCCCTACCCCTCGTCTTACCGGACGTAGCTGTTCTGTCCTGCCGATGCACAGAAAACCCAGCCAACTGTATATTATCCATGTTGTCGTTCAGCCACGACTCAGTGAAACATAAGATATTACAGTTTTTAATGTGCCGTTGGTAGGATAGTCTCGAACAAAGCTCATCCAGTTTATTCTCCAGTGATTGCACCTTAGCCAATAGAACGGATGGTAGAGGCAGGTTACCCACTCGCCCACGAATTCGCACAAGGCACCCTGATCTCTGCCCCCTGTATTATCCTTCTTTTCTTCATGCGAATGACGGGGATTTGGGCCTTGTCTGGAAGCATTATTATATCCTTCGCGTCAGACTCATTATAGAATTTTTTTTTATTCCAGTTCGAAGTGAGAAATTGCTGTTCTGATATCCAGAAGCTCTTTCGGTCATAAGAGACGGTAGCATCAACATTATGTACAAAATAAGTTACAAACAATGCGAAAAAACACACAAAAATAGCACAATTGGTTAGGAGCCGTAAAACGCCAGCCAACCCCTCCGGCGCCATTCCTACCTAGCTGTCATCATGGCATCAGCTAATAGGGGATCCTAATGAAATGAAATAAATAAATCACTTTAGATTGCTTTCTATCTGGGGGTTCAGAACATTACAGAACCAGTATGGTGTCCAATCAAATACGCATCTTTCGATGTCAATTGTGTAGATAATCTTCAAAGAAAACCAATGGTCCAAACCTCTTATCATAATCCGTTCAAAAGTTATTTGAGTTTTTACCCTTGTAGGATGGCCAGAATTAGAGTGACTAAATCAATAGAGGCCAGAAGAAAAAAAAGTGTTACATTTTTTTTCTGAAAATTGCATCACGTCAGCTAGGCTGGATTCTGTGAAAGAATGAAAGCTACTGGTTACCTGACACACTCACTTTCCACTTGAACTCATCTTTCTTCTCGAATCTGCAGGACATAAAACAATATAGAGGTAAGATGGATAACGATTGAGACTTGACATGTAGTATTTTCAGATTTTAGTATACACTTTTCATATTAATTCGAAATTCATGTTAAAAAAAAAAAGCATATTTCTGTTAAATGTCAACAGAGCACTGAGCGTATACCAAGCTTTTTTTTATTTTAAATTCCTTTTAGATTTAATTTAGCTCATATCATGCTAATTTAGCTTTTTGCAATCAGTCGGAGTGACAAGTGTTCAGTCAGACAGACCAAGTCCTTTCTCCTGCACAGTAACAGAAATGTTTTCTTTGCTGGATGGGGTAAGAGGTGAGGGGGAAGAGAGAATAGGGAGTGTGAACTTCCAAAATGGCAGATCAGGGCCAACCACTCTTTAGGTTATGGCTTGATGAATTTGGTTTTGTTCACTTGGTAGGTCACCAGACAACTCCAAAAGTTTTCATTGGGAACCACCATTGAGTTGTAGGGTTGGGCCATGTAAGCCATGTGCAGGTATGGATAGCACAGCGATTCACATGGATCTAGGGTATAAGTGTGTGTATGCGTGTGATTGCGTGTGTGTATACGTGTGATTGTGTGTGTATGTTTTAGGGGCGGCAGGTGAGAGCATTGGGCCAGTAACCAAAAGGTTGCTGGATCGAATCCCCAAGCTGACAAGGTAAAAATCTGTCGTTCTGCCCCTGAACAAGGCAGTTAACCCACTGTTCTCCGGTAGGCTGGCATCGTAAATACGAATTCTTAACTGACTTGCCAGGTTAAATCAAATAAAAACATCGTCACCCACCTCGATTGTCTTGCTCCAGGTGTTCCTTCTTCACGTTGCGGGTCGACTCCCTCAGTCTCTCCAGATCCTGTTGGTACATCTCCCTCTGTCTCTCCAGCTCCTCTCTCTTCTCCTCCAGCCTCCTGCACTCCTCCTCTCTCTGCCTCAGCCTGTCCTCTGCGGCCTCTGCCTGCAACCGGTGGCGCTCCCGCTCCCTCTCCCAACGAGCCTGGGTAGAAACAAGATTCAACTTGACTAAATGCAGACTGGAATAATACTGCATTAAGTAAAAGTCATAGGGTGAGTTTGAGGTCGTCTTGTTTTGTCGGGAATTATCATGATCGTATTAATGTGGTTCCCTTTTACTAGTACTATGAGATTTAATGATCTACAGAGTGCAATTGTAATGAAGACGACCTGGAGGGCGACCATGAATCTAATTTCGACTGTGTCTCACCTGCTCCTGTCGGTGCAGTAATTTTAACTTGTGGAAGCTGGCCAGCTCCTCCCTCTGCAGGGCCAGCGTCCTCTGTTTCTCCTGCTTCAGGAGCACATTGCCGCGGTGACGGCCGGGGAAGGAGGCACGCTCAGTGAGGGAGGTGCGCTGCAGCTTGATGTGGCTGTCTTGCTGGGTGATAATGGCCTAAAGGGGGAGGGGAGACCGGTGGAGAGGAGGAGATACGTGGGTCAAATTCTGGAAAGCATGCTTGTGGTCACGGACCATAAGCAACCAAAAGCCTAGTCTAGTAGTCTCCATATGATGTCATTTGATCATTTTCATTGACATGCAGACAGACGGGGTCTGGCGTCTCGCATTGGTAAGTGTGGAAGACCGCAGTCCGATTGATTGTTCATGGCCCAGTCACGCACAGACACACAAAGGGTTGGAGCAGAGCCACATGCTGGAATGAGCATGGAAGTGGATGTGGAGAGGTTGTTACTGAGGGTATCTAGGGAAACGCGAGTGAGCAGTGTTGTTTTGTTCACCTGCAGGCTGTAGAGTCTCTGAGACAGCATCAACACCAGGTCAAAGAACTAGGGAGACCGAGACAGGAACGGAAAGAGAAGATCAAAATACACTCTAGGTTTGGGATTGTACACCTGTGAGAGTATGCAGGTCATGGAAGAACTGGGACATTTCCAGCTATCAGGAATTGTGTACAGATCCTTGCGACATGGGGCCGTGCATTATCAAGCTGAAACATGAGGTGAAGGCAGCGGTGAATGGCACGACAATGGGAGGGCCAGGGGATCTCGTCACAGTATCTCTGTGCATTCAAATTGCCATCGATAAAATGCAATTGTGTTTGTTGTCCGTAGCTTATGCCTGCTTTTACCATAACCCCACCATGACATCAGCAAACCACTCGCCCACAGGACGCCATACACGCTGTCTGCCATCTGCCCGGTACAGTTTAAACCGGGATTCGGCCGTTAAGAGCACACTTCTCCAGCGTGCCAGTGGCCACCAACGCCAAACTGCAGTCAGGTCAAGACCCTGGTGAGGACGCCGAGCACGCCGTGCACGCTAAAAGTTTTCTGACAGTTTGTGCAGAAATTCTTTGGTTGTGCAAACCCACAGTTTCATCAGCTGTTCGGGTGGCTGGTCTCAGATGATCCCGCAGCCGGATGTGGAGATCCTGGGCTAAGGTGGTTACACGTGGTCTGCGGTTGTGAGGCTGGTTGGACTTACTGCCAAATTCTCTAAAATGACGTTGGATGCAGGTTATGGTGAGAAATTAACATTTAATTTACTGGAAACAGCTCTGCTGGACATTCCTTGAGTCAGTATGCCAATTGCACGCTCCCCCAAAACTTGAGACATCTGTGGCATTGTGTGACCAAACTGCACATTTTAGAGTGGTATTTTATTGTCCCCAGCACAAGGTGCACCTGTGTAATGATCCTGCTGTTTAATCAGCTTCTTGATATGCCACACATGTCAGGTGGATGGATTACTCTTTCATTACTAAGTACTGGCAGCGTAAAGTAGCTTTTGTTCTGTCCCCATTCGGAATATTGGGTCATCTAATCTATTTATCTGGAAATACTGGTACAGTTCGCTACCTAACTAACAGTTCAGGTTGAGAGTAGCCCTGAAGAACATTTCTGAACGACCTCGTGTGATGCTCTTATCACTGTTTACTCAATATAAACTACACTGCTGGCCCTGTTGTGGGGACAGGGAGTGTGTTGCCCTGGTCACACTGGAACTTAAGTTGTGGCTCAGTCTGTCCTTTCAAGACATTTTCTCATCCATTTTTGCTGTGTTTGTTAACGTGAGTGAGTGTGTGTGTGTGTGTGACCCACCGGTGGCTGCTCCAGGGTCTGGCTGGCCTGAATCTCCTTAAGCTGGGTGTCAGCGCGGGCTCTCTGGCTCCTGTCTCTGGCCTTGTCCCCTCCACTGTAGTTCTTCTTCTTCACACTGCCTTCTAACAAACACATGTTTGAATAGACTATGGGAATTAGGGCTGGGACGATACCAGTATTGCAATACTCGTTAGTATCGTGCCTATGAAACAAAACACAAAGCGGACTCAACTTCTTTAGGAAAACAGCCCTAATGTTGGAAACAAACATCCTTATGATGACATCCCAAGTCACATTTAAGCTATAGCACACAATGTTTTCTGGTATTGCATCAGCCCTAATGGGAATACAATGGTGATAGAGCACATGTAGACCAGGGCAGGCAGGTGGAGGGGACTTACTCTTGTTGAGGATGGTGGGGCTGCTGTCGTAGCCCTCGAAGGTGTCTGCCCCCCTGGGCATAGCCCCGGACCCTAACCCCTCCTCTGGACGTGGCGCTAGCTCTGTCACACCAGACAACAGGTTCTGAAGGTTCTCCACTGGAGAGCACGAGGGAGATGAAGGCAGGTAGAAAGAAAGAAATATTAATAATAATGTTTTAAGAAAGAACAAGAGTAGTGAGGACGGAGCTAACCTTACTATTTTTACAGTTGGGTAAAGTTGTAGTTTTTTGGGGGGGGGGGGGGGGGGTTAATAAAGCTGCACAAATGCTCCAAAATGCAGGTGTTTCAGCCTAGCTCAGTGCTTTCTGTGGTGATGGGGCAAGCCAGCGGAAAATACGGAGCGTAGAGGTTGGTAATGTTCTCTAGTTACGCTGTGATTGGCTCCGTGTCCTGTTACTCATGGGGACACTACATCACCAACAAATCTAAGGGTAGAGCTCGAAAATTCAAGCACCTTGGGTGCTGCCATAGAGTTACAATAGAAGTGGCCAACCACGAAGGCTCAAGGTCATTGGCCACACATAAAATGATGTCACATCACATATCTACAGCAGCTTTGACTGGGCTGATCATGTCAACAACATATTTCAAAATCTTAGCTAGCAAGCTAGCAGTCATCATGAATCAGGTCGACAATCTACTAGCAAATCCTTTTTAATCCTTATCATATGAAGAGAAATAATGAAGAGAAATTATAGATAAAATGTATCGGTACTCATCGGACACTGGACAAACATTACATAACAAGTTGGAAATTGCAAATTCAACAATGATTGGTTTGGAAGGAATCAGTGGCTAACAGCAAGCATTGCAAAGCAATCACTAGCCTGCTATTCAGTGGAGTGGGTGTGTGGTCCCAAGTCTTGGTTTAAGGGTCTCTTTTCCAAGTTTATAGGGATAAACATTCAACATTGGCCATGGTGTTAATCCAGCATGACTTCTGTCGGGCTCAAAAGAAATGGAAACTCAGAACTGGAAAATCTGATTTCAGTGAGTTCAAGACAACTGGGAACTCGGAAAAAACGGGCTCCGACTGGGAAAATACGTTTTGAACGGTCATCCAACTTGGAATTGCAAGTCAGGAACTAGGGCCTCTTTCTAGAGCTCCGACCTGAAGATCACTGACGTCATTCAGTGTTTCAACCTTGTTTTTTCCCCCAGAGTTCCCAGTTGTCTTGAACGCACCACAAATCCAGAGAATGGCAGACTTTGATAACAAAGTTTGAGGACAAAATTTGCCCACGTAGGACTGCCGCACCACCTTCCTGAGTCCAAAAATGTCTTGTATGCTGCTGCATAAATTATGTAATATGCCAGGGATATATGTATACTGTAGCTAAGAAAGTAATACTAAGTGTATGTTGTGTAGTAAGCTGTTAGTAGCCCATGTGCCCCACCCTAATAATTTGGTCCAGGTTCCCCTCCTAATTTCACCTACTGTTTTGACTTGGTGGTGCACATGTAGCCTATAGCCTGTTTTAGAGAAATGTAATCATTGAATATTTTAAGAGCTTTCATTGTCTGCTTATATGCCCCCTTTATTTATCACACGGTTCTGGCTTGGTGTACAGGGAGAATACTGTAAGAACGGCCCATGTTCTTGAATTCTGTCGCTGTACATTTCAAAAGTGCTGAACAAATAGTTATATTGACTACATCCGTCTTAGCTTGCTCATTAATGTCTTAATCGAAATTACGGATTGCCTCTTATCTGCTCGTCGTACCCTTAAGCCATAGTTTGTAAATCTCAATTGTCAGTAGAAACCACATTTCTTTAAACAGGTCAGCCATATCAGCAGTTTTTTTAAAGGCAGTAAATGAGGCTGAATTAACTGTTTTGCTGCCAGACAAGGCTCTGCTGATAGCCAGGTGTAGCAGTGGTAAGGTGTTGGGACAGCTTTACTTAGGTCCTAACAGTGTGTGGCCACCGTTTGTCACCGTTATAGTGTAATTAATGTATTGTTTAGTGTTGTGTTTTGTAGTGGGTTTGCGGGCATGCATCTCAAAAGTTTATATTTTTTTGTTTGCCCCACCAAGTTTTACATGCTAAAATCGCCCCTGGTTGAGTGTCTGTCTGTATGTATGTAACACAAACTAATCTATTCACTCTGAATGTGAATTACATTAATAATTTGTTGTCTTGTGTTGGATCAAAAACCTATACACTATAACAAAAGCCAGTGTATTGTATTCTGTACTGCACGTGTTGTGTCTGTTGTACCTTCAGTGATGGCTCCCTTGAGCAGCGTCTCCCCCTGGTGGAGGTCTGAGGCATCACCACGCAGCAGCAGATGGGCGCGTGAGGCCATATCCTCAAGACCAGCCACGGACTCTGCCATGTCTGCAAACAGCTGCAGCTTCTCTGTCAGACCTGCCACGTTCTGGCCATCCTTCTGGCTCAGACTATCTGGGAGAGGAGAGAGGGACAGAAGAATAGAGTTCTCAATGATCAGATTCTCCTAAATAAATGGAATACAAGGAAGAGAAACATTGAGCAAATGTAATTGTTGTTGACTGGTGCATGAGCAAACCCTTATGGCCTAGCATCGACATTACACTACTTTACAAAGATAGGTGGTCTGTCTGACTGTCTGTCGTTCCGTCTTTAGTTACCTTGGCGCTCTTTGAATTTGCCGGCTCGAGCGTCCTCCTCCTCACTGAAGAGCCTCTCTGTGTGTTGACAACTAAGAGAGAGAGAGAAGAGAGAGGAGAGCGAAGAAAGGAGAATAGAGAGAGGAAAGGAGTTAGCAAAAGATAGAGCGAGTAAGAGTGAGAGCAAGAGGGAGTGAGAGAGAATGAAAAAGAGAGCAAGACACAGACATTAGGAACACCTTCCTAATATTGAGTATCCCTTTGCCCACAGAACAGCCTCAATTCACAGGGGCATGGACTACTAAGTGATGAGTGTTCAACATGGATGATGGCCCATGGTGACTCTAATGCCTCCCACAGTTGTGTCAAGTTAGCTGGATGTCCTTTGAGTGGGGGACCATTCTTGATACTCATAGGAAAATGTTGAGTGTGAAAAACCCGGCAGCGTTGCAGTTCTTGACACAAACCGGTGTGCCTGGCACCTACTACCATACAACGTCAAAGGCATTTACAGTTGAAGTCGGAAGTTCACATACACCTTAGCCAAATACATTTAAACTCAGTTTCACAGTTTAATCTTAGTAAAAATTCCCTGTCTTAGGTCAGTTAGGATCACCACTTTATTTTAAGAATGTAAAATGTCACAATAATATTAGAGAGAATGATTTATTTCAGCTTTATTTCTATCGTCACATTCCCAGTGGGTCAGAAGTTCACACACTCAATTAGTATTTGGTAGCATTGCCTTTAAATTGTTTAACTTGGGTCAAACGTTTTGGGTAGCTTCCCACAAGCTTCCCACAATAAGTTGGTTGAATTTTGGCCCATTCCTCCTGACAGAGCTGATGTAACTGAGTCAGGTTTGTAGGACTCCTTGCTCGAACACACTTTTTCAGTTCTGCCCACAAATTTTCTTCTTTTCCATTTGGAAGACCCATTTGCGACCAAGCTTTAACTTCCTGACTGATGTCTTGAGATGCTGCTTCAATATATCCACATACTTTTCCTCCCTCATGATGCCATCTATTTTGTGAAGTGCACCAGTCCCTCATGCAGCAAAGCACCCCCACAACATGATGTTGCCATCCCGGTGCCTCACGGTTGGGATGGTGTTCTTAGGCTTGCAAGCCTCCCCCTTTATCCTCCAAACATAATGATGGTCATTATGGCCAAACAGTTCAATTTTTCTTTCATCAGACCAGAGAACAATTCTCCAAAAAGTACGATCTTTGTCCCCATGTGCAGTTGCAAACCGTAGTCTGGCTTTTTTTATGGCCGTTTTGGAGCAGTGGCTTCTTCCTTGCTGAGCGGCCTTTCAGGTTATGTCGATATGGGACTCATTTTACTTTGGATATAGATACTTTTGTACCTGTTTCCTCCAGCATCTTCACAAGGTCCTTTGCTGTTTTTCCAGGATTAATTTGCACTTTTCGCACCAAAGAACGTTCATCTCTAGGAGACAGAACGCGTCTCCTTCCTGAGCGGTATGACGGCTGTGTGGTCCCATGGTGTTCATACTTGCATACTATTGTTTGTACAGATGAACGTGGTACCTTCATGCGTTTGGAAATTGCTCCCAAGGATGAAACAGACTTGTGGAGGTCTACAATTTTCTTTGAGGTTTTGGCTCATGTATTTAGATTTTCCCATGATGTCAAGCAAAGAGGCACTGAGTTTGAAGGTAGGCCTTGAAATACATCCACAGGTACACCTCCAATTGACTCAAATTATGCCAATTAGCCTATCAGAAGCATCTAAAGCTATGACATAATTTTCTGGAATTTTCCAAGCTGTTTAAAGGCACAGTCAACTTAGTGTATGTAAACGTCTGACCCACTGGAATTGTGATACAGTGAATTATAAGTGAAATAATCTGTCTGTAAACAATTGTTGGAAAAATGACTTGTGTCATGCACAAAGTAGATGTCCTAACCGACTTGCCAAAACTATAGTCTGTCAACAAGAAATTTGTGGAGTGGTTGAAAAACAAGTTTTAATGACTCCAACCTAAGTGTATGTAAACTTCCGACTTCAACTGTACATGTTTCAAGCAGACCACCATCCCTGTGCCCAGGAAAGCGAAGGGGACCTGCCTAAATGGCTACTGCCCCGTAGCACTCATATCGTTGGCCATGAAGTGCTTTGAAAGGCTGGTCATGGCTCACATCAACACCATAATCCCGCAAACCCTAGGCCCACTCCAATTTGCATACCACCCCAACAGCTACACAGATGACGCAATCTGAATCGCACTCCACACTGCTTTTTCCCACCTGGACAAAAGGAACACCGATGTGAGAATTCTGTTAATTGACTACAGCTCAGTATTCAACGCCATAGTGCCCACAAATCTCGTCACTAAGCTAAGGACCCTGAGACTAAACAGTGCCCTCTGCAACTGTATCCTGGACTTCCTGACAGGCTGCCTCCAGGTGGTAAAGGTAGGCAACAACACTTCTGCCACGCTGATCCTCAACACGGGGGCCCATCAATGGTGTGTGCTTAGTCCCCTCCTGTACTCCCTGTTTACTGCGTAGCCAAGCACTACTCCAACACCGTCATTAAGTTTTCTGATGACACAACAGTGATAGCCTATAGGGAGGAGGTCAGAGAATTGGCAGTGTGGTGTCAGGACAACAATCTCTCCCTCGACGTAAGCAAGACAATGGAGCTGCATTGTTGGTTAAGGGCTTGTAAAGTAAGCATTTCATGGTAAGGTCTAAAGCTGTTTTATTCGGTGCAAGTGACAAAGTTTGATCCCGATGTCAATGGCCACTGACACGCTGGAGAAGTGTGCTCTTAACCAGCTGAATCCCTGTTTAAACTGTACTGGGCAGACTGCAGACAGTATGGCGTCGTATTCGAACGGTTTGCTGATGTCAATGGTGGGGTTATGATATGGGCAGGCATAAGCTACGGACAACAAACACAATTGCATTTTATCGATGGCAATTTGAATGCACAGAGATACTGTGACGAGATCCTGAGGCCCATTATCATGCCAGTCATCCGCCGCCATCACCTCATGTTTCAGCTTAATAACGCACAGCCCAATGTCACAAGGATCTGTACACAATTTTTGGCAGCTGAAAATGTCCCAGTTCTTCCATGGCCTGCATACTCACCAGAAATGTCACCCATTGAGCATGTTTGAGATGCTCTCGATTGACGTGTTTGACAGCGTTTTTCAATTCCCGCCAACATCCAGCAACTTCGCACAGCCATTGAAGAGGAGTGGGACAACATTCCACAGGCTACAATCAACAGCCTGATCAACTCTATGCAAAGGAGATGTGTCTCGCTGCATAAGGCAGAAATGGTGGTCACACCAGATATTGACTGGTTTTCTGATCTGTGGCCAACAGATGCATATCTGTATTCCCAGTCATGTGAAATCCATAGATTAGGTTCTGATGAATTTATTTCAATTGGCTGATTTCCTTTTATGAACTGTAACTCAGTAAAACCTTTGAAATTGTTGCATGTTGCGTTTATATTTCTGTTCAGTATAATACCCTTTCCACACAACTCTGCCAACCTGATCCAAACCGTACTGACTGAGATATATATATATTTTTTTTACACATTGTGCTTTTCAGCACAGTTCTAGCCACTATGGTGGATGCGTAACAGTCCAGCTCATGACAGCTTGGCTCAGCTTGGTTACTCTCAGCAGTGAGAAAAGCCCTTTGAGTGTTTAACACTGCAGAGAAACAGTGAAGGAGAAGGACGAAAGGAGACAGTAAATTATACAGTGTGTGTAAGACAAAGACATTATGAGTGATATCGTGTGTGTGTGTGTGTGTGTGACCCGTGTTCTGGAGGATGATGCCGCTAATGTCAGAAGTGACTTTTCGCAGCAGATAAAGAGAATTAACATAGCAGGTTAGGAAAAATTCTCCCCAACAGGACTCGAATATGCAAGTTTTGACATCACATTGACATTAAGTGCATTCCTTCTAGACATGACCCATCTCACCAACCATCCAATAACACTGCGGACACATCCCCTCTCCTGCCAACTCACCACACCTGAACTCATTCTACTAATCACCCTTCCTCTCCCATTTCTCTGTCCCGCTTGTTTTACCTCTGTGTTTGTGGTGGGATGGTGCAGCACAATTCCTTTGCCTTTTGTTGGGAGTGAGATGACTAAAGTAAGTACATAATATTGTGTAGCAGTAATTGTACTGTAGAACCGATGTATATTTATGTTGTTTGCAAACTCATAGTTTGACCTAATGTCTGCACTGGCCTAGTATGTTTTCTGTTGCACAGCAAGTAATAGCCTTTGTTAATCCTAACTTGAGTATTGGTGTATTGCTGGTGTAGCCTACTTTATATACTAATGTTATTAGTATATAACAACACATAGCACTGGTCAGTCACTTATGGTAATGTAGTCTCCCCTTTGGTATTCATTTCAGACCTACCTCTTGTATCACCCATTCCATAGCTCTATCCTACCCCCACCCTGCCCCCACGCTCCTACGCTCCTGTGTCCTTGTGCTGTGCCTTGTTAGTTTAGTAATAAAAGAACCAGAACTGGGAAACCTTACCTTTGACCGTCATTCTTATATTCTTATAGATGCACCATAGTGCCATTATCACTCCTCTACCTAGCTTAAGATACAGTCCACCCTAGTCCTTTTCTTTAACCTGTGTGTGTGTACCTCTCCACTGCCTGGCGGAGGTGTGTCATCCAGGTTTTGCGCTCCTCCTTGGAGGCGGTGTGGATCTCGTACATCTCAGGCTCATTGGGGGAGGCACAGATTAGGAACATGGCCTTCTCTTCGTGGGCCACCTCCCTCACAATCAACTTCTGGAGGGAGATCACTGACGGCTTGTTGTCCTGGGGGAGATACGGAAGGCAGCTAGAAGTCAAATTGAAAGAAAATGACACCAGAAAGTGATAAGGGAATGTATATGCTTAAAGGTAATGATTAAAGAATTCCACCCTGAAACGTAACTATTAGTGATTATTAGTTTATGTAGCATGTATAATGAATAATTAAAGTACTAAACGTAAGTCCAATGAGGTTCAGTAGAGACATGTGAGGGAGAGAAATGTGTGTGTGTGTGTGTCTAAGAAAATACCGACAACAATTCAACTGTGTTTGACCCGACCTGGCTAGAACTCTGAGAAACTTACGATAGGACAGAGAGTCCTTTCAAGGTTCCTCTAATCTCGGGGGAATGGAACTGTCGGCTTGGTAGTGATAAACAGTGGATACAACTCACCTACTGTTCGTGTGTATGTATGTGCGTAGGATATCTACTGTTTGTGTGAAGGTATGTGTGTAAATAGGGAGGGAGTTATAAAATGGATGTCTTTGTATTATGGACTTCAGAGCGCTCTCGTGAATAAACTGTACAAACCTTTTGCATAAGATGAGTCTTTGCCTAATTATTATTAAACCCAGGGTTTTACAAACCTCGGAGATTGGTCAAAGCTTATTGATTGTTAGTTTTTATCATTGGGATCGAAAATTCTCATGACAGAAAGCAAAATGGAGACACTATTCATAGTTCTAGACCAGGGATGGGTATCTCCAGTCCTCAGGGGACTGATTTGGTATCACACTTTTGACCCAGCTAAGGGAAAGGGGGATACCTAGTCAGTTGTACAACTGAATGCCTTCAACTGAAATGTGTCTATGCATTTAACCCAACCCCTCATTCAGAGAGGTGCGGGGGCTGCCTTAATCGACATCCACGTCTTCGGGGAACAATGGGTTAACTGCCTTGCTCAGGGGCAGAACGACAGATTTTTACCTTGTCAGCTTGGGGATTGATCCAAACACACCTGACTCCAATAATAAACAAATCATGATCTTCAATTTAGAATGCAATTAGTTTAATCAGCTGTGTTTGCTAGGGATGGGGGGGGAAGTATGACACCACTCTGGCCCGCGAAGACTGGAGTTGCCCATCCCTCTTTCTAGACAGATATGCAGACGACTACTGTATCTATACTGAACAAAAGTATAAACGCAACATGTAAAGTGTTGATCCCATGTTTCATGAGCTGATATAAAATATCCTAGGAATGTTTCATATGCACAAGAAGCTTATTTATTTAAAGAAATTGCACATTTGTTTACATCCATGTTAGTGAGCATTTCTCCTTTGCCAAGATAATCCATCCACCTGACATTTGTGGCATATCAAGAAGCTGACTAAACAGCATGATCATTACACAGGTGCAGCTTGTGCTGGGGACAATAGAAGGCCACTCTAAAATGTGCAGTTTTGTCATACAAAACAATGCCACAGATGTCTCAAGTTGAGGGAGCGTGCAATCAGCATGCTGACTGCAATCAGCATGCTGACTGCAGGAATGTCCACCAGAGCTGTTGCCAGAGATTGAACTTCTTAAGGCTAGGCGTCCCGCTAACTGAACAACTTCCGGGGGAAACCGGAGGGCGTGCAATTCAAATAAATTATGGATATTAAACATTTTGGTACATACAAGTGTCTTATCGGTTGAAAGCTTAAATTCTTGTTAATAATCTACCTGCACTGTCCGATTTGCAGTAGACTTTACAGCGAAATCATGCGATTGTTTGAGGATGGCGCCTCACATCAAAATATTTTTCCACCGGCACAGGTTTCATAAATTCACAAATAGCGATTAAATATTCACTTACTTTTTGAAAATCTTCCTCTGATTTGTCATCCAAAGGGTCCCAGCTATAACATGTAGTGTCGTTTTGTTAGGTAAAATCCTTCTTCATATCCCAAAAAGTCTGTTTAGTTGGCGCCATTGATTTTGAGTAATCCACTCATTCAACATGCCAAGATAGGAATCTGAAAATCTACCCCTAAACTTTCTTTCAACAAGTCAAAATATGTTTCTAATCAATACTCAGATACCCTAAAATGTAATTAAACTATATTATTTCATATGAAAAGAAGTATGTTCAATAGGAAAATGGTATTAGCAGGTGCGTGTCTTCTTCATCGCGCGTACACATACACAAATTTCCAAGTCTGTGTTCCTTTAGTAAAACTCATTATTCTTACTCGTTTTGGAAGAAACAAGCCTGAAACCTTGACCAAATACTACGGACACCCAGTGGAAGCCATAGGAATTGCATACTGGGAGATAGATCTAATAATTTCCCTATACGTTCCATTGTAAGAGCATGGGCTCTCAAAAAAAAAGAATTCTGGTTGGTTTTTCTTTGGGTTTTCTCCTCCCATATCTATTGTGTTATAGTCTCCTACATTATTTTAACATTTCTACAAACTTCAAAGTGTTTTCCAATGGTACCAATTATATGCATATCCTGGCTTCAGGGCCTGAGCAACAGGTGGTTTACTTTGGGCACGTCAGTCAGGTGGACATTGAGAGAAAAAAAGGACCCTAGCCTGAAGAAGTTCTCTACCATAACCAGCCTCCGTCATTTTAGAGAATTTGGCAGTACGTCGAACTGGCCTCAGAACCGCAGACCACATGTAAGCACTCCAGCCCAGGACCTCCACATTCGGCTTCTTCACCTGCGGGATCGTTTGAGACCAGCCACCCGGACTGATAATGAAACTGTAGGTTTGCACAACCAAAGAAATTCTGCACAAACTGTCTTGGGGAAGCTCATCTGCGTGCTCGTCGTCCTCACCAGAGCCTTGACCTGACTGCAGTTTGGTATCGTAACCGACTTCAGTGAGCAAATGCTCACCTTCGATGGCCACTGGCACGCTGGAGAAGTGTGCTCTTCATGGATGAATCCAGGTTTCAACTGTACCGGGCAGATGACAGCCAGCGTGTATGGCGTTATGTGGGTGAGCGGTTTTCTGATGTCAACGCTGTGAACAGAGTGCCCCATGGTGGCAGTAGGGACAAGGAACACAGTTGCATTTTACCAATGGCAATTTGAATGCACAGAGAAACCATGACGAGATCCTGAGTTCCTGCTCTGGATTGATGTATACGTCAGCGTGTTCCAGTTCTAGCCAATATCCAGCAACTTCGCACAGCCATTGAAGAAGAGTGGAACAACCTTCCACAGACCACAATCAACAGCCTGATCAGCTCTATGCGAAGGAGATGTGTCGCAATGCATGAGACAAATGGTGGTCATACCAGATACTTACTGGTTTTCTGATCTGTGACCAACAGATGCATATCTGTATTCCCAGTCATGTGATATCCATAGATTAAGGCCTGATGAATTTACTTCAATTGACTGATTTCCTTATATGAACTGTAACTCAGTAAAACCTTTGAAATTGTTCCGTTTATTTTTGTTCAGTATAACTTTCTGTTGAGTTAGTATGCCAGATTTGTCAGTGTTTTCCAGAGTGGCAAAGCTCAAGTTAGTTATGTTACATGGTGGAATTAACTGACAAAAATGATTGACTCACCACAGTAGAGAAGACATATCTCTGGTCTTTCTCTTGGAGTAACAACAGGACATCTGACAGCAGCACAGCGAGAATATCTGAAATGAAAGGAGTTTCATTTTTAGACCTGTGTGAGATCAATGCAGACAGAAGAGAGAAGAGGTCACTTCAGACTACGGAGATGCAGCCTGAGGAGAGGTAATCCTATTACCTTTGAGTCTGCCAGAGGCAGCCTTGTGGTTGACGGTCCCACCGTGCAGCAGCCTGCGTCCGCCCAGGGCCAGGTCCTCTCCGCGGAACACATGGCCATCTTTGATCTTGCCCAGAGACTTGGGCTCTATCTTGTGGGCGATATCTCGGAGACGCGAGGCCTTCTGATGGAGGTTGACCTGGGCATCAACCTGGACGATGCAGTCTTTGATCAGACCCAGAGACCTTGTCAGCTCCTCATGCTCCTCTGTGCCCACTGGAGGGAGGAAAGAAAAGACCCAGGTCAACTTCAGACACACTGGGTCGATTGCAAAGAACGGGCAAAACTTAACATGGTTGAGGTTGTTCTGAGGGCAGAAGGCGGTGCAACTCAATAATAGGAAGGTGCTCCTAATGTTTTTTTACTGTCAGTGTGTGTGTGTCTTACTCGCTCTTCTCTCCGCTCTCTCTCTCTCTCTCTCTTCTCTATACTCTTTCTCTGTTTTACACACACAAGCTCTATGGGGGGTGGGGGGGCGCGTGGAGCAACTGTATTAGGAAGGTGTTCCTAATGTTTGGTATACTCAGTGCTAAAAATCATCTCCTCATGAACCATGCGTCAGATTCACTCCAGATTTTGTATTTTGACTTATGACTGCACACAAAGGAAGATACTGTAGTTCCTAAATGCTTGCTTTGTTATCCAACTGATATTGTGTCCTGTCATCCTGTGATCACCGTTCATTGCTGCTCGCAGCTATATTTGTATTACTTATTGTTAATACTGTCTTTGGTGTGATTATCAATGCCCAAGCACCTTTTAACCCACTCCTATCCGCGGAGGATCCGCAGAGGAGGAAGTGGAGGACCATCCTCCTCAGTGAATCTCAGAAATGAAAAGTCAAACGTTTCAAAAGTTCTCCTTTTTAGGAAAAAACTATACTAAATATATTCACGTCACCAAATAATTGATTAAAATGCACTGTTTTGCAAGGAAGGTCTAGAGTAGCCTCACCAGCACTCTGTAGGGAAGCACCATGGTATAGCCGGAGGACAGCTAGTTTCCGTCCTCCTCTTGGTACACTGCCTTCAATACAAAACCTAAGAGGCTTGTGGTTCTCAGCCCCTTCTATAGACTTACAAAGTAATTATCCTCTTCAGGATCGGACCCGTGTTTTCAATTTTAGCCTAAAATTACATACCCAAATCTAACTGCCTGTAACTTAGTGCAAGGATATGCATATTCTTGGTACCATTTGAAAGGAAACACTTTGAAGTTTGTGGAAATGTGAAAGGAATGTAGGAGAACACAATAGACCTGGTAAAAGATAATACAAGAAAAAAAAAACGTTTTTTTTTTTTCTACCATCTTTGAAATGCAAGAGGAAGTCCATGTATTTTCTCCAGTGCAGCTGCAATTTAGATTTTGGCCACTAGATAGAGGCAATGTATGTGTAAAGTTTTAGACTGAACCATTGCATTTCTGTTCAAAATGTTGTATCAAGACTGCCCAAATGTGCCTAATATGTTTATTAATAACTTTTCATGTTCAAAACGGTGCACTCTCCTCAAACAATAGCATGGTATTATTTCACTGTAATAGCTACTGTAAATGGGACAGTGCAGTTAGATTAACAAGAATTTAAGCTTTCTGCCAATATCAGATATGTCTGTCCTGGGACATTTTCTTGTTACTTACAAGCTCATGCTAATCGCATTAGCCTACATTAGCTCAACGTCCCCTGGGGACCCACCGATCCTGAAGAAGTTATGACAGGTTGGAGGATGTCCTCCAACCTATCAGAGCTTTTGCAGCATGAACTGACATGTTGTCCACCCAATTAAAGAATCAGAATGAATCTAGTATTGACAGCATAAGCTGCAGCTATCTAGTACTCAGAGAGTGAAAGACAATAGTTGAACAGTTTTGAACAAATTAATTTCTTCAAAAATGAAGAAGTAAGAGAGAGAGAGAAAGAGAAATCTAGCAACATTTTTTCACTTACTTAGCTAGTGAACGCAGTTAGCTAGTTTAGTCTACTCAAACACCCGGTTCAAACAGAGATGGATGGATGCTATGTGGATGCTATGGATGCTATTTTAGCTAGCTGGCTATGGCCATCCAGCACTGGAACTTTTCCAAGTTAATGTAAGCTTTAAGGTTTTAAAAATGTATTGCCATCAGGGCCCGCCAGTGTAACTACTTGCTGACTGTACTGCATGATTATAGCCGGTTTACTAACGCCTTAGTTCTAGTAGATATGTTGACTATGACATTATATGGTGACAACCGCTACACACAGCCTACGTCGTTATGATATGAAGTTTTTTTTTTTTGCCTGGCCAGACAGCTGCTCTGTTGTGCACTGAAGTCCACAAGCGAAGGGAAAAGGTGAGAGGAGGAGTGCGAAGATGCTAGAAGGAATTCTACAACGATCAAAGGGATCGTGCTGAATGTTTGTGGCAGCTATGAAAGTTAACTGTGTTTGCATGTGATCAGGGGTGTATTCATTCCACCGATTCTGTTGAAAGGTTTCTTAAACGGAAGCAAAGGGAACGAAACTGGGATAAACATACCTGAATTTGTCCAATAGAAGCTCTCGTTTGCAACTGTTGGACTAATGGTATTGAATGTGTCAATGTCTGTCACCTTGATTACTAAAATGTTTCTCTACCTGTGTACCTACATTGTAAACTTTAATTCATAGGCTAGGTTGTAGCAACCTCATGTGGGTAAATTGGAGTATCATGTAGTAGCCTAAACATATCAATGCTACATTGAGCTGTGTGAATGGAATATGAATAACAATCATCCAATATGTTGTAATGGAAATAAGGCCATGCTCATAAAAAAAATAATTGCATCCTCCCTCATCTTAAACGGCACCGACCGCCACTGACTATCGATAAAACAATTGTATTAAGTCATATAAAAGTTTTACTGTGTGTAAAGGTTTCAAATGCATCCTGTCATTACTGTGATAGTTTTTTTTGTATATTAAATACCTTTAATTAATAAAATATTGAATCAATCAAATGATGACGCAATCTTTATGAGGGAGGGATTCTGACTTCATTGGTCCTCAACTCACAGATCAGACACTTAATTCAGGATAAATGGAGTTATCCCTGAGTTAGCCTGCCCAGGAGCAGGTTAGTTCTGAAGGATTTGTTGCCATATAAATGTACCTGGCTAAATGGTGAGCCATTTTCATGGTACCGATTTATCCAGAGTTGAACTCAGAGTTGGCCAGTTACCTCGTTAACTCCTCTAACAACTTAAGTTGTATAGGGTTCAGGTCTAAAAGAACCTCGACATCCACTTTAACCCTCTAGAGTCTGCCGGGGAAGAGGGTCCTAAGCTAACATATGGACATTTTATTTTTTAAACATGGTCATACCAAGAACCATTTAGCTATTTGATATTTTAAGACCCCTTAAGTTATCAAAAAATGTATAAAATTATTGGATGAAACATTGAATTTGGCATCATGCTATTAGTCAATAGAAACACACTGAATAACAGATTCACTACTTGGTACAAAAGTCCCATATCTGAGAGCTATAGTTATTTTTTGTACATGTATTTATCCCCTTATTTTGGGCACTAAACTATCTCCATATACTTCCATTCATTTAAAAAATATATTTTTTTACTGGTACCGGGGACCTTCAGACGAGGCTTGTGGGCGTCCTAGAGCAAAACGGAGAACGCCATCCTATACTTTATAGGCCAAACCGTTTGGACACTACAGGCGTTTTTGTGAGAAGACCAGATTTTTGGGATGTCTCATGGTCTGACAAACACCGCTCTAGCACTACCATCGGCAGATGCGGTGGATTGAGACGCAACCCATATAAAAAAAACATAGTTTAAATGGATGGATTAAAAAAAATTTTTTTTTAATTAAATTCACACTGGGGTGTGGAAATCGTAGTCTAAGAGTTATGGAGTGGAAAATCAGTGGCCCGTGATGGTTGCAACTGAGATCAGCTGTGCGGGTGATATTTATTTATTTATTGAAGGTTTAATGAGAGATTACCTTACTAGTACGCTGGCCAATGTTCATTGCAATAGGCCATCTCTGAATGTTAGGGAGAAATAATGTTATTCTTTCTATTCCAACAGTCTTTCAAGTTCCTGTCACAAAGTCCTGAACAAAAAGCTGGGCCTCAACCTTCAAGAGCTAGCAGAGGGGAAAGACATGGGGCCCCGATTCCGACCCGAGTCAAGCGCACGGAAAAGGAACTTTTCTCTCTATGACCTTGAACTTAAGCATGAGAATAGCATGCTTATTCACCTGCTATTCGTTTTGGGTAGAGATCGAATGAAGGTGTGGCGGTGGTGTCTATAGATATGCCGTATTCTGACCGTGACTTCATTCCACCACCTTTACAAGTGAAGAAACCAAGAAGGAGGTTCAGCGAACCTACCAGTTCTTCTTTTTTCCCCAATAGAAATAACAGCATTCGCCATGCACTGTAATTTAAAAATGGAGAAGAGCTATTGATAGGCGCTAGGTAAATGAGTAATACATTTGGAGAAGGATAGTAAATACTGTACACATAGGAATTGTTTTAGATGAGTTTTCCTTATGATCCCTGGAGATGAATGTGAAACAAGTCATATGGAAGCAAACTGAAAATCATATCAACAGGACATGTATTATGGCCCCTTTTCCACAGTGAAATAGGCTATAAAAAGCTGTGCTGTTATTACACATTTTTATTGTGAGCCCTCCTAATTTGCGTGGATGAAATTTGGACACCCAAGCTATAGGCTTCTGTAAAGCTTAACCTGCCGAGTTGATGTATGGGCTTTAGAAAGTTCAATTAAAGTCTATGCCTGGGCTTTTCTCCATTTTATTTTACAATTTGTATCATGTTAAATATTAGCCAACGTCAGTAATATCCACATACATTTATCACTGTCACTTTAGTGTTCATTTTCTTCAATTTGAAGCTTAGATTTTTGCATAATTCCATGCCGTTTACCTTTCATTCCTCTGTCACATCCGTGTAAGTTGTTCCTGAGGGTCGCTAGCATTAGTGGATCATATTAGGCTAATGAAACGTTGTGCAATAATTGGAACTGGAACTGAGACGACACGTAGCAGGTCAAACCTGGAGCATGGTTCACAACGACTGTACCGTTGTCATACAGTTCCATGATAAGTGAGAATTAGGTTAGATTTATAGGACTTATTGTTCAACCCCTAATGTACACTTTCCCCCCACCTTCCAATATTTTAATGGATTGAATTTGAAATTGACAACTTTTAGGTTGAATCAAACCAAATTTTTTTTTGTTTATTAATATTTTGTGTGTAAAGGCTCTAACCCTATTTTATGATTCATACATACAGTTGAAGTTTACATACACCTTAGCCAAATACATTTAGACTCAGGTTTTCACAATTCCTGACATTTAATCCTATGTTCCCTGTTTTAGGTCAGTTAGGATCACCACTTTATTTTAAGAATGTGAAATGTCACAATAATAGTAGAGAGAATTATTTATTTCAGCTTTATTTCTTTCGTCACATTCCTAGTGAGACAGAAGTTTGCATACACTCATTAAGCATTTGGCAGCATTGCCTTTAAAATGTTTGACTTGGGTCAAACGTTTCGGGTAGCCTTCCACAAGTTTCCCACAATACGTTGGGTGAATTTTGGCCCATTCCTCCTGACAGAGCTGGTGTAACTGCGTCAGGTTTGTAGGCCTCCTTGCTCGCACACGCTTTTTCAGTTCTGCCCACACATTTTCTATAGGATTGAGGTCAGGCCTTTGTGATGGCCACTCCAATACCTTGACTTTGTTGTCCTTAAGCCATTTTGCCACAACTTTTGAAGTATTCTTGTTGTCATCGTCCATTTGGAAGACCCACTTGCGACCAAGCTTTAACTTCCTGACTGATGTCTTGAGATGTTGCTTCAATATATCCACGTTATTTTCCTCCCTCATGATGCCATCTATTTTGTGAAGTTCACCAGTCCCTTATGCAGCAAAGCACCCCCACAACATGATGCTGCTTGTTTGAAGGTAGGCCTTGAAATACATCCACAGGTACACCTCCAATTGACTCAAATGATGTCAATTAGCCTATCAGAAGCTTCTAAAGCCATGACATAATTTTCTGGAATTTTCCAAGCTGTTTAAAGGCACAGTCTTTAGTGTAACTTAGTGTATGTAAACTTCTGACCCACTGGAATTGTGATACACTGAAACAATCTGTCTGTAAACAATTGTTCGAAAAATTACTTGCCATGCACAAAGTAGATGTCCTAACCGACTTGCCAAAACTATAGTTTGTTAACAATACATTTGTGGAGTGGTTGAAAAACGAGTTTTAATGACTCCAACCTAAGTGTATGTAAACTTCCAACTTCAACTGTACTTTCCTTAACCCTAAAATATGCCTAAATAATATAAGATCAGTGTAACGGTCCTGACCTGTTTTATGTTGGTTTTGTATGTGTTTATGGTCAGGGCGTGTGTTTTGGGTGGGCAGTCTAGGTTTTGTATTTCTAGGTTGGTTTTTGTGTTCGGCCTGGTATGATTCTCAATTAGAGACAGGTGTGTATCGTTTGTCTCTAATTGAGAGTCATACTAAGGTAGCCAGGGTTTCACTGGGTTTTTGTGGGTGTTTGTTCCTGTGTCCTCACAGGACAGTTGAAGGTTAGTCACATTTGTTGTTTTGTAGTGTATTGTTTTGCTGTTTTCATTAAAAGATGGCTTATTTCCCTCAATCCGCATCTTGGTCCTATCCATGCTCCTCCTCGTTTGAGGAGGAGAACAACAATGACTACCTTTACAGAAACACCCACCACAACAGGACCAAGCGGATTGAGGAGAGAGAAAAAGAACTAAAGCAATGGAGAGAAGAGGAATGGAGTTGGGAGCAAATTTTCAATGGAGAAGGACCCTGGGCTAAGGTGGGAGAGAATCGCCGCTCTCGGGAGGAGAAGGAGGCAGCCACAGCCCAGGAGCGCTGGTATGAGGAGGCAGCACGTATGAGAGGCTGGAAGCCCGAGAGGCTCACCCAAAAATTTCTTGGGGGGGGGGGGGGGGCTAAAGGGGAGTGTGGCGAAGCCGGGTAGGATACCTGAGCCAACTCCCCGGGCTTGCCGTGGAGTGAGAGGGCGTCGTACTGGTCAGACACCGTGTTATGCGGTAAAGCGCACGGTGTCCCCAGTACGCGTGCTTAGCCCAGTGCGGGCTATTCCACCTTGCCGCACTGGGAGGGCTAGGTTGGGCATCGAGCCGGATGCCATGAAGCCGGCCCAACGTATCTGGCCTCCAGTACGTCTCCTCGGGCCGGCGTACATGGCACCAGCCTTACAGGTGGTGTCCCCGGTTCGCCTGCATAGCCCAGTGCGGGCTATTCCACCTCGCCGCACTGGCAGGGCTACGGGGACCATTCAACCTGGTAGGGTTGGGGAGGCTCGGTGCTCAAGAGCACGTGTCCTCCTTCACGGTCCGGTATATCCGGCGCCACCTTCCCACCCCAGCTCAGTACCACCAGTGCCTACACCACGCACCAGGCTTCCAGTGCATCTCCAGAGCCCTGTTCCTCCTCCACGTACTCTCCCTATGGTGCGTGTCTCCAGCCCAGTGCCTCCAGTTCCGGCACCACGCACCAAGCCTCCTGTGCGTCTCCAGAGCCCTGGACGCACTGTTCCTTCTCCCCGCACTCGCCCTGAGGTGCGTGCCCTCAGCCCGGTACCTCCAGTTCCGGTACCACGCACCAGGCCTAGAGTGCGCCACGAGAGTCCAGTGTGCCCTGTTCCTGATCCCCGCACTCGCCCTGAGGTGCGTGCCCTCAGCCCGGTACCTCCAGTTCCGGTACCACGCACCAGGCCTATAGTGCGTCTCAGCCGGCCAGAGTCTGCCGTCTGCCCAGCGGTGCCTGAACGGCCCGTCTGCCCAGCGCCGTCTGAGCCATCTGTCTGCCCAGCGCCGTCTGAGCCATCTGTCTGCCCAGCGCCGTCTGAGCCATCTGTCTGCCCAGCGCCGTCTGAGCCATCTGTCTGCCCAGCGCCGTCTGAGCCATCTGTCTGCCCAGCGCCGTCTGAGCCATCTGTCTGCCCAGCGCCGTCTGAGCCATCTGTCTGCCCAGCGCCGTCTGAGCCATCTGTCTGCCCAGCGCCAGAGCCCTGCCAGAGACGCCCGCCAGTCAGGAGCTGCCAGAGACGTCCGACAGTCCGGAGCTGCCCTACAGTCCGGAGCTGCCCTACAGTCCGGAGCTGCCCTACAGTCCGGAGCTGCCCTACAGTCCGGACCTGCCGGAGTCCCTCAGCCAGGACCTGCCGGAGTCCCTCAGCCAGGACCTGCCGGAGTCCCTCAGCCAGGACCTGCCGGAGTCCCTCAGCCAGGACCTGCCGGAGTCCCTCAGCCAGGACCTGCCGGAGTCCCTCAGCCAGGACCTGCCGGAGTCCCTCAGCCAGGACCTGCCGGAGTCCCTCAGCCAGGACCTGCCGGAGTCCCTCAGCCAGGACCTGCCGGAGTCCCTCAGCCAGGACCTGCCGCCCCTTATCCCGGTGCCGCCCCTTGTCCCGGTGCCGCCCCTTGTCCCGGTGCCGCCCCTTGTCCCGGTGCCGCCCCTTGTCCCGGTGCCGCCCCTTGTCCCGGTGCCGCCCCTTGTCCCGGTGCCGCCCCTTGTCCCGGTGCCGCCCCTTGTCCCGGTGCTGGTCTCTCATTTAGGTGGTGTTAGTGGGAGGGTGGTCATTGGGAGGGGGATAAAGAAGCGGGGATTGATTATGGTGGGGTGGGGACCTCGCCCTCAGCCTGAGCCACCACCGTGGTCAACTGCCCACCCAGACCCTCCCCTGGACTTTGTGCTGGTGCGCCCGGCGTTCGCACCTTGAGGGGGGGGTTCTGTAACGGTCCTGACCTGTTTTATGTTGGTTTTGTATGTGTTTATGGTCAGGGCGTGTGTTTTGGGAGGGCAGTCTAGGTTTTGTATTTCTAGGTTGGTTTTTGTGTTCGGCCTGGTATGATTCTCAATTAGAGACAGGTGTGTATCGTTTGTCTCTAATTGAGAGTCATACTAAGGTAGCCAGGGTTTTTGTGGGTGTTTGTTCCTGTGTCCTCACAGGACAGTTGAAGGTTAGTCACATTTGTTGTTTTGTAGTGTATTGTTTTGCTGTTTTCATTAAAAGATGGCTTATTTCCCTCAATCCGCATCTTGGTCCTATCCATGCTCCTCCTCGTTTGAGGAGGAGAACAACAATGACTACCTTTACAATCAGAGTATTATATTTATTTTATTTAAATATACAAGCTGGTGCTGAAACGGAGACGAAGAGATGGCATTCTTTCATTGACCCATATATTCTGAACTAGTTCTCTCGTTGTATTCTATTGAGTCTGTCGACAAAATCCAAATTCAAGCTACACCATATTTAAAGGGATGGCTTAAGACAAATGTACTGAAAACCACAAGAAAATCTGTTGGTTCAGCGGTTGAATTAAATGTATTCAGAGCGCAAGGTAGCCACACCTGCAGAGCACGTTACGCGACTGAATAAGGTAAGTCTGAATACCAAATACTGAGAAGTGGGTAGGAAAGACATAAATTACTAAGTCAGGATCGGGTCTCCTTACCTTCTGTGTTCTGCACAATGCGTTCCACCAGCACTGGGTACTTCGTGATGCGCTGTGTCACCAGGAGAATACACTCTGTCACTCCTAATCTTCTCACAATTGACAAATTGTTGATTTTCTGGAAGAAAAAGCTACATATTTTATACACAGTTCATAGACCATGTAGTGTAATCTATAAATATTTCTGGTTACACACAATAGCTGGATGTGGAAAAAGTCTCATATCATCTTAAATGGCCCACTGTCATTAATGTTCCTTTAAGTTAGCACATGATGGATTGGACAGGATTTGTCAATGTCTCTATTATTGTAGAACCAAAAACTTACCCGTATGAGGTTTTGGAACTTCTTGTTGTGCAGCTGCTCCTTGTAGTAGCTGACAGCCTCTGTGTGGCGGCTACAGAAATCACCATAGCTCTCCTTCATCCGCTCCCCTCTCTCACCTGAAAACTGGAGAGGAGACAAGGATGAGAACAGTCTCAATATTGTTGGTCTTCCCGGGCTCCTCTGATCACCTTTCACTGACAAGTTTTTAATTGTAGGGATTTTTTATAAAGAGGTAGACAGATAGTAGGGGCATAGACTGAGTGACTGAGACAGGGCTCGAACCCCCATCACCAGGGGAACAAATGCGATCCGGAGTTGGCAGCTCAGGCTTTGTTTACACAGGCAGCCAATTCTGATATTTTGCCACCAATTGGTCTTTGACAAATGATCAGACAACTTGCACATAATTGGGAAAAAGATCAGAATTGGGTACCTGTGTCAACATAGCCTTTGACCACTACACCAGACACCAGCACTTTCTGACAGGTTCACTGAGTGCACAAAACATTAGGAACACCTTCCTAATATTAAATTGCACCCCTTTTGCCCTTAGAACATCCTCAATTTGTCGGGGCATAGACAAGAGGTGTTGAAAGCGTTCAACAGGGATTGTGGCCCATGTTGACTCCAATGCTTCCCACAGTTGTGTGAAGTTGACTGGATATCCTTAGGGTGGTGGACTATTATTGATACACACAGGTAATTGTGCATGAAAAACACAGCAGCGTTGCAGTTCTTGGTACTATCAAACCGGTGAGCCTGGCACCTACTACCATAACCCATTCAAAGGCACTTAATTCTATTGTGTTGCCCATTCACCCTCAAATGGCACACATACACAATCCATGTCTCAATTGTCTCAAGGCTTAAAAATCCTTCTTTAACCTGTCTCCTCCCCTTCATCTACACTGACTGAAGTGGATTTAACAAGTGATATCAATAAGGGATCATAGCTTTAACCTGGATTCACCTGGTCAGTCTGTAATTTAAAGAGCAGGTGTTTTTAATGTTTTGTATACTTAGTGTATATCTTATTTTCACTTATAAAAGGGAAGGAGGCAGAGAGCGGAAGACAGTTATGTGGGAAAATTGCAAACTTTGTTCTGCACATGCGCTGTATGAGCCTTAAACCTGCACATTTCCACTGTCTGTTTCTCATGTTAGAAGAAGCCAGAGTTTTTCCCTCTTGTTTCTGAGTAGCTTAGTCACGCAGCCAAAGACAGTGCTATGTGAGAGGCTCTCTCACACCTGCTAAACTGCCACGTAGACAAAGGTTATAGAAGTTGAGACCCAACTCTTGTTCGTTGGGCTCTTAACGCTGCACTGTTGAGTGGACTTATCTGCTCCAGATTTGCAAATAGTATTATAAAAAGTTGTTATTTTGAAGAATCGGCAGTCTCTTCCTTTCTGGTTAGAATTTCCACGACAATTCTTGATGACAAGGATGGGATGGCTAACTCCACTTGCTGATCGTTCCCGGAGACACAGAGGTTAACTGTGCACAGGGGCTACGTTAGGTGTGGCTCAGGGAGCTCACACTCCACTCAAAGGAGCAAAAGGGACCCCGCCTCGGATCCGGCAGAGAGCGTCAGTGGACGGATACGCCATCCCGAACAGACAAAATACATTTAAGGGTAAGACAGATTTTCTTTCAAATATCATAGAAAATCCTGTTCTGGGAACAGGTTGTGCACATGAGGTCTTTGTTGGAGCAAAGACACCCCTAGCTGTAAACTTTGTTGTAGAGTTATTTCTGATAGGGGAAGTCCTAGAATACTTAATTAGGAACTCTGTTGGAACAGATATCATTAATTAAAGGAGAAATTCTGGGACGAGTTGCCCTGTTGGAGCAGGGATAACCTGTTCAGAGATGGGTGAGTTTTCACTGTGTGTGAAGAAGACCTTGTCTTAGTGACAAGGATGGCTCTACTGTGTGTGGAGAAAGCCCTGTTTTATAAGAGGTATTCCCGGGTAAATGAGCATTAGTTGGCAAAGTACTTCATTAATATTAATTGATATGCCATGGTTTGCAATCATCAGATGTAAATGCATGAGTTATGTGGTTCCAGGACAGGGAAAGTTTCCACCCTTTGCCTTGATGACAGCTTTGCACACTCTTGGCATTCTCTCAACCATCTTCACTGGGAATGCTTTTCCAACAGTATTGAAGGAGATCCCACATATGCTGAGCACTTGTTGGCTGCTTTTCCTTCACTCTGTGGTCCGACTCATCCCAAACCTTCTCAATTTGGTTGAGGTCGGGATTGTGGAGGCCAGATCATCTGATGCAGCACTCCATCACTCTCCTCCTTGGTAAATAGCCCTTTACACAGCCTGGAGGTGTGTTGGGTCATTGTCCTGTTGAAAAACAAATGATAGTCTCACAAAGACACAGCGGTTGGAACCAAAAATCTCAAATTTGGAGATAATGTCCATTGCCAGTTTAATGTCTTGGCCCAAGCAAGTCTCTTCTTCTTATTGGTGTCCTTTGGTAGTGGTTTCTTTGCAGCACTGAATGGTTTTTGCGACTGGATTGACTGGCCTTCGTGTCTTAAAGTAGGGATGGACTGTTGTTTCTCTTTGCTTATTTGAGATGTTCTTGCCATAATATGAACTTAGCCGTATTTGGCAAAAGACCATCTTCTGTATACCCCCACCTACCTTGTCACAACACAACTGATTGGCTCAAACGTATTAAGAAATAAAGTAATTCCACAAATTAACTTTTAAGAAGGCACACCTGTTAATTGAATTGCATTCCAGGTGACTACCTCATGAAACTGGTTGAGAGAATACCAAGAGTGTGCAAAGCTGTCATCAAGGCAAAGGGTGACTACTTGGAAGAATCTCAAATATAAACAAATCAAAATACATTTGAACACTTCTGTTACTACATGATTCCATATGTGGTTTTTCATAGTTTTGATGTTTTCACTATTATTCTACAATGTAGAAAATAGTAAACATAAAGAAAAACCCTTTAATGAGTAGGTGTTCTAAAACTTTTGACCGGTAGTGTACTTGGGGAAATAATTGCTTATGTGCATAAAACACATACACCATTTTGTATAGGGGGAAATACTATATGGGTACAGAATTCTAAATGACATAAAGACATAAACAAATATTTTGATGGCGAAGAAATTCCCCCTTTTGAGTTAACCCATAATGCATTTTAAGAAAGGAAGAAGTTCCTAACTAAATGTGATTTGTTTTGTGTTTGTATAGACAGAGTTTCACAATGGGAGCCAAGAGCAGCAGGGGAGAAACTTGTCTGCCTGACCCGCTGATCGGACCGGTGAAGGTAATGGTGGATAAGTGGGGCAGGGACATTCTGGAACAGGTACCGCTCTGGCACAAGCTAGCAGGCTTTCCCTTTAAAGGTACATTAATTGAAGTTTTGCTAGCACAATGTAGAAAGAAGTTACAGGACTTAGAAGAAACCAAGAAAGGCAAGGCAAGTAGAATAGACTGGGTAGGTTTTAGGAAATGGGAAAGAGAAGCAGAGAAGGGCAGACGAGAAAATGAAAGGAATAATGGTGAATGATAAAAGGAGAAACAAGGACTTTCCACCTCCTTATTATACCTCTGTATCCACTGCACCAGCACCCGCCCTGGTTGTCCAACAGCAGCCTGCTTAGCCGCCACCTCCACCGCAGCTCTACCCCGAAACAAGACCTGATACAACTGAAGGACTGTCAGACCCCTACGAGGCAGCCCCAGAGCAGTAGGAACCTGTTCTGCACACCACCTACAATGACTCCCATTTCACTAGAGGACTACAGGCATAGATTGGAGAACTGTTTCCGCAAACACAGTGGAATCAGAACAGCAACCGATGACTACAACAGCCTCTTGAAGGCAGCCCTAATGAATGGACTTTTGCCAGCCCTTGGTGAACAGGTTAAGACGACCTGCATTGGCTGGGAAACTACTACCCTACAGACGGTCATTGAACACTGTAAACACGCTGAGAGGCAGCAACTGTCTCAAGAAGATAAGACGATACAGCGAATGGAAAAGGAGGAGTGCACAGCTGGCATTCTCAAAAATAGGGCCAACAGGCTCAGGGACAACCTCCAAAAAGATTGACAGAGAGGAAAAAGGAAGAGGTAGAAGAGGAGGGGGAGACGGTGCGGACTGGCTGGACGACAGCAACCATAATGCTATAATTGTGGAAAGAGTGGACATTTTGCAAAAGACTGCAAGAACGGATTGGGAGGGGGAGGTAACTGGAGAACAGGACCGCCACCGAAAACGACCCTTTACAACCCACACAGAGACTGACGCGAGGATGAGACAGTTGACTAGAGGTCGACCGATTATGATTTTTCAACGCTGACACCGATTTATTGGCGCACCAAAAAAGACGATACCGATTGTTAATAATAATGACAATTACAACAATACTGAATTAACTTTTATTTTAACTTAATATAATACATGAATAAAATCAATTTAGTCTCAAATAAATAATGAAACCTGTTCAATTTGGTTTAAATAATGCAAAAACACAGTGTTGGAGAAGAAAGTAAAAGTGCAATATGTGCCATGTAAAAGAAAGCTAACGTTTAAGTTCCTTGCTCAGAACATGAGAACATATGAAAGCTGGTGGTTCCTTTAAACATGAGTCTTCAATATTCCCAGTTAAGAAGTTTTAGGTTGTAGTTATTATAGGAATTATAGGACTATTTCTCTCTATACCATTTGTATTTCATATACCTTTTGACTATTGGATGTTCTCATAGGCACTATAGTATTGCCAGCCTAATCTCGGGAGTTCATAGGCTTGAAGTCATAAACAGAGCTGAGCTTCAAGCATTGCAAAGAGCTGCTGGCAAACGCAGGAAAGTGCTGTTTGAATGAATGCTTATGGGCCTGCTGCTGCCTACCACCGCTCAATCAGATCATAGACTTAATTATAGTACAAAACACACAGAAATACGAGCATTAGGTCATTAATATGGTCAAATCAGGAAACTATAATTTCGAAAACAAAACATTTATTCTTCCAGTGACAGACGGAACCGTTCTGTATTTTATCTAATGGGTGGCATCCCTAAGTTTAAGTATTGCTGTTACATTGCACAACCTTCAATGTTATGTCATAATTATGTAAAATTCGGTCAAATTAGTTACGGTCCTTGTTAGGAAGAATTGGTCTTCATACAGTTTACAACGAGCCAGGCGGCCCAAACTGCTGCATATACCCTGACTCTGCTTGCACAGAACGCAGAACGCATGTTAGCAGGCAATATTAACTAAATATGCAGGTTCCAAAAAATATACTTGTGTATTGATTTTAAGAAAGGCATTGATGTTCATGGTTAGGTACACATTGCTTTTTTTCCCTGCGAATGCGCTTGTTAAATTATCACCCGTTTGGCGAAGTAGGCTGTGATTCGATGATAAATTAACAGGCACTGCATTGATTATATGCAACGCAGGACAAGCTAGATAACTACACTTGGTTGATGATACTACTAGTTTAACTAGTGATTATATTAAGATTGTTTTTATAAGTTTAATGCTAGCTAGCCACTTACCTTGGCTCCTTGCTGCACTCGCGTAACAGGTGGTCAGCCTGCCACGCAGTCTCCTCGTGGAGTGCAATGTAATCGGTGTCCAAAAATGCCGATTTACCGATTGTTATGAAAACTTGAAATCGGCCCTAATTAAATCGGCCATGCCAATTAATCGGTCGACCTCTACAGTTGACACCCCTGGACAGCATTTAAAGATTATTTCAAGCCCCCGTAAGGAGCCAATGGTTCGTCTCTTCGTCAATGGTGAGTCAATTGAATTTCTAGTAGAAACTGGTGCTGCAATGTCTGTCTTAAATTCTAAAACTATGTCCAATCCTCCCATGTCAAATGAATCACTCTTGTTTCTGAGTAACGTGGTCATGCGGCCAAAGACAAAGGGCCATCTGAGAGTGACCAGTTCTTGGTCCATCCTGTTCTTTTCGTATCTTTCAAGGGCACCGCTGTGTGGAGATATGAAGAGAACAGAGGCTAGCTTGAGCAGCAGCACCTAGATATCAGCTAGAAAGGAGTAACAGAACTGCGCGTAATGTTCCCATCACGCTCTCAAACACCTGCTAAACTGCCACGTAGACAAACGTTATAAAAGCTGAGACCCAACTCTTGTTCGTTGGGCTTTTAACGCTGCAAGATTGGGTGGATTGTTAATTGCTCCAGATGAGCAAATCTTGTAATAAAGTTGTTGTTTGAATAGTCTAGTCTTTCTCTTCCTTTTGATTAGAATTTCCAGTCAAGGTAATTGGGATACAGCATCTACATTTATTTTTCTTTACCTGCAAATACGGGAAAAATACAAGTCATTGTGTATGTAAGACAGACTGAATTAGAGAAAGTGTGTGTAACACTGTGTGTGTGGTGTCTCTCTACCTGTGCGGTGAGGATGTCAGCGAGTCTCTGTATGTTGTAGTTCTTGTCGCTGCCGGGCTGCGTGGCGTCTCGGCGCCGCTCTTTGAGGTGGGACAGGAAGTGTGTGTGTAGCTCCAGTAGGCTCTCCAGGCGCGGGAACAGACAGTCCAGACACCGCTCATCCATCTGCAGGTGCTCTTTCAGCTCCCTCACGTACACACGCAACATGATCTTCAGGGTCCGTACGTGATGCATCTCTGTCTGCATCAACTCTGTTGGGATAAATAGACAGAATGACTGACAGAACCTGAAAGAGGGGGTTCAACATCTAATTAGCCTTTTACAGGAATTTGCTTTTCCTCCACCGGACTCCTTTATTGATTGTAGAGCCAGACAGAGATAGATGGAACAATTGACATTCAAAAAGAGTTGAGCTTCTCATAATTCACCTTCTAATCCTCAACTTAACCACAGATATAGCTAGAAAAACACATAGAAAGCCTACATAAAACACGACAAATATAACAAGATGTACAAGACATCAAAAGACAACAAAGATAGTGTATGACAAACTGACCATAGATGACGTCCTGTCTCTTGACCATCTCCTTGGTGTGTTTCTTCAGGTACTGTTGGTCCACAGCCAGGCTCCATGACTCCACATCCAAGTCCTGGGCATCTGACTCCAGATCAGCTTGAACCGCAGAGTAGTATGCGTCTGGGGGAGGGGAGGGGCATGGAACAGGTTGAGGCTGGCTGCAGCAGTGTGACTGTATGCTTGTGTAGCACAACTCCAATGTATTTCTAATGCATTCAATAGGTGATGTTCGTTAGTCACATCACATGATTTAGCAATATGTGCAGCTAAATGCTAAAATAATAATCCTACGCTATGACCACTAACACATACTGATCTCCCGTAGTCGGTGTGGATGACTGTTTCTGTCTTGCTACTGTAGCAGCACTAGCTACATCACTGCTAGACAACCTGGGGTAATCATGCAGTCTCTTCCACACACTCCAGCTTAATAAAACTGGGTGAGGTCCCATCTCTCTCCCAACAGACCACGCTCTCTATATGCCAGCCACATAACCCGTCTCATAACCTAGGATAACAAATAGGGTTGCACAACCTTCCTCCTGGAGAGCTACCCTCCTGAAGGCTTTCTCTCCAACCCTAATCTAGCACACATGATTCTACTAATTGGCTGCTCAATAGAACTTTGATTAGCTGAATCGTGTTAGCTACAACAGGGTTGGAGCAAAAGCCTGCACACTCAGTAGTGGTTGTCCACTGCGGCTGTACGGTACTCGCTCTCATGTATCTAAGCTCTAAAGAGCAGCTCCCTCTCTAAACCACTCACCCTCTACGATGATGGAGTCAGTGGTGGAAGGGGTCAGGGACACCGCATACTCGTTGAAGCGCTTGATCCCGAAGCGGAGGCTGTCCATCTCGTCCATGTCCCCCGGGAGGGATCTGAAAGAGGAGCGCCACAGTTCCAGAGTGGCATACATACTGAGAGACTACAAGACTACTATACACTAACACTACAGACACAGCTACAATACAGACGTCCTGAATGACATGCTGGACTGAGATGTTACAACTACAACAAGACACACTAACACCAACGCCCCCCCTGGCATAGGAGAAAGATACAGCTACACTACACTAAAATGGCATACATACTGTACATACTGAGATACTACACTGACACTACTCAACCACAGGAGACAAAGACACAGCTACACTACAGCTAGACTGTCATATATGCTGAGAGAGACTATACTACCACAGATGGCAAAGACACAGCTACACAGCTACACACCTCCCGCAACCTGCCTGCCTGCCTGCAAGATCCCCTGTCTACGACAGCACTATGATAGCACTGGCTGTTTTAAGCTCTGTCTCCACTCAAATTAAAGAACTGCAAAATTCACTTGACAGTTAGCTGCAGCATGTCACCTATTAATAACACATCACAGACATGTAGAAAAAGTTAAAGCCAAAACCAGCTTTTTAGCTGGAAGGAAATAATGTATAAATAGCCTAGATTTACATGCACCACAACCACCAGAAAGGTCCAATTAATTTGCTTAAAAAAAACATTAAATTCACAAATTAAATTATATAGAGCAGTGGTATAGAGTCTATACAGACGATATAGGGCAGTGGTATAGTCTATAACTACAGTCTATTATGACAATGGTATAGCCTACATAGTGGCGGTCAATACACTGCTATTGACCAGCGGCTAGCTTATGTAGCCTGCTGACTGATTGGTCAGGTGGCTAGCTGTTGTTAGTACTAACCCAGAGCTGCTGTTGTGGCTGTGGTTGAGGTTGAGGCTGGCTGCAGCAATGTGACTGTTGCTGGAGGAAGAGCTGCTGGAGGCAGCAGGCTGAGCACTGGGTCTCCGTGGGCTGAGGGTCATGTCTGGGACTTGCGGCGAGCCGGAGGGGCCCTCAGGAGCCAGCGAGGACTTGTTCCGCTCCCTCAGGGCTGGGAAAAGACGAGAGAAGGATGAGAGATGGCAAAAGCGCTGCTTGCCCCAGTAACGCTGCAGCCAGAAGCGAGGCAGAGAACCCTGCAGGAAGTGACAGGTGAGGTGGTCTCTGTGCATCAGCACCCGGACCCCCAGACGGCCAGACAGAGCCCAGGAGGGCCCCCAGACATTGACCCTACTCCGGGCAGGTCTGGCCCGACCAACCCCCTTGTTAACCTCTAGCTCCATAGTGTCGTCTGTCTCGCAGGAGTAGAGGTGATGCTGCTGCTCGCACTATAGTCACGGAGACCGATACACACATGGCTTTATATGCCCACCCGACTCTTGATTAAGTACATTCTAGAGAGCACACATGCCCGTTTCCTTTTCTCTCTCTCGTTTTTTCTACATCTCTCTCGCTCTCTCTTCTCTTCCCTTCCCCTCTCCCTCCTCCACCTCTGTTTCCAGCGGGGGCAGGGCTGGGGTGGGCTGTGTGATAATAGGCAGAGATCAACAAGTAGGAGGGGAGATGAGAACACAGGCGTCTGTCAGTCAGAGTCCTGCTGCTCTTCAGATGACTACCGCTACTGAGGATGAGCAACGTAGACTCAACCCTCACCTGCTAGACTGCTGCTACTGAGGATGAGCAGTGTAGCTTCAGCCATCACCCACCAGACTGCTGCTACTGAGGATGGGCAGTGTAGCTTCAGCACTTATCCACCAGGCTGCTACTAATGAGGTTGAGCAGTGTAGCTTCGGCACTTATCCACCAGGCTGCTACTAATGAGGATGAGCAGTGTAGCTTCAGCCCTCATCCACCAGACTGCTGCGACTGACGATGAGCAGTTTAACATCTGGGTGATTCTCATGAAACTGGCATTTGACAAAAAATAAACATTTTCCACCATAATTCCTCTTGGATCACTAAGATTAGGATCTGCATGTATCTATTTCATAATTATTATGTAATATATTAATCAGATATTATGCATTTGACCAACATTTCTACAACTACCAATGCAAAAAATATAATTACCAGTTTTTGAAGTCCAAAAAAGTTAAAAACAAATAATGTATAATTTTTTTTTTTAACATTGCTCACCTAATGAAAAGGGCTGAGTTACACATAACACTGAAACAAATATATACTGAACCAAAATATAAATGCAACATGAAACAATTTCAAAGATTTCACTGAGTTACAGTTAATAAAAAGACATCAGTCAATTGACATAAATTAATTAGGCCCTAATCTATGGATTTCACATGACTTGAAATGCAGAAATGAATCTGTTGGTCACAGATACCTTTAGAAAAAAGTAGGAGCGTGGATCAGAAAACCACTCAGTATCTGGTGTGATCCCCATTTGCCTAGCGCGACTCATCTCCTTCACATAGAATTGAACAGCCTGTTGATTGTGGCCTGTGGAATGTTGATTGTGGCCCACTCTCCTTCAATGGCTGTGCAAAGTTCCTGGATATCCAGAGCATTCCAAACGTGCTCAATGGTTGGCGTGGTTACACGTGGTCTGTGGTTGTGAGGCCGGTTGGAAATACTGCCAAATTCTCTAAAATGACGTAGAGAAATTAACATTAAATTCTGGCAACATCTCTGGTGGACATTTCTGCAGTCAGCATGCCAATTGCATGCTCCTTCCACTTGAGGCATCTGAGGCATTGTGTTGTGTGACAAAACTGCACATTTTAGAGTGGCCTTTTATTGCCCCCAGCACAAGGTGCACCTGTGTAATGATCATGCTGTTAGGTGGATGGATTATCTTGGCAAAGGAGAAATGCTCACGAACAAGGATGTAAAACTTGCTAAATAAGCTTTTTGTGCATCCTCATTCTGAAGGAATACAGTGCATTCGGAAAGAATTCAGACCACCTTCCTGATCAATGTTCTTCTCCCCAGATCGCTCTGTTTGGCCAGGCGGCCATCTCTAGGAAGAGTCTTGATGGTTCCAAACTTCTTCCATTTAAGAATGATGGAGGTTACTGTGTTCTTGGGGACCTTCAATGCTGCATAAATGTTTTGGTACCATTCCCTAGATCTGTGCCTCAACACAATCCTCTCGGAGCTCTACGGGACATTCTTTCGACCTCCTGGCTTGGTTTTTGCTCTGACATGCACTGTCAACTGTGGTATCTTATGTAGACAGGTGTGCCTTTCCAAATCATGTCCAATCAACTGAATTTACCACAAGTGGACCCTAGAAATATCTCAAGAATGATCAATGGAAACAGGATGTACCTGAGCTCAATTTCTAATCTAATAGCGAAGGGTCTGAATACTCATGTAAATAAGGTATCTGTTTTTCTTCTTCTTTTTTTTCTCTTCTAAAAAACTGTTTTCGCTTTGTCACTATGGAGTATTGTGTGTGTAGATTGATGAGGAAAACATTTATTTAATACATTTTAGCATAAGGATATAACGTAACAAATTGTGGAAAAAGGGAAGGGGTCTGAATACTTTCCGAATGCACTGAATATGTGAAGAAATTATATTAACTTGTGCTCATCTAAGGACTTCTGTCGGTGTTGCATCATGAGTAGGCTTGCACATTTTGGGGAATATTCAGAGGTGGAAACTTTTCGTGGGAATTAATGGAAATATATGGGAATATATGGGAATTAACGGAAATATATGCAAAGTAATAATACCATTCAAATGTAGATGTTTTTTGCATTGGATATACACTGCTCAAAAAAATAAAAGGAACACTTAAACAACACAATGTAACTCCAAGTCAATCACACTTCTGTGAAATCAAACTGTCCACTTAGGAAGCAACACTGATTGACAATAAATTTTACATGCTGTTGTGCAAATGGAATAGACAAAAGGTGGAAATTATAGGCAATTAGTAAGACACCCCCAAAAAGGGAATGGTTCTGCAGGTGGTGACCACACACCACTTCTCAGTTCCTATGCTTCCTGGCTGATGTTTTGGTCACTTTTGAATGCTGGCGGTGCTCTCACTCTAGTGGTAGCATGAGACGGAGTCTACAACCCACACAAGTGGCTCAGGTAGTGCAGCTCATCCAGGATGGCACATCAATGCGAGCTGTGGCAAAAAGGTTTGCTGTGTCTGTCAGCGTAGTGTCCAGAGCATGGAGGCGCTACCAGGAGACAGGCCAGTACATCAGGAGATGTGGAGGAGGCCGTAGGAAGGCAACAACCCAGCAGCAGGACCGCTACCTCCGCCTTTGTGCAAGGAGGTGCACTGCCAGAGCCCTGCAAAATGACCTCCAGCAGGTCACAAAGGAGCAACACAGTCTGCAACACAGTCTGCAACACAGTCTGCAACTCTGCATCCAGCAAATTAGTAGATAAAGCATGTCAGGTTGGAGGGGTGTATGCTGGGAGAAGAACATTCATAAATCTCTTCCAATACACATTGCCTGTGAGCATCAGAGGTGAACCAGTTGCATACACAGCTCGAGTGAGACAATCAGCATTTCTCTGACTACGTTCCTCCTCCATTGAGTGAAAAAAGCTTCTGATTCCAAGAGGACCATGAGCTGTTGCTATCAATAAGGTGAATGATTCAACATTTTCACCTCAAATAGAAGTAGCACTTTCAGTAAAAATATAAAAAGTGTGATGCAAAACACATCATCACACTTGTGCTCCATCTTGAAAATGTAACTGCTGACATGCACACTTTTAAGGACCATATCAACCGAGGCCAAATACTAATAAAGAAAACAAGAAAACAAAAAATATATAGTCTTTAATATCATTTGGTTTTCTCAATTGACTGCCTAACCTGGTTTACCAACTACTTCTCTGATAGAGTTCAGTGGGTCAAATCGGAGGGCCTGTTGTCCGGACCTCTGGCAGTCTCTATGGGGGTGCCACAGGGTTCAATCCTCGGGCCGACTCTCTTCTCTATATACATCAATGATGTTGCTCTTGCTGCTGGTGATTCTCTGATACACCTCTACGCAGACGACACCATTCTGTATACTTCTGGCCCCTCCTTGGACACTGTGTTAACTAACCTCCAGACGAGCTTCAATGCCATACAACTCTCCTTCCGTGGCCTCCAATTGCTCTTAAACGCAAGTAAAGCTAAATGCATGCTATTCAACCGATCACTGCCCGCACCTGCTCACCCGTCCAGCATCACTACTCTGGACGGCTCTGACTTAGAATATGTGGACAACTACAAATACCTAGGTGTCTGGTTAGATTGTAAACTCTCCTTCCAGACTCACATTAAGCATCTCCAATCCAAAATTAAATCTAGAATCGGCTTCCTATATCGCAACAAAGCATCCTTCACTCATGCTGCCAAACATACCCTCGTAAAACTAACCATCCTACCGATCCTCGACTTCGGTGATGTCATCTATAAAATAGCCTCCAACACTCTACTCAACAAACTGGATGCAGTCTATCACAGTGCCATCCGTTTTGTCACCAAAGCCCCATACACTACCCACCATTGCGACCTGTACGCTCTCGTTGGTTGGCCCTCGCTTCATACTCGTCACCAAACCCACTGGCTACAGGTTATCTACAAGTCTCTGCTAGGTAAAGCCCTGCCTTATCTCAGCTCACTGGTCACCATAGCAGCACCCACTCGTAGCACACGCTCCAGCAGGTATATCTCACTGGTCACCCCCAAAGCCAATTCCTCCTTTGGTCGTCTTTCCTTCCAGTTCTCTGCTGCCAATGACTGGAACGAACTACAAAAATCTCTGAAGCTGGAGACTCTTATCTCCCTCACTAGCTTTAAGCACCAGCTGTCAGAGCAGCTCACAGATCACTGCACCTGCACATAGCCCATCTGTAAACAGCCCATCTATCTACCTACCTCATCCCCATAATGTATTTATTTATTTATCTTGCTCCTTTGCTCCCCAGTATCTCTACTTGCACATTCATCTTCTGCACATCTACCATTCCAGTGTTGAATTGCTATATTGTAATTACTTCGCCACCATGGCTTATTTATTGACTTAACTCCCGTATCTTACCTCATTTGCACTCACTGTATATAGACTTTTTGTTTTCTTTTGTTCTACTGTATTATTGACTGTATGTTTTGTTTATTCCATGTGTAACTCTGTGTTGTTGTATGTGTCGAATTGCTATGCTTTATCTTGGCCAGGTTGCAGTTGCAAATGAGAACTTGTTCTCAACTAGCCTACCTGGTTAAATAAAGGTTAAATAAAAAGAAATTAAGAAATAATAAAGTGATCCTTTAAGGGACAAAAAAAGAAAACATTTCAAATCATCAACTAAACATGATGACTAAACGTGTAACTGTCATGCAATATTTCATGGGAGGTCCTTCCAAACAAAAAGGAGTAAACAACAACACTAGCCCTGTGGCAACTAGAAGGTTCCAGGTTTAATGGGAATGGTCTAATATACTGTAGGTGCCTGGTTCCCTGGAGACGTGATCTTCACTTCCTTATCACCTCTAGAGACTGTCGGCTTGCTTGCTTGCTCATTGGTCACACACACACCTTCTCTATCTCACTCTCACAAACTGTGGCTTGTATTTTCCTCACTTTGCAGGTAGAAAAGAAAACTGACTCATTAGCTAGGTTTCCATCCAATTGGCGACAGATTTTCATTCAATATTAAAAAATCTGCACAAAAGCAATATGCGCATTTTCACACCTGAGATGTCTTTCCATCAAATTGATTTCTTGCGGATAAAAGCTGTGCACATAAACATAATTTTGCGATAAAATTCCCATGCACCGAATACAAAATACAAGTTAAATGGGTTTCTATCGCATTCAACTCTACTGATGGTTTTGTCACAAAAAATGTTACTTTATACAGCGAATGTGCCCATTCTCGAATTGGCACGTGGGCTCCAGCCAACAGCTTGCAGATACAGTGTGGATATAGACTACATGATGAGATTATTTTGGTCAAAAGAGCAAGTATTTTTTACTTGTCAAACGGCAGCCAAGCATCGATCATCATTTCACCATAAATAAGACCCTCGATATTTATTGGAAAGGACTATCAAGCTCATTACTTTGTACTTTCGCCACCCTGTGAAGTTCATGATAACATATTTCATCTCTAGCCTAATAAACTGCATGCTTTCCCGAGTCGTAGTGCGAGGACCACACAACATAGTTTGGTTTGATAATTAATTTTAAAGACAAAAAGATCCGACCTTGTCTAGCGTATTTTGTTTTGTCAACATTTGGTAAGTTTACAGACAAATTAGCTGTTTCCATCAGGCCTGTCGTGACATGTACTTTACTCGCACAAAAAGGCTGGATGGAAACCTGGTTTGTGTCCCAATTTCCTTGACCATCTTCCTCTTCCTCCTTCCGGGGTTTTAAAAAGGATAGTGCGGGCATTGAAGAAAACACCAGAGCCTTCCACTGCAAAGAGAGAAGATTTATAAAAGTGCTAATATGATCTAGACCTATTAATAAATGTTACCTTTATTTTACCAACAATAATTGACGGCGGTAACTTGCCTATGTAGTCTGAACGTTTAACCTAATGACTCCAGAACCAATACAATTTAATCAAAATTCCTTCTGGGGTTTAGTGATTTAGTGTTTTCCCCCATTTCTTTAAAAGTTTCTGTTTTAAGGTTTTCTTCCGACAAGGATTCAAGAACTCCCACTTTTGTAATCTCGAATATGAAGGAAAACTTGAAGCTTTATTAACTTTTATTTCAGTGAAAAAAGCCCCTGCCTGGCTGCCTGTCATTAGCGGTCACCATAACAACCTTGGCACTCCACTAATCCACCTCCCACTGGAGCCTGGATGAGGAGCTGCAGGACACCTTTAATTTGACTCTCAGGGACCAGTAACATCCTTATCCACTCCTTCTTTACTCCATCTCTTTTCCTTCTTCCTTGTCCATCTCCTCTCTTCCCTCTTACCCTCTTTTCCTCCTTGTTGTTGTCACCCCTGAGTCCTCCTTCATCACTTACTACCCTGTCCCTTCCCTCCTCCTCCTCTCCCTGGCATCCATAGACAAAAACAGGGATCGGCTCGACTGACCAATCACAGGGCAGCATGGTGCAGGTAAGCAAACAGAGACTAACTGTCTGCATCCGAACCAGTATAAGACATGTCCTGGAGACCACACATTTGCCATGTCGAGGAGGAGAGATAATGGGGAGATGGGGAAGAGGGTATGGGGGCTGAAGGCTTTGATGTCCCATTTAGTTCACACTTGACAGGCTATATAAGGACTGAAGTAAAGATAGAGACAGTGGAGGGTATGGAATAAGACCATGAGATAGAGATCATGTTGATGAGTTTCTCTGTCTATTAAAGATGGAACATCTACATTATGTGTGTGATCATTCCAGTGTTTCACCTGTGAAGGTCAAAGTGTGTGTGTGTCAATTTTGCTCACCTAGGTTATGTGATGCTGTTGCAGAGGTCCAATGCAGATAATCTTTCTACGAGGAGAAAAACATGGGATTATCCAACAGTGGAAAAAACCGACCAGGAAAAATTGGAGAGAGAGTGAGAACATTTTTACTGATTGCAAAGCACATGATATAGGCCAAATCAGTTCAATAATTGTCTCTAGTCTAGACCCATTGGTTTATTGGTTAGAAGTGCTCTGTGACTCTGTAGGGTGAGCATGCATGCGGGCAGAGATCATTAGAACACATACCGTGGGGAATAGCACAAGGACGCTGTCATTGGAGCCCATTGAAAAAACCTTGTTTAAGAAAGTGGATATTTGTCTAATCGGTCATAATTTGTGTGTTCTAACAAGCCCACAATGTGGTTACTAAAATCTGAATTTTATAGATTGGCCTGTTTTTGCTGCATAATATTTAGAAGTGGTCCTTTTTCGGGTTTAGATTTTCTTTTTGTTAACCCGCTAACTCCCATTCAGATAAGATGGTAGCATAGCTAGCCTGAAATTGGTGTTGGAAGTTAGGTGTAAACCAGTTGATTGGTGAAGATGACATGAACATGTATTGGGGATGACATCCATATAAGTATTATACTCTGTTTTTTTATCCCAACATAGTGTAAAATACCCTGGCTACACTGTTGGCTCCACGTGCACTTCGCGTTGCAAAATAAATTCAAAAATCTATGTTATTCAATTATTGCACCCACAATGCTCGCACGCATCACTGAGCGTCTGCGATGCCAAGGGCTAAAATAGAACTCCTTTCTATTTCTGACGCAGATCGCGCTGCAAGTCCTGCCTCTCCCATCTCCTCATTGGTTTATAGAAGCAGGTACCCACGTGCCATCTCCTCATTGGTTATACCCACGTGGGTGATTGAAAGACGAACTGTGTTGCCGGTTGTCGTGGTAATACTATGAAAGTTTAGATGCCAATCAATATATATATATATATATCAATATAAATTAAAAGATGAAAAAGCCTGGAAGGAGAGATGACTAGAAACGATTCGGTTGACCGTTTTATGTGTGGATTAATTGTCGGAGTAGAGGACCTTGTGCATTTCAGGTAAAATATCAACCTACTGTTTATATCCCAGGACAAATTAACTAGCAACAGCAAGCTAGCTAAATAGGACAAATTAGCTAGCAAGTGCAAGCTAACTAGCTAAATTGCCATACATGTTTAATGCTTTTCGACCTGTCCCCAAATGAATATAATTGGTTCAGAGTTTTTTTTGATACTTTAACCTGCGTGTCGTGATCGCGTTTGGTGTATTCATACCAATGTTTTAGTTATATGTGGTATTCGAGCATATGCCATGTGTATGTGACACACATATGTATGGTCATATTTTTTATGTTTTATTTTGCCTCCCAGGTATTTGCATTTAATGTATATATATAATTATTGCCGCTAGGGGAGCTGTGCCGTCAATGAAGTGAGTTAGTGAAGTATTTAACATTTCTTATTCATTATGGAGAATGACTAGTAATGAAAACGAACGTTTCTCTGTCTCATCATTTTACCCTATTAATTCAGGTATGTAACGTGCAAAAATGCAATATGACTCAAAATATTGAGGCAACATGGTTAATTACATAGGCCATGAGTTTGGAGATGTTTGAAGCCAGTTTTAACTGAGTGAAAAACTGGTTGGTATTTTCCCCATTGTAGGTAAATTGATGGAGTTAGCCTAGATTGCTAATGATTTACCTGAACGAGAAGGGATTAACATGGCGTCCAAACTTTCTGTACTTTTTTTTCAACGTTTTAGATTCAATTGGTTTTATTTTCCATGAACAAAGGCTCAGTTTACTTTAGGTAATATATGTAAATATGTGACGTCACAAAACAATGTGTTTGTGTTAATATTTGAACAAAAATAGCATTTAACAGTTCGCTAGCTATAGCAGTTAGCTCTAGCCTAGTTGGTTTTAGTCAATGTCAGCTTAACGTAAACTCACGTAAACTCGTACATCGCCTTGGTCCGTACAATTGCCCTTATTTTAGCGCCCCAAAAACGTAATACTTCCAGATCAACTGTAATGTCAATACCATTGTAAAGCACAATTTCTCCCCTTTCCAACATTATCAATTACATGACCTAAACGCTGCCCGTTTCTGCATAATTCAAGCAGGTAATGAGCCCCGTCGGGTCTTTTTAAAAATGGCGGGTGGGGAAGCGAAACTAATGCGTGATAGTGAGAAGGAGAGAGGTTGTGTGGGGAAATTGCTTTTTTTCACTCGATCTATCCAACTTATCACCTTATCGCCTCTAAAATGTAAATAAAACAGTATAAAAAGTTTATATAATGTGTCATTACATACCTATTTGAAGGTTTGTGTCGAATTTGAATCGGGTTTTTAGGGCGGTGCTAAAGTGATCTTAGAAGTAAACAGCGGCTTTGAGAATGCTGATCGCATGCAATGCTGATGGAAAAAATGAACTAGGTATCCCCCCTTACCCCCTCACTGTCCATTTCTTGTTTTTAAACGATGAGAGAAGTGCTACACCTGGTGGTGAGAGAGTGTAAGACAGAAATAGTTGCTTTATGCGTGCTGTACGTTACGACATGACACGTCACGATGTAACGGAGGGTCCGTTTTTTCAACTTATCTCCAATACTATAGAGCCATTACCATGTCGATCAACGCTTGAATAGAAACCTAGTTCACACCCCCGATTTTGAAGTCAACACAATCCCATTAGTTTTCTTTGTAGCCTCGTTTGAATGTTGCGGTTGAGCACATTTGTACGGAATGGGGTGAGTTTACGTTACATACTATGGAGCGCCATTTGGGTCTTTGCGTGTCAAAAAAGATACAGTAGCACTGTCAAAGCTGTACAAGAGGCTGCAAACAAGCAAACACCGGCTACGTGTTTACAATACTGCGTTGGTAATAAAGCATCATTTGTTCGACACCAACTTCTGGGGTAGCTAGCTTTAGCTTGGTAGCTAGCTAGTACCAATACAACCAGCCTGAAAACAATGACCAGTAGAAACGTTGGTTATTTTCATTATTCTTAGCAATTATTCATATTCTGTGAGTAATTATTAGCTAGGTTGCCACTTGTTGTTCGCCTATTGAAATTGAACATCAGTTCATGAAAATAAATAGCTAGCCAGCTACGTAACCCTTTTGCCCAAAGCTAACGTTATAAGCAGCTAGCTAGCTTCCTCTGGCTAGTGAGGCTCGACCGGACCTGGTTATGTGTTGTGAAGCTAGCCACAATAAAGATTAGGCACAATAGTGGAATTTGCAGTTTGCCTTCAAAATAAAAGCATGTCATTGACAGTGATGCAAATGAATACAAATAGTAGAACTATGCCGTACTTTTATTTTGAAGGCTAACCACAAAGTCCACTTTTGTGGCTAATCCTTATTGTGGCTAGCGTCACATAGATGGTTCTGACCAGTTTAAATAAGAACTGTCTTATAAATGGGTTATTTTAGATGACACTAACTATAGCTACTGAAACAGATTATGTTGTGTTATTTGACCCTTCAAATAGTGTTATTTGACATGTATCTTTGTTGACACTCAAAGACCCAAACGGCGTTCCATAGAAATCCTGGTTGAGAATGAAATGACTGAACAAATGAAAAATGAAACAGCACAGCAAGTAAGTGAAAGAAATAGGTTTGGATGATGTTTTGCTGGTAATGGGGATATACATAAATGCCAACAAAATAACTTTTTGGTCAATGTGGTGTTTGTGTGTGTGTGTGTAACCTTTATTTACATTACATTTACATTTAAGTCATTTAGCAGACGCTCTTATCCAGAGCGACTTACAAATTTAACTAGGCAAGTCAGTTAAGAACAAATTCTTATTTACAATGACAGCCCGGACGACGCTGGGCCAATTGTGTGCCGCTCTATGGGACTCCCAATCACGGCTGGATGTGATACAGCCTGGATTCGAACCAGGGACTGTAGTGACGCCTCTTGCCCTGAGATGCAGTGCCTAAGACCGCTGTGTCTGTGTGTGTGTTTTAACTATTTAACTGTACTAGAATGTTAAAAGGCCACAAAAAATGTTGATATCGGTTATCGGTATCGGTGTTTTGGCAAGGAAAATATTGGATATCGGTATCGGCCAAAAAATGTCATATCGGTGCATCACTTCTTGTAACTATAATGTACCTACTCAGGAGCAAGCTATTTAAATCCGTAGGAGTCTATTGATACACCTGTGTGTCAATCTAAGTTATATAATAAAAAAATCCACATCAAAAGCTGTACATTTAAGCATGTCGGCCTTCGCATCTGCGGTGGAAGGTGGTCGAGGTACAGCAGTGTTTGTCAGACCATGAGACGTCCCGAAAATTGGTCTTCTCACGAGAACGTCTTAGCATCTGAATGGTTTGGCCTATACAGTTGTGTCCTCCGTTTGGCTCTACGACCCCCACAAGTGTCATGGGACTCGTCTGAAGGTAACCCACACAGATGAATGGAAGTACTGTATGAAGGTAGTTTTGTGCTAACAAAAATCAGGGGTTAAATATGTGTCCTGAGCTTGCTTATATCTCCTAGATATACGACAGACACTTAAAAACCTTATTCCTTGTGATTCATTTTTTTACTGTCTTATTTTCCATTTATGAATGTATTACTCAATGCGTTTCTATGGACGATAGTAGTAAAGGCCAAATTCTATATTTTATCAAATAATGTTTTAATTTTTTATATATATACCTAAAGGGTTCTTAAAATTCTAAATCAAATAGCTAAATGATCCATTATCACGCCCTGACCTTAGAGATCCTTTTTATGTCTCTATTTTGGTTGGTCAGGGCGTGAGTTTGGGTGGGCATTCTATGTCTGGTGTTCTATGTCGTCCTTGTTATGTATTTCTATGTGTTTGGCCTGGTATGGTTCCCAATCAGAGGCAGCTGTCTATCGTTGTCTCTGATTGATAACCATACTTAGGTAGCCTTTTCCCACCTGTGTTTGTGGGTAGTTGTTTTCTGTCTCTGCACCAGACAGAACTGTTTCGTGTTGGTCTATGTTTGTTATTTTGTTTTAGTGTTCTGAGTTAAAATACATTTTGGTCCACTCCTTCTTCCACCAACAGCCGTTACATCCATGGTATGACCAGCTTAAAACAATTCCATATGTTAGCTAAGAAGAACCCACAACCGCTTAGCCTGAGGTTTTTAAATGTAAAGTGAAATAACTTTAATTACTATGTAGTTACAATGTAACAACATTTTTACATAATATCGGCTAACCAGGAGAAATTAGGAGACATGAGAATATTAACACTAAGGAAATAGGCTAAGGTCAACAATGCATAATTTCTTTCATAGGCTTTCCTCAGCTGTAGCCTAAATTCTCTCGACTCGTCACCTTGGTATTGTTTGCTCAATTTCACTTCTTGTGGTCTAAAATATTTGTAATTTAAAATAAATCTGTGAGCCTCCCGAATGGCGCAGCGGTCTAAGACACTGCGTCGCTGTGCTAGAGGCGTCACTACAGACCCAGGCTGTGTCGCAGCCGGCCGTGACCAGGAGACCCATGAGGCGATTCACAATTGGCCCAGCGTATTCCGGGTTAGGCCAGCCGGGATGCCCTTGTCCCATCGCGCTCTAGCGACTCCTGTGGCGGGCCGGGCGCATGCACGCTGACTTCGGTAGCCAGTTGTAAGGTGTTTCCTCCTACACATTAGTGCTGTTGGCTTTCGGGTTAAGCAAGCAGTGTGTCAAGAAGCAGCGCTACTTGGAAGGGCCGTGTTTCGGGGAGGACGCATGGCTCTTGACCTTCGCCTCTCCCAAGTCCGTACGGGAGTTGCAGCGATGGGACAAGACTGTAACTACGAAAAACGGGTAAAAGGTAAAAAAATATATACATCTGTTTATAATTATTCCAATTTAAAATCTGTAACTTTAGAACATTTAATACTTTAATAGAATAGTTTGAAAAATACTCTTCATAACTTTCATTTGTTTGAATGTTTTTATGATATTTCATTTAGTGGGATTACAGTTTTGGTTGTTTGGTTCGCAATGGCAAGAAATAGGCCTTGCATACAGGCATACTTTCAGTCTTATAATGCTTTGCTCAGGTTAAAATTTCTCATTCGATTTTTATATATTTTATCTCTCATTATTACCTTAGGCCTCCCATATTTTGGGGTCATTCAAATACAACTTCAAACTTAATGAGATATCTAACATGGTTCTAGGCTTCATTCACTGTTTGATCATGATATAGCACGGCAGGAGAAATCTAGCATGCATTAAACTTAAAGAATGGCTTAATAGGCCAATACTCATATCAAATGTAGAGATAATAGAATATCTGAGCTTCTATAACAATAAGACACCGGAGTGTCCTCTATAAAAATAGACTTCGACTATTGGCCCAGATCATCCGACATTCAACAGAATTTTTTTAATTTATGACCGGAAATTTTGCGCTGCTTGGGTGAGACTAGCTCAGTCTACATTGTTCTCTTGCTTTGTGTAAATAGAACATGTTTGTTTAAATATAGAACATTGGAATAGGCATTTTACTCAGAATGTCAACCATGCATTGCCCTGCTGTGCGCTGCCTTCTCCAATTCTGATCAAAGAAATTGTTTGATAGTGATCTTTTACTTGTCCATTCGTACAACTGAAATCTACATTGTTTGTCAGACTATATTTATTTATCTTTACTTTTTTTTGTAGACAAGCCTTACTCTCTTGCCCTGATTAGGTATAACCATTTTAGTTAGTTTTACATTGTAATTGCAATATAACAATATTTAACAACCAACTCTGTTATTACAATGTTGTTACGAAGGACATACATGTATTTACAATGTACTTACCTACAAACAAGTAATTTAATGTAAAGTGAAATAACTATTGACTATGGGGGCCTCCCGAGTGGCGCAGCCTTCTAAGGTTACTACAGATCCTGGTTCGATACCGGGCTGTGTCTCAGCCGGCCACAACCGGAAGACCCATGAGGCGACACACAATTGGCCCATCGTCGTCCAGGTTTGGGCAGGGTTTGGCCGGCCGGGATGTCCTTGTCCCATTGTGCTCTAGCGACTCCTGTGGCGGGCCGGGTGCATGCACGCTGACACGGTCACCAGGTGTACAGTGTTTCCTCCGACACATTGGTGCGGCTGGCTTCCGGGTTAAGCGTGCATTGTGTCAAAAATCAGTTTGCCTCTCCGTACGGGAGTTGCAGCGATGGGACTGTAACTACCAATTGGATATGAATTGGGGAGAAAAATACATATTTAATTACCATGTAGTTACAATGTAAAAAGCTTTGCAGTCAATAGGCGAAGTAAGGAGACAGGAGAACATTGTTCAGTTTGACTTTTCTTTAATGGATTTAAGAAAGATTCATATTCAATTAATAATTTCAGACTCTTAGCAATAACTACTTTAGTGAGTAAAACATACAAACACAGGGTAGCAAAGCTAGCTAACATTCCTCCATAAATTAATTTGCTAGCTAGCTACCTAGCAAGCAGCTAGCTAAGCCCTGGAACAATGTCAACATGTTTTCCAACTCGGTCAATAAACGTTACAAAATTGTAACGTTAACAGAACTGCAGGAAAACAGTGCTTGGCAGGCAGGGGCAAAGGACACGGTCTACCGGTGTCGTAGCTAGTGGTGTCGCCCCCACCGCCCGTCTGTGTACCGGTGTCCTAACTTAAACATTTACAATTTAAAGTATAAAGAGAGGTTGCTGCAGATGCATGAACCCCCACATGCAGGAAAGGCCTGAATTGCAGCCCACAATCACACCCGTCTCAAATCATTAAAAAAACTCACTTTGTTCACTATTATGTCAGGACTAACGTACCTTTCCACATTCAAATCAAAATAATAATTAACCAGAAAAAAGCTGGGCTGTCACCAGGAAGTGACCTCACACTCTGCAGCCAAACCCGAATGCAACATGCCGATTCTGTCTCTTATTCTGTCCTTTTGTAATGTGCAAATGTACAATGTAAGTCTCAAATAGTGAACTAACATTATTCACTTCTTGTTTATTGAGTTTCATGATGATTTTGTAACGTTTATTGACCGAGTTGGAAAACGTGTTGACATTTCTCCAGGGCTTAGCTAGTTGCTAGCTAGCTACATTAGTGAATGGGTGCATGGGGGAACGTTAGCTAGCTTTACCACCCTGTGTTTGTACGTTTTACTCACCAAGTCTGCAAGGGGGAATTAAATTTGAATGGTTTGAATATTAACCTTTGTTAAATTCATTAAAGGGATACTTTTGGATTTTGTCAATGAGGCCCTTTATCTACTTCCCCAGAGTCAGATGAACTCGTGGATACCATTTTTATGTCTCTGCATGCAGTTTGAAGGAAGGTAGCCTGGCGGGTAGGTGCGTTGGGCCAGTAACCGAAAGATTGCTGGATTGAATCATGAGCTGACAAGGTAAAAATCTGTCATTCTGCCCCTGAGCAAGGTAGTTAACCCACTGTTCCCCAGGCGCTGAAGACGTGGATGTCGATTAAGGCAGCCCTCCGCACCTCTCTGATTCAGAGGGGCTGGGTTAAATGCGGAAGACACATTTCAGTTGAATGTATTCCGTTGTACAACTGACTAGGTTTGCCCCTTTCCTGGGTAAGTACATTGTAAATACATGTTTATTCTTTGTAATAACAGAGTTGGTTGTTAAAGGTTATTTTATTGTTAAGTACAATGCAACTAAAAGGGTTATACCTAATACTCTGTCTCTAACTTCTTGTTAGCCTATTTCTGCAAAATTGTTGTTACATTGTAAGTACATAGTAATTCAAAAGTTATTTCACTTTACATTAATTTGATTTATGTTGCTTGCTCCTAAACCGGTACATTACAGTTACAAGCAATGTAACTGATTGAAGTTCACTAAACTTTCTAGAGCAGTAATCATCAACCAGTCGGCATTACTAGTCGATCACCAAACATTTCTGTAAAAAACCCAACGAATTATGCCTTGTTCCTATTTTTTTTAGTCTCGGGCAGTTGACAGTAGGTGCATCCGATTCAGCTGACTTGCGCGCCGGGTAGGCGAACTGTTGCCATTTTGAACCATTTAATTTGTCTGAATGTACAACGTCTGCCTTCCCGGCGGGCCCAGAGAGCAAATCAAGTACACCTCTGGCCAATCGGATGGCTCAGATTACGGTGTCTGCAGTAATGTAGCAGGCATTAAAGAAAGCTACAGCAAAATTGGTACTGTGATATTTCCACATTTTTAAAACCATGACTAGAGAGAGACTGTCAACGAATACAGCAAAGATCATATTTAAGTTCTTACTCAGCACTGTCAACACTTTGTATTCAACACTTTAATAAGCCCTAAAATTCTTACTATTTCCACTCAACGCTACAACAAGCAGTGCAGCAGTAATGAATGAGTAGGAAAGTGTATCTTATAAGCTTGCTTTGTTGTTATTATTAGCAGCTGTAAGGGTGCGTGCTGGTGGCAGGGACGTCAGGCGCAGGAGATCGAACTTGGTATAAAACGGAGCAGTTTAATGCTCAAAAACTCAGAAAACCAAAATATACAAAATAATACAAGTGGGTACAAAACCCGTCGCACACCAGAACATATCTTGCACATAGCTTACAAACAAACAATCACTGACAAGGACAATGAGGGGGAACAGAGGGTTAAATACACAACATGTAATGAATGGGATTGTAACCAGGTGTGATACAAAACAAGACAAAACCAAAGAAAAATGAAAAGAGGATCAGCGATGGCTAGAAGGTCGGAGACTTCGACCGCCGAACGCCGCCCGAACAAGGAGAGGGACCAACTTCGGCAGAAGTCGTGACAGCGGCTTGGGTCTTTTTTAATATAATGGAATATTTCACTTTCTTCATAGGAGTAACAACATGAATTTGTGGATGAGGCAGAAATAATGCGGTGCGACTCAAGTTTCCAAAATCAACTGGAAAACGGTGTCCCATTTTGGTCAATGTCAGTGGAGGAAAGGGAGAGTAGGGATGTTGAGAGGCGGACCCCCAGTCTGCTGCTCCCTCCCTCCGCTGAGACTGACCATCAGATGCAGGCACCATCAGCCCAGAAAAATAAAATAAAAAGCTAATTATTTAAATGTATGCTCAGTCAGCTGTGCCTCACAAATGTTGAAATATATATATTTTTAAATGGCCCGAACAACAATGCATTGGCAGGGCAATTCAAGCAAAGCCAATACGCAGTGATAATGTATTGGGCCTATAGCTTACTACACAAACATCATTGCTACAGTACTGTTTTTAATTGGTTAATGTTGCATAGGCTTGTTGCATAGGCTAAAAAAATATCTGAGCGGTAGATCTCGGCTTGCATTTGGACTCAGAAAGTGATCTGGACTCAGAATGTGTAGCGTTTTTCCTGTTAACACAATCAACGTTTCCTTTTACTGTGGCAATTGTGAACACAATATTAGCCACTTTCAATGCAACGTACCGAAACAAAACGAACAATGCGATTTTGTTGTAGGCAGAACGCATCGAAGTAGGATTCTATTGCATCTGTGCCATTTACTTTGAACTGGACTGTGTTTACAGCATGAGCGGTCGTAAGTAGATGCGTTTGTTTTGAGATCAAAGCGAGAGCTGCATGTAGCCACGTGCACATTTTGTTCATATCCTTTGCTAGTTAGTGAGTTATTAACCCAGTTATAGATCATGTGTAGTCAGCAATAGGGGAGTGATTGCTTCCTACAAGAGCACAAAATGTGTACATTTCTAGGCATCTTTGAATAGCGAGTCAGGTAAAAGAGTTTTTGTTGTCTTAAAGGGGCAGTGTTTTTTGAGACAGGCTTGAATAAGCTAAGAAGACAATAGGCAGAGGGTAGCATAATTGTCTGATTCTCTGCAATAAATGGTATGTGAATAATAATGTATTTTATTTTGTATCATGTTTTTTTGCATCAAACAACGTAACAACATTTCAGCCACTTCCTTGTCTGAAGGAGGTTAATGTCAAGCCCTGTATGTTTTTTTTCAAAAGTATCATGGAATGTAGGCCTACATTGAACACCACACACTGGCTGCTACTGTAGGCTGAATGATCGAACAACTATTTCCATGTTAAAATTATATGGGATGCATTTTCTCCATTGTTTTTTATGGTAGGCCACTCTGGTAGGCCTACATTATGATTAAATAGCCACAGTTGCCTACATGGCCACTGTTAAAACTGTAACTTAAAGCTGGTACAGCCTCAGTGTTCACAGTAAAAGCGCGCTGGATGTTGCACAGAATTTTCACAATGTTCAAGTTTGCACTTAGCAGACCTGCAATTTGTTCAGTGCCCATTTTGGGGGGAGGGAGAATACAAGTGTATCCTTTGTAACAAAATTGTAGTTCCATAACATTTGATTCAATATACACTCTTTGGGCCGGGTTATAACATGTAAATAAACTACTGAAAACAACCTGTAGTTAATAGCAAGGTGTGCCTTGTTACAATTGTTGTTACCAGGTCCTAGCCTATTTACATAATTAGATTGAGATGGTATCAACCCTGGGATTACCTGTGGATTTGACGGTAGTGGTACCATGCAGTTACATTTAACAAGGTCACATCTTGCTTGCCGTTATTAATGTGGTAATTCACAGGTGACTTTCAAACATAATTAAGTTATAGTGGAACAACAAAATGTAATAACATGAGTAATTACACATGTGGAATAAACTTCAGAAAATGTATGTATAATTTCCGTCCTTATTCCAAATGTGTAATAACTGATACTACTAAACCCTATTACCATGTAATTACAGTAATGCCTGTTACTACAGTTATTACTGTGTAGTTACATAGTAATAGGGGAAACTTAATGTAAAGTGTTACCAAACAATCTAAAAAGAAAGTTGAACATCTACTGGACAGCACTGGAGTAACACTGAAGTAACCTATGGGCAGTCTTGGGGACAAAAGACACCATGCCGACCAATGGTTAAAAGCAGAGGGTGGCCGTCCTATATATCATACTGAAAGTGCCCTCTGGGCACAGTGGAAAGCGTGCTTCCAAAACGGAACCTTGGCCCCCTGATTGAGACAGGTAACCAAACCAACCATGTTAATCTTGGCATTCTCTTTACTTAAAAGTTCCTTTTATAAAGCTAGCAAGCCCACCTAAACAAGTAGGCTGGAAATCAAATTAACAACTAAGGCAGACTCGGCTGGGCTCCTGATCTATCGTTTTTAAATAACCCTTCATTATGGTGAACCCCATGGGTTTAGACCAAATACAAGGGTTCACATTTTGGAATCTAGGCTTATGGATAGGGAAAAAAACAAGACTCATCACCTGTCGATCTAAGCAGCCGATTGGAGAGGAAGGCTGGTGGTGAATAAACAAGATTAATAAAGAGAGTGATTAGAGAAGAGAGAGGCCTAGATAGATAGAGGTAAACAACCAAGCTTAATGCAGCCATTAGTGAGGCACAGGCTTTGTCTGCACCCTGTGGGAGCTCTCAACACTAGTGAGCTCTTCCTGTGCATTAGACTAGGTAGCAAATGTGCGTGTGTGTCACGCACTATATACACTGCTCAAAAAAATAAAGGGAACACTTAAACAACACAATGTAACTCCAAGTCAATCACACTTCTGTGAAATCAAACTGTCCACTTAGGAAGCAACACTGATTGACAATACATTTCACATGCTGTTGTGCAAATGAAATAGACAAAAGGTGGAAATTATAGGCAATTAGCAAGACACCCCCAATAAAGGAGTGATTCTGCAGGTGGTGACCACAGACCACTTCTCAGTTCCTATGCTTCCTGGCTGATGTTTTGGTCACTTTTGAATGCTGGCAGTGCTCTCACTCTAGTGGTAGCATGAGACGGAGTCTACAACCCACACAAGTGGCTCAGGTAGTGCAGCTCATCCAGGATGGCACATCAATCAGCGTAGTGTCCAGAGCATGGAGGCGCTACCAGGAGACAGGCCAGTACATCAGGAGACGTGGAGGAGGCCGTAGGAGGGCAACAACCCAGCAGCAGGACCGCTACCTCCGCCTTTGAGCAGGAGGAGCACTGCCAGAGCCCTGCAAAATGACCTCCAGCAGGCCACAAATGTGCATGTGTCAGCATATGGTCTCACAAGGGCTCTGAGGATCTCATCTCGGTACCTAATGGCAGTCAGGCTACCTCTGGCGAGCACATGGAGGGCTATGCAGCCCCACAAAGAAATGCCACCCCACACCATGACTGACCCACCGCCAAACCGGTCATGCTGGAGGATGTTGCAGGCAGCAGAAAGTTCTCCACGGCGTCTCCAGACTCTGTCATGTCTGTCACATGTGCTCATGTGCTCAGTGTGAACCTGCTTTCATCTGTGAAGAGCACAGGGCGCCAGTGGCGAATTTGCCAATCTTGGTGTTCTCTGGTAAATGCCAAACGTCCTGCACGGTGTTGGGCTGTAAGCACGTCGGGCCCTCATACCACCCTCATGGAGTCTGTTTCTGACCGTTTGAGCAGACACATGCACATTTGTGGCCTGCTGGAGGTCATTTTGCAGGGCTCTGGCAGTGCTCCTCCTTGCACAAAGGCAGAGGTAGCGGTCCTGCTGCTGGGTTGTTGCCCTCCTACGGCCTCCTCCACGTCTCCTGATGTACTGGCCTGTCTCCTGGTAGCGCCTCCATGCTCTGGACACTACGCTGACAGACACAGCAAACCTTCTTGCCACAGCTCGCATTGATGTGCCATCCTGGATGAGCTGCACTACCTGAGCCACGTATGTGGGTTGTAGATTCCGTCTCATGCTACCACTAGAGTGAAAGCACCGCCAGCATTCAAAAGTGACCAAAACATCAGCCAGGAAGCATAGGAACTGAGAAGTGGTCTGTGGTCACCACCTGCAGAACCACTCCTTTATTGGGGGTGTCTTGCTAATTGCCTATCATTTCCACCTTTGGTCTATTCCATTTGCACAACAGCATGTGAAATTTATTGTCAATCAGTGTTGCTTCCTCAGTGGACAGTTTGATTTCACAGAAGTGTGATTGACTTGGAGTTACATTGTGTTGTTTAAGTGTTCCCTTTATTTTTTTGAGCAGTGTATTAAGCAGCACGTAGCACACACCAAATGGTTGTTTGCGTTAGTCTTCAGGTTAGTGGACGTGCTCACAGAAAAGTAGGGTTTATGTTCATGTTGACATGCTGCAAACACCTGGGGTGCATTCAGCATGCTATGTAGAACGAACATGCCTCTCTGACATTTAGAATAAGGTATCACGTCAGGTTTGTTTCAGCCATTTCTATCTACAACGCTCAACATCGTTTGGCTACTGAACTTGGCCCAGTCATGCTCAAGTGCACAGGTTTTACATGGCTACATGAACACACCAGGAAAACTCTGGGCCCTACTCATGCTGCAGTTTCATTCATGTTCACATCATATATGCTGCTATTTGACTGTAACACCAGTGTATACACCCTTATGTTATACTAGGGAAATTGTGTTTCCATAGCTAGGGGTGACAGGGAGGACTTGTGAAGAGCAGAATCTGCATAATCAAAACAGTCACTTTGTGAGGTGTAAAGGTTCATATTTAGCCATTGTTATGTAAATGAAGGCTGGAAATTACTAGTGGTCTGGCTTTGGCCCCAAGTGAGAGCAGGTCAGCCAGTGCCATGGCCCTGTGAGACACTGGTGCCAGCCCGCATAGAGGAGCTCTCGCTCTGCCTAGCCTAGGACAGGAGAGGAGGCGGAAGAAGACAAGATAAACGAAGGAAAATAAAACTGGCTCCTAAGCCTAGTGAAATAACCTTCACACAATACTTTGTCACACTAGGCCAGGCCTCGTCGGTCGTCACACAAAAATGTGTCCAAATGTCACCCTCCAAGCTCATCACCAAGCTCAGGACCCTGGGACTGACACCTCCCTCTGCAACTGAAACCTGCACTTCCTGACGGGCCACCCCCAGGTGGTGAAGGTAGGCACATCAGCCACACTGACCCTCAACACGGGGGCCCCTCAGAGATGCATGCTTAGTCCCCTCCCTTTCACCCACGACTCTGTGGCCGTGTTCAACTACAACACCATCATTAAGTTTGCTGACGACGGTAGTAGGCCTGATCACCGACGAGGAGACCGCCTATAGGGAGGTCAGTGGCCTTGCAGTGTGGTGCCAGGGCAACAACGTTTCCCTCAACGTTAGCAAGAAAGGAGCTGATCGTGGAGTACAGGAAACGGAGGGCCGAGCACGCTCCCATCCACATCTGTAGTGGAGCAGGTTGAGAGCTTCAAGTTCGTCAGTGTCCACATCACTAAGGAATTAACATGATGAACACACATCAACACAGTTGTGAATAATGCACGACAATGCCTCTTCCCCCTTCAGGAGGCTGAAAAGATTTGGCATAGCCCCTCAGATCCTCAACAAGTTATACAGCTGCACCTTTGAGAGCATCTTGACTGGATGCATCACTGCTTGGTATGGCAACTGCTTGGAATCCGACCACAAGGTGCTACCGAAAGTAGTGCGTACGGCCCATTACATCACTGGAGCCGAGCTCCCTGCCATCCAGGACGTCTATACCAGGCGGTGTCAGAGGAAGGCCCTAACAATTGTCAAAGACTCCAGCCACCCAAGTCATAGACTGTTCTCTCTGCTACCGCACAGCAAGTGGTAGCAATGTACCAAGTATGGAACCAACAGGACCCTGAACAGCTTCTACCCCCAAGCCATAAGACTGTTAAATATACTGAACAAAAATGTAAAACGACACATGCAACAATTTCAATGAGTTACAGTTCATATAAGGAAATCAGTCAATTAAAATAAATTCATTGGGCCCTAATCTATAGATTTCACATGATTGGGCAGGCGTGCAGTCATGGGTGGGCCTGGGGGGCATAGGCCCACCCACTTGGGAGCCAGGCCCAGACAATCAGAATTTGTTTTTCCCCCCAGAAAAGGGCTTTATTACAGACAGAAATACTCAGTTTCATCAGCTGTCAGGGTGGATGTCTCTGACGATTCCGCAGGTGAAGAAGCTGGATGTGGATTTCCTGGGCTGGCGTGGTGATCTGCGGTTGGGAGGCTGGTTGGACGTACTGCCAAATTCTCCAAAACGACTTTGGAGGCGCCGTATGGTAGAGAAATTAACATTCAATTAACTGGCTCTGGTGGACATTCCTGCAGTCAGCATGTCAATTGTACACTCCTTCAAAACTTGAGACATCTGTGGAATTGTGTTGTGTGACAAAACTGCACATTTTAGAGTGGCCTTTTATTGCCCCCAGCACAAGGTGCACCTGTGTAATGATCATGCTGTTTAATCAGCTTCTTGATATGCGACACCTGACAGGTGGATGAATTATCTTACAACTGAGAAATACTCACTAACAGGGATGTAAACAGATCTCTGCACAACATATTTAAGAAATTTGCTTTTTGTCCTTATGGAAAATCTCTGGGATCTTTTATTTCAGCTCATGAAACATAAAACCAACACTTTACATTTTGCATTGATATTTTTGTTCAGTGTAATTTAAATCAAGGCATGTTTATCTAGCTTCAAAGTAACCTAGCGAAAATTCCATATGCCATTCAAACCAGGAGCCTATTTCCATCATGTTCTATTGGTTTTCAAATCAACTGTGTTTCAGGTTGTTGCTGAGTGAGTAAGTGAGTGGGGTGTGTGTGCGTGCGTGCGTTGAGAGAGCACCACAACTATTGGCTGAGTCACATTAATTACTTGTTACTTTTATCTCTTATTATATCCATCTTTTTTAAAACTGCACTGTTGGTTAGGGGCTCGTAAGTAAACATTTCACTGTACATCTGTTGTATTCAGCGCATGTGACTAATACATTTGATTTGATCAGTCATGATGCATCATATGCAGAGGCTGAACAACAGTGCGGACTGATGGAGCTTACATGGATGTACCTGTAGTAAGTGGACCTACTGTTGGGGCTGGTGCTTCTGATGGTCCTGGCATGGTTTCAATACCTGTTAAGAAATCTTGTGCTCATGAAAGTGTGGTGTCAAAGGACACATTGATAATTAATAAAGTTGACTTTAGCTTTTATTGGTAAGGTTATCAATATGACTCGGGTTGTGGAAAGCAGAAATGCCAGGTTGAAGGTTATTGTGGAGATGGCAAAATAGATATTGGGGGTAACAGATGTTACTGTTGAAGTGGTTGCTGAACAATCCAATCCTACGGGTGGAGTGTTTCAGCATGATATTGGGCGCCTTGGTAAATTCACTCTGGACGCTCTGCTCAGAAATGCGAGCGCTCTGGTTCGAGCATCTAGAGTTTGATAAGGACGGATTTACGAACGATGAAAGGTTCCCAAATAAAGATTGCTGAAAACAGAACGCTCTCTTTTGGGTAATAAACAATGTAGTTTCATCTATTTTTTAGACTGGTTGACAGCGACAGTGATGAAGACAATGTAAGATCAACACATTGTCCTTGCAACTTGCATTTGGCGTGACCGTCTGTCACTAACCTTGTTTAGCTACAGTAACATCAAGCTAACTAACTAGCCAGCTAGCTAACGTTAGCAAGTGCAATCAGCTGATTGTCAGCTGGAATGGCAATAGCTAGAGTAGTATAACTTAACTTACTCAACTATTAACATAGCAGGCTATTCTAGACAGATACAGTAACTAACTTGCTACAGTAGTCTCATGTTTTTTTTTAAAGAGTATGACAATGCCAACATTGACATGAATATTAAACATGTTAACACCCAATCCGAAATTTACACACACACGGATTCCAGACTATGGCGAAAAAAAGTGTACCTATTCGATTGATGACTTCAAAATGCACTTCAGACTGAAAAGGAGCATCTTCCAAACCCTCTGGGAGTAAACAGCTACCCATATAACCAACCAGGCAGTCGGTCGGCCATCCATTCTAACAGATTAACAGCTCATGATTGTTCTGTGGTTACTAGGAAATCAGGGGTCATTCAGGTGAATATTGTTGTGCAATTATAAACTAATCATGATCATGGATGTGATCAGGTACAGAACTTGACACAATTATGTCCAGATGTCCAGTACCACACACAACGTCATAACTAGCCAACTCCATCACAGTAATAAATTGTCATAATGTTCAGACAACGGGTAATCACGGCCACAAGACTGTTACTCGCGCATTTCAAAATATATAATAAAATGAACGGCAAGCCATCTGCAATAAAACTCACCAGAAATCCATCCTGCTAAATGGTCAATCGGTTTTGTTTACATGATATTGACATGATCTTTCAACTGTCATAAAGTGCTGTATTAAAAGGCACATGGTAGCGCTGACGCCTTTATTTGGTTTTGCATTTTATTTTAATGGTAGTACAGAATTTGGCAGATCATGATTGATATAACATTCCAGCACAGTAGGTGGCGGCATGCACTTTAAAGGTTTGTTTGTGGACCGCCACGATAGCATAGAAGAAGAAGAAGGTTCTTTCTTTCAGGCGTCGTGAGGCCAGCTAGCGATTAGCCATGGATACAAAAATTCCTGGGAAGAGTTTTCGCGTGAGCGACGGAGACTGGATTTGCCCTGATAAGAAGTAAGATAACGAACAAGCTACATTTTGAACAGACATGTTGTTGGAGAAGCATTCAAATAAAATGTTAGGCTTGCTGTGTCTAGCTTTCACCACATGTTAGCGAAACGTGAATTAGCTAGCTAACGTTACAAAGGACAAGGCCCAATACTATTTTAGTTATTTTAGCTACCTTGATACTAAAAAATATCTAAAATTACTAACGGTAGTTATAGCTAGCAACAATTATATTTGCTAACGTATCTCGTTTGCTGTATTGTTAACCATAACTCACTAGTTAGCCAAATAACGTTACGTGTGTGCAGCCAGTGCATATAAAATCGTTTGCGAGCCTAACTCCCCTTGATGTGTGGTGCAGCTTGTTGGGCAACTAACCCCGATGTTCAATGAAAGATGGATGGCTTGCTAGCGACACATCCTAGTGTTGGCTAGTTATGTCAAAACTGGTTTAATTTTAGCCAGTGTGCCAATGATAAGTGGGGGTTTAACGTTAGATGGTGGCTCGCTATTTTTGGTCATGTATTTGTCCTCTCGACACAATTTACAGTTATACTTTAGTCATTTGGCAGACGCTTTTATCCAGAGTGACTTACAGTAGTGAGTGCATACATTTTCATACTGGTTCCCCGTGAGAATCGAACCCACAACCTTGGCGTTGCAAGGGACATTCTCTACTAAGTGGGCCACACTGTACGATAACCTTTTCAATATCACTAATTCAAGTGGTGCAAGCTAGCTTGCTAACCAATTCGTTTTAAATAAGAATTCATAGGCCCCGGGGCTTAACTCTTCCCAACACACAATTTTCTATTAACAAATCCGTGTACCAACATTTGACCGACCGCCTTGATTGGTCTTATGTAGCAAAATTCGAAATTGTGTGTTTACATTGGAGCAGAGAGACAGAGGTACAAAATTGTATATCACATACTGATACTTCATTTGAGTAACAATGGGCGAAAAAAATTCTGCTTTGAAAGTTGATGAACTTGTAACCTCTCTTCTGAAAAAATGGCCTTTGAATTTTTGGGGTACCTACTGAAGAGCTCTTCATTGTGTACATCCATTCAGACATTACTGTGCAGCCGTCTTCATCGACCTGGCCAAGGCTTTCGACTCTGTCAATCACCATATTCTTATCGGCAGACTCAATAGCCTCGGTTTTTCTAATGACTGCCTTGCCTGGTTCACCAACTACTTTGCAGACAGAGTTCAGTGTGTCAAATCGGAGGGCATGTTGTCCGGTCCTCTGGCAGTCTCTATGGGGGTACCACAGGGTTCAATTCTCGGGCCGACTCATTTCTCTGTATATATCAATGATGTTGCTCTTGCTGCGGGCGATTCCCTGATCCACCTCTACGCAGACGACACCATTCTGTATACTTCCGGCCCTTCCCTGGACACTGTGCTATCTAACCTCCAAACGAGCTTCAATGCCATACAACACTCCTTCCGTGGCCTCCAACTGCTCTTAAACGCTAGTAAAACCAAATGCATGCTTTTCAACCGTTCGATGCCTGCACCCGCACGCCCGACTAGCATCACCACCCTGGACGGTTCCGACCTAGAATATGTGGACATCTATAAGTACCTAGGTGTCTGGCTAGACTGCAAACTCTCCTTCCAGACTCATATCAAACATCTCCAATCCAAAATCAAATCTAGAGTCGGCTTTCTATTCCGGAACAAAGCCTCCTTCACTCACGCCGCCAAACTTACCCTAGTAAAACTGACTATCCTACCGATCCTCGACTTCGGCGATGTCATCTACAAAATAGCCTCCAATACTCTACTCAGCAAACTGGATGCAGTTTATCACAGTGCCATCCGTTTTGTTACTAAAGCACCTTATACGACCCACCACTGCGACCTGTATGCCCTAGTCGGCTGGCCCTCGCTACATGTTCGTCGTCAGACCCACTGGCTCCAGGTCATCTACAAGGCTATGCTAGGCAAAGTGCCGCATTATCTCAGTTCACTGGTCACGATGGCTACACCCACCCGTAGCACGCGCTCCAGCAGGTGTATCTCACTAATCATCCCTAAAGCCAAAACCTCATTTGGACGCCTTTCCTTCCAGTTCTCTGCTGCCTGCGACTGGAACGAATTGCAAAAATCTCTGAAGTTGGAGACTTTTATCTCCAACAACTTTAAAAATCTGCTATCCGAGCAGCTAACCGACCGCTGCAGCTGTACATAGTCCATCTGTAAACTACCCACCCAATTTACCTACCTCACCCCCATACTGCTTTTATTTATTTTACTTTTCTGCACTTTTGCACACCAGTATCTCTTCTTGCACATGATCATCTGATGATTTATCACTCCAGTGTTAATCTGCTAAATTGTAATTATTCGATTTATTGCCTACCTCATGCCTTTTGCACACATTGTATATAGATTCTCTTTTTTTCTACCATGTTATTGACTTGTCTATTGTTTACTCCATGTGTAACTCTGTGTTGTTGTCTGTTCACACTGCTATGCTTTATCTTGGCCAGGTCGCAGTTGCAAATGAGAACTTGTTCTCAACTAGCCTACCTGGTTAAATAAAGGTAAAATAAATAAAAAATTGTTCAAAACCTCTTAAGCTTTAGCCCTCATACAAACTGACCATTTTACTCGCCCTAGTAGAACTCGTTTGGCTGTTTTCGTGTTATCCATAGTGTTGGTGACTAACTGCTGCTGGCAACAATTATGCTTTTTTGCCGACATTTACTGACACCTGACATATTCAACGGGTGTTGAGTGTAAGTAAGGGGCAACACTACTTAAGTCTCAGAGCAAGTGACGTAACTGATTGAAATGCTACTAGCGCGTACCCGCTAACTAGCTAGCCATTTCACATCCGTTACACATAGTGGAGTCTTTTGTTAGCTAGTTAAACAATGAACCATAATCCCAACTCATGACGTTACTACCCTGCATGAATCTGCAGGTCGCTAACCAACCATGTTCAATGTTAGCTAGCTAACATTAGGCTATAACTAGCCAAGCAAATGGCTCTGAGATACGAATAATAAGATCATACATGTAACGTAAGCTAGTGAGACAGCCAGCTAACGTTAGCCAGCTAACTGTACACTTGAAATGAAAACACTTTCTGTCAGTTAGAAATGTGTAATATCTGCATGTAGACTCTTACCCGTATACATCATGGATGGACGCATCTCCTGTCGGATTCCATGGTTGCCCTTAGTTTCAAGATGTAATCTGGAGATGGAGAAAACACCTATCATACTCGAATTCCACTGGTTTCAAAACTTGGTCCTCGAGAAAGTGGAGAGCAACACTTATGCAATTTTACTACGCAATTTTTTTTTTTTTTTTAAATGCCGCATTAGACAGGATTACCTAGACATACTGACCAGCTCAAATAGAGGCGTGCTATATGGCAGACCAATCCAAACTCATCTCTCGGCATGTCCAGCCCACTCATTATCTCAGCCAATCATGGCTAGTGGGAACGTTGCTGTCTTTTTCTGTGGCTAAACCAACTAGGCTCGTAATTTAACAATTGTATTCGTATTCACAGATGGCATACAAGCTTGTTATTAAGGCATATGAAATTTCACTTTTGAGAAGGCATTTCTGCCAAAAAAACGCTTTTTGATAATAAGTTTAAGTTCCTGTGTAAAAATAAGTGTTTTTGTTTTTTGGGCATAGGGCTTGGGCTCAACTCACACATAACCAGTCACATTTATTTATTATTCAATGGATTATTTTTATTAATCAGTTATCCAATCAAGGCAGGGCCCCCCACTTACCCACGTGCGGGCCCCCTACCTCATCTCCTCCCCATCTGACGATTAGCAGAGCGGCAGCAGGCTGTCTAAACTCTTTGAGAGCAGGCTCCTGAATCCTCCTGTGGTTGGCGGTTGCTATGTATGTATATATGTGTGTGTGTGTGTGTGTATATAGATATTTATAGATATACATGCAAATATGTTTGTGTATATATCACACAGTGCATTCGGAAAGTATTCAGACCCCTTCACATTTGTCTCTTTTCAGGAAACTAGGATTATGTCGAGGGTCACTACTTCACAGGAGAGCAGTTTGAACCCAAAATGTGTTTTTTGGCAGAAATGCCTTCTAGAACATGTGAACTTTCATGTGCCATAATAACAAAAGTGTATGCCATCTGTAAATACGAATACAATTGTTAAATTACGAGCATAGTTGGTTAAGCCAAAGAAAAAGCCAGCAACCTTCCCGCTAGCTATAATTGTCTGAGATAATGGGTGGGTTGGACAGGCTGAGAGATGAGTTCGGATTGGTCTGCCATATGGCACGCTTCTGTATATTTGAGCTGGTCAGTATATGTAGGTAATCCTGTCTAACGTGGTTTTTTAATAATTTAAGAACACTCAACACCCATTGAATATGGCCAGTGTCAGTAAACGTTGGCAAAAAAGTGTCAATTGTTGCCTGCAGCACAGTTGCTGTCACCAACGCTCTGGATAACATAAAAATAGCCTAACCAGCTCTGCTAGGGTGAGTAAAATGGTCAGTGAGCTGTTTGGGAGGGGATCGTCGCTGCACAGCTATTTTCAGGTCTCTCCAGAGATGTTAGGTCGGCTTCAAGTCTGGGCTCTGGCTGGGCCACTCAAGGACATTCAGACATGTCCCGAAGCCACTCTTGCGTTGTATTAGCTGTGTGCTTAGGGTCATTGTCCTGTTAGAAGGTGAAGCTTCTCCGAGGGTCCTGAGGATCAAGGATCTCTCTTTACTTTGCTCTGTTCATCTTTCCCTCGATCATGACTTGTCTCCCAGTCCTTGCTGCTGAAAAAATTCCCCACAGCATGATGCTACCACCACCATGCTCCACTGTAGGGATGGTGCCAGGTTTCTTCGACTTGACTCTTGGCATTCAGGCCAAAGAATTCAAACTTGGTTCCATCAGACCAGAGAATCTTGTTTCTCGTGGTCTGAGAGTCTTTAGGTGCCTTTTTGCATACTCCAGGCGGGCTGTCATGTGCCTTCTACTGAGGAGTGGCTTCCATCTTGCCACTCTACCATAAAGGCCTGATTGGTGGATTTCTGCAGAGATGGTTGTCCTTCTGGAAGGTTCTCCCATCTCCAAAGTGGAACTCTGGGGTCCTGTCAGAGTGACCTCCCCAGATTGCTCAGTTTGGCCGGGCGGCCAGCTCTAGGAAGAGTCTTGGTGGTTCAAAACCTCTTCCATTTAAGAATGATGGAGGCCAATATGTTTTTGGAGACCTTCAATGCTGCAGATTTTTTTGTGTACCCTTCCCCAGATCAGTGCCGTGACACAATCCTGTCTCGGAGCTTTACGGACAATTCCTTCAACCTCGTGGCTTGGTTTTTGCTCAGACATTCACGGTCAACTGTGGGACCTTTTTATATAAACAGGTGTGTGCCTTTCCAAATCATGTCCAATCAATTAAATTTACCACAGGTGGACTCCAGGCAAGTTGTAGAAACATCTCAAGGAGGATCAATGGAAACAGGATGCACCTAGCTCAATTTCGAGTCTCATAGCAAAGAGTCTGAATACTCATGTAAAGAAGTTATTTAATTAAAAAAATATATATTTTAGAATAAGGCTGTAATGTAACAAAATTTAAGAAAATACTCAAGGGGTCTGAATACTTTCCGAATGCATTGTGTACACAGTACCCGTCAAGTTTACACCTACCGTAATTGCTGGACTATTAAGCGCACCTGAATATAAGCCGCACCCACTGAATTTAATTTTTTTTAATATTTTGTACATAAATAAGCCGCACGTGTCTATAAGCCGCAGGTGTCTACCGGTACATTGAAACAAATGAACTTTACACAGCCTTTAAACGAAACACGGCTTGTAACAAAAATAAATAGGCTTTAACGAAACACGGCTTGTAACAAAAATAAATAGGCTTTAACGAAACAGGCTTGTAAATTTTTTTTTTTTTTTTAAATAGCAGTAAACAATAGCCTACCAAGAAAGCCCTTGGTCACTATCTTCCTCCTGTGCACTGAAACCACTGAAGTCATCTCCTTTGGTGTCGGAGTTGAATAGCCTCAGAATTGCTTCATCCGATGTTGGATCGTTTTCATTGCGCTCTCCTCACTTTCATCCGGAGGCAAACTCATCCAAGCCTCATTTTCTAGTTCGGGCCATCTGCTTTTCTTTCCTCTGAAAACTTTTGTTGTCTTTTTGCACTAAGTCAGTTTCTCACGCTGCTGTTTCCAACGTCTTATCATCGACTCATTAAGGCTCCCGTGCAGCAGCACTATTTCCTTTTCCAACAGCCAGATCGATCGCCTTCAAATTGAAAGCTGCATCATATGCATTTCTCCGTGTCTTTGCCATGATGAGGGTGACAAAATGACTACCGTAATCAGAATGATGTAAAGTTTGAGCGTGCTCGATTTACGTCACATTATGTGACGGTGCTCAGTTTTTTGGCGGCACGAATTTGTGAAAGCGGGAAAAATCCATAAATTAGCCGCGTCATTGTATAAAGCGCAAGGTTCATAGCGTGGGAAAAAAGTAGCGGCTTATAGTCCGGAAATTACGGTACTCATTCAAGGGTTTTCCTTTTTTTATTTTACTATTTTCTACTTTGTGGAATAATAGTGAAGACATCACAACTGTGGAATAACACATGGAATCATGTAGTAACCAAAAAAGTGTGAAACATCAAAATACAGTTAAGATTCTTCGAAGTAGCTACCCTTTGCTTTGACACCTTTGCACACTCTTGGCATTCTCTCAACCAACATCATGAGGAATGCTTTTCCAACACTCCTGAAGAGGTTCCCACATGCTGAGCACTTTTTGCCTGCTTTTACGCTGCTCTGCAGTCCAACTCGTCTCAATGGGGTTGAGGTCAGGTGATTGTGGGGGCCAGGTCAGGTGATTCAGCACAACATCACACTGCTTATTGGTCAAATAGCCCTTACACAGCCTGGAAGTGTGTTTTCGGTCATTGTCCTGTTGAAAGATAAATGATAGTCCCACTAAGCGCAAAGCTGATGGGATGGTGTATCTCTGCAGAATGCTGTGGTAGCCATGCTGGTTAAGTGTACCTTTTTAATCTAAATAAATCACTGACAGTGTCTCCAGCAAAGCATCATCACACTTCCTCCTCCATGCTTCACGGTGGGAACCGCACATGCGGAGATCAACCGTTCACCTACTCTGCATCAGACACAGAGGTTGGAACCAAAAATCTCAAATTTGGACTCATCAGACCAAAGGACAGATTTACATTGCTCGTGTTTCTTGGCCCAAGCAAGTCTCTTATTGGTGTTGAGGTCGGCTGTGCGATGGTTGAGAGAATGCCAAGAGTGTGCAAAGGTGTCATCAAGATGTCTTTATTGGTGTCCTTCAGCAGTGGTTTCTTTACAGCAATTCAACCATGAAGGCCTGATTCACGCAGTCTTCTGAACAGTTGATGTTGAGATGTCTGTTACTTGAACCCTGAAGAATTTATTTGGGCTGCAATTCCTGAAGCTGGTAACTAAAAGGAACTTGTCCTCTGCAGCAGAGTTAACTATAGGTATTTCCTATAGCGGTCCTCATGAGAGACAGTTTCATCATAGCGCTGGATGGTTTTTACGACTGTGCTAAAACTTTTGAAAGTTCTTGAACATTTCCGAATTGACTGACCTTCATGTCTTAAAGTAATGATAGACTGTCGTTTCTCTTTGCTTATTTGAGCTGTTCTTGCAATAATATTGACTGGGTCTTTTACCAAAGAGGGCTATCTTCTGTATACCCAACCCTACCTTGTCACAGCACAACTAATTAGCTCAAATGCATTTAGAAGGAAAGAAATTCCACAAATTTAACTTTAAACAAGGCACACCTGTTAATTCAAATCAAATTGTATTTGTCACATACATGTGTTTAGCAGATGTTATTGCGGGTGTAGCGAAATGCATGTATTTCTAGAGCCAACAGTGCAGTAATATCTAACAATACACAATCTAAATTAATATATATTTTGATGAGCAATCTCAGACAGAGTGTGTAGACTAAGATACAGTATATACATATGTAATCATTAGTGGCCAGTGATTTCAAGTCTTTGTACAGTTGAAGCTAATTTCATTAACTCAGTTTTTCAAAATTTCTGCCATTTAATCCTAGTAAAAATTCCCTGTCTTAGGTCAGTTAGGATCAGCACTTTTAAGAATGTGAAATTAAATAAATAATTCTCTACTATTATTCTGACATCACATTCTCAGTGGGTCAGAAGTTTATATACACTCAATTAGTATTTGGTAGCATTTCCTTTAAATAGTTTAACTTGGGTCAAAAGTTCCTAGTAGCTTCCCACAATAAGTTGGGTGAATTTTGGCCCATTCCTCCTGACAGAGCTGGTGTAACTGAGTCAGGTTTGTAGGCCTCCTTGCCCACACATGCTTTTTCAGTTCTGCCCACATTTTCTATAGGATTGAGGTAAGGGCTTTGTGATGGCCACTCCAATCCCTTGACTTTGTTGTCCTTAAGCCATTTTGCCTCAACTTTGGAAGTATGCTTGGGGTCATTGTCCATTTGGAAGACCCATTTGCGACCAAGCTTTAACTTCCTGACCGATGTCTTCAAATGTTGCTTCAATATATCCACATAATTTTCCTGCCTCATGATGCCATCTATTTTGTGAAGTGCACCAGTCCCTCCTGCAACAAAGCACCCCCACAACACGATGCTGCCACCCCTGTGCTTCACGGTTGGTATGGTGTTCTTTGGCTTGCAAGCCTCCCACTTTCTCCTCCAAACATAACAATTGTCATTATGGCCAAACAGTTCAATTTTTCTTTAATCAGATCAGAGAACATTTCTCAAAAGTACAATATTTGTCCCCATGTGCAATTGCAAACTGTAGTCTGGCTTTTTTATGGCGGTTTTGGAGCAGTGGCTTCTTCCTTGCTAAGCGGCCTTTCAGGTTATGCCGATATAGGACTTGATAGGAAATAAGAAAATTGTGGATATATTGAAGCAACATCTCAAGACATCAGTCAGGAAGTTAAAGCTTGGTCGCAATTGGGTCTTCCAAATGGACAATGACCCCAAGCATACTTCCAAAGTTGAGGCAAAATGGCTTAAGGACAACAAAGTCAAGGTATTGGAGTGGCCATCACAAAGCCCTTTACTGTGGATATAGATACTTTTGTATCTGTTTCCTCCAGCATCTTCACAAGGTCCTTTTGCTGGTGTTCTGGTGTTTGCTGGTGTTCTGATTTGCACTTTTCGCACCAAAGAACGTTCATCTCTAGGAGACAGAACGCGTCTCCTTCCTGAGCAGGTTCACGGCTGCGTGGTCCCATGGTGTTTATACTTGCATACTATTGTTTGTACAGATAAACGTGGTACTTCAGGCGTTTGGAAATTGCTCCCAAGGATGAACCAGACTTGTGGAGGTCTACAAATGTTTTTCTTTAGTCTTAGCTGATTTTCTTTTGCTTTTCCCATGATGTCAAGCAAAGAGGCACTGAGTTTGAAGGTAGGCCTTGAAATACATCCACAGGTACACCTCCAATTGAATCAAATTATGTCAATTAACCTATCAGAAGCTTCTAAAGCCATGACATCATTTTCTGGAATTTTCCAAGCTGTTTAAAGGCACAGTCAACATAGTGTATGTTAACTTCTGACCCACTGGAATTGTGATAGTGAAATAATCTGTCTGTAAACAATTGTTGGAAAAAGTACTTGTTGAGCACAAAGTAGATGTCCTAACCGACTTGCCAAAACTATAGTTTGTTAACAAGAAATTTGTGGAGTGATTGAAAAATGAGTTTTAATGACTACAACCTCAGTGTATGTTAACTTCCGACTTCAACTGTATATAGGGCATCAGCCTGTAATGTGCTAGTGATGTCTATTTAATTCTGATGGCCTTGAGCTTGAAGCTGTTTTTCAGTCTCTCGGTCCCAGCTTTGATGCACCTATACTGACCTTACAGGTGACAACCTCATGAAGCTGGTTGAGAATTCCAAGAGTGTGCAATGCTTTTATCAAGGCAAAGGTTGGCTACTTTGAAGACTCAAATTTAAATCTAGATTTGTTGAAACCTTTTTTTTGTGGGGGTTTATTTACTACATGATTTCATATGTGTAATTTCAGAGTCTTGATGTCTTCACTGTTATTATGCAATGTTGTAAAAATAAAACCCCTCGAATGAGATGTCCAAATTTGACTGGTACTGGGGTGTGTTTGTGTGCACACTACTGTTCAAAAGTTTGGGGTCACTTAGAAATGTCCTTGTTTTTGGTCCATTAAAATAGCATCAAATTGATAAGAAATACAGTGTAGATGTTGTAAATGACTATTGTAGCTGGAAACTACTGATAAATAAATGGAATATCTACATAGGCGTACTGAGGCCCATTATCAGCAACCATCACTCCTGTGTTCTAATGGCACGTTGTTAGCTAATCCAAGTTTATCATTTTAAAAGGCTAATTGATCATTAGAAAATTATTTTGCAATTATGTTAGCACAGCTGAACTAAAGCTAATTAAAGAAGCAATTAAACTGGCCTTCTGTAGACTAGTTGAGTATCTGGATCATCAGCGTCTGTGGGTTTGATTACAGGCTCAAAATTGCCAGAAACGAAGACCTTTCTTCTGAAACTCGTCAGTCTATTCTTGTTCTGAGAAATGAAGGTTATTCCATGCGAGAAATTGCCAAAAAACGGAAGATCTCGTACAACGCTGTGTACTAATCCCTTCACAGAACAGAGCAAACTGGCTCTAACCAGAATAGAAAGAATGGGAGGAGCACCGGTGTCTAGTTTGAGAAACGGATGCCTCACAAGTCCTCAACTGGCATCTTCATTAAATTGTACCCGCAAAACACCAGTCTCAACGTCAACACTGAAGAGGCGACTCCGGGATGCTGGCTTCTAGGCAGGGGTTTGGTATGATCAAATAGCCTTTTCAAATGAAAGCCTTGGATTAGCTAACACAACGTGCCATTGGAACACAGGAGTGATTGTTGCTGATAATGGGCCTCAGTACACCTTTGTAGATGTTCCATTAAAAATTTGCCGTTTCCAGCTACAATAGTCAGTAACAATCTACACTTTCTAATCAATTTGATTATATTTTAATGAACAAAAAAATGTGCTTCTTGCAAAAACAAGGACATTTTATAAGTGATCCCAAACTTTTGAACTTTTTTTTCTTTCTCCCAGGCTTCAGACCCAGTAAACCCCAGCATTACTATGGCCATGGCCCCAAGGAGTTTTTTGATTGACATTCTGTGTTTCAAAATGCAGAAGTATCGATCCAAAAGAAAAAATAAATGGCTTCACTGTCCTAATGATGAGCTGTCTCTGTACAGTAAAATAATTGTTGGATTGTGCTTTATGCAGGGTGTCCAAAAACGCAGGAACATTTTACCCATTGTTCAAAAGAGTGGTTTTTGATTGGACATATGCTCATTTTGACACATTGTTATTTTCCTCTAGGTGTGGAAATGTGAACTTTGCAAGAAGAACAAGCTGTAATAGATGTGGCAGTGGTAAGTTATATGTCTCTATATGACCCAGTACTACACTTACTACCCTGTCATGACTCTTTACACTTGTCAAGATTAATCGCTCCACAAATTTACAATCGTTTGGTTGGAGGAATAGAAATTCAGTTTGAGACTTAGTTGTAATCTCTGGTTCTCTTGATGTCAGTCAGTCTGTAAAGAAAGTCCATCAGAAAAGTAACCACTGACTATTCATGTGTTAGGCGGTATCAAGGAATAACATGACCAGGATTTGTTTCACTGACTTCGGAGTCAAAGGATTGTCACACCAATGTGAATCCCTATCTATCCAAAACAGAAAAGACAACGGAGGCAAAGATGATGAAAGCAGGAGGGACAGAGATTGGCAAGACCCTGGCTGAGAAGAGTCGGGGCCTCTTTAGTGCAAACGATTGGCAGTGTAAAACGTAAGTGACTAGCTAACTCTTCATTAAACTTTGACTCGTGCATGGTGGATCTTGACACAGGTTATGCTTTGACTGTGTCTGATAAGCACATTATGGTATGCCTTTTTAATATATAGCTGCGGCAATGTGAACTGGGCCAGGAGGTCTGAGTGCAACATGTGTAACACACCTAAATATGCCAAGCTCGAGGAGAGAACAGGTACATAACACAACACTGCCCTAGACGTTTTTTGTCGTGTTTTGAAATGCATTGCCTCATTGGATATTCCTAGTTAATTCTTAATTCCATTGCCCTTTCCTGTTATCAGGATATGGTGGAGGGTTCAATGAGAGGGAGAATGTGGAGTACATTGACCGAGAGGAATCTGATGGAGAATACGACGAGGTGAATCTCTTAAGAAAACACACTATGGGCTTATAACTGTCAAGTCATACTGGTTTATGATTTGGTATATTTTAGATAACAATGTATGTTGCCATTCCATTTACACTAATACTTTTGGATTTCAATATCTGCCAGTTTGGGAGGAAAAAAAAAAAGTACCGTGGGAAACCTGGTAGCAGGTCTTCCTCGAAGGAGAGTGAAAAGAAGGCGGAACCAGTAAAACCAGAAGAGGAGGAGGAGGAGGATGACGACGAAGAGGAAGGAGACCTTTCAAAATACAAACTAGATGTGAGGACAAGGTCCCTGAGATTGGGAAATAAAATGCAACCTGTGCTCCGCATTAACGGAACAGGTTTGGGGACAATATGGCTCTTTTCCATAGCTTAACGTTCTTGTCCAATATAGGGTATGTAGCACAATGTGGAGAACCCACATTGCATCAGAAAGCTCGCCACACGAGTTGTTAATAGGCCATATTGCAGTAAAATATTTTGCAACGTTGAAGGGAAATTTGCTTTTTATTGGTCACTTTCAGAGAGGACCTCAGTTACGAACAGGGATGGAAGTGTCCATAACCTTAAAGTTAAAAATATAATTTGTACCTAATTAGCACCACACCGCTATATTTTGAAACCGTAATTTCTGGTTCCCCAGGACGATGATGATGACGATGATGATGATGCGGATTTGTCAAAGTACGATCTGGATGCCAGTGGTGATGAGGGGGAGAAGGACAAGCCAGTCGCAATAAAGGATGGCACCCCGGGGTCTTCCCAATCCTCCTCGGGCTCCTCCAGCTCTCGGTCCAGGTCCAGGTAAAAGGGTACAGGTCAAGGGTAACTCCAGGCAAAATGTCAGTATCAGCTCAATATTCCTTATAACCTATTGATCCTCATGAATTATGTACTTTTGTGCTACTTTTTTTCTCCTGTTTTGTCTTAAGTGATTCAGTATGTGTGTGGGTTTATCACCTAATCGTAATGTGAAAAAGGGTACCTGTGTTTATTTGTACACTGAACAAAAATCTAAACGCAACAATTTCTAAGATTTCACTGAGTTACAGTTCATATAAGGAAATGTCCATTTAAATAAATTCATTAGTCCCAAATCTATGGATTTCACATGACTGGGAATACAGATACCTTTAATTTATATAAAAAAAAAAGAAAAAAGAATAGGTTGGGCGTTGATCAGAAAACCAGTCAGCATCTAGTGTGACCACCATTTGCATCATGCAGCGCGATACATCTCCTTCGCATAGAGTTAATCAGGCTGTTGATTGTGGCCTGTGAAATGTTGTCTCACTTCTCTTCAATGGCTGTGCGAAGTTGCTGGATATTGGTGGGAACTGAAACACGCTGTTGATCCAGAACATGCCAAACATGCTCAATGGGCCACATGTCTAGTGAGTATGCAGGCCATGGAAGAACTGGTATGTTTCCAGGAGTTGTATACAGATCCTTGCGTCATGGGACTGTGTGTTATCATGCTGAAACATGGGGTGATGGCGGCGGATGAATGGCACGACAATGGGCTTCATGATCTCTTCACGGTATCTCTGTGCATTCAAATTGCCATTGATAAAATGCAATTGTTTGTTGTCCATATCTTATGTCTGCCCATACATGACCCCACCGCCACCATGGGGCATTCTGTTAACGACGTTGAAATCAGCAAACTGCTCAACCTACACCACGCCATACACACTGTTTGCCATCTGCCCGGTACAGTTGAAACTGGGATTCATCCGAGAAGAATACACTTCTCAAATGCATAGCCATCGAATGAGCATTTGCCCACTGAAGTTGGTTACGACGCCGAACTGCAGTCGGGTCAAGACCCTGGTGAGGATGACAAGATGAACTTCTCTGAGTTGGTTTCTGACAGTTTGTGCAGAAATTCTTCGGTATGCAAACTCTTTCTTCAGCCGTCGGCTGACTTGTCTCAGACAATCCCGCAGGTGAAGCCGGAAGTGGAGGTCCTGGGCTGGCCTGGTTATACGTGGTCTGCGGTTGAGGCCGGTTGAACGTACTGCCAAATTCTCTAAAATGGTAGAGACATTAACAAATTATTTGGCAACAGCTCTGGTGGAAATTCCTGCGGTCAGCATGCCAATTGCACGCTCCCTCAACTTCTGTGGCATGTTGTGACACCTGCACATTTTAGTGACCTTTTAATGTCCCCAGCACAAGGTGCACCTGTGTAAGATCATCCTGTTTTATTCAGTCTTGATATGACACGCCTGTCAGGTGGATGGACTATCTTGACAAAGGAGAAATGTTCACTAACAGGGATGTTAAAAAAATAAGTGTAAGAATCTTTAAATTGTGTGTTTGGAACATTTCTGGAATATTTTTCAGCTCATAAAACATGGGACCAACACTACATGTTGCGTTTATATTTTTTATTAAGTATCTGTTTTTTGTCATTTGTTTCAACTAATGTTTTCAGATATGTTATTGATTTCTGTATTGCTGTCAATTGGTTACAAAGTGAAGGTTACTGCTTTGACTTAAGAGTGGACACAACATTGTAAGATGGCATATGACATCAAAAGGGAGGGGGGGGGGGCTGGGCATATTCACAAGTGTGCATCTTTTCATGGTTAATGCTTGCCAGTTTAATACTTGGTTTATTGTTGATTGACCTTTAAATATTAGCTTGAATCAGATACTTTAAAAAAAAGTTGAATCGCTTGTATTGTCAGTTTTAGATGTTTTTAAGTTGATTTGTCACATTGGTCCAAAGTAGCCAGTGATCATTGGTTTATGTTCACATTAAGGTGTGCAACATTGACCTCTTTTGCCATTGACGGACTGTTACACAATGTATGATAGATGTAACTTGTTTGTTTTCATACATGTGCATGCCCCTTGTTTTTCACTCGTTAGAAAATATTGTTACATTTCTTGTTTTCTGTTTTTCAGATCCCAATCTAGAAGCTCATCCAGTTCCAGATCTCGCTCCAGTTCCCAAGAGCGAGGCCGGTCTCGCAGGTCCAACTCCAGGTGAATGAGGTGACATACACTCTCTCCTAAGGGGAGTGTATGTGACTGGGCAGAATGTTCCAGAAACCATATTGCCCTATTTAAAGTGTAGAAGAGGCTGTGCATTGATGACCTCAAATCCTGCAGTTTCTCCATATACGGTTCCTTCCTTGGATGTCCCCAATTTAATTATGGAAAGTGTCACAACATAATGACAAGTTTGTCCCTGTTTCTTAATTTATTGTCATGTTAAATCAACTATTTCTATGTCCGTTGGTCTTTTTCATATCCGTTTTAAGGCTGTGTCCGCTTTGTTTCACTTGCTGTGCATTCGGAAAGTATTCAGACCCCTTAACTTTTTCCACAGTTTGTTATGCTACAGCCTTATTCTAAAATGGATTAAATAGTTTTTTCCTCAATCTACACTCAATACCCCATAATGACACAGCAAAGGTTGTTAGAAAATGTACAAAAAATAAACTGAAATATCACATTTACATAAGAATACAGACCCTTTACTAAGTACTTTGTTGAAGCACCTTTTGGCAGCGATTACAGCCTAGAGTCTTCTTGGGTATGACGCTTGGCACACCTGTATTTGGGGAGGTTCTCCCATTCTTCTCTGCTGATCCTCTCAAGCTCTGTCAGGGTGGATGGGGAGTGTCGATGCACAGCTATTTTCAGGTCTCTCCAGAGATGTTAGTTCGGCTTCAAGTCCGGGTTCTGGCTGGACCATTCAAGGACATTGAGACTTGTCCCGAAGCCATTCCTGCGTTGTCTTGGCTGTGTGCTTAGGCTTGTTGTCCTGTTGGAAGGTTAACCTTCCAACACATCCTGATTGCTCTGGAGCAGGTTTTCATCAAGGTTGTCTTTATTTGTATTTATCTTTCAATTATACACATTTAACCTTTAACTAGGCAAGTCAGTTAAGAACAAATTCTTATTTACAATGACGGCCTACACTGGCCAATTGTGCGCCGCCCTATGGGAATCACGGTCGGTTGTGTTACCCTGGTTTGAATCCAGGCTGTGTCTGAAGTGACGCCTCTAGCACTGAGATGCAGTGCCTTAGACCGCTGTGCCACTCGGGAGCTCTACTTTGCTCTGTTCATATTTCCCTCCATCCTGACTAGTCTCCCAGTCTCTGCTGCCACCACCATGCTTCACCGTCTTGGTGGTTCAAAACTTATTCCGTTTTAAGAATGATGGAGGCCACTGTGTTCTTGGGGCCCTTCAATGCGGCAGATTTCTTTTTTGTACCCTTCCCCAGATCTGTTCCTCGACACAATCCTGTCTCGGAACTTTACGGACAATTTCTTCGACATCATGGTTTGGTTTTTGCTTTGACATGCACTGTCAACTCTGGGACCTTATACAGACAGGTGTGTGTGCCTTTTCCGAATCATGTCCAATCAATTGAATTTACCACAGGTGGACTCCAGTCAAGTTGTAGAAACGTCTCAAGGATGATCAATGGAAACAGGATGCACCTGAGCTCAATTTAGTCTCATAGCAAAGAGTCTGAATACTTATGTAAATAAGGATATTTCTGTTTTATAAATTTGCAAACATAAAAGAAACCTGTTCGCTTTGTCTTTGTGGGTTATTGAGTATAGATTGATAATTTATTTAATCAATTTTAGAATAAGGATGTAACCTAACAAAATTTGGATATAGTTAAGGGGTCTGAATAGTTTCCATATGCACTGTACCTGGTTCATTATTGTTTTTGCCTCACTGATTGCTTGATTTATCTCTACAAAAGATCCAGCTCCAGGTCTGGAAAGGCCTCTTCTCCCAGGAAGAGGACTCGCTCGCCGCCCTCCTCGCCAGAGAGGGAAAAGAAGCGTAGTCGCTCCAGGTCCTCATCTGGAGAGAGGAAAAAAAGGCGCTCTAGATCACGATCGTCCGAAAGGTTTGGGTTTCTGTGGAATACCGCAAATGGTGTACTGAATATTAGCCTTGCCATCTACTACCCTTTTCACTACGCGAGTCAAGATTTTGATGTGACTTACTACAGTTACAGTACCTTATCTTAATGCTGTAATATCAGGTGCATGTGCTGAATTTAAGCCTTAGAGGGTCGTGCCTGTCCACCCTACTCACCTCTCTGGTATTTTGTTTTGTTTCAGGCGCCGTGGCCAGTCCTCTGGATCTTCCCATTCTGGCTCAAGTTCAAAACAGAAATAAGTTTAAAGCAGCCCGTAAAATGGGACAAAATGAATCTTAATGCCAGTGAATGATGTTTAAAAAGAGAGAAAAAAGAAAAGAAACAGGACAGATCCGTTCATTATGCTGTTCATTTTACCAGAGCTTTGCAGTACACAACAAATATTTTCCTTAAAAAAGAAAATGGTGACATGTCTCTTTTTACCATTCATTACATGCTGCCTTTTTAGAGCTCACTAAGCTCCCTGTCTGTATCAAGTGTGTAACTTTAGGTGTTCAATAGGCTTATGGTGTCTGGTCCTTTTTTGTTGTTGAGAAACAGAATAATATTGTGAAGAGGCAACATCCAATTTTAATCCAAACTGCACAATATCAGGGCAGGATACATTTTAATCCAGTCATTGTTAGGTTTTGAGAAATGAAAATAGCATAGAATGAACTTTCATTTTTTTACCAAGGATGTTTTACAGATGTTGGTCTTAACCCCTGATTTCCAGTGATTCAGGAACATTCTTGTGTGTGAAATTGTATAAGTGAGGCAAAAATGACCAACTCAGGTCTGTAAAACCATCATCTTGAAATATCTATTGTGTTCACCAATAAGCTTGCTAAACTAATTTGATGTACTGTTAAGTCTTTTCTATGTTTTGAGGTAAAGTGAAGGTAAGTATTTTTCTTTACTTTCTGATATTTCTTGTTTTAAATAAGTGCAAGGTATTCCAATGGTGTTTTAGGCTTAGGAAATAACCCTAAATGATTTGGCGCTGACAGTTGTTAGGCCACCAATGACAGTTGAGGTAAAACTAAGTATATCTTACAGTAATTTATGTTTAGGGCCTATAAAATCACTACTCAACTTTGGTAAGTGTATGTGAAACTCATAACAGGTTTTCATGAAATTACTTTTTCTATTGTGAAAGCTAAAATCTTTTTGCTTTGTTTCTCTGCTCTGTTGTATACTCAAACAGTTCATGATTACTGTGCAGTAAGGATTCATTTAAAAACATATATTTTTTCTCTTCAAAATGACAGTATCAATAGAATGTTAAGATCTCGATATCTAAAAATAAACTGAAATGTAAGCAGCATGAATAAAATCCTGTCAATCATTGCTGTGCTATTTTTAAATGGAAAACTCACGAGGTGTTAATGTCAGGAGACCATTTTTAATTGACAGTGTGCCCGATCTATGCATGTGTAAACGTAATACGGTGGGAAATGTATCTCTGGTTGGCGCAATAATCACCTACCACAGGTGACTGACTGAGCGTGCTATGTGATCCATGATGCACGCCGATGCATCCTCGTGGGGAAAGTGCAAATTATTGGAGCTTAAGACAACCGGGAACTCGTAAAAAATAGTTCAAATCACGACGTCAGTGATCTTCAGGTCGGAAAGGCAACGCTCTAGAAAGATGCCAGAGTTTCCGAGTTGGATGACTTCAAAAGTCTGAGATGTCCCGGTTTTGAACCCCAACTGTACAGGAATTTCAAATGCTACTTTCTACTGACCTTGAGGTCACTACTAAAATCAAAGCACATCATGTTACGGATTAATCCTATTTTATTGATGTTCAGTCTTGTCTTTAGGTGGCACTTAAAATACTAGCAGACTAAATTGTGGAGCCCACTGTTAATTTTCAGACCAAGTAATATCGTCCAGGAGGCTATGTAGAAACGCACTTCAGGGTTAGGACCCTAGGTTTACAGGAAATGTGTTGAATATGGCGATAATACTTTAAATCCAGGAAGCAGCCTTTCTACTTGCCATTCACCAGCTTTTCATTAATTATATCAAAATAGATTCGGTACTTACCGAAGAGTTTTGCTTAGCAACTATTGTCATTACTGCTGTTACGGCTGGGATGTACTTAGAAAAATTCTAAATAAAGTTCCATGCAACTGAAAAAATGCCTTGTCTGGGAAGAATATTGTTTTTGACCAAGTGCGTATGTGCCAAATCCATCTATTCCTCACCTACAATATTAAGAATTGAATTAGAATACACAAAATAAAGCTTATCTGGAAATATACAATCACTGTAAAAACGTGCTCCATATTGTCTACTTAACCTACTTGCATGAAATATTGCATTACGTGTAGCATGGATGAAACAACAGATTGATGTTGCGTTTATATACTGTTGTAGGTGATAAAATCAATTACCTTTCCTACTGCTAAATCAGCTGACCTGTGCGTGGCAGTAATGAGGGATTTTATTGAAGGTGCAGAAGCGGTGAGTTGGCAGAGCACATTTGGTCAAAAACAATACGTCTTTCCCGACAACACATTTTTTTTTTTTGCATGCAACTTGTATTTATACCTATTTGGAAGTACATAACGGCAGTAATGATAGTTGCTCAGTGAAAATCCATTCTTTGATTAATACAGAACATATTTTGACATTAAGCTTTGAATGGCTCTTTCCTGGGCTTAAAGGAGAATTGCCATATTCAACATCTCTAAACCCAGATTCGGGTTCATTTTCAGGGCTGAAAAATGGCATTAAAACTGCACTGTGAAGGATATAGGTTGCTTAATTTTCTTAAATGCAACAATTAGGCCTAGGCTTGCCCATGGCTCTGAAGTATGCTAGGTCAGCGATTTTCAACCATTGGACCAAGAGGCCTTGACCTTTAAAAAAATATATATCAGCAGCAAGGGCAAAATGTCTCATTTAATGCAAGAACTGACTGGCATAGTATAATTTCATATTTTGTGTGAACAATTGGCACACATTTTGCTGAGGTGTCCTGGACTATTTGAAAGCTTTTCAGATAAACCCGGAAGGGATCAGAACACTTAGTCCAGGTGAGATCAATCATGGGCCTATCAAAGCCGTTGATAGCCTATATTATATTTAAGGCATAGCTGCCTACTAGCATATGCAACAATTTGTTTTGTGTCTAATTTCAGCTGAAAAGTGAACACGAATTAAAATAATGTATTCAATGAATTGACCCTTGTCCAGCTGCCAAAATTGTCCTACTGGAGTCATAAGTGTTGAAAGATAGGCTTGCCTCTTGTGCTTTTATGCACAGTCGCTTTGCAGATAAGTCTTGGTGATGCCAGTAGTGTCGGGGAAGCTACTCTGAAAATATAGTTGAACTTCTTCCAGTGTGAAGTAATTGTTAATCTTAAACTACCCTTAAAAAAATAAAGATTATTAAGTGGCTCACTATCTAAATGACTGATAAATTATATCTAAATCTGAAATGTCATACTACCAATTGCAAGAGCAAATCCAATCACTCTGGAGTTAGTAAATGTGTAATTTAGCATAGTAGGCTCAAACTATATTTCAAGTGAGAATTGGGCAGGTCTGATGCTGAAAATGAAAATAATTCTTCTCACATTTTCTTTTCGCAACAAAGGTAGTGCGTTTACAGTAGGCCTATTTACCTACACAACTACATAGACCAATTAATGTTAATCGTTTATTTACAAATTCTGTCCTAGTTTTGGTGCTGGTCCTGCGCTAAAGCAAGACGGATTGTGCAGTATGGCTGCATTTGCGCTGTATTCCATCCGAACAATCACTCCATCTGATTTGGCTGTGATTTAAGTTCAGTAGAACTTCCTCCACAGGACACTGCGTTAGACTATATTGTAAATCAAAACCCCCCCCAGTAATGATAGTTTCTTGACTCACGTTTAAATTGACAGAACAATATTTATTTTATTATTCTTCTGGGTAATTAGTTGCTGGGTAATTTGATATGCATCAATCTGTTCCTTTGTACGTAGGCATCGAATTGAGCGTATGCTGAGCAGGTTCACTGGTTTGCAAACCAAGTGGATGGGTCTAGCTCATTGATTTGTAGATCTGACGCAGTTGCTACCTCAGATTATGAGCCCAGCTAGTGTTGCAAATGAGGTATGTAGTCCCCCAGATGGCCACAGGGAGGAGCAACAGCCAAAACCCATACAGTTTTTGGCTGAATAAACCCTAAACCTAACCCTAGGTAAAATCAAATCCAATTTTATTGGTCACACATTTAGCAAATGTGTGAATGATGTTCTCTGGCAAATCCCAAACGTCCTGCACGGTGTTGGGCTGTAAGCACAACCCCCCCCTGATAACGTCGGGCCCTCATACCACCCTCATGGAGTCTGTTTCTGACCGTTTGAGCAGACACATGCACATTTGTGGCCTGCTGGAGGTCATTTTGCAGGGCTCTGGCAGTGCTACTCCTTGCACAAAGGCGGAGGTAGCGGTCCTGCTGCTGGGTTGTTGCCCTCCTACGGCCCCCTCCACGTCTCCTGATGTACTGGCCTGTCTCCTGGTAGCGCCTCCATGCTCTGGACACTACGCTGACAGACACAGCAAACCTTTTTGCCACAGCTCGCATTGATGTGCCATCGTGGATGAACTGCACTACCTGAGCCACTTGTGTGGGTTGTAGACTCCGTCTCATGCTACCACTAGAGTGAGAGCACCGCCAGCATTCAAAAGTGACCAAAACATCAGCCAGGAAGCATAGGAACTCAGAAGTGGTCTGTGGTCACTACCTGCAGAATCACTCCTTTTTTGGGGGTGTCTTGCTAATTGCCTATAATTTCCACCTTTTGTCTATTCCATTTGCACAACAGCATGTGAAATTTATTGTCAATCAGTGTTGCTTCCTAAGTGGACAGTTTGATTTCACATAAATGTGATTGACTTGGAGTTACATTGTGTTGTTTAAGTGTTCCCTTTATTTTTTTGAGCAGTGTATGTTTTTTCAATATAGTTTTATTAGATTATTGAAATTTTTTCGGGACGTTAGGCGTGTTGCGTTGTCTGTGTGTGTTGACGATGGAAAGCTTCGCGCCACTTGGCCAGTGTGCTTGCTAATTCAAGAGGGAAAAACGATGTTCTAAATCCAAACAACGACTGTTATGGACAAAGGACCCCTTGTACAACATTCTGATGGAAGATCACCAAAAGTACGACCCATTTTGTGATGCTATTTCATATATCTGTCGAACTGTGTACTAGTAGTTTTGCGCCCAGGTTTTGGCCACTCTCTCGCTATAACATAAGCCTTATGTCGTAATGAGGATATTTTTAGAATTCTAACACTGCGATTGCATTAAGAACTAGTGTATATATAATTTCCTATACAACATGTATTTTTTTGTAATGTTTATGAATAGCTATTTGGTCAGAATAGATAAGAGTCTAATAGAAATATCCGCACATTCTGGGAAAAAGAAGCTACGTTAGCATAATGGATAACCACTGATTTCAGCTCTAAATATGCACATTTTCGAACAAAACATAGGTGTATGTATAACCTGATGTTATAGGACTCATCTGAGGAAGGTTTATGAAGGTTAGTGAAAATTAATTTTTTTTTTGCTGGTTTATTCGCTAACGCTAACGTGCCTATTGCTATCGCTAACGTGCCTTGATGAATGAATTCGGTTGTGTGGTAGGCTATTGTAGTAAGCTAATATAATGCTATATTGTGTGTTCGCTGTAAAACACTTAAAAAATCTGAAATATTGGCTGGATTCACAAGATGCTTGTCTTTCATTTGCTGTACACGATGCATTTTTCAGAAATATTTTATGATGAGTATTTAGGTATTCCACGTTGGTCTCTATAATTACTCTGGCTGCTTCGGTGCTATTTTTGACGGTAGCTGTGATGGTAGCTGCAATGTAAAACTGATTTATACCTCAAATATGCACATTTTTTGAACAAAACATAGATTTATTGTATAACATGTTATAAGACTGTCATCTGATGAAGTTGTTTCTTGGTTAGTTTGGTTGGTTCTTGGTTAGTTAGGTTGGCTTTGTGCATGCTACCTGTGCTGTGAAAAATGGCTGTCCTTCTTTGTATTTGGTGGTGAGCTAACATAAACATACCTGCTATTTTCGCTGTAAAACATTTTAAAAATCGGACATGTTGGCTGGATTCACAAGATGTGTACCTTTCATTTGCTGTATTGGACTTGTTAATGTGTGAAAGTTAAATATTTCAAAAAAATATATTTTGAATTTCGCGCTCTGCCTTTTCAGTGGAATGTGGGAGGAGTTCCGCTGGCGGAACGCTGGAGCGGTAAAGGTTAAAGTGACAAGTGTTCCATGTCTATGTATATAGGTCAGCAGCCTCTAAGTTGCAGGGTTGAGTAGTGCTGTGGTAGCTGGCTAGTGATTGCTATTTAACAGTCTAATGGCCTTGAGAGACTGATAAACCGCTTCTCTCGGTCCCAGCTTTGATACATCTGTACTGACCTCGCCTTCTGGATGGTAGCGGGGTGAACAGGCAGTGGCTCGGGTGGTTGAAGTCCTTGATGATTTTCTTGGCCTTCCTGTGACATCTGTTAGTGTCCTGGAAAGCAGGCAGTGTGCCCCCGGTGACGCGTTGGGCAGACCGTACCACCCTCTGGAGAGCCCTGCTGTTGTGGGCTGTGCAGTTCCTGTACCAGGCGGTGATACAGCTCGACAGGATGCTCTGAATAGTGCATCTGTAAGAGTTTGTGAGGGTCTCAGGGGCCAAGCCACATTTCTTCAGCCTTCTGAGGTTGAGACGCTGTTGCACCTTCCCCCTACTGTCTGTGTGGGTGGACCATTTGAGATTGTTGGTGATGTGTATGCCGAGGAACTTTAAACTTTTTCACCTTCTCCACTGCCGTCCCATCGATGTGGATAGGGGTGTGCTCTCTCTGCTGTTTCCTGAAGTCCAAGATCAGCTCATTCGTTTTGTTGACGTTGAGGAAGAGGTTATGTTCCTGGTACCACTTCGCCTGGGCCCTCACCTCCTTGTAGGCTGTCGTTGTCATTGTTGGTAATCAGTTCAGTCGAAAATCAACTGCTGTGTCGTCTGCAAACTTGATGATTGAGTTGGAGGCATGCATGGCCACACAGTCATTGGTGAACAGGGAATACAGGAAGGGGCTGAGCATGCACCCTTGTGGGGCCCCTGTGTTGAGGATCAGCGAACTGGTGTTTCCTACCTTCACCACCTGGTGGTGGCCCGTTAGGAAGTCCAGGACCCAGTTGCACAGGGCGGGCTTCAGACCCAGGGCCCTGAGCTTAATAATGTGCTTGGAGGTTGAGCTATAGTCAATTAACAGCATTCTTACATAGGTATTCCTCTTGTCCCGATGGGTAAGGGCAGTGCGATGGAGATTGCATCGTCTGTGGATCTATTGGGGCGGTATTCAAATTGAAGTGGATCTAGGGTGTCAGGTAAGGTACAGGTGATATGATCCTTAACTAGCCTCTCAAAGCACTTCATGATGACAGAAGTGAGTGCTACGGGGCGATAGTCATTTAGTTCAGTTACCTTTGCTTTCTTGAGTACAGGAACAATGCTGGACATCTTGAAGCAAGTGTGGACAGCAGACTGGGATAAGGAGAGATTGAATATGTTTGTTAACACACCAGCCAGCTGGTCTGCGCATGCTCTGAGGACGCGGCTAGGGATGCTGTCTGGGCCTTGAGAGGGTTAACAAGTTTAAATGTCTTACGTTGGCCACGGAGAACGAGAGCCCATAATCCCTGGGAGCAGGCCGCGTCGTGGCTGGTTTTCCCTTTGTAATCCATGATTGTCTGTAGACTCTGCCACATACGTCTCGTGTCTGAGCCGTTGAATTCTGACTCCACTTTGTCTCTGTACTGACATTTTGCCTATTTGATTGCATTACGGAGGAAATAACTACACTGTTTGTATTCAACCATATTCCATATGTAATTAAACCATATAGTTTAATTGCAGACATTCAGCCAGTGACAAAAAGAAAGCTTTAGCGAATGCTGACAAAATTCATAGAAAAGGTCTACGCCAACCCAGAACTGCTGGAAGAGTACAGAAGGAAGGAGAGAGAGGTTAGGGGTTGGAGAGGTTACAGCAAGAGTAATTATCATATAGTCTATAGGAAGCCAATGCTCTCATACAGTGTCTATAGGAAGTCAATACCCTACAGTGTTAGGAAGTCTACACATGTGCGTGCACACATTCACCACACTCACACACACACAAACACAAGCAGTAAGCCATTTAGTTTATACTATAGGATGCCCACACACAGTCTGTAAGCCATTCAGTCTCTACTGTAGGATGCACGCACACACACACACACACACACACACAGTCAATAAGCCATTCAGTCTCTACTATAGGATGACATGTCCATAACAGTGACATTTTTCCCATGTTTTGAGACATGCTCATTTCATGTCATGCTTCCTTTCCATTTCCAGATATCAAAAATGAAAGCAAAATTGTAAAATCAAGAAAACTCAAGATCTGACAAAGAAGCAACATGAAGAGAAGAAAAAGTGTCGGGAAAACTCAAAGGTATTACAGGAGAAAGAAACAGCTAAAAGCTGTATTGGACATTATACCATCAAGTGAGGAAGATGATACACTTCAACATGTTCAAGAAGCAAACTGAAGAAGTTATTCGAAATCTTCAAGAAGACACAGCCTCCCCAAGAGAACAGCCATTCTCACCTCAGCAGGTAAATGTCCCTGCCATCAACGCAACTCCTAAAAGAAGAGCGGCATCTCTACAGACACCAGGACCAATGAAGACATCTACCCCAAAGGAATCATCCAACAAGAGGAACAGAAGAAAGAAAACACTATCCAAATTGAGGTCAAAGTTGCGCTACACAGAAGAGAAGCTGCTGGAGAGGACCAAAGAGATGGTCAACCTAAAGAAAAGACTGAAAAGACTTGAGATGATGGCCTAGAGGAAGCACGTAATTGTCAACATGGAAGGCAGGGAGGTCCAGAAAACTACAAAGAATGGTCATCAGAGAACAACAGTCAGAGAAGGCTAATGGGCAAACTTGAAAGCCACTTCCTTCATCAAGATGAAGTCTCCACTGTAATAAATAGGAAATTCTGAGAAATTTGAAAAAAGGGCCAGATATTCCCTAAGAGAGTCTTAACGGACGCTATGGCAAATCTTCATATATTTACGTCTGATAATCCAAGGCACAACCTTTCCAAGGCTCAATTCTTTAAAATTAAGCCATTTTGGATTGGCCAGCGACGAGTCAGACAGAGAAACAGGTGCTTGCAAAACGCATGAAAACTTTGGCTTGAAGATAAAGCTGCTGCACCAGCTTGGGGTCATAGAAACATCATCCCCAAAGGACAGTGTACAGGCCAGTGTGTGTACTGACAATAACATGTGCTGTTCTAATGTTTTTGTATGTGTTGTTTTATGTGTTCTCTGTTGTTAGCCTATGTATGTTATGTACTTTTGGCGCACTGCAAAATGAAATTGATTGAACTTGAATCCATGATTGTGCCAATATCTCATTTATTTTCTACATTAAATGTTATGTTTTTAACCATACCTCAGTCTTAGTATACTTATCATTACCGAAATCATCAACCTAATTTCCGAAACCTAAATCATTACCGCAACAGGTGTTCATTTAATGTTCATTTAATGAATGGAAAAATAGTAGTTTACTTTTAAATGCATGTGCATAATCTATACGTTACGTTCTTTCAGGCTTGCCACATCATTTTGAAAATATGTCAGGTTTCAATGAAATATCAAAAATATTCGGTTGTAGATTGCGGAAGGTGTTGTGGTAATGAGAGAAATCAGTCAAAATCAAATCAAATGTATTTATATAGCCCTTCTTACATCAGCTGATATCTCAAAGTGCTGTACAGAAACCCAGCCTAAAACCCCAAACAGCAAGCAATGCAGGTGTAGAAGCACGGTGGCTAGGAAAAACTCCCTAGAAAGGCCAAAACTTAGGAAGAAACCTAGAAAGGAACCAGGCTATGAGGGGTAACAGTCCTCTTCTGGCTGTGCCGGGTGGAGATTATAACAGAACATGGCCAATATATTAAAATGTTAATTTAAAGACCAGCATGGTCAAATAATAATAATCACAGTAGTTGTCGAGGGTGCAACAGGTCAGCATCTCAGGAGTAAATGTCAGTTGGCTTTTCATAGCCGATCATTGAGAGTACTCTACCGCTCCTGCTGTCTCCAGAGAGTTGAAAACAGCAGGTCTGGGACAGACCTCTGATGAAACCAAGATTGAACTCTTTGGCCTGAATATCAAGCGTCACATCTGGAGGAAACCTTGCACCATCTCTATGGTGAGGCATGGTGGTGGCAGCATCATGCTGTGGGGATGTTTTTCAGTGGGAGGGCCTGGGAGACTAGTCAGGATCGAGGGAAAGATGAACAGAGCAAAGTACAGAGATCCTTGATGAAAACCTGCTCCAGAACGCTCAGAACCTCAGACTGGGGTGAAGGTTCGCCTTCCAACAGGACACCGACCCTAAGTACTGTTAAGGGAATTAAATAATTCCTCTATGTACTCATTAATTAAAATCAATCTGTCTATTTCTAAGTATTTGTAAGATACTTATTAACATAAAATAGACAGGGTACAGTCTTATTAAAATTAGATAATAGTATTTATTCTTGGAGCACGCTCCCATTTCACCATGAACAACAGTTTATATTCAAAATATGACGTCATTGGTTACAGAATAAATCTCCTCCACTTGACCAAGATAAAACAGGTTCAAAAGTTCATTCCAACTCCCCAGCGCACGCACACACATGACACACAATATCATTTATTCTCCTGAAGGCTCACTATAATTTGTTACCACTTTAGCAGACAACTCAAGATAATGGAAGACCTAAAAAGTTACTCACTGCCTTATCTAAACATCTCAGGGCTAAGTTGGGTCAGTTCAACCATAGTTTAACGACCCTTTTTGCTTACTTTATAACCCACAGCACAAATCTCTCTAACTAAGTTGGAATGGTGTTTATTATGTTTTAATTTCTCCTTGTACATACTACATAATCCCTTCCTTATGAATTAACATTATTAATCGGATATAATAATAATAATACCGTGCAGAGTTCAATTAGTTATAGTTTTATCTAAATGTAGACATTGTTTTAGTCATTATTCATAAAATTTCTAACAAGTACACAGCCAAGACAACGCAGGAGTGGCTTCGGGACAAGTGTCTGAGTGGCCGAGCCAGAGCCAGGACTTGAACCCGATCGAACATCTCTGGAGAGACTTGGAAATGCTCCCTATCCAACCTGACGGAGCATGAGAGGATTTGCAGAGAAGATTGGGAGAAACTCCCCAAATACCAGTGGTGTAAAGTACTTAAGTAAAAATCAGTTTTAGTACTACTTAAGTCATTTGTTGGGATATCTACTTACTTTACTATTCATATTTTTGACGTTTACTTTTACTTCACTACATTCCTAAAGAAAACAATGCACTTTTAACTCCATACATTTTACCTGACATCCAAAAATACTTGTTACATTTTAAATGCTTGACAGGAAGAGGAACATGACAGGACAGGAACATTGTCAAATTCACACACTTCTCAAGACAACACATGGTTATCCCTTCTGCCTCTGATCTGGCGGACTCACGAAACACACAAGCATCTTTTGTAAATGATGTCTGAGTGTTGGAGTGTGCCCAGGGCTATCCCATAAAATTTTAAAACAAGAAAATGGTGCCGCCTGCTTCAATAAAGTATAGAGTAAAGTCTCTGAATACTTATGTAAATGTGATTTCAAGTTTTAATTTTTTATCAATTTGCAAACCTGTTTTTGCTTTGTCATTATGGGGTATTATGTATAGATTGAGGGGGGGGGGCGGACTATTTAATCATTTTAGAATAAGGCATTTAATGTGACAATGTGGAAAAAGTCAAGGGATCTGAATAATTTCTGAATTATGTTAGAAAAAGGGATTGCCGCTGTAGATTGTGTAAAATGTCATTGAGTACTGGTCAGTGTGAGTAAATGATTAGGCTATAGACAAGTGTGATGGTATTCATTGATTACAGTGGGTGAGGTTGTACTATCAGTTGGATGATTCTCATTAAACCAGTTTTCAAACATGTCTGTAGCAAATTGAGTTACAAAACCAACTATCATTCTGAAGAGTAAGATGTCTAGTTTTTGGCAAACTCTCTTACTAAACATTTCCAGCAGAAATTTTTACAACATTTTTCACTTCAAATTCTCATTACTGAAATGCATCCCGGGTCATTTTATACAATTTTACTTTAGAAAAACCTAACTTATTCGAATAAAATACGATTTTGCTGTAGTTTATCCATAAACAATTGTATACTAGTTGAAGTTGACATTAAATTATGATATTTATTACGTAAAAACAGTGTCTCATTACGTAACACTTTTTCAAACTCCAATCATTAAAAAAAACAAAAAAAAAACGTTTTAGTCACCATGATGCATCACATAGAGGAGTAGTCTTTCAATAACCACAAGTAAATGTATTTGCCAATATGCCTTCAGAATGAGGTAATTATTCTCAAACAACCCCTTTACCCCACTTGGCCTTCTCATGAGAAGAAATGACTAAAAAGCTCAAATGTGAGTGGAAACAGTCAGAGAACCATTTCAGTGATGTGGTCAATTGTTTGCTAACACATAATGTCGGTCTTCTATTATTTGTAGATTGAGCTAAATCAGGTGGGAACATTCTAGCCAATGAAAGGGCAGATGCACGTGTGAACAACCACAACAATCCTTTTTATTCGGAATCCTATTGACGTCCCTACCCCATTTAACTTGACATTTTAAATGGTTCAGGTTAGGGTTAGGTAAGGATTACAGTTAGGGTTTAGGGCTTGGGGTATGGAGGTCCCAAGGACCCTGGATAGCAATACTTACTCCCTCTCCACATTGTTTAAGACATCATTTAAATATTATTTTGAAATGATCAGTAAGTGTAAAAACAATAATTTCCATAAAACTTTGACAAATTGAAAACATATATTGATATGTAATACCCCTGTTAGGTGTATGCACTTTTGTTTTTGTAGATTTCTGTTTTTGTATTTATTTTGTTCATATTTTTTAAAGCACTCAAGCACCCAAGGTAACTTTCTAGCTACTCTAGACACAAATGAGAGAACAGCTCACTGAACATGACTTGACCCAGCAGAGCTGGTTAGGCTGTTATTTTCTCCAGAGTGTTTGTGACTGCAACTTTGCTGTCAGATTGTCCGTCTGTAAATTCAGAGTGTTTTGCTCTCGGAGGATTCAGAGCGCACACTGGATGCTCTGGCTAATGAGTAGGGTTGATCCAAACGTTTTAACCGTTTTAACCTCAGTCAAGCACCCAAGCTAACTTGCTAACATTGGCTAGCTTGCTAGTTACTTCCAGACACATGATGAGAGAACACCCCACTCTGACCATTTTACTCGACCTAGGCTGTTTTCATGTTATCCAGAGTGTTGGTGACTGCAACTGTGCTGTTGGCAACAATTGATTTACGCTTTTTTGCCAGCTAACGTTAGCTAGCTAGCTAACAGTACACTAACTTGAAATGAAAAGACTGTCAAAATTAGAAATGTGTAATATCTGTAAATGTAGCTAGCTAGACTATCTTACACATCATGGATGGACGCATCTCCTGTCGGATGTCAGGGTTGCCCTTAGTTTGAAGATGTAATCCAGAGACAGGCGTTTTCTCCATCTCCTTAGCTATCATACTCGAATTCCACTCATTTCAAAACTCGGTCTTCCAGAAAGTGGAGAGCATATACGAAACGTTAGCTAGCGAGCCAGCCCCAAAAAATGTGTTTTGATTAAAAAAATAGTTTAGGTTCAAACGGCTCTCCTGTGAAGTAGTGAACCGCGACATACGCCTAGTTTCCTGAAACAGATCACAAATAACTACTGTTAAAGGGATGAGAAGATAAAGAAAACATTCAGAAGAGGTCATTATGTCTATATTTTAATGCATTTTATTTGTTTTTGACTAACTTGAATAATTCACAAAACTTATGACACACATACTGAAAAAGCTGAATCTTTATTAAAAGTAAATACTTAATAGGACATACCATGTCGTGTGTGTGTACTACCCTCATCCTCCATCTGCTAACAATGAAGAGAGATTTTGATAGAAAACAGAAGTGCAAACTGGTGAGCACTAAGTTAATAAGGTATCTGAGAAACTGTTAAGTAATGTGAGAATGCTCAGTCATTAGGTAAAAATAGAACAGAAGTAAGATTCTCGGTTTAAGATAAGACAGTGAAATGTTTATTGCTAAAAAAACTAGTCAAAATGTAGAATATTTAAGGTCGACTCAGCGATGTGACGTAGATGTAAAAAGCATAGTGGGTCAATTTCAGCAACAACTCAGCTGTTTTGGGCCCGTGGTGAAGCGAACCCGTGCACATGCGCAGATACTGCATGCGACTGTGTGTGAGAGAAAAGTCTTGCATCTCGCTTATCGCAATATCTGTGGTGCTGCTTGTGGCAATGTCATTTCCCAGAGTCTACCTTTAAGTCAATCTTACAAGAAGGAGAAAAGAGATATAAACACAAAACATTCATTGCTACATGAACAATTTGCATCAGTTGAACAAGTCTGTTCTCATTATTATTCTCTTTGCCTGGTAAACAAAGCATACATGGGGGTAAAGATATTGCAGTGCTGTACTCTACTTTAAAAAAAAAAGGCTCCAGAGTCCCCAGTGACTTTTGCCGATGATGGGCCCTCTGGATTTCGCAGCCTTGTTCATCTCAGGCACTCAAAACAACATGGCACATTTTTGAACAGCCGGTAATACTCCTCTTGGATCTGGTAAAGTCAAATGGAATGGCGAATGTATTACACACATTAGTTAGCCTCAGTGTGTGGATGAGGTAAAATATGACAACATTTTTATAATAAAGAAATGAAATGAAGGAATGCTAAAGTAATTACAAATAGGGCCAGTAGTTGTTTATCTCCTGACCATATGATATGTCCAGGCAAAACTCTGGGCCCTGCGTTTCTCCTGGTCAGGTCATGTGGTCAGGAAAAACTCCTGGCCATAATTATGAACCTATTTTAGTGAAAGGTTTTACCTTTTTGGACAACACACAGAGGAAGATGAAGATGAACATCCCTTGGAAAGCATTGGCAATGGTGAAGAGATAGGCTGTGAGGGTAGTCTCGTTGAGAATGTGCAACACGCCAAATGTCCAGGTGGCGCCCAGGACGAACAGAAGAGCAAGGGCACCACGAGCACAGGACCTGGAAGGACCATATATGGTTTTGTCATTGTGAGCCATATTCTGACTTGATGTACAGTATGTGTGCTTAACTAAGGCTCATACAATCAGCTTAATGCTAACGTCTGTAGCTCAAGTTCTGCCCTAACGTAAAGTATCTGCTCAATATTCAATACTTCTGTGTGACAATTTTACTAACTGTAGTAATCTTTATTTTATTTTTTACACATGTTGAGTTTTGCTCAACAAACACTGGGTCTTTGGCATAAAGTCAATACATTCTTGGGATGTTTTTATCAAGCTTACCTTATGTTTTGGTAATGGCTAATCTCAGGCTTCTTCACAGCAGTATGTCGGTACACTTTGTAAATGATCACACCAAAAGCCAGGAGATTGACCTTAGATAGACACATACAAAACCATGAGAAACAACCTAGGACTACTGCAACATGTTCTTTGGAATTAACAACTTTTTGATGTAATTGTGGAATGTCATAAACTTTATTACCCATTACTGACATGCAAAATGATAACATGTTGTAAATGATTTAATCAGTGTTTCCAGACATTTCTGAAAGAAAGGAAATTCTTGAATGTCCAATAAAATTTGTGAAAATGTATTGAAAATAATATGATGAAATGAAAATGTTGAACCTTACCAGGATAATCAAACACGCAGGCCCAATGAAACTCCAAATAAAGTTATTTTCTGTGCTCAGCCAACACCTTTGAAACATAAAACATTATTTAACCACATGTTGGTGTGTAGTGCTACAACAACACCTAACAAGCACACTCCCTTTTTCTACTTACACTTTATTGGTACCATAATACTTGGAGCCAAGTGTAGCCGAAATGGCCACCACCACTGCAGGGCTTCCATATCCAAAGATGTAAAAGTTGCGATGCAGGAATCCTTTGTTGTAGATGACACCGACCACTATCAGGTACAGATGGATCCCCTCAATGCACATCCAGGCAAACGCCGCTAAGAAGAAATAATGGAGAAGCCCAGCAATGATGGAGCAGAAAAGCTGAGGGCAGACAAAGAGAAACAAAATGGACCTTTATCATATTAGACAGACTTACCATCTATGAAATCGTATAAGACAAGGGTGACTGCACATGTAAACAAATGCAAATGAGATGCAGACGGAGGCACAAATACACACACAGGTTCACTTTATTCAACATACTGTCTGGCTATGTTCAAGAATATACTGTTCAATATTTATTGGAGCCGAAGTGCAGTCAGTGCTCACTTTATGGGTGTTCATATTGATCCCGACCAGAAAGATGAACTCAGCCATGAAGAGGCTGCAGCACAGGTTCTTGTGAATGGTGGTTCTGGTACTCTGTATCTCACTGAAGAACCAGAAGGTGAAGATGCACATGGACAGGCAGATGATGGAGATGATCATTCCCAGCTGAGTGATCCTGGTCAGAATGTTGTAATGGGCCGCCATCTGAAAAGAAGAACCAACACAGTGGAAAGGTGAATCGTTTTTACAGCTCCCTGCTTCTCCCCTAGTTTTGTTGTTGTCAGAAAATAGAAAGTGACATATCCTTTGAAAGCTTCAGCCCTTGTGGTTTTGGAAATCAAACTCAAATCCTACTGCTGGCAATGTCATAAGAATGCCCTGTGCTTTTCAAATGGGTGTGTTCCTATGGGAATTTGCACATGTTTAGAGCGACACCATTAGGTAAACAATTAACAATTATTTCAAACCAAGACTTTCATATCTCCTTTTCCTCAAACAAAAAATCTGTAAATTTCAGGGGTTTTTGGCCTGCTGTATCTCGGTACTTTATGAGGGTAGTATACAATTTTATGTGTTGTTTAGAAAAGGCCACCGGAATATAGTAGGTGTGGTTGAATAGTATAGCCCCCAATGCTATGCCTGTGTGGTTGAATGGTATAGCCCCCAATGCTAAGCCTGTGTGGTTAAATGGTATAGCCCCCAATGCTATGCCTGTGTGGTTGAATGGTATAGCCCCCAATACTATGCCTGTGTGGATGAATGGTATAACCCCCAATACTATGCATAGAGCCCAAAAGGTTGTGGGTTCAATCACCATTCACATTTTCTATTCTCCTGCCCTATATCCCTCTATATTGATGTGCTGTCTGAATAACCAACAAAAAATATAAAAGAGGGTGCAATTCCACTCTCCTTAAAAAAAAAAATCTAAATACAAGTTAGCTTGTCTTTTCTATTAAAAATCCCTTCCATTTTGCCTTTCATGCAAGATGTTCAGACCACCAACGAGACAGCCACAGGGGATTGGAATACATTCATATGGATGGTATGGACACTTACGTTGGCCCGTCCAGAAGACATAAGAATGGCGAAGTGTGTGAGGTGATTGCAGGAGCATGTGGTGGTGGTGCTGTTGACGTGGGTTTGCTCACAGCCCTGTGTGGCCCAATGGCCCTGCATGCTGGCCGGATCGTACTCCCAAAAGGCACATTTGGTTACATCCTCTTTAGTGTCAATAGGCTTCAAAAGAAAGGGAATGAAATAGGATAGGAATTGGATATGTTATGGCAAAATATGTTTTCGAAAAAGGTACAAAATATATGGGGTGGTTAAAGTAAATTTGATTGTGGAAATACTGAACGACCATATCGTGCCTGCATGCACTTTTAAACTAACATAGGGCCATACACATTAATCACAACTCTACATAACTTAACTTAAATTGTAACACAAATCTCCCATTAACATCAAAACAGGATTTACAGGAGTGTTGTAATTTTGTGTGTGTGTCACAAGTTAGCGGTCTGCCACTGGAGAGCTAATGGATGAGTCTAGGCTGTCTGTGTGACTGCAAACATACCTCTGTGTGTCTGAGAGTGAAGGTCACATGGTCCAGCTGGTACATGTCAGCAGGTTTGATGGCAGCCGCTATCACCCGAGAGTTCACAGTGATTTCCCCTGTTTCTGCGTAGCTCGTGTAGTCTGTAACACCAGGGTCAGTGTTTGGTGTCAGGATGCCACCGACACTGTCATACCGCAGGAAAACTATGGACACACTTCCTGATGTACAGAAAAAATGTATATTGAATTTGAATGTTGTACTATTGAAGTTTATGTCAGGTGTTGATACAGTAAGTGCTAGTGTCTGGTTCTACATTTGACAAATGTAGAGGTTCCCCCAAAAACAATAACATTTGACTTGTTATTTTGATAAGATTCTCCTCACATTTAAATGCATCTTTAGCTGACAATAATGCCTTAATGTTGTCATAGTGAATGTTTTTTTCCCTTTTATCTGATCTCTTACCATTTTTGTTTCCCTCCTGCCTTTTAGGATTTAAATTGATACGATCTCCTCCCATGGAGACAGAGAGCTCGGTTTTCTTTGTTTGCTGGACATCAAAAGTGTAGAGTTTAATTTCTGTAAATGAAAGAACAGAAATTATTCAGTTGAGTGTAATAATAATTATCTGATTAATACAGCATCTGCGTCAATAGAGAACGGATTTCCAATAAACCAAGATCTTAACACAAACACTTTTCAGCATAAAACTGACTTGAACTATATAGCATCATCCCCTGCAGAAATGTTTTGATACAATCAAAATGGATATGGTCAAAAGTAAGCATTGTGGCCTCCCGAGTGGCGCAGCGGTCTAAGGCACTGCATCGCCGTGCTTGAGGCGTCACCACAGACCCAGGTTTGATCCAAGGCTGTGTCACAGCCGGCCGTGACTAAGAGACCTGTGAGGCGACACACAATTGGCCCAGCGTCATCTGGGTTAGGGGAGTGTTTGGCTGGCCGAGATTTACACGTCTCATCGCGCTCTAGCGACTCCTTGTGGCGGGCCGAGCGCCTGCAAGCTGACTTCGGACACCAACTGGACGGTGTTTCCTCTGACACATTGGTGCGGCTGGCTTCCGGGTTAAGCGAGCAGTGTGTCAAGAAGCTGTGCGGCTTGGCAGTTTTGGAGGACGCATGGTTTTTGACTTTTGCCTCTCCCGAGTCCGTAGGGGAGTTGCAGCGATGGGACAAGACTAAGTACCAATTGGAGAGAAAAAGGGGTAAAAGTAAAAAATAAATAAAGTAGGCATTGAATAGCTTTTGGTGTTAGAGTTGGATGTAAAGGAGAAAACACATTGCACCAAATGACGGTTTGCTGTTCGTCTGCCGTTTGTTCACCATTCGTTCAGCGCTGTGTGTTTTAGGGACCAAGTTTCAGGTTTCTACATGTAGATTCGGTTTGCAAATTACGGTTGGCACTCTGTTCAGAGGTGCCAAGTACAATCGGCCATTAGGCCTGCATAAGACTTTTCAGTCATTTCAACAGTATATCACTGAATGCACAGAAAAAATAAGTCAATCTGTAATTTAGTTTAATCTGTAATTGGAAGCCTCCAGTAAAAAAATATCCAACATACTGTACTTCTTTACAGTAATATCTTATTCCTACTGTAGATTCAAATGATCGGTTTCAGGTGCCAACCTCATACTGTCAGGTGAGATATAAAGCTAGACTATTTTAGTATAATATCTTCTTGAAGCTGCTGTGAAGTGGAAGAATATTTTCAGCAGCTGCTGGGTAGGTACCTTGACTTGTTTATCTTTATTGCTAACCAATGTTGAATTTCTAGCTATAATAAGCTAGCTCAAGCTGACACAAGCCATTTCGGTCTGCTCTAAATTGCTCATAAATATATTTCTGTGATACCTAGGGGGGGGGGGGGGGGGGGGGGGGGGAATCGCCCAGATAATGATTGTTGTGATGATAGGCATCGCTGTACCTCAGCCTCTGAGTGCCATAGATAATAAACTGAGTGCAGATTCGTGACCATTATGTTTTCACCATTACTACAGAGAAAATGGCTCGTTTCTAGCAGTTCAAAAGATATTACCGGCACAACATTATTGTTTATTATTACCGGCACAACATTATTGTTTTTCGAATTGAAGGGCCGCATTTTACACATAAACCACAGCTTCAGTGAATGACCGGTGTTGTATCGAGGTCCTTTCCGATCTAAAGTGATTCCACTGGGGAGCTCTATCACAGTGTCACCATTGGTAGGTAGTAACGTGGCCAATCATTTTTCCTCCCAGGATTATATGTCAAGTAAGATAACAGCCTACAAAAGAAATTACTAATATTGGTAGCCATCTAGATGTCCAGTGATACAGTATGCTAAATGGGGAGAGCATGAACGCAACAACACCGGGACAATGTCCTCCTTACCTGTCACTGTTCACTCGGCTCTCAGCTGTGCAACATTTGTCTGTATCCATATCTCCTCTCAAACTTTGTTGCATAATAATACAGTATTAGCCAAACCTGTTCACTTTACCAGCAGTATATAAACATTTGTTGGCAGAGAAAGAAAGGAAAATGTTGTGAGTCTGGTATATATAATGTTTTATTGGATTGAAATAGGTGAATCTAGCTATCTTATTTGTATTTGTTCAATGCCTCAATTGATTTCATAAACTACACGGAAAATATAAATGCACATACAACAATTTCTAATATTTTAGGAAATGTGTCAATTGAAATAAATAAACTAGGCCCTAATCTATGGATTTCACACATTTTCACTGGGAGTACAGATATTAATCTGTTGGTCACAGATACCTTCAAAGAATAGTTAGGGACGTGGATCAGAAAACCAGTCAGTATCTGGTATTACTACCATTTCTCTCATGCAGCACGACACATCTCCTTCGCATAGAGTTGTTTAGGCTGTTGATTGTGGTCTGTGGAATGCTGTCCCACTCCTCTTCAATGGCTGTGCAAAGTTGATGGATATTGGCGGGAACTGGAACACGCTGTTGTACACGTCCAGAACATCCCAAACATGTTCAATGGGTGACATGTCGGGTGAGTATGCTGGTCATGGAAGAACTGTGTCCGGTCTGGTCAGCATACATGCATGGATTTCTAAATTTATTTTGCAACGACGTGTTCGGTGTGGTCAGCATACATGCATGGAATTCTAAATGTATTTTGCTACGCTCGCGCACACGACGTGCCCGACGTGTCTGACACGTCGCGTGTGCGAGCATCGCAAAATAAATGTAGAAATCCATGTTATTCAATTATTGCACCCACACTGCTCGTTCGCGCCAACTTTCAGCGCGATCTGACACAGATCGCGCTGAAAGTCCTGCCTCTCCCTACCCTCATTGGTTATACCCACGTGGGTGATTGGAAGACAAACTGTTTTGCCGGTAGTCGTGGTAATACTATGAAAGTTTAGATGCGATCACCATATACGTTCAACGATGAAAAAGCCTGGAAGGAGGAGAGATGACTAGAAACGATTCGGTTGACAGTTTTATGTGTGGATTAATTGTCAGAGTAGAGGACCTTGTGCAGTTCAGGTAAAATAACAACTCAATGTTTATATCCCAGGACAAATTAGCTAGCAACAGCAAGCTAGCTAAATAGGACAAATTAGCTAGCAAGTGCAAGCTAACTAGCTAAATTGCCATACATGTTTAATGCTTTTCGACCTGTCCCCAAATTAATGTAATTGGTTCAGAGTTTGTTTTGATATTTTAACCTGCGTGTCGTGACCGCGTTTGGTGTAGGGAGACAAAATAAATGTATGCACGATAGTGCAAGATGGAGCACGAGCGCAGCCGGTTTGGGTTCCGTGGTACATGCTGACCAGACCAGACACGTTGCAAAATAAATTTTGAAATCCATGTTATTCAATTATTGCACCCACACTGCTCGTGTGCGCCAACGAGCATCTGCGACGCCAAGGGCTAAAATAGAACTAATTCCTATTTCAGACGCAGATCGCGCTGCAAGTCCTGCCTCTCCCATCTTCTCATTGGTTTATAGAAGCAGGTACCCAAGTGCCATCTCCTCATTGGTTATACCCACGTGGGTGATTGAAAGACGAACTGTTTTGCCGGTAGTCGTGGTAATACAATGAAAGTTTAGATGGATCACCATATAAGTTAAACGATGAAAAAGCCTGGAAGGAGGAGAGATGACTAGAAACGATTCGGTTGGCCGTTTTATGTGTGGATTAATTGTCGGAGTAGAGGTCCTTGTACATTTCAGTTAAAATAACAACTCAATGTTTATATCCCAGGACAAATTAGCTAGCAACAGCAGGCTAGCTAAATAGGACAAATTAACGTTAGCTAGCAAGTGCAAGCTAACTAGCTAAATTGCCATACATGTTTAATGCTTTTTTTTTCTTTCCCAAAATTAATGTCATTGGTTCAGAGTTTGTTTTGATATTTTAACCTGCGTGTCATTATTGCGTTTGGTGTAGGGGGACAAAATAAATGTATGCACAATAGCGCACGATGGTAGCCGGTTTGGGTTCCGTGACACTCTGACTACACCGCTCATGTCGCAAAATAAATTTAGGAATCTATGTTATTCAACTATTGCACCCACACTGCTCACGAGCGTCTGCGTTACCAAGGGCTAAAATAGGAGTCATTCATATTTCTGACGCAGATCGCTGCAAGTCCTGCCTCTCCCACCTCCTGATTGGTTTATAGAAGCGGTACCCACATGCTATCTCCTCATTGGTTATACCCACGTGGGTGATTGAAAGACAAACTTTGTTGCTGGTCATCCTGGTAATACTATGAACGTTTAGATGCCAATCACCATGTAAGTTCAAAGATGAAAAAGCCTGGAAGGAGGAGAAATGACTAGAAACGATTCGGTTGACCGTTTTATGTGTGGATTAATTGTCGGAGGACCTTGTGCATTTCAGATAAAATAACAACTCAATGTTTATACCCCAGGACAAATTAGCTAGCAACAGCAAGCTAGCTAAATAGGACAAATTAGCTAGCAAGTGCAAGCTAGCTAGTTAGCTAAATTGCCATACATGTTTAATGCTTTTCGACCTGTCCCCAAATTAATGTAATTGGTTCAGAGTTTTGATATTTAACCTGCGTGTCGTGATCACGTTTGGTGTAGGAGGACAAAATAAATTTTTGCACTATGGCGCACATGCGCAGCCGGTTTGGGTTCCGTGTTACAGATTGATGTTGGGGGCCAATCTGATGGTAAAACTTTTAAAATAGTGCAGGCTGTGTTAGATACCAAAGCAAGGGGGAGGGGGCGCTTCACCGGGCCGAGGGAGAGTCAGGGAAATCCAGTAGCTACACTACATGACCAAAAGTATGTGGACACCTGCTCGTCAAATATCTCATAAAAAATCATGGGTATTAATATGGAGTTGGTCCCACAATTTTTACACGCCACGAGCCTCAGCACTTGGCAGTCCTGTTCTGTAAGCTTGTGTAGACTACCACTTCGCCGCTGAGCTATGTTGACCGGAGCAGCTCTAGCAGGGTAGAAATTTGACAAACTGCCTTGTTGGAAAACTGGCATCCTATGAAGGTGCCACGCTGAAAGTCACTGAGCTCTTCATTAAGGCCATTCTACTGCCAATGTTTGTCTATAGATATTGCATGCCCGTGTGCTCGATTTTATACACCTGTCAGCAACGGGTGTGGCTGATATAGCCAAATCCACTAATTTGAAGGGATGTCCACATACTTTTGTATATACAGTGTATATAGCAAGAAAAATGTCAGTCAGCTAGCACACTAGCACAAAGCCAAGGTGGTAAAAAGTTGACAAAACAAAAAGGAGAACAGATGAGGTACTACACATCTACATGTATGATTTTCTCTTTTGTTTTGAGCCCACAACACGGCCACAATGTCTGTAAAGAGCATGAGGTGTGGCTAATGTTAGCCAGCCTGAGCTAGCTACCAAGCTAGCATACGAAGGATGGATGGTAACTTCCTGTTGAAGGCTTTTTGGCTTCTTCTGTGGGGTTTAAGAGGTGCTGCCACCTACTGTAACGTAGCGATAAACACTTTTCTTCAAGTGAGTGAGGTGGTTTAGGGAGTGGCATTTATTAAAAGGAGCAGTTTGGATTGCCCCGAAAATATAGTATATTAAATCAATGGAAAAAATGTAGGGTATCTTTGGGCATAATCAATATCTTCTACTTAAACTGTAAATTATTAGGTGTATCCCTTTTTGTGTCATCCTAGATGATTTTAAATTAATTATGTCCACGTGTAGTTGTATTGTGTTTTTAAATTGGCAAATAAATCGAAACAAATTAAAATCACAACAAATGTAAGGTACTTATAGAAACAACAAAAACAGCTTGCAGCCTCTGGTTGACTGGGGTTAGCTTGAAGGCGGCAGGCCGAATTTGAGATGAGATATTCCTTGCTATTGTCTTTCAAATTAACTCATGGCTGGATGGCTTGCCACAGGTTTATAGCTGTCCTCTCAGGCTAAATGCCAGAGATGCAACACCAGCCTGGCAAGGGGCGGAAGGTAGCCTAGTGGTTAGAGAGTTGGGTCAGTAACCGAAAGGTTGCTGGATTGAATCCCCGAGCTGACAATGTACAAATCTGTTGTTCTGTCCCTGAACAAGGAAGTTAACCCACTGTTCCCAGGTAGGCTGTCATTTTAAATAAGCATTTGTTCTTAACTGACTTGCCTAATTAAATAAAGGTTCAATAAAAAAATACATATAATTTGCGGTCCTATGAGTGGGCGCTACCCGCCAGAGATGCAAATTATGTCTTGAACAGCAAACCCGTTTACCCGCTGGTGGTATAGCCTTGGATGTGGGAATGCAGAAAATAGCAAGCGGGTGGGCATTTTTGGCATACTGGCAAAGGATCTGATTGGCTGACACTGCCATTCCAAAAATGGTTGCTGTGGCTTCTGCCACCTAGCATGAGGACAAAAATAACAGTTTTCCGGAAAAATGAGCTGTCAACTCAGTGTAACAGTTGGGATAATGGGACAATTCGGAGTACAATGCATTTCTCATCCCTGGATTGAGGTATGTTTTCCGAGACATATCTCGCACCAGCTCCGCTGTGTGTAATCTACACAGGAAGCCTGTCCGATCTGCAACAAGAAGATCTGCTGGCTAGCTGTACTCTAATATGAGTTTCCATAAACCTGCATCACTTGTGGTATAAGTAGAAGAGTAGGCACTGCAAGAAGCACCTGGAATGAAGCACAGCTAGCGGTGCCTGCAGTGATTGGTCGAGATTCCACAACGCAGTGGACCACTCTGGACCCATCAACTCATGTTCATTGACTCATTTTCAGCAGTCCACTTTCTCAAATGTCATAAACTCTCTTTTAAAATATGTGTGCCTGCCTAGTGCAACCTGAATGCCATAGAGATAAAATAAGCACAGCTTCGTGACTGTCATGATTTCCTCAATACTTTACTGAAAACCGTGTGCCCAAACCGTTCAAAAGATATGGTTCATTTTACCAGAGATAGGCTGTTGTTTTTTTCTATTGCAAATTTGAGGGAAACATTAGATAAATAAACCATGTCGTGGGCTGTTTTAAAACTATGCTACTCACGGACTGTAGCCTATTTGTTTGATAACAAACAAGCTGGTTAAGTCATGTTACCTCACCAGCTAACAACCTGAGGGGTATTCCAGTCAAACAAACATTTTTGCAATGGTAACGAATACTCTGAAGCAAACCTGCTACCTACTAGGTTAAGTTGATCTTAGCCTTTAATGTTGAATAAAGACGGGGCTTCTCCGCCAATCAGATTCTTGTCCGTCACAATGGCATGTCCCTTTGCGGAAAATACAATTGACATCCGAGCCTGCATTGTTCGCCGTGTATTACAAATGGAAGGAATTATTGGATCTCGAATAGATCCTTTAGGTCATTCAGAAGATTTCCTTTTGGAACGTTATAGTTTTTCCACACAATAATATATCTGGCCAATTTTCTCAACCCCTACATAGCCAATGTAACCCAATACAGTTTTGCTTTGACTGCTATAGGCCTACAAACTCTGTGCATTACTTTTTGATTTTTTCCCCCCCACAAGGTTTCGTGTACAATTTGGGTGATGCAGAACGATTTGGAAAGGCAACTGTGTGTAGAGCAATAAGAAGAGTCTGCTTCGCATTGAATACTTTTTCATCAACCTGTCCATATAATCAAGGAGGACTTTTACAGAATTGCAGGCACTGTAGGCTGTGGTCAATTGACTGCCAGCGATGCTTCGCTAAACTCAAATGAATAACACTAAGGCAACATGATATATTTTTTTTGCCTAATCCTGCAGATTTTCCCAAGGTCACTGGTGTTAAAACTAAACGTAGAAGATATTGTTGCCCGTGTTGTCATGAAAAGCACTCTGAATTCAATCAATTCTTATTCATCATATGGGGCCCACCAATGGAATTGTGACATAGGCTACCGCAATTTATATATTAGGCTATAGCCTTCACATGTAATATCACCAACGTTGCAATAAAAGTGCTCTATAAAGTGAAAGCATTATTACTAATCACCCATGTGTGTAAATTAGGCCTATTAGTGAAGCGGCACAATTCCAATATCTATCACATTTATTCTGTTTGCGATTTTCTGTCAGGCTCCCCCTCTGGCTTTTGCGGTGTATTACTATTTTGGGGTAAATTAGTGAACATATTTGTTGTATGTTGTTACAAGTGTTTCTTGATGTAGACTTATTGGGCTCTGTCTTTTGACTCCATATCTATATATTTTTATGTCATCGACATGAGGACCTTTTTGAATGTCGTGTGCACACGCCAATTGTCAAATCGACCGATCTGCACTTCGGTTAGTCTAATTACTTCAAGGAGAGGCAACCATTCTGGAACCAAGAAATCACAGACTCCCTCATCTGGTTAAGGTAAGCTGGATATGTTCAGGGAATCCTGAATTTATAGGATAGGATAAAGTAATCCTTCTAACCCCCCCCCCCCCCCCCCCCCCCTTAAAAGAGTTAGATGCACTATTGTAAAGTGGTTGTTCCACTGGATATCATAAGGTGAATGCACCAATTTGTAAGTCGCTCTGGATAAGAGCGTCTGCTAAATGACTTAAATGTAATGTAAATGTAATTTGTTAAACCATCTATTTGGAATAGCCCCCAGGTAACTGGACAGGCACACATTTGGTTTAAGATGGCACATTGACAAAGAGATTGTGAACCCAGAAGTATATGTTTTATCCTATGGGGGAGTGGGGAAAATAGATAGACAGCCTAATTTGGGTGTAGCCCTGGGTAGATTTATGTTATGCCATGTTGTCTTCAGGAGTTTGTCTGTTTCATATATTTATTTCACACTAGTTGATGTAAGTCCTTGGAGAAATTCCCATTACTTATGATTGTCTTTCATATTATAGGATATGCTTGTCAAAAAGAACAGTAGTGTTATTCCTTATACTTCTTTTATTATTACATTTCTTCCCAATTTGTCAGGTGTATCTTATTGCCTGAAATCTAAAGTCTAAATCCAATATGGCTACTTGTGTTTTGAAAATAAATTACAAGAGGCTATGCCTTTTTGTAGGCATTCATGTAGGTAGGCTTGGTAAGATCAACTTTAAAACATTCAGGCTATCCTAACTTCAAATTCTTTAAGATCTTTATCAACTATAACTATATAAATGAGCATAAAATAACTCACCGACAGTAACTCTTGAACCGTTCAAGCTAGAGACACCAAACCAACTTTCACATGTTCAGGCTATCCTAACGTTAAATTCAACTATAATTATGTAAATTAATTATAATTCTATACATTTGCATACATTTATATGAAATAATTCCCTAACAGTAACTGTTGAACTGTTCAAGCTAGAGACACCAAAACAACTTTCACATGTTAAGGCTATCCTAACTTACGATTCATAAAAAAACGGATCAACTGAAACTATATATTTTTAAAATTAAATTAGCATAAAATAACTCACCAACAGTAACTCTTGAACTGTTCAAGCTAGAGACACCAAACCAACATTCAGATTTTAAGGCTATCCTGACTTCAAATTCTTAAACACTTTTATAAACTATAACTACATAGATTTGCATAAAATAACCCACCATTAGTAACTCTTGAACTGTTCAAGCTAGAGACCCCAAACCAACATTCAGATGTTAAGGCTTTCCTGACTTCAAATTCTTAAACACTTTTATAAACTATAACTACGTATATTTGCATAGATTTGCATAAAATAACCCACCATTGGTAACTCTTGAAACGTTCTCTTCAGGAAATGTACTTTTCTAGTTATTATTTATTATAATAATTTGTTTTTTTTGTACAAATTCTTAATATATATCTAATCTCTCAAATTTCATCTCAAAGTGCACCAGATTGATGCATTTAGCTGTTAAAATTCATTTTTTGTTGTTGACCCTACTAGTGTTCTATCTCTGGCTTTGGGCTAAGCCCCCAATGTCCTTAAATCCTAGAAATGCCCCTGCTCTCGGCCGACAACTGCTACAGGTGTGTCCGTGCTAAGAGACATGATTGTGGTGTTCTTCTTACCTATTTCACTCTCTTTGATCTCAATCTCAGTTGTCGCTTTATATTTCCTGGCCAGTGTCAAAGTACTCTCCTCCACTGTGTGTAAGAGTTTGGTTATGGTGTGGTCTCGGTGCTCCTCTTTGATTCTGTTCCAGGCCACCAACTCATCCTTCTCAACCAAATTGTTCACCACATTTAAAAATGTCTGTGGAATAGAAAGGAAGGCAAACAAAAGCATTTATGAATATCAAGAAACAAGACAAATCATACTGTTTATTTTCATGGATTGAACAACGCCTTCTCTGTTTTAATGTATATGCAGCAAGGTTTAAGCAGCCTTACAAATGAAGACAGAAACCATATACACTGCTCAAAAAAATAAAGGGAACACTTAAACAACTCAATGTAACTCCAAGTCAATCATACTTCTGTGAAATCAAACTGTACACTTAGGAAGCAACACTGACTGACAATACATTTCACATGCTGTTGTGCAAATGGAATAGACAAAAGGTGGAAATTATAGGCAATTAGCAAGACACCCCCCAAAACAGGAGTGATTCTGCAGGTGGTGACCACAGACCACTTCTCAGTTCCTATGCTTCCTGGCTGATGTTTTGGTCACTTTTGAATGCTGCCGGTGCTCTCACTCTAGTGGTAGCATGAGACGGAGTCTACAACCCACACAAGTGGCTCAGGTAGTGCAGTTCATCCAGGATGGCACATCAATGCGAACTGTGGCAAAAAGGTTTGCTGTGTATGTCAGCGTAGTGTCCAGAGCATGCAGGCGCTACCAGGAGACAGGCCAGTACATCAGGAGACGTGGAGGAGGCCGTAGGAGGGCAACAACCCAGCAGCAGGACCGCTACCTCCGCCTTTGTGCAAGGAGGTGCACTGCCAGCGCCCTGCAAAATGACATCCAGCAGGCCATAAATGTGCATGTGTCTGCTCAAACGGTCAGAAACAGACTCCATGAGGGTGGTATGAGGGCCCGACGTCCACAGTTGGGGGTTGTGCTTACAGCCCAACACCGTGCAGGACGTTTGGCATTTGCCAGAGAACACCAAGATTGGCAAATTCGCCACTGGCACCCTGTGCTCTTCACAGATGAATGCAGGTTCACACTGAGCACATGAGCTACATGTGACAGACGTGACAGAGTCTGGAGACGCCGTGGAGAACGTTCTGTTGCCTGCAACATCCTCCAGCATGACTGGTTTGGCGGTGGGTCAGTCATGGTGTGGGGTGGCATTTCTTTGGGGGGCCGCACAGCCCTCCATATGCTCGCCAGAGGTAGCCTGACTGCCATTAGGTACCGAGATGAGATCCTCAGACCCCTTGTGAGACCATATGCTGGTGCGGTTGGCCCTGGGTTCCTCCTAATGCAAGACAATGCTAGACCTCATGTGGCTGGAGTGTGTCAGCAGTTCCTGCAAGAGGAAGGCATTGATGCTATGGACTGGCCCGCCCGTTCCCCAGACCTGAATCCAATTGAGCACATCTGGGACATCATGTCTCGCTCCATCCACCAACGCCACGTTGCGGATGCTTTAGTCCAGGTCTGGGAGGAGATCCCTCAGGAGACCATCCGCCACCTCATCAGGAGCATGCCCAGGCGTTGTAGGGAGGTCATACAGGCACGTGGAGGCCACACACACTACTGAGCCTCATTTTGACTTGTTTTAAGGACATTACATCAAAGTTGGATCAGCCTGTAGTGTGGTTTTCCACTTTAATTTTGAGTGTGACTCCAAATCCAGACCTCCATGGGTTGATCAATTTGATTTCCATTGATAATTTTTGTGTGATTTTGTTGTCAGCACATTCAACTATGTAAAGAAAAAAGTATTTAATAAGAATACTTCATTCATTCAGATCTAGGATGTGTTATTTTAGTGTTCCCTTTAATTTTTTGAGCAGTGTATATAACTTAGGCCAAGAACATTTAGTATCCTACTTCTAAAAAAGCAATAGCAGAGCTAGTGGAAATAAAGATTACTCTGAGAGTTGCTTTGGTCACGGTTGGTTTGGCGGTTTGATTCTTCTCCCCAGTGCTCATCAGCGAGGCCGACTGAGAGAGGGCCTCCACATAGGAGATCACATCCACCGACGTCAGCTCTCCCGACGTCTGTTTTTCAATCTCCACCAGCAGGCTCTGAAGATCTGTAAGATTTCTGATCTACAAATGGAAGAGACAAGATTAAGTAAGCTCCAATGGATGCCTCCTCTCCAAATAGGAGAAATAGGATGGTCAATTTAATAATGTCTACTAAATCTTAAAGCAAAGCAGACAATTAAACTAATTTATTCCCACAAAAAGTGTTCAGACCTATGCACATTTCTACACATGGATATTAACATATATTCCTAATAGGAGATCCTGATTGATAAACACATGTACCAATTAAATATCTATATAGTGACCAACAGAGGGCGGTGTCCTATTATATATTATAAGTGGTACTACTTTCCTAGTTCATTTGTTGGAGTACTTACATATTCAAGTGTTCTGTTGACACTTTGTGTTAGGCACACAACGTTGTCATGACAATTTTTCTCGGGATGCTCTGGAATACAACATATGGAAAATCATCATATTAATGTAACAGTCTGCTAGATTAACCTCAAAACTGCTTGTTTGTTTAAACTATGATATCACCAGGACATACCAAAATTGTTACATATTTAATTTTGAAAAGATAATTAAGATAACACTGGTCACAATTTGTTTATTAAGATTTTATGTAATATGGTAACCTCACATAATTTGAATAATGTATCCTCCCAATTCCCTCAAAACTTTAGTTTCAAAATTTAGAGGGTGAATTGATAGGCTTACCTTGACATATTATTCCATTCTCTGTATGAAATCGCTTAGTGCCTGAAGTAGAAATGTAATCTCTTTGGCAGGTGCAAAAGAAAGATCCATTTGTGTTTGTGCAATGTGAGAATGGTCCACAGATTTGGACGTTCTTGCATTCATCAATATCTAATAGTAAAAAGAATAACAGGGTATTTTTTTCTGAATGAAAGACATAAAATAGGCCCTGATGAATGACATTTTCAAACTGAAAAAAAAAATCTAGGATATTAGCTTCTTAAATATGTGTTGTAATGTTGAGAAAAAACTGATATATATAGTGCATTCGGACAATTTTTAGACCCCTTGACTTTTTCCACATTTCGTTACGTTACAGCCTTATTCTAAAATGGATTTAATTGTTTTTTTCCCTGATCAATGTACACACAATACCCCATAATGACAAAGCAAAAACAGGTTTTTAGAAATGTTTGCACATTTTCTTACAAATAGAAAATAGAAATTCCTTATTCACATAAGTATTCAGACCCTTTGGTATGAAACTCAAAATTGAGCTCAGGTGCATCCTATTTCCATTGATCGTTGTTGAGATGTTTCTACAACTTGATTGGAGTCCACCTGTGGTAAATGCAATTGATTGGACATGATTTGGAAAGGCACACACCTGTCTATATAAGGTCCCACAGTTGACAGTGCATGTCAGAGCAAAAACTAAGCCATGGGGTTGAAGGAATTGTCCGTAGAGCACCGAGACAGGATTGTGTCGAGGCACAGATCTGGGGGAAGTGTACCAAAGAATGTCTGCAGCTTTGAAGGTCCCCAAGAACACAGTGGCCTCCATCATTCTTAAATGGAAGAAGTTTGGAACAACCAAGGCTCGTCCTAGAGCTTGGCCAAACTGAGCAATCGGGGGAGGGAAGTGGCCTTGGTCAGGGAAGTGACCAAGAATCCAATGGTCACTCAGAGCTCCAGAGTGCCTCTGTGGAGATGGGAGAACCTTCCAGAAGGACAAACATCTCTGCAGCACTCCACCAATCAGGCCTTCATGGTAGAGTGGCCAGGCGGAAGTTCTCCTCATTAAAAGGCACATGACAGCCCACTTGGAGTTTGCAAAAGGTACCTAAAGACTCTCAGACCATGATAAACAAGATTCTCTGGTCTGATGAAACCAAGATTAAACTCTTTGGCCTGAATGCCAAGCGTCACGTCTTGAGGAAACCTGGCACCATCCCTACGGTGAAGAATGGTGGTGGCAGCATCATGATGTGTTCTTGTTTTTCAGTGACAGGGACTGGGAGACTAGTCAGGAACAAGGGAAAGATGAACGGAGCCAAGTACAGAGAAATCATTGATGAAAACCTGCTCGAGACTTCAGACTGGGCTGAAGGTTCACCATCCAACAGGACAAGCACACAGCCAAGACAACGCAGGGGTGGCTTCGGCACAAGTCTCTGCATGTCCTTGAGTAGCCCAGCCAGAGCCCGAACTTGAACCTGAAAATAACTGTGCAGCAACGCTCCCCATCCAAGCTAACAGAGCTTGAGAGGATCTGCAGAGAAGAATGGGACAAACTCCCCAAATACAGGTGTGCCATACTTGTAGTGTCATACCCAAGAAGACTCAAGGCTGTAATCGGTGCCAAAGGTGCTTCAACAAGGTATTGAGTAAAGGGTCTGAAAACGTATGTAAATGTAATATTTCTGTATTTTTATATTTTTTAAATTGCAAAAACAGTTTTTGCTTTGTTGTTATGGGCTGTTGTGTGTAGATTGATGAGAGGGGAAAAAACAATTTAATCAATTTTAGAATAAGGCTGTAACGTAACAAAATGTGGAAAGAGTCAAGTGGTCTGAGTACTTTCCGAATGCAATGTACCAGTCAAAAGTTCGGACACCCCTACTCAGGGTTTTTCTTAATTTTTTCTATTTTCTACAGTGTAGAAATAACACATATGGAATCATGTAGTAACCAAAAAAGTGTTAAACAAATCAAAACACACTTGGCATTCTCTCAACCCGCTTCATGAGGTATTCACCTGGAATGCATTTAAATTAACAGGTGTGCCTTGTTAATTTGTGGAATTTCTTTCCTACTTAATGCTTTTGAGCCAATCAGCTGTGTTGTGACAAGGTATGGTTGGTATACAGAACATAGCCCTATTTGGTAAAAGACACAATCACCCGACCTCAACCCATTTTGAGATGGTTTGGGATAAATTGGACCACCGCAGAGTGAAGGAAAAGCAGCCAACACGTGCTCAGCATATGTGGGAACTCCTTCAAGACTGTTGGAAAAGCATTCCTCATGAAGCTGGTTGAGAGAAGGCCAGGAGTGTGCAAAGCTGTCATCAAGGCAAAGGGTGGCTACTTTGAAGAATCTAAAATATATTTTGATTTATTTAACACTTTTTTTGGTTACTACATGATTCCATATGTGTTATTTCATAGTTTTGATGTCCTCACTATTATTCTACTGTGTAGAAAATAGTAAAATAAAGAAAAACCCTTGAATGAGTTGGTGTGTCCAAACTTTTGACTGGTACTATATAAATATGTATATATATATATATATAATACCAGTGCATTCTGTCCCGTCATTTGGTTGAAAGCGAATCACCCCGGTTGAAGTGTATCCTGAGGCACAGGTGCAGTAGTAGCTGCCCTCTGTATTGGTACAGTTGCTGTTGTTTCCACAGATATTAGTGACATTTTGGCATTCATTGTCATCTGTTATGATGGAAGAAGGACACAGAAACTAAATACATTAAAATTGTAGATGCTGCGTACACAGTTTAGCAGGTGTTATGGCGGGTGCAGCGAAATGCTTATGTTCCTAGAACCTATCAATCAATGTAGTAAACAACACACAATAACACAAAATTAAAATATATATATTTTTTACAGTGGTAGGTATAGTAACGTGACCAGTGATCATTGACTATGTACATAGTGCAGCAGTCCCTACGGTTCCGGGTAGAATACCCGATCGTAGCTGGCTAGTGATTGTTACTGAGGGGCAGAGTAGGGTACTGGGCAGAGGGAAGGGTGGTGGCTGTTTAACAGTCTGATGGCCTTGGGATAGGAGCTGTTTATCAGTATCAACAAGGGGTTATTATTCAAACATTACTGAGACAAGTCATAGTCAGATTTACAATGAACGTTACTACGACCTCATACAAGTTAACTACGATGATATAGCTTGTTGTGCACACAGTTCATACTGGTTGTGACTGGTTTGTCAATTCTGGCAACCAGCAGATATTCACCATGCCAGTTCACATCAAAACACACCTGCATGAGATATTCACAGTGTTTATTGGAAGTGATCCGATAGGACTTTCAATTGTTGTGTTCATCTGTCTAGATATGATGAATATACTGGTCTTCCTCCCCACTGTACCTTGTGTACAAAGCCTGTCCGGGAAGGGATATCCTTAGCTCTGAGAAAGGGAGGTGAAAATATTCAGGAGGAAATATGACCATAAGATTCCTGACCTCTGAACCGCCATTGTTAACACAAACACTGTGTAGGAAAGGGTTCCATAATGAAAATGACTGGCTTCCATTTTCTCTGAGTAGCCTATGGGTAGCTCAATAGGATTTCACAGTACAATGGCAGCAAAATGAATATGCATTAGGGATATGAACAAAATGACGTACTCAAGTTGACTCTCTTAAAGGGATAGTTCTCCAATCATATCTATTCTCTAGAATAAAATGAATGTGGTCTGATTTAGAGAATCTAAGAACATTTCATTGGTGGAGCAAAAATTATACTGTACCTTAAAATTATGGACTATCTTTAAATATAGAGTAGGAATAATTTATTTAATCATCAATTCTGCTCTATATTAATGAAGTGACATATTGTTCAAAATAATTTTATAAATTCACAAAAACCCATATTTGTACTGTATTTCTGCATAGAAGCCATTTATTGTATGTTTATATTACCACAGTTTCATTTACATTGGGCTCTTGAATATGTAAACCCCCATGATTATGATCAGATAAGGAAATATGAATACTAAGCAAAAGTGCCCCACAAACCTAAATGCAACAATGTTGGCTGACAGACGAACTTGAGCAATAAAACAATTTGACCACTTTCAACAGGAGCAATACTTTTTCACATTTCAGTCCTTTTGTTATGATAAACACACTTTGAGGTTTACAATTTTAATAGGGTAGATAGGTTGGGGAAAAAACACTAGGAATGATTCATGATTGAACCAGGTTTACAATAACTGTGCTAGTTGCCTGAGAGGATGGTGCCCATAAGGTGCTAATTAACCTCTATGGGATCTGTGTCCACCCCATGGGACGGTTGAGCTAACATAGGCTAATGTGATTAGCATGAGGTTGTAAGTAACAAGAACTTTTCCCAGGATGTAGACATATCTGATATGGGCAGAACGCTTACATTCTTGTTAATCTAACTGGACTGTCCAATTTACAGTAAAATAATACCATGCTATTGTTTGAAGAGAGTGCAAAATTATGATCTTGAAAATGTATTAATATACCAATTACGCACATTTGGGCAGTCTTGATACAACAGTTTAAACAGATATGCAATGGTTCATTGGTTCAGTCTAAAACTTTGCACATACACTGCTGCCTTCTAGTGGCCAAAATCTAAATTGCGCCTGGGCTGGAATAATACATTATGGCATTTCTCTTGCATTTCAAAGATGTCGGTACAAAATAAATATGCATGTTTTTTTCTTTGTATTATCTTTTACCAGATCTAATGTGTTATATTCTCTTACATTAATTTCACATTTCCACACACTTCAACGTGTTTCCTTTCAAATGGTATCAATAATATGCATATCCTTGCTTCAGGTCCTGAGCTACAGGCAGTTAGATTTGGGTATGTTATTTTAGGTGAAAATTGAAAAAAAGGGTCCTATCCTTAAAATTAACCTGTCTCCTCCCCTTCATCTACTCTGATTTAAGTGGATTTAACAGGTGACATCAATAAGGGATCATAGGTCAGTCTATGTCATGGAAAGAAGTGGTGTTCCTAATATTTTGTACATTCAGTGTATGTAATAAAGTTAAGTAAATATTGGAGCTAAACAAACTGGCCAACTAGTTTGTTACACTAACAATATGTTAGCTGTCTTACCTTTCTTCAGCATGTCATTAAACCTTAATTTATTCAGGGAAGTCCCATTGAGACGAATGTCCCTTTTACAAGGAAGCCCTGATTCACAAAATGCAGCATAAAAATACTAAGTACATAATAAGGAATTAGTGAGACTGTTATTTTTAGTGACACTGTTAAAAAGCTGTGTTCACTGCTGAGAATATTATTATTTGTTAGCTAACTTCCTTTGCTAAAATGTCTAGAATTTTTTTTGCCACAAAAACAGCTAAGTTTGTTGATATACTTTTCTTCTCCCTTCTCAATTCTCAATCTGACCATATCTACCATGGGAATACATGTATGTCTAGTGTTGTTTTAATTAAAAGCTATGCTGTCAAAAAATAAGCCCTTTTTGATTGAATTAATGTCCTAATGTATTTTCACTGGGTGTGTAGCTAAAGAAGGAGTTTTAATCCTTGAGGCAATTGAGACATGGATTGTGTATGTGTGCCGTTGAGTGTGAAATGGCAAGACAAAAGATGAAAGTGCCTTTGAATGGGGAATGGTAGTAGGTGCCAGGCACACCAGTTGGAGTGTGTGAAGAACTGCATCACTGCTGGGTATTTCACGCTCAACAGTTTCCTGTGTGTATCAAGAATGGTCTACCACCCAAAGGACATCCAGCCAACATGACACAACAGGGGGAAGCATTAGTCGCCATGGGCCAGCATCCCTGTGGAACGCTTTCGACACCTTGTAGTCCATGCCCCAACAAATTGAGGCTGTTCTGAGGGTAAAAAGGGGGTACAACTCAATATTAGGAAGGTGTTTCTAATGTTTTGTATACTACGTGTATATTTCCAATTCGATTTTGGTAACTTCCAGTCCACATGGACAGATGAACCCCGGGTTCAATTCAATTGAACCTGCATTGCTGTACTTACGCAAATTCAATTACAGATTGGTTTTGGCTCATTGGTTTTGGGTAAACGTTGAATTACCACCAAGTGGACTCCTCTCACAGGTACTGTAGATTCTTAAAATTTTAAGAATAGCAAGTGTTCTCAGGCAGTAATTTGTAAACAAAGACAGTGTGTAAATTAAAATCCAGCCTTAACATTGTAAAACAGGACAGAGAGAGTGTTTATTTTTGCAAACCTGCAGACCTGATGATGGTTGTACGGCTGCTATTGAAAGATATAAGACAAATGGGTACCACCGGCTGAAAGTTTTCCATACATGTGAAGCAGTACATACATGTATGCAGTAAGGATCCAAGTACAATCAGCTGATTATGATTCAAGTTTACTCCTAGTGTTAAAAGGTAGTCAAATGTTGGAGTGTTTGTCACACTTTACACCAGTGTAGATTGAATGCAACAATAACCAGTGTTGGCCATGAATATTTTCATCTAGAGTTACAAAAACTCTGAGTGTTAAAAGCTAATACTTCTTGTGTTGGTGTTAAACGTGTTGATTTAAAAGTTTCAATGGTTCATTTAATAATCTCATTTAATAATGTATATGCTTGAATAATATAACTTCTAAATCCCAAATGAGCTTAGTACAACCGTCTTATCCCAATCATAACTCAATATAACTTTTCCATTGTTAAATTAATGGTGTCCATTTGAGTCTTTGTAAATAAAGAATAGCCTTAAAAATACACTATAGAAAATCATGTTGATCGTATGGACTCTCTCAGTCCTTGCATCCAGAGCATCCTCTATGAATTATGGTTAAAATCCTACATCCCCTCAGTTTGACGAAAACACAAATGAAGGATTGTGCCTTTAGCCGCAGACATCATCATGCAACTTTACTTTACAGACCCGTAATATACTCCCTTTTAACCCTGAATTAATGCAAGGATAATCACCCAATTTAGCCTAAAATAGTGTTTTTTTTTTCATTTATTTGGGGGTTGACGCATTAGACTACCTATCACGTCTAAACCTGTATTCCACAGGCCTACATAACCATGTTCTGTATAGGTTTGTAAAAAATCTAGAATTTATATTTACCATTACAAAAGTTGGTTCCATCGCCAGTATATCCAAGCTCGCAGTAACAGGCATTATTGGATCCATTCAGGGCTTTACACGTGGCACGTTGATGGCATGTACCACAATTGTCATAAAATCTGCATGGGTCTATAACACTGGAAAGCCATGCTATGAGATAAAAATAGAATACATTTGCTTTGTGAATTGAATAAAATATGTGAAAAAAATGTAGTACCAGATCAGCATTAACTCATCAATATGGAAGGAACAATGGTACCACGAACTATGGTATGTATTGAATGTTGCATGCAATCATATTATGCTATTATGACTAAGAATGTTTACGGCAAATGGTAATATAATAACAGAAAGACAAAAATCATATGTAAGCCTACTCAACATCAATAAACTACACAGAAGTAATGTTAGACTGATATTGAAATGGACTCGCACAACTGCAAAGTTCCTAATTATATCTATGCAACTATGATCACTAAAGGCCAGGAGACCTGGAGTTTGGGATAAAAAATATCCCGCCATGCATCCTGATTATTTTCTCTGGTAAATCCCACATACACATAACGGAAATAGCAAAGAACATATGTGTATTTGTACCATGTTCAAGGGGTCTGCTATGCTACAGTGCATACTATATGACAGAAGAATGGATAGACTCACTTACCTGCTAAAAGTACAAGTTTCATCTGGGACTTGAGCAAAGACTCCATACTTGCGTTGGGACAGAAATACTTTTAGCTGAAACTCTGTGGCTGGTGACGTAGTCCATTTCCTTGCATCAGTTTTCCTGTTTCCCTAAACCTGACCCTTCCTGTCCTGATCTTTAATCAGCTTTCACAAACATTAAACTGAGGACACGCCACCTTCCCATGACAATGGAGTCTAATCAACAGCATAAGAGAATGCTTATAAACCAGTATAGTCTGGCTTCCTAATTAAAGTTATTGTAGCTGTAGTACAGAGTATACATTCTTACAATTTTTGATTTGCAATTTGGTGACTTTTTCTTTCAACTCTATCTCAATACTGTTTTTTAAGTAGTAATGTTATTGTGCATCTGGGGTGGCCATTTTACAAAACCACAAGGACATTGTTCTCAACAGAAACACACACTGTGTAAACACTAGCTGAACAACATTGACTTCAGCGAAGGACAACACCCTCTCTTTCTAGGACACTGTGCAAAAATGAACACATTCCAGAGATGGCTTCCTACAGATGTAACACTGATTTCAATGCACTCGACTAACTTGCATCAGTATTTACACATCTTTTCATGAATTTTATTCAGATGATCTCCAGACTAGCACTCAAGAGGATGATAGCCACTAAGCCACTCTGAAGCTGCCAAGTAATTTAATTAAGAAATATGAATATCTTATACTGTAAATGTTTTAATATGGAAAACGAAAGTCATGGTTTCCTGCATGCTATTAATTCACTTTTCATCCCTTTGATGAGATCCCAATGGTGGACCATTTCACTGGCTGAGTTGCATGCAAAGTGAAATTGGCCAAGTTGGACTGATTCATTGTATTATATTCGCCTGTCACATTATCATTTCATTTACATGCATGTAGAATTAAATTAGGACTTTTGGGGTAAAGGGTCTTCCAAACAAATTTTGTGGAAAATGTAAGTAACGTACCGTACACTTTAGCCGGCAAAATTCGTTGTATGTTCATTAAATGATGGGTGATATACATAACTTCTTGTCAATAGGGGGGTGCTGTTTTCACTTTGGAAAAATTTGTGCCCAAATGAAACGGCCTCGTACTCTTTTCTAGATCATACAATATGCATATTATTATTACTATTGGATAGAAAACACTCAGAAGTTTCTAAAACTGTTTGAATTATGTTTGTGAGTTAAACAGAACTCATTTTGCAGCAAACTTCCATGCAGGAAGTGAAAAATCTGAAAACAAGGCTCTGTTTCAGGGCCTGCCTATTCAATTGACTTATATTTATCGATATGTATGCACTTCATACGCCTTCCACTAGATGTCAACAGGCAGTGGAAGGTGGAATGGGGTGTCTAGCTTGATCTGAGGTTGAACAAGAGCTTTTGGAGTGGCAGGTCAGGAATTTCCTTTGTCTACCAAGGCGCGCGAAGCACCTCGATATTGTCTTCTGATAAGCATTCGGTTTACACGGCGAATATCTCCGGCTCTGATTTTATTTGATACATGTGATAATAACATCGTAAAGTAGGTTTTTTCAACTGAGTTTTATCAGATTATTCAACGTTTATTGGAACTTTTGGAGTTTTCCGTTCTTTGCATCGAGAGAAAATGGGAACGTTATCAACCTTGGCTAGCATTGTGGCGCGAATTCGACAGAAGAAAAGGACATTCTAAAACCAAACAACGATTTATTCTGGACCAAGGACTCCTTGTACAAGATTCTGATGGAAGCTCAGCAAAAGTAAGAACAATTTATGATGTTATTTCGTATTTCTGTGGAAAATGTTGATTCCTAATCGCCGCCGTTTTGGCGAGCGCTGTCTCGCAATAACGCAAGCTGTTTGTTATGGTAAAGTTATTTTTAAAAATCTAACACGGCGGTTGCATTACGAACCAGTGTATCTTTCATTTGCCATACAACAAGTATTTTTATGTAAAGTTTATGATGAGTTCTTTGGTCAGATTAGGTGAGTGTCCAAAATATCTCCGGACATTCTGGGGAATCGATGCTACGTATTCACAATGTATAACCAGGATTTGTAGCTATAAATATGCACATTTTCGAACAAAACATAAGTGTATTGTATAACCTGATGTTATAAGACTGTCGTCTGATGAAGTTGTTCAAGGTTAGTGATTAATTTTATATCTTTTGCTGGTTTTTGCGAATGCTATCTTTGCGGTGAATGAATGCATTTGTGTGTTTGGCTATTGTGGTAAGCTAATATAATTCTATATTGTGTTTTCGCTGTAAAACACTTAAAAAATCTGAAATTTTGGCTGGATTCACAAGATGTTTATCTTTCATTTGCTGTACACCATGTATTTTTCATAAATGTTTTATGATGAGTATTTAGGTATTTCACGTTGCTCTCTGTAATTATTCTGGCTGCTTTGGTGATATTTTTGATGGTAGCTGCAATGTAAAACTATGATCTATACCTCACATATGCACATTTTCGAACAAAACATAAATTTATTGTATAACATGTTATAAGACTGTCATCTGATGAAGTTGTTTCTTGGTTAGTGACTAATTCTATCTCTATTTTGTCGGTTTTGTGAAAGCTACCTATGCGGTAGAAACATGGTGAAAATATGCGGTTGTGTGTTTGGCTATTGTGGTTAGCTAATAGAAATACATATTGTGTTTTCGCTGTAAAACATTTTAAAAATCGGAAATGATAGCTCGATTCACAAGCTGTTTATCTTTCATTTGCTGTATTGGACTTGTGATTTCATGAAAATTATATTATATGATATCCCTGTCCCGTTAGGCTAGGCTATGCTAGTCAGCTTTTTTGATGAGGAGGATCCCGGATCCGGGAGAGAGAAGTGGTAGAGGTTTTAAGGTTGGCAAAATTGTTTAGGAAAATGCTCAGAAAGATTGAAAAAACAAACAAAACACACGCAAGTCCAAAATTGCAAGGATTATTGGTACCACTTTATATCTTGGACAAGGTATGACAGAAATCCATGCTTTGGTTTAGTTTCCCAGGCACTGTTTCCAAATGCTAACCTTTTATAATTTGTAGCACAACTCCCATGAAAGTTATGGTACTTATATTAGTATCTCCGCGCATCATGTCAAAATTGTCTATAAGTGACTTTGTTGAGTTACACAATCAAATGTAGATACTTCAGGATGATTTGGACATTATGCGCAAAAAATGCTAATAGAATAGGTACCATAGCGAAGGTTACGTATGTAACCACGGTTATCTAAGCTATATGGATCACTCCAATATATTGGTATCACTCCGCGGCGGAGGGATACATCCGAGGTGAGGATTTACAGATATACCCCCTTGTACTCTCCTGCACGGCCTTGCGGAACTCAGCAGAGATGGGGACAGATGGAGAGTCATCATTGTCCACCAGTTTGATGTCCAATGCAGTGGCTACCTGAGTGAGTAGGCTCCTCATAGCCTCTCAAGCCACTGGGGGCAATGAAGCCCTGTTGCTGGCTTCTGATTGCCTGTCAGCCTGGTAGCCCTGCTCACGATGGTAAACAGTGCCAGCATCGTCCCCCAGGAACAACAGCCTATCACTGGCCAACAGGGAATAGCCATCGAAGCTATCAACCTCATGACGCTGGGAAAACGCCCTCCATTCAAGGTTGTCTCAACGGTCCGACTCCTGCCCCCGTCCAGGACTGGCAGCAGATGGGCTCTGCCTGCGGTGGCCCCGGCCACGCTTCCTGGGAGGGAAACTAGGCCCCGTAGAGGGACTAACAGCTTGCTGTGGTTCAAACCCAGGCAGGGCATACACAAGTCATAAAGGGAAGCCATAAGCTCAGCCAAGCCAACAAGGCCACGGAGCAGGGGCCCGACGCCCTGGGAGAGCTTATGTCGTGACCCGCTTGGAGGAATAGGAACCGGGTGAGGAATAAATTACCCAGTACCTCTGCAAAAAATGGGGAAGACCTGTGTGGGAAAAGCAGGCAGACAAAGAAACAGCAACCAGGTAATGGATTTGATTTATTATTTTTGTTTTTGTTTTACGCCAACTGCAATATTACCTAGTCGGTTTAATATCCAAGCAGTGAAAATAGCACCATATGATGTAGTAACTCCGTTAAGATATTACACTTACCAGTGACCTACCAAGTGAACTCTAGAAAAGTTGTACCTCAAACCATATGGACATCCGCTGAGAAAATGAAAGAGAATATGTGTCGCGGGCATGGGGTCTATATATAGGGGCGGACCCAAGCCGTGACACAGATGTACACCGGAGTAAATCTGTAAATCCTCACCTCGGATGTATGCTTCCGTGATACAGTTGTGGGAAGTTTACATTCACTTAGGTTGGAGTCATTAAAAGTCGTTTTTCGACCGCTCCACAAATTTCTTGTTAACAAACTATAGTTTTGGCAAGTCGGTTAGGACATCTACGTTGTGCATGACACAAGTAATTTTCCCAACAATTGTTTACAGACAGATTATTTCACTTATAATTCAATGTATCACAATTCCTTTGGGTCATAAGTTCACATACACTAAGTTGACTGTGCCTTTAAACAGCTTGGAAAATTCTAGAAAATGATGACGATGATGATGACGATGATGTACGAACAATAGTACGCAAGTATAAACACCATGGGACCAGCCGTCATACCGCTCAACATACTTTGGTACGAAAAGTGCAAATCAATCCCAGAACAACCGCAAAGGACATTGTGAAGATGCTGGAGGAAACAGGTACAGTAAAACAAGTCCTATATCAACATAACCTGAAAGGCCACTCAGCAAGGAAGAAGCCACTGCTCCAAAACTGCCATAAAAAAGCCTGACTATGGTTTGCAACTGCACATGGGGACAAAGATCGTACTTTTTAGAGAAACGAAACAAAAATGATTAAACAAAAATAGAACTGTTTGGCCTTAATGACCATCGTTATGCTTGGAGGAAAAACAGGGAGACTTGCAAGCCGAAGAACACCATCCCATTCGTGAAGCATGGGGGTGGCAGCATCATGTTGTGGGGGTGCTTTGCTGCAGGAGGGACTGGTGCACTTCACAAAATAGATGGCATCATGAGGGACGAAAATTATGTGGATATATTGAAGCAACATTTGAAGACATCAGTCCGGAAGTTAAAGCTTGGTCGCAAATGAGTCTTCCAAATGGACAATGACCCCAAGCATACTTCCAAAGTTGTGGCAAAATGGCTTAAGGACAACAAAGGCAAGGTATTTGAGTGGCCATCACAAAGCCCTGACCTCAATCCTATAGAAAATTCATGGGCAGAACTGAAAAAGCGTGTGTAAGCAAGGAGGCCTACAAACCTGACTCAGTTACACCAGCTCTGTCAGGAGGAATGGGCCACAATTCACCCAACATATTGTGGGAAGCTTGTGGAAGTCTACCCGAAACGTTTGACCCAAGTTAAACAATTTAAAGGCAATGCTACCAAATACAAATTGAGTGTATGTAAACCTCTGACCCACTGGGAATGTGATGAAAGAAATAAAAGCTGAAATAAATCATTCTCTCTCCTATTATTCTGACATTTCACATTCTTAAAATAAAGTGGTGATTCTAACTGACCTAAGACAGGGAATTTTAACTAGGATTAAATGTCTGGAATTGTGAGAAACTTAGTTTGAAAATATTTGACAAAGCTGTATGTAAACTTTCGACTTCAACTGTACCAATATATTGGAGTGATCCATCCAGTGAAACATAACTTGCATGGGATTTGTGCCACAAATGCAAAAACATGAGTATTTGGAAACCGTGGTAGGGGAAACACAGCCAAAGTATGGATTGCTGCAATACCTTGTCCATAGACTGCTTACAGGGTAAGGAAACCAATGTCATTTTGTAAGGGCTGTTCTTATGCACGAAGTGGAGTGCCTGGATACAGCCGTTAACTGTGATATATTGTGCATACCACACACCCCCAAAGTGCTTCTGCTCCTACTTTTATAAACTGGTTACCTACATAAAAAATATATTTTGCATATTTTCATTAAAACCTTATTTTGACAAATGAAATCATACTTTTAATCCTTCCACCAAAGGATATAGTCCGGACAAAAATCTGGTTGCTAGTTCTTTTTCCATCTCTGCTATGCAAACAAAGAAATGTTGCTATACAGGCTAGCTAACTTTCTTCTCCACTGCTAGCTAGCCATCTACAGCTAACAAAACCATGTCAAACTGCAGCTAGAATGACTGCATTTCATTTTGTTTTAGCTGTTTTCTATTGACATTTATTCAGATGTATCCATAATAATAATGCTGATGCATAATTTCACGTCTCAGAAAAATTGCTGTCTCATCAGGACACCATTCACTCTCTATGGTACATGGGAGATCGCGTTTCTAAATTGTAACATTGTTGCAGAGGGTTGCAGCGGGCAGACAACAAGGTTCATACAACACCCCGCTGTTGAAAACCAAATGCTAGGTGAAATAATGTGTTAATAAAGGACTTATTGCTTTTATATCATCAGACAGTACTACAGAGAGCCATGACTACATGGAACTCTATTCCAAATGAAGTAATTGATGCAAGCAGTAAAATTTGATTTTAAAAACAGATAAAAAATACACCTTATGGAACATAGCGGACTATGAAGCAACACAAACATAGGCACAGACACATGCATACACACACATGAAAACATACGCACTATACACACACATACACATGGATTTTGTACTTTAGATATGTGGTAGTGGTGGAGTAGGGGCCTGAGGGCACACAGTGTGGTGTGAAATTTCTGATTGTATTGCAATGTTTTAAAAGTTGTATAAACTGCCTTTTTGTTGCTGGACCCCAGGAAGAGTAATGGGGATCCATAATAAATACAAATACGTGCAGCATCAAAATTGTCAAGAAAATAACTGAATTCTTTAACCAGGGGCTGGATCTTCGCCAGGGTTGCAATCTGAGCCCTGCACGCTTCAATATTTACAACAACGAATTGGCCACTATTCTAGAGAAATCCTAAGCCCCTGGTGTTAGTCTCCACAATTCAGGTTAAATGCCTGCTCTCGCAGATGACCTCTGCCTGCTATCACCCATAGCACAAGGCCTGCTAGAGCAGTACTGACAGACCTAGGCCCTGGCAGTATACCCCAAAAATACACAAATAATAATTTTCCAGAGAAGATCCAGATCTCACGGTATTAGACCAAAGTTCTCAATTGGTAGAAAACATGTACTGGTTTAAAAATAAGCTCAACTGGACACCAACATGAGGCAGTGAATAAACTGAGAGAGAAAGCATTCTATGCCATTAAAAAACTAATTCTTTTTGCTCGACCCCAGGAAGAGTAGCTGCTGCCTTGGAAGCATAATATAATAAATACAAATAGAAACACAAATATCAGTGTTACATGCATTGGTTATTCCATTCATGTTTTGAGGTTTGACGTTAGCACGTTTGGCGCACCGGTTGGTGTCACCTCATGAGTCAATATTTGTTACAACTGTGCCGGCACAGATTGTATTTAAGACAGACTGACCCTTGAGAGATGTAGAGGGTTAACACCTTTTAGTTTGCTCTCCCTATTTGATAAAAAAAAAAAACTATCCTATATTTAGTGGGCACTCATGGTGGGTGTCTTTTAGGTCCCAGTTGTTGTTGGTAGTCAACTTTCAGTGGACACTCCCATGAGTGTGTTTCAGAACCCCTTCTAGAACCCCACCTGTTTCATTTTGGTTGTTAATGACTCCTTGTTAGTTCTCCTTTCTGTTTGAGTCACAAATTTTGGTTTCTTGCTGGGGAACGCAACACTCAGAACAGTAAAGAAGTATATTTGTGTGGTACCCACGTTATATTGTCTGAGATACACACGGCAGGAATGCTGTTTTAGCCAATCAGCATCAGTATCCAAACTACCCAGTTTATAAACACAGGCAAAACACCTTCATACATAATGCTCATAACCATTTCTAAAGCAGACATTGACTAGGATTTTAGCATATATACTTTTGAGTACTCATGAGTAATAACAATATATTTGCTAATTAGCATTGTATAGGCTTAATTCCAAACCAAACAATGCAACAGGATAGAGTGGCCGCAACACAAACAAAAGAAACATTATGAGAATTAAATTAGATTAAATGAAATCAAGAAAACAAGGAAGGGCTTTGGGAGAAATGCCTGCTGAGGTTAAACCGTCTAAACCGTCTCCATAACACCACATTTTCTAGTGATACCAAATGTCATTGTATGGAATGGTGTTTCACTGTTTCTTGTCAGACATTACACACATCACAATGCACTGTCATATTGAGTAGTCATGTGCCATGTGTTGAAATATCGGTCAATTTGCCATTGTTCATTTTTTTTTATGCCACCGCTATGCCCTAGAATGATAGCATATTTCTATCAACAGAGTCTAAATACTAGTTGTGTTAAACAGCCATACATGCAAAACGAAATAAAGCCTTTTGTCTCATGTTTCTATACCTAGTGTGCATTTGAAGATAAGGCATGAAATAACACTCAGTTTGGTGGTTTTATTTATGGTTATTTGACACTGTTAATGTCGAAATTACCCTATTCTTTGTGTGGGAAACAGACATGGGTGGATTTTGGGCGGTGAGGAGAAAGTCTCATGCCAAACATCTGAGTCACACAAAACAAAATTATGAGATAAGGAATATGAACTGGTGACTTAAATGTGGGAACAAATCTATTGTGTTTACCAGAGAAAATGTAATTTAGTGGTGCAACAACTACATTTACGTAGATATGAATCTTAATATAGCATATAGCCGAGTATGAAATAAATTAGGGACATGGAACCACCTCAACATTAGAGTAGACCACTTTTGCAGCTTCAAAATGACTAAGAAATGTATTTTCATAATGAGTAATACAGTAACACTTGACATCACGTTCTTATACATGTGTAGTAAATGTGTGATTATTACAATAGCAACATTGTTGTTACATAGGACTTTGGAAATGGCTTTTTAATTGCATAATAATGGAGTTATTACAATTGGAATAAGGAACAGTCACCATTCCTCTTGTGTGCAGTAGTTACACAAACTCTCAGCTCATTGCTATGCACTTACCAAAGTAGTATGTATGCTAATAAAATGTTGCTCCAGAAGTAATTACAGTTGTATTACAAAGACACAATAACAGTTGAATGTTATGAGTTGTTGAGAATACTAACAGTAACAAAATATGTCTATTATGTGTCTAAAGGAAACTGAATATCCCATTCTTCAATCAACTACAGCCAAGTTAGGTGGGCAATCATGTTAGTTTGTATTCTGAATAAACTACCCCTTTTAAAATGATATAGTGTGTGTTTAAAACAAGAACGCTTACCCTCAAATGGACAAAGAGGTTCAAAGTTGTTTTTTTCTAAGCATCCAACTTGCTTTTTGCAATGTTTGCAAATGGCTTTGAATTACTCTGCAGTATTTTCAGGTATCATAAAACGAGTTGCAGCTTTCAACCTTTTCAATGGCATGTTGAAAGAGTCATACAGTAGTTGAGGGTCACAACTTATTTATACTAATGCGTACAACATATCATTGGTTTGATTTGATCATGTACACCTGAGGCAATGGACATTCAGGAAAATTGACATTCACAAAAATAGAAATGTATTGTGTAGTTCAAATATGATGTTCAGATAGATTGGAATAGTGTAGGAGATTGTGTGGGCTCTATTAATAATATTTCTATCTTCAACATGCAGTTCCAGATACAGCCAATCCAATAGTTTCAGAAAAGTTGTCACTTCCTGAGATCTGTATTCAAATAGTTTTCAAAAGTAGTCATTTTTTGGGATCTGTTTTCAAATAGTTGTAGTCACCCCTAAAGTAACTATTTGTTCCCCCAGAAAAATAGTTAATTTCCACAAAGCATAGTTAAAACTATAGTGATCCCAGGTCTGGTTCTGGGTCAAATTTTTGAAGGAAAATACATCTGAATGCCTCACGCTGACACTGTGCTAACGGAGAGGAAGGAAGAGATGTTGTCTAGAACAAACCAATGTTGTTTGCTCCCTTCCTCTTCAGTCCATTGAAGTCAGGAAATCTCTCATTAATTGTAAATGCTAAAACCTCTTGGAGGTGCTTGATACACAATGACATTGTAAAAACTCATTGGGAGATAAAGCTCTGAAAAGTTTAGCTTCTTTCCATTTCTCCACATGGATATGATGAAACCATTAAAAAGCATCAAAGTGGTACAATTAACAAAAAGATAGGCTTCACAAGACATTAAACATTGCATTCAATGGGGGTGAGAGTAGCATCACAATATGGATTCCTAGAGAAAGGCATCGTGTGCATAATTTACATGCATGAGATTGAGAGATAGAGAGGAGGGAGAAAGGGCAAGATGGAGGGCAGGATGGAGGAAGGAAGTGAGAGAGGGGTTAGAGGTTGGAGGGGTGAAAGAAGGGGGAGGGAGAGAGGAGAGAAGGGTGGGGGATAAAGAGGTAGAGAGACAGAGGGAGGCAAAGGGAGGGAGAGAAAGAAGAAAGAGGAGCTTGTGGGATTAGTTTATGTCTGTCTTCCTGCCTGCCCTAGGCATCCACAGTGCAATGATTATTTCCTCCCATTGAACGCAATGTATTCACTTATGCATCATATCCTTGATGCATTTCTCTAGGCATCAATAGTGTGAGGCTAATCTTCCCCCCCATTGAATGCAATGTATTCACTGAGGCATCATGTATTGTGAGACATATCTTTTTGCAAAATCGTACCAGATTGATACTCTGCTGCTACCAGGATGCCCCCCACATCTATCATACTGTTACGGGGCTGTTGTTGATTAATTTAGGGGTGGTTTATTTAATTTTAGATGTAGGCCTTACTTGGCCTAGTTGTGGTACACAACACATACAAGTAAAGCTTTTTTTCTTAAATCGCTTGAAAAGTTAAACAAACAAGCATCAAGTCTCTAGCTTTAAGAGGATGCCTGCGCTTGGGAAGGACATCTACCGGTTTCCTATGGCAGCCGAGTTTGATAGTTGCGGAGTTAGTTGGTAGGGACAGGTTTGATGAGGGTAATGTTGGTGGTGATGGAGTTGGTTCGCTGGACTTGTCCTCAGACTTTGTTCTCATTCCTCAGCTTAGTCTCTTTCACTACGAGGGAGCCCTCGGCCATCTCTGCACTGCAGTCTTCTCACATTTTGGGTGGTGAAACAAGAAGCTGTGTCAAGAAAGCATCCTTTGAAGCAAACATGTACAGTTGAAGTCGGAAGTTTACATACACCTTAGGCAAATACATTTAAACTCCGTTTTTTACATTTCTTGACATTTAATCCTAGTAAAAATTCCCTGTCTTAGGTCAGTCTGTTAAGGCTGTCGCTCTCCTCATCCTCGGACGAGGTGAGGAGAGAAGGATCTTCAGACCAATACGCAGCTTCAGGGAAATAAGCCATCTTTTTATTTATAAACGACAAAACTGAATAATGATGGCAACACGAAAACAAACACTTTCACAAACTTACAAAATAACAAAACGACGTAGAACGAAACCTGAACATAAACTCACATCACTAAACGTAAACTCACGGACAGGAACGTTACATCAAAACGCACGAACAGCCAAACAGCCCCGTAAGTGAAATACATCGACAACACGAGAGACATCACAGGAGACAATCACCCACAAACAAACAGTGAGAACGCCCTACCTAAATATGACTCTTAATTAGAGGAAAACGCAAACCACCTGCCTCTAATCAAGAGCCATACCAGGTAACCCAAAACCAACATAGAAACAGATAACATAGACTGCCCACCCAAAACACATGCCCTGACCATAAACACATAAAAAACAACATAAAACAGGTCAGGACTGTTACAGAACCCCCCCCTCAAGGTGCGAACGCCGGGCGCACCAGCACAAAGTCCAGGGGACGGTCTGGGTGGGCAGTTGACCACGGTGGTGGCTCCGGCTCTGGACGCTCTCCCCACACCACCATAGTCACTCCCCTCTTCTGTCTACCCCTTCCACTGACCACCCTAAAACTACCTTCCCCTAAATAAACAGCCAGCACCGGGACAAGGGGCAGCACCGGGACAAGGGGTAGCACCGGGACAAGGGGCAGCACCGGAACAAGGGGCAGCACCAGGATAAGGACCAGCACCGGAATAAGGGGCAGCACCGGGACAAGGGGCAGCACCGGGACAAGGGGCAGCACCGGGACAAGGGGCAGCACCGGGACAAGGGGCAACACCGGGACAAGGGGCAACACCGGGACAAGGGGCAGCACCGGGACAAGGGGCAGCACCGGGACAAGGGGCAGCACCGGGACAAGGGGCAGCACCGGGACAAGGGGCAGATCCCGGCTGAAGGACTCTGGCAGGTCCTGGCTGGACGGCTCTGGCAGGTCCTGGCTGGACGGCTCTGGCAGGTCCTGGCTGGACGGCTCTGGCAGGTCATAGCAGGACGGCTCTGGCAGGTCCTGGCTGGACGGCTCTGGCAGGTCCTGGCTGGACGGCTCTGGCAGGTCCTGGCTGGACGGCTCTGGCAGGTCCTGGCTGGACGGCTCTGGCAGGTCCTGGCTGGACGGCTCTGGCTGGTCATGGCAGGACGGCTCTGGCTGGTCATGGCAGGACGGCTCTGGCTGGTCATGGCTCGCTGGCGGCTCTGGCAGATCCTGTCTGGTTGGCGGCTCTGGCAGATCCTGTCTGGTTGGCGGCTCTGGCAGATCCTGTCTGGTTGGCGGCTCTGGCAGATCCTGTCTGGTTGGCGGCTCTGGCAGATCCTGTCTGGTTGGCGGCTCTGGCAGATCCTGTCTGGCGGGCGGCTCTAGCGGCTCCTGTCTGGCGGGCGGCTCTAGCGGCTCCTGTCTGGCGGACGGCTCTGTAGGCTCATGGCAGACGGGCGGCTTTGCAGGCTCATGACAGACGGGCGGCTTTGCAGGCTCATGGCAGACGGATGGCTCAGACGGCGCTGGGGAGACGGATGGCTCAGATGGCGCTGGGGAGACGGATGGCTCAGATGGCGCTGGGGAGACGGATGGCTCAGATGGCGCTGGGGAGACGGATGGCTCTGTAGGGAGGAGAAGGAGAGACAGCCTGGTGCGTGGTCTAGGCACTGGCTGCGCTGGAGAGGAGGAAACAGCAGGAGAGAGAACCCGGAGAGACAGCCTGGTACGGGGGGCTGCCACCGGAGGACTGGTACATGGAGGTGGCACCGGGTCTACCGGACCGTGAAGGAGGATACGTGCTCTTGAGCACCGAGCCTCCCCAACCCTACCAGGTTGAATGATCCCCGTAGCCCTGCCAGTGCAGCGAGGTGGAATAGCCCGCACTGGCCTATGCAGGCGAACCGGGGACACCACCTGTAAGGCTGGTGCCATGTACGCCGGCCCGAGGAGACGTACTGGAGGCCAGATACGTTGGGCCGGCTTCATGACATCCGGCTCGATGCCCAACCTAGCCCTCCCAGTGCGGCAAGGTGGAATAGCCCGCACTGGGCTAAGCACGCGTACTGGGGACACCGTGCGCTTTACCGCATAACACGGTGTCTTACCAGTACGACGCCTTCTACCTCCACGGTAAGCACGGGGAGTTGGCTCGGGTAACCTACCCGGCTTTGCCACACTCCTCGTGTGCCCCCCCCCCAAGAAATTTTTTGGTCTGACTCACGGGCTCCCAACCGCGTCGTCGCGCTGCCTCCTCATACCAGCGCCTCTCAGCCTTCGCTGCTTCCAACTCCTCCTTTGGACGGCGATATTCCCCTGGTTGAGCCCAAGGTCCTCTACCGTCCAGGATCTCCTCCCAAGTCCAGAAGTCCTTGTTGCTCCGTAGAGCATTCCCATACCGCTTGGTCTTAGCGTGGTGGGTGATTCTGTTAAGGCTGTCGCTCTCCTCATCCTCGGACGAGGTGAGGAGAGAAGGATCTTCAGACCAATACGCAGCTTCAGGGAAATAAGCCATCTTTTTATTTATAAACGACAAAACTGAATAATGATGGCAACACGAAAACAAACACTTTCACAAACTTACAAAATAACAAAACGACGTAGAACGAAACCTGAACATAAACTCACATCACTAAACGTAAACTCACGGACAGGAACGTTACATCAAAACGCACGAACAGCCAAACAGCCCCGTAAGTGAAATACATCGACAACACGAGAGACATCACAGGAGACAATCACCCACAAACAAACAGTGAGAACGCCCTACCTAAATATGACTCTTAATTAGAGAAAAACGCAAACCACCTGCCTCTAATCAAGAGCCATACCAGGTAACCCAAAACCAACATAGAAACAGATAACATAGACTGCCCACCCAAAACACATGCCCTGACCATAAACACATAAAAAACAACATAAAACAGGTCAGGACTGTTACACAGTCAGGATCACCAATTTATTTTAAGAATGTGAAATGTCAGAATAATAGTAGAGAGTATGATTTATTTCAGCTTTTATTTTTTTCATCACATTCCCACTGGGGCAGAAGTTTACATACACTCAATTAGTATTTGGTAGCTGTAACAGCTCTCGCTTGTAGAATGAAGAGTGGACCAAGGCACAGCGTGGTAGGCGTACATCGTCTTTTTTATTGATGACAACAAAATAACAAAGACACAAACAATGAAATAGAAAACATAGACTTTCCCACCCGAGTCACACCCTGACCTAACCAAACATAGAGAATAATAAGGATCTCTAAGATCAGGGCGTGACAGTACCCCCCCCAAAGGTGCGGACTCCGGCCGCAAACCTGAACCTATAGGGGAGGGTCCAGGTGGACATCTACTCTTGGTGGGGGCTCCGGGGCAGGACGCAGACCCCGCTCCACTTGAGGCTCCCCCCACTTCAGTGGCGCCTCTGGTGCAGGGATCGTCGCCGGGACCTCCGGACCGTAGATCGTCGCTGCAGGCTCCGGACCGGGGACCGTCGCTGGAGGCTCTGGACTGGGAACCGTTGCTGCAGGCTCTGGACTGGGAACCGTTGCTGCAGGCTCTGGACTGGGAACCGTCGCTGGAGGCTCCGGACTAGGAACCATGGCTGGAGGCTCCGGACTAGGGACCGTCGCTGGAGGCTCCGGACTGGGGACCGTCGCTGGAGGCTTCGTACGTGGAGCCGGAACAGGTCTCACCGGACTGAGAAGATGTACTGGAAGCCTGGTGCGTGGAGCTGCCACAGGGCTTACCAGGCTGGGGAGACAACCTGGAGGCCTGGTACGTGGAACCGGGAACAGGTCTCACCGGACTGGGGAGATGCACTGGAAGCCTGGTGCGTGGAGCAGGCACTGGATACACTGGATCGTGGAGGTGCACTGGAGGTCTCAAGTGTAGAGCTGGCACAACCCGTCCTGGCTGGATGCTTACTTTCGCCCGGCAAATGAGGGGCGCTGGCATAGGACGCACTGGGCTGTGAAGGCGCACCGGAGACACAGTGCGCAGAGCCGGCGCAGGATATCCTGGGCCGAAGAGACGCACCGAAGACCAGTAGCGCTGAGCTGGCACAATCCATCCTGGCTGAATGCCCACTCTAGCACGGAAACTGCGGGGAGCTTGCACAGAGCGCACTGGGCTGTGGCTGCTTACTGGAGACACAGTGCACATCACCGCATAACACGGTGCCTGACTGGTCACACGCTCCCCACGGTAAGCACGGGTAGTTGGCTCAGGTCTAAACCCTGACTCCGCCAATCTCCCCGTGTCCCCCCCCCCCCAAATGTTTTTTGGAGCTGCCTCTCGGGCTTCCGTTGTTGATCTAACTCCTCGTATCGTCGCCGTTCCGCTCTCGCTGCCTCCATCTGCTCCCTTTGACGGCGATATTCTCCGACCCGCGTCCAGGGCCCTTCTCCATTCAGGATTTCCTCCCATGTCCACTCATCCTGGCCATGCTGCTTGGTCCGTTTTTGGTGGGATCTTCTGTAACGGCTCTCGTTTGTAGAATAAAGAGTGGACCAAGGCGCAGCGTGGTAGGCGTACATCGTCGTTTTTATTGATGACACCAAAACAAAATAACAAAGACCAAAAACGAAAGTGAACAGTTTTGTCAGGTACAGACACTAAGCAGAAAACAAGATCCCACAAAACCCAAAAGGAAAATGACAACTTATATATGATCGCCAATCAGAGACAACGATAGACAGCTGCCTGGAACCACACTCGGCCAAAAACAAAGAAATAGAAAACATAGACTTTCCCACCCGAGTCACACCCTGACCTAACCAAACATAGACAATAATAAGGATCTCAAAGGTTAGGGTGTGACAGTAGCATTGCCTTTAAATTGTTTCACTTGGGTCAAAAGTTTTGGGCAGACTTCCACAAACTTCTAACAATAAGTTGGGTGAATTTTGGCCCATTCCGCCTGGCAGAGCTGGTGTAACTGAGTCAGGTTTGTAGGCCTCCTTGCTCGCACACGCTTTTTCAGTTCTGCCCACAAATTATCTATAGGTTTGAGGTCAGGGCTTTGTGATGGCCACTCCAATACCTTGACTTTGTTGTCCTTAAGCCATTTTGACACAACTTTGGAAGTATGTTTGGGGTCATTGTCCATTTGGAAGACCCATTTGCGACCAAGCTTTAACCTGCTTCAATTTAATGTTGCTTCAATATATCAACATAATTTTCGTCCCTCATGATGCCATCTATTTTGTGAAGTGCACCAGTTCCTTCTGCAGCAAAGCACCCCCACAACATGATGCTGCCACCCCCGTGCCTCACAGTTGGGATATTGTTCTTCGGGTTGCAAGCCTCCCCCTTTTTCCTCCAAACATAACGATGGTCATTATGGACAAACAGTTCTATTTTTGTTTCATCAGACCAGAGGATATTTCTCCAAAAAGTACGATCTTTGTCACAATGTGCAGTTGCAAACTGTAGTCAGGCTTTTTTATGGCGGTTTTGGAGAAGTGGCTTCTTCCTTGCTGAGCGGCCTTTCAGGTTATGTTGATATAGGACTCGTTTGACTGTGGATATAGATACTTTTGTACCTGTTTCCTCCAGCATCTTCGAAGGTCCTTTGCTGTTGTTCTGGGATTGATTTTCACTTTTCGCACTGAAGTACGTTCATCTCTAGAAGTCAGAGCGCGTCTCCTTCCTGAGCGGTATGACGGCTGCGTGGTCCCATGGTGTTTATACTTGCATACTATTGTTTGTACAGATGAAGGTGGTACCTTCAGGCGTTTTGGAAATTGCTCCCAAGGATAAACCAGACTTGTGGAGGTCTACAATTTTTTTCTGAGGTTTTAGCTGATTTCTTTTGATTTCCCCATGATGTCAAGCAAAGAGGCACTGAATTTGAAGGTAGGCCTTGAAATACATCAACAGGTACACCTCCAATTGACTCAAATTATGTCAATTAGCCTATCAGAAGCTTCTAAAGCCATGACATAATTTTCTGGAATTTTCCAAGCTGTTTAAAGGCACAGTCAACTTAGTGTATGTAAACCCTCTGACCCACTGGAATTGGATTACAGTGACTTATAAGTGAAATAATCAGTCTGTAAACAATTGTTGAAAAAATTACTTGTGTCATGCACACAATAGATGTCCTAACCGACTTGCCAAAACTATAGTTTGTTAACAAGAAATTTGTGGAGTGGTTGAAAAATGAGTTTTAATGACTCCAATCTAAGTGTATTTAAACTTCCGACTTCAGCTATAGTTGGCCCACATTATGTTTCTTTGTTACAAGAAATGGAACACCTTATTTGGTCTGTTCCAATGTTTTACAGAGAAACAAAATGGCGTTGATTTGGTCTGTCCCAATGTTTTACAGAGAAACAAAATGGCGTTGATTTGGTCTGTCCCAATGTTTTACAGAGAAACAGAATGGCCTTGAATGTGTTATGTATGACTCAAATTTTCTTTTGAGAGAAATACAGCATGAGGTCTGACTACAGCAAAATTAGCAAAATGACTCATGAAATATAATTACATTTTGCCAACAGTTTTTCTTCTCCACCCACACTACATTGTCCCTATTGGTTAAGTGGTACTATGGAAAAAGGAAAGATTGGCTCTGTGCTCTGCAGTTGGCTCATCTCATGACCTATTTAAAATGGTCAGGAGTTGGGGCAGGGCCTGCTTCCTTGAGGCTCCAGACAATGGGAGGGGAGCAGTTGGGACATTTACTATCTGGCCTGAAAGAGCCTCACGCTGTGGCCATAAACCAATAACTAGTTCTGTATCAAATCAATGAAATAAAATTGTATTTGTCACATTCACCGAATACAACTGGTGTAGACTTTACAGTGAAATGCTTTCTTACAAGCCCTTCTCAACAATGCAGAGTTTAATAATAAAATAGTAACACAAGAAATATACAAGTATGCACAAGAACGGAGCTATATACAGGGAGACCAGTGCCATATCAATATGCAGAGGTACAAGGTATTTGAGGTATGTTCATGGAGGCAGGGTAAAGTGACTAGGCATCAGGACAGATAATAATATGAGTAAATAACAAACTGAGCAGCAAATGATGAGTGGAAAAGTGTGTTTGTGTCAGAATATGTGAGCAGAGCGGAGCGAGGAGCAGAGCGTGCCCAATTTGACTGGAGTGGGGAGTGACATTCCTTCAGCTACTGTCATGGAGTTCGCTAAATATTTTCATAAAGAAACGTATAAAACACACAGGTGCTAAATCAAGGTGACTTAGAGCAAGAGAGGGAGTCCGGTGATGTAAAAATAATTTTGAAATCTGAAAAGACACGTATCCCAAAAGCATGATGGTATGCTTACAACGTGCACATGCTAAAATAAAGGATCGAGGTGGGTAGATACTGTAACTAAGTGTGTCATTGTAGCAAAGTATTTATAAACAAAAAATCTGATCTCTTAAACGTTTCATTTTCGTTCTCTTATCTATACAATAGGCCATTTTCTGTTTAATTTGTATTTAATTCTAAGTCACAGCCCATATGCGCAATTTATAGACTATAATGATTTATAGTGAATAAATATATATATGCTGTTTAATGAGTTGGACAAATTTCCTGTCAAAATGTTTTATATTTTTTTTATTTCACCTTTATTTAACCAGGTAGGCCAGTTGAGAACAAGTTCTCATTTACAACTGCGACCTGGCCAAGATAAAGCAAGGCAGTGTGACACAAACAACAACATAGAGTTACACATGGAATAAACAAACGTACAGTCCAATAACACAATAGAAGAAGCCTATATACAGTGTGTGCAAAGAAGCGTAACAAGTAATTTTGGGTGTCAGGGAAAACGTATGGAGTATAAAGTACGTTATTTTCTTTCGGAATGTAGTGAAGTAAAAGTAAAAGTTTCCAAAAATATAAATAGTTAAGTAATGTACATATACTCCCCCCCCAAAAAACGTACGTAGTACTTTAAAGTATTTTTACTGAAGTACTTTACACCACTGCCCAAATGCCTTCACACCAGTACATTAGCATACTTGATATACTGTTACATACGCACGTATCACATAGTATTCTATACATAAGTTAAGGCCATGCAACCTGAGTTGAAACCTGAGTGATGTGCACATGTACAGTGCATAAACAGATGCATGCACCATATATTTATGTGGTGGACACTTGATACGGTCACATGATATTGTTGTGGTATGTCACAAAATTATGTTACGACCACACATATCAATATTAATTTTATGTATAAATATTTAGCTAAGTCTTGCTAAGTGGATGGGTCTCTACGGAAGGTGTAAACGGTACAGCCAAATGGTTACTTGCATAGTAGCAATACCAGAAGTAGATGGTGTCATTTAAATAAAATATATAGTATGTACAAGAACAATATCAATATCAATGATAGAGGAGGTAGTTATATGCATACAATCAGGGGTAAAGTGGCTGAGCAGCAGGATACATAAAATAAATTGTAACAGCAACATATGGCATTTGTGTTAGGAGAGAGTCATTTGAATAGAGGCACTGCAGATAATGCTGATGAGTGGTCTGTCCAAACCACGCATGAACAAGGGAATCTACATTCGGAGAGCCTGTTTCTGTCCTGCCCTTGACTTTGGTGCAGGGCATGTGATGTCTTCATCGTAAAACTCCCTGATCTTCTCAAAAAGATAAGTTTGTCAAGCTGTGTCCAGTCCAGGTGGTGCTTGTACAGGCAGACCATCAATTGGAGGAAGGATGTCAGCAGCCCGAACGCTCCTTGGCGAAAACAACACCAGGCTCCAGAGCAGCGCAGCTATAAAACAGAGAATAACAACAACAACAAAAATCAGAAGACATTACAATCTTGCACAACATCAATTCACATCCCAAGTTTATATAAGACAAATAACCTCATACAACGCAAGGAAAATTATTTTCACCTGAAGTGCTGGTACTGCTTGATCTGTGGCAGCGGCCTGAAATACGGAGTCAGGTGTTGTTGCCAGCCATAGCTTTCACCAGCACCGTATCATCCTCCAGTCCAACCAGCTGTGGGATGTTGACCCCTGTCACAGTGATGTCCTTCGTAACACCAGCAATCTCAGACAAAGTGTTCATTGTTTTTTCGGAAGCGCTGCTTGATGAGGCCGAAGCACCAGTTGGGGGCAAACTTGGTGTGGTCTGTGATCAGGAAGTGAAGATCCAGACTGTGGTGGAGCTTGTGCATGGTCCGCCAGGCTTTAACTTCCTGACTGATGTCTTGAGATTTTGCTTCAATATATTGTGGTATCCCAGGAGGTCTACCCCAGGGGATGGTAATAGAGGGGAGGTACGTGAGGCGACGTTGGCTCCCTCTGCTGGGAATACGGGAGCTGGGCACCCAGACAGCTCTAAGTGGAGGTAATTAGAGGAAAGTACCAACCAGCTGTGGAGGCCAAATAAAAGGAGCACGGTGGCACACCGCGAGAGAGAACGTGGAAAGACTGACACCAAGTGAAAGGAGAGAAGAAGGACCAGGCCAAACAGTGATTTTCTTATGTTTTTTTTCTGTCTTAGCAAAGTTGTTTTTGCGGACTAAAGCCTCCCTGTCTCTGTGTCAGTTTCTGCACACTCAACCCAACACCCCACGGTTTACCACAATATCCACATCATTTTCCTGCCTCATGATGTCATCTATTTTGTGAAGTGCACTAGTCTCTCCTGCAGCAAAGCACCCCCACAACATGATGCTGCCACCCCCGTGCTTCACGGTTGGGATGGTGTTCTTCGGCTTGACAAGCTTCCCCCTTTGTCCTCCAAGCATAACGATGGTCATTATTGCCAAACAGTTGTATTTTTGTTTCATCAGACCAGAGGACATTTCTCCAAAAATAACTATCTTTGTTAACATGTGCAGTTGCAAACCGTAGTCTTTCTTTTTTATTGGCGGTTTTGGATCAGTGGCTTCTTCCTTGCTGAGCGGCCTTTCAGGTTATGTCGATATAGGACTCATTTTACTGTGGATATAGATACTTTTGTACCTGATTCCTCCAGCATCTTCACAAGGTCCTTTGCTGTTGTTCTGGGATTGATTTGCACTTTTTGCAACAAAGTACGTTCATCTCTAGGAGACAGAACGAGTCTCCTTCCTGACCAGTATGACGGCTGCGTGGTCCCATGGTGTTTATACTTGCGTACTATTGCTCCCAAGGATGAACCAGACTTGTGGAGGTCTAAAAAAACAATTCTGAGATCTTGGCTGATTTCTTTTCATTTTCCCAATGATATCAAAGCAAAGAGGTGCTGAATTTGAAGGTAGGCCTTGAAATACATCCACAGGTACACCTCCAATTGACTCAAATTATGTCAATTAGCCTATCAAAAGCTTCTAAAGCCATGACATAATTTCCTGGAATTTTCTAAGCTGTTTAAAGGCACAGTCAACTTAGTGTATGTAAACTTCTAACTCACTGGAATTGTGATACAGTGAATTATAAGTGAAGTAATCTGTCTGTGTACAATTGTTGGAAAAATTACTTGTGTCATGCACAAAGTAGATGTCCTAACCGACTTGCAAAAACTATAGTTTGTTAACAAGAAATTTGTGGAGTGGTTGAAAAATGAGTTTTAATGACTCCAACCTAAGTGTATGTAAACTTGTGACTTCAACTGTATATTTTTCATCTGGGCTTACCTGTTGCCACCCATGTAAGCAGGTAAGCACCACATTCGAAATGCAAAGTTTAATGAAAGAATAATTAAGCAGAGCACTGGCAGGAGTCATCCAGCTTGACCCAGGTCGAGCCTCCATGGGAGTTACTTTAGTTTCGGCCCGGCTTAACAAAAATGCAAATACTATTATAATACTATTACCTGTATTTTCCTGCTCATCTGAAATGAATTATCATCCTTCAAGAAGTGATTAAGTGGATTTGTGTGTTTTATTCAAGGATCTAAGAGATGTTTATCGATTAGTATAGCTACATCGGAGTGCTGGGAAAACCTTGATAGTGGTGCTCAAATTTGATTTCTGAAAAGGTGTAGGAACCCAGATTTGTGATATTGATAATAATAACAAATAATTAAAAATGTATTCATTCATTCATAATTCACTGTAATTGATTAATTCATTTAATAATTAATTGTGCTTTTAATATACCAGTGACAGCCACTAAGGCAAGCTAGGAATGACTAGCATTAGCATTCAGTGGGGCGAATAAGCATGCACAGCCTTGAAAAAGGGCACAGGCATTAACTGACATGCAAACGTGCTCTGGAATTTCAAGATGTGTCTTCGTACGTGGGTGGACGTGTGTGGTAGTTTCAGGGGATTTACTGAACAATTTCTGCACATATACACACCCATGCACGTCCGCGCACAAAAGTGGTCCGTTATTGGAGATATAAGGGACTTGTGCAGGGCCATACACGGCTGGACACTGGCCCGCAAATTTCCCGAATTGTAAATGGAGTATTTCGACCCGTAAATGTAACTTTTCATGCAGTGTAGACTAGTAGCCATGTGCAAATGGGGAATATTGTGGATCTTAATGTTGTGGATCCTCATAATCCCGGACCACCATTTCATTACATTTGCAATCGCAACAAATATTCTGCTCAGACCCCAACCAAGGATCATCAAAAGCCGGGCTATAAATTCTCAGACAACCCAAAGATTCCTAGATGCCCTTCCAGACTCCCTCCACCTACCCAAGGACGTCAGAGTACAAAAATCCGTTAACCACCTAACTGCGGAACTCAGTTTAACCTTGCGCAATACCCTAGATGCAGTCACACCCCTAAAAACAAAAAACATTTTCTTAAGAAACTAGCTCCCTGGTATGCAGAAAATACCCAAGCTCTGAAGCAAGCTTCCAGAAAATGTGAACGGAAATGTCGCTACACCAAACTGGAAGTCTTCCGACTAGCTTGGAAAGACAGTACCGTGCAGTATCGAAGAGCCCTCACTGCTGCGCGATCATCCTATTTTTCCAACTTAATTGAGGAAAATAAGAACAATCCAAAATGTATTTTTGATACTGTCGTGAAGCTAACTTAAAAGCAGCATTCCCCAAGAGAGGACGGCTTTCACTTCAGCAGTGATAAATTCATGAACTTCTTTAAAGAAAAGATCATGATCATTAGAAAGAAAATTACAGACTCCTCTTTAAATCTGCGTATTCCTCCAAAGCTCAGTTGCTCTGAGTCTGCACAACTCCGCCAGGACCTAGGATCAAGGGAGAGACTCAAGTTTTTTATTTAATAATACTATATCTCTTGACACATTGATGAAAATAATCATGGCCTCTAAACCTTCAAGCTGCATACTGGACCCTATTCCAACTAAACTACTTGTTTGAAAAAGCTGTTGCTCAGCAACTCAAATCAAATCAAAGTTTATTTGTCACGTGCACCGAATACAACAGGTAGACCTTACAGTGAAATGCTTACTTACAGGCTCTAACCAATAGTGCAAAAAAGGTATTAGGTGAACAGTAGGGAAGTAAAGAAATAAAAACAACAGTAAAAAGAGAGTGAAAAATAACAGTAGCTAGGCTATATACAGTAGCGAGGTTATAAAAGTAGCGAGGCTACATACAGACACCGGTTAGTCGGGCTGATTAAGGTAGTATGTACATGTAGATCTGGTTAAAGTGACTATGCAAATATGATGAACAGAGAGTAGCAGTAGCGTAAAAGAGGGGTTGGCGGGTGGTGGGTGGCAGGACACAATTCAGATAGCCCGGTTAGCCAATGTGCGGGAGCACTGGTTGGTCGGGCCGATTGAGGTAGTTTGTACATGAATGTATAGTTAAAGTGACTATGCATATATGATAAACAGAGAATAACAGCAGCGTAAAAGAGGGGTTGGGGGGGCACACAGTGCAAATAGTCCGGGTAGCCATTTTGATTACCTGTTCAGGAGTCGTATGGCTTGGGGGTAAAAACTGTTGAGAAGCTTTTTTGTCCTAGACTTGGTACTCTGCTACCGCTTGCCATGCGGTAGTGGAGAGAACAGTCTATGACTGGGGTGGCTGGGGTCTTTGACAATTTTTAGGGCCTTCCTCTGACACCGCCTGGTGGAGAGGACCTGGATGGCAAGCAGCTTAGCCCCAGTGATGTACTGGGCCGTACGCACTACCCTCTGTAGTGCCTTGCGGTCGAAGGCCGAGCAATTGCCATATCAGGCAGTGATGCAGTGCTAACTTAGTGTTAGTGCTAACTCACCGCCTTCCTGAAGACAAAAAATGTATACGAAACGCTTCAGACAGGTTTTAGACCCCATCATAGCACTGAGACTGCACTTGTGGTAAATTACCTTTTAATGGAGTCAGACCGAGGCTCTGCATCTGTTCTCGTGCTCCTAGGCCTTAGTGCTGCTTTTGATACCATCGATCACAACATTCTTTTGGAAAGATTGGAAACCCAAATTGGTCTACACGGACAAGTTCTGGCCTGGTTTAGATCTTATCTATCAGAAAGATATCAGTTTGTCTCTGTGGATGGTTTGTCCTCTGAAAAATCAACTGTAAATTTCAGTGTTCCTCAAGGCTCCGTTTTAGGACCACTATTATTTTCACTATATATTTACCTCTTGGTGATGTCATTCGGAAACATAATGTTATCTTTCACTGCTATGCGGACGACACACAGCAGTACATTTCGATGAAACATGGTGAAGCCCCAAAATTACCCTCCCTGGAAGCCTGTGTTTCAGACATAAGGAAGTGGATGGCGGCAAATGTTATACTTTTAAACTCGGACAGAACAGAGATGCTAGTTCTAGGTCCCAAGAAACAAAGAGATCTTCTGTTGAATCTGACAATTAGTCTTGATGGTTGTAAAGTCGTCTCAAATAAAACTATGAAGGACCTCGGCGGTTACTCTGGACCCTGATCTCTCTTTTGACGAACCTATCAAGACTGTTTCAAGGACAGCTTTTTATTCCATCTACGTATCATTGCAAAAATCAGAAACTTTCTGTCCAAAAATTATGCAGAAAAAGAATCCATGCTTTTGTCACTTCCAGGTTAGACTACTGCAATGCTCTACTTTCCGACTACCCGGATAAAGCACTAAATAAACTTCAGTTAGTGCTAAACATGGCTGCTAGAATCTTGACTAGAACCCACAAAAAATATCATATTACTCCAGTGCTAGCCTCTCTACACTGGCTTCCTGTTAAAGCAAGGGCTGATTTCAAGGTTTTACTGCTAACCTACAAAGCATTACATGGGCTTGCTCCTACCTATCTTTCTGATTTGGTCCTGCCGTACATACCTACACGTACGCTACGGTCACAAGACGCAGGCCTCCTTACTGTCCCTAGAATTTCTAAGCAAACAGCTGGAGGCAGGGCTTTCTCCTATAGAGCTCCATTTTTATGGAATGGTCTGCCTATCCATGTGAGAGACGCAGACTCGGTCTCAACCTTTAAGTCTTTTTCGAAGACTCATCTCTTCAGTAGGTCCTATGATTGAGTGTAGTCTGGCCCAGGAGTGTGAAGGTGAACGGAAAGGCACTGGAGCAACGAACCTCCCTTGCAGTCTCTGCCTGGCCGGTTCCCCTCTCTCCACTAGGATTATCTGTCTCAAACCCTATTACAGGGCCTGAGTCACTAGCTTACTGGTTTTCTTCCATGCCATCCCTAGAAGGGGTGCGTCACTTGAGTGGGTTGAGTCACTGACGTGGTTTTTCTGTCAGGGTAGGCGCCCCCCCTTGGGTTGTGCCGTGGGGGATATCTTTGTGGGCTATACTAGGCCTTGTCTCAGGATGGTAAGTTGGTGGTTGAAGGTATCCCTCTAGTGGTGTGGGGGCTGTGCTCTGGCAAAGTGGGTGGGGTTATATCCTGCCTGTTTGGCCCTGTGCCAGGGGGCTAGGCTCAATCTGTTATATCTGGAGTATTTCTCCTGTCTATCTGGTGTCCTGTGTGAATTTAAGTATGCTCTCTCTAATTCTTTCTTTCTTTCTTTCTTTCTTTCTTTCTTTCTTTCTTTCTTTCTTTCTTTCTTTCTTTCTTGTTGTCTCTCTCTCCATCTCTCTCAGTGGACCTGAGACCTAGGACCATGCCTCAGGACTACCTGGCCTGATGACTCCTTGCTGTCCCCAGTCCACCTGGCCATGCTGCTGCTCCAGTTTCAACCGTTCTGCCTGCGGCTATGGAACCCTGACCTGTTCACTGGACGTGCTACCAGTCCCAGACCTGCTGTTTTCAACTCTCTAAAGACAGTAGGAGCGGTAGAGATACTCTCAATGATCGGCTATGAAAAGCCAATTGACATTTACTCCTGAGGTGCTGACCTGTTGCACCCTTGATAACTACTGTGATTATTATTATTTGACCATGCTGGTCATTTATGAACATTTGAACATCTTGGCCATGTTCTGTTATAATCTCCACCCGGCACAGCCAGAAGAGGACTGGCCACCCCTCATAGCCTGGTTCCTCTCTAGGTTTCTTCCTAGGTTCTGGCCTTTCTAGGGAGTTTTTCCTAGACACCGTGCTTCTACAACTGCATTGCTTGCTGTTTGGGGTTTTAGGCTGGGTTTCTGTACAGCACTTTGTGACATCAGCTGATGTAAGAAGGGCTTTCTAAATAAATTAGATTGATATATGAAGACTTATTCATAACAAAAAAACAGGTAGCTAAATATTATAACAAAATGCAATCATTAGTGAGAAAAGCGAAAATCAATTAATTTTCATCTTCATTCAATCTATTTTCGATTATTTATTTATTTACTTTCTATGATCATTGAGGAATACATTTCTCAACTTTTCTGACTGTGATGGGTTCATACTCACTAAATTGCCTATAGGCCTACAACAAGTTAGGATAGGCTGCCATTTTCACAACTCTCATTGAATTGGACTCACTTCACAGTAGTAAATAGATAAGCTACCGGTATTTAAAGTATTTTGCTCTATGTGATCTGATCCGAAGCTCAGTTTAAAGGTAGAACATGCAGTTCACCTTATCCACTGACGTTTGTAGGCTATGCCTGAATTGCCTACTGTCGTCTGTCAAATTTCTCGAGTAGCCTAGACAATATTTAATTTATAAACATCATACATACACTACATGATCAAAAGTATGTGGGCACCTGCTCGTCGAACATCTCCTTCCAAAATCATCGGCGTTAATATGGAGTTGGTCCCTCCCTTTGCTGCTATAACAGCCTCCATTCTTCTGGGAATTCTTTCTACTAGATGTTGGAACATTGCTGCGGGGACTACGCGCTTCAGCACTCGGCGGTCCCGTTCTGTGAGCTTGTGTGGCCTACCATTTCGTGGCTGGGCCGTTGTTGCTCATAGACGTTTCCACTTCACAATAACAGCACTTACAGAGCAGAAATTTTACAAACTGACTTGTTGGAAAGGTGACATCCTCTGACAGGGGAACGTTGAAAGTCACTGAGTAAAGCCATTCTACTGCCAATGTTTGTCTATGGAGATTGCATGGTGGTGTGCTTGATTTTATACACCTGTCAGCAACGGGTGTCCCTGAAATAGCTGAATGCACTAATTTGAAGGGGTCCCCACATACTTTTGTATTTATAGTGTATCATAACCACCTTTTCTGGCCATGATGAGTAGCCATACAACAAATTGCCATGCACATCTCTTGTTTAATTGGGCCTATTATATAGGCTATTATTATTCACGTTTTTTGCTGTATGCAACGGCTCCCAAGTGGCGCAGCGCTCTAAGGCACTGCATCTTAGTGCAAGAGGTGTCACTACAGACCCTGGTTTGAATCCAGGCTGTATCACAACTGGCCATGATTGGGAGTCCCATAGGGCGGCGGACAATTTGCCCAGCGTTGTGCGGGTTTGGCCCGGGGTAGGCCGCCATTTTAAATGAGAATTTGTTCTTAACTGACTTGCCTAGTTAAATATAAACTTACAGGCTACCACTGTAAGTAGGCATACTGTTTTCATTTTTTCAGAGTAGACAATGTTTCAGAATTCGCGGGCAGTGCAGCATATTTAGGTTCGGGAGAAATAAATGTAAAATTGAATTCAAGCGATCTGTTTACAGGTCCACAAAAACTTGCAATTGGTTTTGTATTTCAGGAACATCAGATACAGCAAATGTCACTTGAAAAAAAAAACATTCTGCCAACATCTCCAGACATTTGATCAACTGCGCCATTGATATTTCCTTCAGATATATTGTCTTAGCCTAATTCCAATACTTCCAAACAATATAGCAAATAACGGCGTTATCGTCACATAAAAGGTGAATGATGGGCGTAATTCAGGCAGAGTTTTAATGCACGTTTTAGCGAAATATGCACAGCTTAGCGAAATATTTTTGTGCGTGTAGTCTTTTCAGAAATTTCGCACGCAGATATTTACTTAAAAATGTACACAATGGTTATAAATGAGATCCAACTGCCTAAACAGGAAGAGGGAGAAAAGATGGCAGCGTCAATTGTGCCCTGTATGTCAAGGGTTTCTCTAGTATAGGCTGGGCTACTGTAAATGCACTTTGTGACAACTCCAGGTGTAAAAAAAGGCCATGTATAATTATGCCTGATGAATTGTCACATTCGCCGAATACAACAAGACAACCTTACAGTGAAATGCTTACTTACAAGCCCTTGAAACCTCTTAAGGATCCGCCCGTTAAAAATGTTTTTGTGCCTAAAATGACACACCCAAATCTAACTGCCTGTAGCTCAGGCACTGAAGCAAGGATATGCATATTCTTGGTACCATTTGAAAGGAAACACTTTGAAGTTTGTGGAAATGTGAAAGGAATGTAGAAGAATATAACACAATAGATCTGGTAAAAGATAATACAAAGAAAAAAACAACCGTTATTTTTTTTTTTTTGTACCTTCATCTTTGAAATGCAAGAGAAAGGCCATAATGTATTATTCCAGCCCAGGTGCAATTTAGATTTTGTCCACTAGATGGCAGTGGACAGAAATGCAATGGTTCATTGGATCAGTCTAAAACGTTGCCCATATACATAATTATACATTGGCAACGTTTTAGACTGATCCAATGAACCATTGCATTTCTGTTCAAACTTGTACCAAGACTTCCCAAATGTGCCAATTTTTTTTATTAATAACTTTTCATGTTCAAAATTGTGCACTCTCCTCAAACAATAACATGACATTCTTTTACTGTAATAGCTACCGAAAATTAGACTGTGCAGTTAGATTAGCAAGAATTTAAACTTTCTGCCAATATCAGATATGTCTATGTCCTGGGAAATGTTCCTGTTTCTTACAACCTTATTCTAATCGCATTAGCCTACATTAGCTCAACCGTCCTGTGGAAGAGACACCAACGTTTTTAACCAACAGTGCAGTTCAAGAAGAGTTAAGAAAATATTTACCAAATAAACTAAAGTGAAAAATAATAAAAAGTAACACAATAAAATAACAATAACGAGGCTATATACAGGGGTACCGATACCCGAGTCAATGTGCGGGGGTACAGGTTACTTGAGGTAATTTGTACATGTAGGTAAGGGTGAAGTGACCATGTATAGATATTAAACAGCGAGTAACAGCAGTGTACAAAATAAATGGAGGGGGGGTGGTGTCAATGTAAATAGTTCGGTACCCAATTGATTCATTGTTCAGCAGTCTTATGGCTTGGGGGTAGAAGCTATTAGGAGCCTTTTGGTCCTAGACTTGGCGCTCTGGTACCGCTTGCCGTGCGGTAGCAGAGAAAACAGTCTATGGTTTGGGTAACTGGAATCTCTGACAATTTTTGGGGCTTTCCTGTGACACCACCTATTATAAAGGTCCTGGATGGCAGGAAGCTTTGCCCCAGTGATGTACTGGGCCATATGCACTACACTCTGTAGCACCTTATGGTCAGATGCCGAGCAGTTGCCATACCAGGCGGCGATGCAACGGGTCAGGATGCTCTCGATGGTGCAGCTGTAGACCTTTTTGAGGATCTGGGGACCCATGCCAAATCTTTTTAGTCTCCTGAGGGGAAAAAGGTGTTGTCGTGCCCTCTTCATGGGAGCCTTTGTCTTGCTCACATTGAGGGGGAGGTTGTTGTCCTGGCACCACACTGGCAGGTCTCTGACCTCCTCCCTATTGGCTGTCTCATCATTGTCGGTGATCAGGCCTACCACTGTTGTGTCATCAGCAAACTTAATGATGGTGTTGGATTCGTGTTTGACTACGCAGTCGTAGGTGAACAGGGAGTACAGGAGGGGACTAATTACACACCCCTGAGGGTCCCCAGTGTTGGGGATCAGCATGGCAAATGTGCTGTTGCCTACCCTTACTACCTGGGGGTGGCCCATCAGGAAGTCCAGAATACAGTTGCAGAGTGAGGTTTTTAGTTCCAGGGTCCATAGCTAAGTGATGAGCTTCATGGGCACTATGGTGTTGAACGCTGAGCTGTAGTCAGTGAACAGCATTCTCACATATGTCTTCCTTTTGTCCAGGTGGGAAAGGGCAGTGTGGAGTGTGATTGAGATTGCTTCATCTGTGGATCTGTTGGGGCAGTATGCGAATTGGGGCGGTATGCGAAACGTCAGTGAAGAAACTTTCCAGATGCTTTGAGTACATGTCCTGGTAATCCGTCTGGCCCCGCTGCTTTGTGAATGTTGACCTGTTTAAAAGTCTTGCTCACATCGGCTACCGAGAGCGTTTTCACACAGCTGTCCAGAACAGCTGGTGCTCTCGAGCATGCTTCAGTGTTGCTTGCTTTGAAGCGAGCATAACATTTATTTAGCTAATCTCGTAGGCTTGTGTCACTGGGCAGCTCGCGTCTGTGTTTCCCTTTTGTAGTCCGTAATAGTTTTAAAGCCCTGGCACATCCGACGAGTGTCAGAGCCGGTGTAGTAGGATTCAATCTTAATCCTGTATTGACGCTGTAGGGTATAGTGGGATTTCTTGTAAGCATCCATATTAGTTTCCCACTCCTTGAAGGTGGCAGCTCTAGCCTTTAGCTCGATGCGGATGTTGCCTGTAATCCATGGCTTCTGGTTGGGATATGTACGTACGGTCACTGTGGGGACGACGTCTTTGATGCACTTATTGATGAAGCCGATGACTGAGGTGGTATACTCCTCAATGCCATATGATGAATCCCGGAACATATTCCAGTCTGTGCTAGCAAAACAGTCCTGTAGCGTAGCATCCGCGTCACCTGACCACTACCGTATTGAGCGAGTCACAGGTACTTCCTGCTTTAGCGTTTGCTTGTAAGCAGGGATCAGGATAGACTTATGATCAGATTTGCCAAACTGAGAGCGGGGGAGAGCTTTGTATACATCTCTGTGTGTGGAATAAAGGTTGTCTAGAGTTTTTCCCCCTTCTGGTTGTACGTGACATGCTGGTAGAAATGAGGTAAAACGGATTTAAGTTTGCCTGCATTAAAGTCCCCGGCCACTAGGAGCGCCGTTTCTGGATGAGTATTTTCTTGTAGAAGTGATGTCCTTTTACCCGTCAGGTAGGTAGTAGCAGTGCCAATACCACCTCCACTCTCTGCTCTCTGCCACCTGCAACCCAGCTCCCGCTGAACACAGATAGACCACATATTAACCACACAACATGGTTAATACATGGTCAAATCAACCGATATAGGACTTCTGGATCTGATACTGATTCCGATTTTAGAATGGAATTATTTCCCAATAACTGATATACTGTATACACAGTGCTTTAAGAAAGTATTCACACCCTTTGATTTTTTCCCCACATGTTGTTGTGTTACAGCCTGAATTTAAAATTGATTAAATGTAGTATTTTTGTCACTGGCCTACACACAATACCCCATAATGTTAATACGTTTTTTAGGAATTAATTAAAAATGAAAAGCTGAAATGTCCTGAGTCAATAAGTATTTAGCCCTTTTGTTTCGGCAAGCCTAAATGAGTTCAGGAGTAAACATAATGAGTTGTATGGATTCACTGTGTGCAATAATAGTGTTTAACATTACCTCATCTATGTACCCCACCAGTGCCAACCTGTCATTCAGAGCAGGTGGGGCAGAGCCTGTTTTGCTATTTTGGAACATATCAGTTTGCAAACAATGTAATTTTTTTTTTATTGAGTTAGTAAAGCTGCATACAAACATGGTCTCTTTTTTGCTTTCTTTAGTAAGGCAGCTCCAAAATGCAGGTGTCTCAGTCTAGCTCAGTGCTTTCTGTTGTGGTGGGGTTAGCCAGCAGAAAATACAGTGCTTGGCGCTTGATTGGCTCAGTTTCCTCTCATGATTGGCTCAGATTTCTGTCACTTCTAAGGTGAGAGCTTGAAAATGTTAGCCCATTGGGTTCTGCCATAGAGTTATATTAGAAGTGCCCATCCAAGAAGGCTCAAGGTCATTGGCCACAGATAGATTGACATCAAATCACGTTATATCTACAGTAGCTTTGATTGGATTGATCATGTCAACATCTTACTTTCAAAGTCTTAGCTAGCAGTCATCATCAGTTGTCATCAAGTCGACAATCTACTGGCAAATCCTTTTTAATCCTTGTCATATGTTGGATTCTGGGTTAAACTTGGAACATTGCTATCCTATGATACATCAGAAGTATCTGAGGGGTGAAAGAGAATGGTTTTAACATCAGAAGTTAACTTCTTTGGGCTGCAGGGGCAGTATTGAGTAGCCTGGATAAAAGGTGCCCATTTGAAACGGCCTCGTACTCAATTCTTGCTCGTACAATATGCATATTATTATTACTATTGGATAGAAAACACTCTCTAGTTTCTAAAACCGTTTGAATTATATCTGTGAGTAAAACAGAACTCATTTTGCAGCAAACTTCCTGATAGGAAGTGGAAAATCTGAAATTGATGCTCTGTTCTAGGCACTGCCTATAAATGTGCTTGATACGTATTAGTATACATGCACTTCATACGCCTTCCACTAGATGTCAACAGGCAGTGAGAGAAGAAATGGAGTGTATAACTTGATCTGAGGTCGAATAAAAGCTCTTGGCATGACGTGACACCAATTTCCTGTTTTCTGGAAGGCGCGTGAAGGGACCTGATATTGCCTTCTGAAAAGCTGTCGTTATAGACGACTAATATCTCCGGCTTTGATTTTATTTGATAAATGTGACAATATCATCGTAAAGTATGTTTTTTCAATATAGTTTTATTAGATTATTGGAATTTTTTCGGGACGTTAGGCGTGTTGCGTTGTCTGCATTTGTTGACGATGGAGAGCTTCGCGTCACTTCGCTAGTGTGCTTGCTAATTCAAGAGGGAAAAATGCCAGTCTAAAACCAAACAACGATTGTTCCCGACAAAGGACCCCTTGTACAACATTCTGATGGAAGATCATCAAAAGTAGGACCCATTTTATGATGTAATTTCATATATCTGTCGAACATGTGTACTATTAGTTTGCGCCCAGATTTTGGGGACTCTCTCGCTATAACGTAAGCTGGATGTCGTAATGAAGTTATTTTTAGAATTCTAATACGGCGATTGCATTAAGAACTAGTGTATCTATCATTTCCTATACAACATGTATTTTTTAGTAACGTTTATGAATAGTTATTTGGTCAGAATAGGTGAGTGCCATAAAAATATCCGGACATAATGGGAAAAAGATGCTACGTTAGCACAATGTATAACCACTGATTTCAGCTCTAAATATGCACATTTTCGAACAAAACATAAGTGTATGTATAACCTGATGTTATAGGACTGTCATCTGATGAAGCTTATCAAGGTTAGTCAAAAATTATATATCTTTTGCTGGTTTGTTACGATCGCTAACTTTTGCTGCTGGTAAATGGCTTGTGTTTCTGGCTATTGTGGTAAGCTAATATAATGCTATATTGTGTTTTCGCTGTAAAACACTTAAGAAATCAGAAATATTGGCTGGATTCACAAGATGCTTGTCTTTCATTTGCTGTACACCATGTATTTTTCAGAAATGTTTTATGATGAGTATTTAGGTATTTCACGTTGGTGTCTGTAATTACTCTGGCTGCTTCGATGCTATTTGTGAAGGTAACTGTGATGGTAGCTGCAATGTAAAACTGATTTATACCTCAAATATGCAAATTTTTCGAACAAAACATAGATTTATTGAATAACATGTTATAAGACTGTCATCTGATGAAGTTGTTTCTTGGTTAGTTTGGTTGGTTCTTGGTTAGTTAGGTTGGTTTTGTGCATGCTACCTGTGTTGTGAAAAATGTCTGTCCTTTTTTGTATTTGGTGGTGAGCTAACATAAATATACGTGGTGTTTTCGCTGTAAAACATTTTAAAAATCGGAAAAGGTTGGCTGGATTCACAAGATGTTTATTTTTCATTTGCTGTATTGGACTAGTTAATGTGTGAAAGTTAACTTCTTCTGGCTGCAAGCCCGAGGCCGCCCACAATATGACAAGAGCCACTTCAAGTGCAGGGCGCGAAATTCAAAATATATTTTTTAGAAATATTTAACTTTCACACATTAACAAGTCCAACAAGTCCACACAACATGCCTAACGTCCCGAATAAATTTCAAAAATCGAATAAAACTATATTGAAAAAACATACTTTACGATGATATTGTCACATGTATCAAATAAAATCAAAGCTGGAGATAGTAGTCGCCTATAACGAAAGCTTTTCAGAAGGCAATTCCAGGTCCAACCTCGCGCCTTCCTGAAAACAGGAAATGGGTGACACGTCATTCCAAGAGGATTTATTCCATCTCAGACCAAGATAAACACTCCATTTCTTCTCTCACTGCCTCTTGACATCCAGGGGAAGGTGTATGACGTGCATGTATACTAATATGTATCATGCCCATTTATAGGCAGGACCTAGAAGAGAGCATCGATTTCAGATTTTCCACTTCCTGGTCAGGAAGTTTGTGCCAAATGAGTTCTGTTTTACTCACAGATATAATTCCAACGGTTTTAGAAACTAGAGAGTGTTTTCTATCCAATAGTAATAATAATATGCATATTGTATGAGCAAGAATTGAGTACGAGGCCGTTTGAAATGGGCACCTTTTATCTGGCTACTCAATACTGCCCCTGCAGCCCAAACAGGTTAAATATTTCTAAAAAATATATTTTGAATTTCGCGCCCTGCACTTGAGCTGGCTGTTATCATAAGTGTACCGGCACCGCCCTGCAGCCATAACAGGTTAATGGTTATCTGTAGGAGCTAGATGGCTTCGGAATGTGCTGGGTGGACGGGAGGAAGTCACAGGATTGTTATAGGGGATACGGATGGACATCTGTGGATTAGGCAAATGAGGGGTTGAGGTCAGGTCCGATCCCCTTAACTTCTTTGGGGTAGGGGGGCAGTATTTTCACGTCCAGAAGAAAAGCATGCCCAGAGTAAACGGCCTGCTACAAAGCCATAAAAGCTAGAATATGCATGTTATTAGTATATTTGGATAGAAAACACTCTGAAGTTTCTAAAACTGTTTTGATGATGTCTGTGAGTATAACAGAACTCATATGGCAGGCAAAAACCTGAGAAAAATCCAACCAGGAATTCTGAGGTTGTTCGATTTTCAACTCAGCTCCTATTGAAGATACAGTGGGATATTGGTACTGTTGCACTTCCTAAGGCTTCCACCGGATGTCCACAGTCTTTAGAACCTTGTCTGATGCTTCTACTGTGAAGTGGGGCCGAATGAGAGGGGATTGAGTAAGGTCTACCATGACCTGAACATGCGCTGACCATGTGAGAGCGAGCTCTGTTCCATCGCACTTCTGAAGACAAAGGAGTTCTCCGGTTGGAACATTATTGAAGAATTATGTTAAAAACATCCTAAAGATTGATTCAATACTTTGTTTGTCATGTTTTTACGGACTGTAATATAACTTTTTAAACTTTTCGTCCGTACTTTCCGCTGGACTTGAACGCGCGTCGTGAGTTTGGAAAGTGTACTGAACGCTAGAACAACAAGAAGGAATTTGGACATAAATGATGGACATTATCAAACAAAACAAACATTTATTGTGGAACTGGGATTCCTGGGAGTGCATTCTGATGAAGATCATCAAAGGTAAGTGAATGTTTATAATGTTATTTCTGACTTCTGTTGACTGCACAATATGGCGGATACATTTTTGTCTTGATTGGGTTCTGAGCGCCGACCTCAGATTATTGCATGGTTTGCTTTTTTCGTAAAGCTTTTTTGAAATCTGACACAGCGGTTGCATTAAGGAGAAGTGCATCTAAAATTCCATGCATTACAGTTGTATCTTTTAGCAATGTTTATCATGAGTCCTCCTACATGGAGGAGGTGAGGGCCCTGGAGGAGTGGTGCCTGGCCCCTAAGATCCTCTGAATGTAAGGCGCCAATGTAAACTCAGATTTTTGGATATAAATATGAACTTTACTGAACAAAACATACATGTATTGTGTAACATGAAGTCCTATGAGTGTCATCTGATGAAGATCATCAAAGGTTAGTGATTCATTTTATCTATATTTCTGCTTTTTGTGAATCCTTGTAAAGCCTTTTAGAAATCGGACACTGTGGCTGGATTTACAACAAGTGTATCTTTAAAATGGTGTAAAATACATGTATGTTTGAGGAATTTTAATTATGGGATTTCTGTTGTTTTGAATTTGGCGCCCTGCAGTTTCACTGGCTGTTGAAGAGGTGGGACGCTACCGTCCCACGTGGGAGAAATGATTGTTTATTACCCTATTACTTCGTCTTCCTGTCAAACCATAAAAGATGTAAGGATTGGAGAGAAGCAGGAGTGTCTACATTGGAGTATATATACTTGTGGTAGTGTAAACATGTTTGTCTGAATGCAGCTGTATTGACCATCTCGAAAGAATTAAACTTGGTTCAGCTTTCATCATTTCTAATCAGTGTTTTACTCTGAGAAATAGAACCTTAAACATGTTAACCTGTTGAGGCTGGGGGCGCTGTTGTCACTATTTATGCTAATCGTGTAATTTTTGAAACGGCTTCCCACAAAATTCTTGATCGTACAATATGCATATTATTATTATTATTGGATAGAAAACAGTCTATAGTTTCTATAGGAGTTGAAATTTTGTCTCTAAGTGGAACAGAACCCATTCTACAGCAATTTCCCTGACATGGAGTCAGATTTCAGAAATGTTGGCCCCTGATCTGGAGTCAGTTAAAAGGCCACAGTTATTGCTATGAGTATACGGACACTGCTTACGTCTTCCCCTGGATGCCTTTACGTGATGACGATTTGAATGGGGTCGATTGCGCGTTCACAGGCACTATAAATTAAAAAACCCTGTAGCTAGTAAGTCTTTTGGAGCTGCGTTATGCGCGTGGAGGACACCGACCCGCACCTGTTCCAAGCATTAGTGTTGGGAGTAATCTTTCTCCGGTCATGTTAAGACTCGTTATAGGAGTTAAAAACATCATAAGGTAGTTAATTTAAAGCGTTTTATAGCAATTTATATCCGTTTAGTGCGATTTTGGGACATTTATTTCTGAAACGCTGTGAATCGCTGGGCACGCTTCCAGTTCATGCTGAACGCAGTTGGCATTTCCACATGGCAAGAGGACAGCTTTCCACCAAAAGACGATTAGACCCAAGAAAGGATCCTTTGCCCAAGATACTGATGGAAGAACAGCTCAAAGTAGGACATTTTTATTATGATAAATCGTGTTTCTGTCGAAAAATGTTAGTGGCTTAGGACGCCATGTTTTTTGACGTAGCTTCGCTTGGCGCAAACTGTATTGAAAAGTAAGGATAATTTAAAAAATGTAATTCCGCGATTGTATTAAGAATTAAATTGTCTATCAATCGATGTCCACCCTATATTTTTTAGTCACGTTTATGAGTATTTATGTATAAGAGTAGATCACTGTCTAATATGGCGCACGGACATTTTCTCACCAGCTGGGCTACATTTCACATTGTCTAACCATGATTTTGGTGGCTAAATATGCACATTTTCGAACAAACTGTATATGTATGTTGTAATGTGATGTTACAGGGGTGTCATCTGAAGAATTCTGAGAAGGTTAGTGAAAAAAATAATATATTTTGGCGATGTTGACGTTATCGCTCTCTTTGGCTAGAATCAATGCTGGGCTGCTATGTGCTATGTGCTATGCTAATATAACGATTTATTGTGTTTTCGCTGTAAGACACTTAGAAAATCTGAAATATTGTCTGTATTCACAGGATCTGTGTCTTTCGATTAGTGTATGCTGTGTATTTTTACGAAACGTTTGATGATTAGTAAGTAGGTAAACACGTTGCTCTATGTAGTTATTCTAGTCCATTTGTGACGGTGGGTGCAATTGTAACCTATGCCATCTACCTGAAATATGCACATTTTCTAACAAAACCTATCCCATACCATAAATATGTTATCAGACTGTCATCTGATGAGTTTTTTTCTTGGTTAGGGGCTATAAATATCTTAGTTTAGCCGAATTGGTGATAGCTACTGGTGTTGGTGGACAAATAAAAGATGGTGGATTATGCTAATGTGTTTTTAGGTAATAGATTTACATCTTTACATATTGTGTCTTCCCTGTAAAACATTTTAAAAATCGGACATGTTGGCTGGATTCACAAGATCTGTGTCTTTCATTAGCTGTATTGGACTTTAATGTGTGAAAGTTAAATATTTTAAAAAAATATTTTTTTTTAATTTCGCGGCTCTGCCTTTTCAGTGGGGGTGGGGGGGGAGTGCCGCTAGCGGCACCCTCAGCCTAGACAGGTTAAGAGAAATAATGAAGAAAAATTATAGATAAAATGTGCTCGGTGCTCATCGGCCATTGTACGTAAAGATTACACAAGTCGGAAATCACAAATTCAACAATGAGTCGTTTGGAAGGAATCAGTTGCTAACTGCAAGCGTTGCAAAGAAACCACAAACGTTAGCCTGCTATTCAATGGAGTGGCTGTGTTTCTTTTTCAGTTCCCACCATAAATCCAGAGAATGTCAGACTGATGACAAAGTTTGATGACAAAATTTGCCTACAAAGGACCGCTGCGCCATCTTCACAAGGTGAGTCCAAAAATGTATTTTATGCTGCTGCATAAATTATGTAATATGCATGGGAGAAATGTATACTGTAGCTAAGAAATTAATACTAAGTGTATGTTGTGTAGTAAGCTGTTAGTAGCCCATGTTCCTCACCCTAATAATTTGGTCTATTTTCACCAATGTGGTATTGTAAACACATAACGTTAGTAGTTGTGGTGCTTGGCTTGCACGTGCAAATTCAGCACACACAACATTCTATAATAGATCTGTGTTTTTGACGTGTCAACTGAAAAGCTTATTTAACGCGTCAAATAGTGTTATATGACGTGTATCTTTTTTGACACGCAAAGACCCAAACGGCGTTCAATCTGCCTCACCCTAAAAATTTGGTCTATTTTCACCTCTTTATTTCATCTACCGTTCTAACTTGGTGGTGCACAAATAGCCTATAACTTATTTTAGAGAAATGTAATCATCAAATATTGTAAGAGCTTCATTGTCTGTTTATGTGTCCCATTTATTTATTCTACGGTTCTGACTGGTACAGGGAGTACACTGTAAGAATGACCCATGTACAGCGACAGAATTCAGAACATCTCAAAAGTGCTGAACAAATAGTTATATTGACTATGTCCGTCGTCGCTTGCTCATTAACCTCTACTTCCTCAGAAACCCGGGTCCGGGAGCACCCCCACCAGTAAAAAAGCTGACTAGCATAGGCTAGCATAGCGTCACAAGTAAATAGTAGCATCTAAATATCATTAAATCACAAGTCAAAGACACCAGATGAAAGATACACATCTTGGTAATCAAGCCATCATTTCTGATTTTTAAAATGTTTTACAGGGAAGACACAATATGTAAATCTATTAGCTAACCACGTTAGCAAAAGACACCATTTTTTTTACTCCACCAGTTTTTTACTCCATCAGTAGCTATCACAAATTCGACCAAATAAAGATATAAATAGCCACTAACCAAGAAACAAATTCATCAGATGACAGTCTGATAACATATTTATTGTATAGCATATGTTTTGTTAGAAAAATGTGCATATTTCAGGTATAAATAAATAAATAAATAGTTTACCATTGCAGCCACCATCACAACTCCACTAGAATAACTACAGAGAGCAATGTGTATTACCTAATTACTCATCATAAAACATTTCTTAAAAATACACAGCATACAGCAATTGAAAGACACAGATCTTGTGAATCCAGACAATATTTCAGATTTTCTAAGTGTTTTACAGCGAAAACACAATATAGCGTTATATTAGCTTAGCATAGTAGCAAACCACACAACAGCATTGATTCCAGCCAAACATAGCGATAACGTATTCACCACCAAAATATATTAATTTTCACTAACCTTCTCAGAATTCTTCAGATGACAGTCCTGTAACATCATATTACACAATGCATATAGAGTTTGTTCGAAAATGTGCATATTTAGCGGCACAAATCGTGCTTATACAATGAAAATAGTGTCCAAATACTCAAGCAATCTGTCCGGCGCCATCTTGGAAAGACACCTATTCTTATCGAAAACTATTCATAAACTTGACTAAAAGAATACAGGTTGGACAGCAATTGAATGACAAATTAGTTCTTAATGCAATCGCTGAATTACATTTTTAAAATTAACGTTACTGTGCAATACAGGGTGCAATACAGGGTGCGATAACGCAAGGCTACACGGCAAATAATGGCGTCTTATGCATTTTACTTTTTCAACAGAACAACGAATTATCAGCATAAATAGTTCTTACTATTAGCTGAACTCCCATCAGAATCTTGGGAAAGGTGTCCTTTGGCCAAAAGAATCGTTGCTGGGTTGGAGAATGTTTTCTTCCACGTTGCAATTAGCAGTACACAATGGCATGCGAGAGAGAGATACCCAACTACATACAACGGCAGAAAATGAAATGCCTGAAAATCGCAATATACTGACATAAACTGATATAAATTGGTTTAAAATAACAAGATTATGATGTCTTTAAAGCCTATATCGAATAAAAACAGAGCCGGATATAACTAGAAGCTAAAACGGGAGCTTCTAAAACGACATCACAATGTCCTTAGTGCGTCAGCGCGAAGAAGCAAAAGAAGGGACACCTCGATTCCAATCAATTTATAGACTTTCTGAACTGCGTAGAGACTCCATTTCAAGGCCCTCTATTCGCTGACACCCAGGGGAAGGCGTATGCAGTGCATCTCAACCAATAGAAGACAGGCAAAGTTATACACAGGTCTGAGAACAGGTTTGGAAAAATCTGCATTCTCAACTCCACATAGGGAAATTGCTCTAAGTCCAGTTCTGTTTCACTTACAGACATAATTCAAACGGTTTTAGAAACTACAGAGTGTTTTCTATCCAATAGTAATAATAATATGCATATTGTACAGGCAAGAATTGAGTACGAGGCAGTTTAATTTGGGAACACCAAGAAAAAAAGTGCTAACAGCTCCCCCTATTGACAAGAAGTGTTAATGTCTTAATCGAAATTACGTATTGCCTCTTATCCGTTTGTCGTTCCCTTATGCCATAATTTGTACATCTCAATTGTCAGTAGAAACCACATTTGCTTAAGCAAGTCTGCCATATCAGCTATGTTTTTTTAAAGGCAGCAAATGAGGCTGAACTGTTTTGCTGCCAGACAGGTTGAGCAGTGGTAAGATGTTGGGACTCTGGTGTTGGGACTCTGCTGTTGGGACAGGCTTTATGTAGGCCCTAACAGATTGTGGCACCGTTTGCCACCGCCATAGTGCAGCTAATGTATTGTTTAGTGTTGTGTTGTGTGGCTTTGCTGGCATGCATCCCACATTTGTGGGTTTGCCCCACCAAGATTTACATGCTAAAATCGCCACTGTACCCCACACATACAATTATCTGTAAGGTCCCACGAACAAGGAATTTTAAACACAGATTCAACCACAAAGACCAGGGAGGTTTTCCATTGCCTCGCAAAGAAGGGCAGCTATTGGTAGATGGGTAAAAAAAAAGAAGACATTGAATATCCCTTTGAGCATGGTAAAGTTATTAATTACAGTTTGGATTGTGTATCAATACACACAGTCACTACAAAGATACGTGTCCTTCCTAACTCAGTTGACGGACAGGAAGGAAACCACTAAGGGATTTCAACAGGAGGCCAACGGTGACTTTTAAACAGTTACATAGTTTTATGGCTATGATAGGAGAAAACAGATGGATCAACAACACTATAGTTACACTACAAAACTAACTTAATTGACAGAGTGAAAAGAAGGAGGCCTGTACAGAATACAAATATTCCAAAACATGCATCCTGTTTGCAACAAGGCATTAAAGTAATACTGCAAAAAAATTGAAAAGAAATACTATTTTCGCCCTGAATACAAAATGTTATGTTTGCGGCAAATACAATACAACATATTACTGAGTACCACTCTTCGTATTTTCAAGCATAGTGGTGGCTGCATCATATTATGGATATGCTTGTAATCATTAAGGACTGGGGAGTTTTTCAGGATAACAAATAAACGGAATGGAGGAAAATCTCTTTCAATCTACTTTCCAGGACAATAACCTAAAAGAAGAAGGCCAAATCTACATTGGAGTTGCTTACCAAGTGGACAGGGAATTTTTCTGAGTAGCCGAGTTACAGTTTTGACTTAAATTTAATTGAAAATCTATGGCAAGACCTGAAAACGGTTGTCTAGCAACAACCAATTTGAAAGAGCTTAAAGCATTTTAAAAATAATAATGGGCAAATGTTGCACGATCCAGGTGTGTATAGCTGTTAGAGACTTACCTAGAAAGACTCAAAGCTGTAATCGCTGCCAAAGGTGCTTCTACAAAGTATTGACTTAGGGGTGTGAATACTTATGCAAAGTAGATATTTAATTTTTAATACATTTTCCCAAAATTCTAAAAACATGTTTTTACTTTTTTATTATGGGGTATTGTGTGAGAATATATATATTTTTTTTACATTAATTTTGAATTCAGACAACTAAATGTGGCATAAGTCAAGGGGTATGTGTACTTTCTGAAGGCATTGTATCTGCCGATATTTGTATTATAGCTGGAATTAAAATAAAAACTATATTTTTTAATGGATTGTGCTTAATTTTAAAACAGCCCTCCATAGATACTCAGAAAGCTGATTTCAAATTTGAGGAAAGAACATTCATGTAATGTTGAGGAAAACTTGATTGAGGAATCAGGCAGAACTCCTTTATAAGAGTTTATTCAAGCAATTGCAGGGAAGTTCACTCAGGATGAAACTGGAGAGGAACTTAAAAAAATACAGAATCACACAGTCATTTATATACTTCACCTATACAAAGAACTGATTACCCCTCCAAAGGGGCAGGCAAGCTTACATGAGAGATAAGGAGAATTTGGCTCCACTTTCATTATACAAACAAGAACAGGTTCTAACCATTTCTCACAGCTTATGTGTCTAAGATGAGATCTTTAGAGCCCAAACAGACAGAACAAGAATGTAGCCTGGTTGGACCTTTTAGTGTGCTAAAGATAAGGAGCCAATAACAAATAACTAATTTGTGCAGCATATGAAGAGTGTACTAGACAGCAGTGGACAAATAACAGTAAATAGTACATATAGTAATATTCAACTCAAGCATTTACATAGCATGTAACAAAACCATTTACCCCATCAATTGCCCCTTTTATGCTTTGGTGTTCCATAAGCATAACCAACCTTTGTATACCTGATACACTGTCAGATAGGGTTTTAGGAATTTAATTGAACATTTTAAATGGAGAGTTACATAGAAAACATTTCTATGGCAATAAGCACTATCACCACCTAATGGGCAGTCTCCTTACTCACTAAAGGGACACGCCTCCGCCAAAGCGGAGACACTATGTAGGTCTTCTTGAGTGATTAATACAAACTGTAGTGGAGGAACGATTTTATGCTAACTTACTTAAATGCAAGTGAACAGGAAGAGCACAAACAGTATATCTTGCAAAATCATAATTCCTATATGTTACATGCTCCCCCTTAGCCACCAAACAAATTCCATCCCCACTCTTCGGGCTGCTTTAGCTTTTCAATTTCTTATTTTAATGTGGGAGGTCAAGTCAGTGATGTTGTCAGCATTGTCTGGGATAAAAGTGCAACACTGAGCCAAATACTGCACACGTAAGGCAAATAGGGGTAGGCAGAGGTCCCACACACCCAATAGGTGTTATTCCATGTTTAAGCTCCTTTAAGGAAGTTGCAAATACTAGGTCTATCAGTTAAATTAGTGACCTGGTTGTTAGGTTTCTTTTAGTATTGCCCAAACAGCATTAGCATGTTCACATTTTATAGCGAAGTCGCACTTACTTGTTCCCACTTCAATAGTTCCTATCTCAGAGGTTAGACAGACACAGGCTAGTTGCCTAGCGACTACCAGCTGTTTCGTTGGGATAGAGAAGTTGAATGAGGGCAGGTAAAAACTTACTATATTCAATACTTCCAAATGTACTTGTTGTACTCATCTTGAAAATTATTGTAGCCTTATGCCAGGCAGTATACGCAGAATCAGATTGGTATTTACTATACCTAGAGTAATGATCAGTGGTTATATGCTGAACAAAAATATAAATGCAACATGCAACAATTTCAAAGATTTTACTGAGTTACATTAGGCCCTAATCTATGGATTTCACATAACTGGGAATACACATATGGATTTGTTAGTCACAGATACCTTAAAAAAAAAATAGGGGCATGGATGAGAAAACCAGTCAGTATCTGGAGTGACCACCATTTCCCTCATGCAGTGAGACACACCGTCCTTCGCATAGAGTTGATCAGGCTGACTGTGGCCTGTGAAATGTTGTTCCACTCCTCTTCAATGGCTGTGCGAAGTTGCTAAATATTGTCTGGAACTAGAATTCGCTGTCATACACGTCAATCCAGAGCATCCCAAACATGCTCAATGGGTGACATAGTCTGGTGAGTATGCAGGCCAACATTTTCAGTTTCCAGGAATTGTATACAGACCCTTGCGACATAATGAAACATGAGGTGATGGCGGCGGATAAATGGCACGACAATGAGCCTCAGGATCTCATCACGGTATCTCTGTGCATTCAAATTGCCATCGACATAATGCATTAGCGGTACAAGATGACGCCGGTAGACATGTTCATGGCTCCTAAGAAACTTTGCATAATTTTTTTTTGTGTGTGTGTTATTTATCACATTATTAGGCCAGAACGTCCTTTGCACTATTACATACAGCCGTAAATAACTTTTGGATAATGAGCGGTGGTAACTCACCAGCATTTCGACTATCCTGAATTAGACCCTTTGTCCTAAGCTCATCATTAAGCTTGGGGCTCTGGGTCTAAAAACCCACCTAATGCAACTGGGTCCTGGACTTCCTGATGGGCCACCCCCAAGTGGTGAATGTAGGCAACAACACCTCCACTACGCTGATCCTCAACACAAGGGCCCCACAAGTGTACGTGCTCAGCCCGCTCGTGGCCACGCACGTTTCCAACACAATCAGTACATTTGCAGACGACACTGCAGTGGTAGGCCTGATTACCAATGACGACAAGAAAGCCTACATGAAGGAGATGAGGGCCCTGGAGGAGTGGTGCCTGGCCCCTAAGATCCTCACAAAGTTTTACAGATGCACCATTGAGAACATCCTGTGGTGCTGTTTCACCGCCAGGTACGGTAACTGCACCATCCGCAACTGCAGGGCTCTCCAGAGGGTGGTGCAGTTCTATTTCATCTTCTATCTCAAGGCCATCAGACTGTTAAATAGTCACCACTAGCCGGCCTCGGACCTGTACCCTGCCCAGAACTTTAGTCACTGTCACTAGCCAGCTACATCCTGGTTACTTTGCCATGCACCTTAGAGGTTGCTGCCCTATGTACATAGTCATGGAACACTGGTCACTTCAATAATGTTTACATACTGTTTTAAATTTTTTATTTGTAAGTCGGAAGTTTACATACACTTAGGTTGGAGTCATTGAAACTCGTTTTTCCACCACTCCACAAATTTCTTGTTAACAATTAACAAACTATAGTTTTGGCAAGTCAGTTAGGACATCTACTTTGCATGACACAAGTAATTTTTCCAATAATTGTTTACAGATTGATTATTTCACTTATAATTCACTGCATCACAATTCCAGTGGGTCAGAAGCTTACATACACTAAGTTGACAGTGCCTTTAAAAAGCTTGGAAAATTCCAGAAAATGATGTCATGGCTTTAGAAGCTTCTGATAGGTTAATTGACATAATTTGAGTCAATTGGAGGTGTACCTGTGGATGTATTTCAAGGCCTACCTTCAAACTAAGTGCCTCTTTGCTTGACATCATGGGAAAATCAAAAGAAATCAGCCAAGACCTCAGAAAAAAAATTGTAGACCTCCACAAGTCTGGTTCATCCTTGGGAGCGATTTCCAAACACCTGAAGGTGCCACGTTCATCTGCACAAACAATAGTACGCAAGTATAAACACCATGGGACCACGCAGCCGTCATACCGCTCAGGAAGGAGACGCGTTCTGTTTCCTAGAGATTAACGTACTTTGGTGCAAAAGTTAAAATCAATCCCAGAACAACAGCAAAGGACCTTGTGAAGATGCTGGAGGAAACAGGTACAAAAATATCTATATTCACAGTAAAACGAGTCCTATATCGACATAACCTGAAAGGCCGCTCAACAAGGAAGAAGCCACTGCTCCAAAACTGCCATAAAAAAGCCAGACTATGGTTTGCAACTGCACATGGGGACAAAGATCGCACTTTTTAGAGAAATGTCCTCTGGTCTGATGAAACAAAAATAGAACTGTTTGGCCATAATGACCATCGATATGTTTGGAGGAAAAAGGGGGAGGCTTGCAAGCCGAAGAACACCATCCCAATCTTGAAGCACGGGGGTGGCAGCATCATTTTGTGGGGGTGCTTTGCTGCAGGAGTGACTTGTGCACTTCACAAAATAGATGGCATCATGAGGCAGGAAAATTATGTGGATATATTGAAGCAACATCTCAAGACATCAGTCAGGAAGTTAAAGCTTGGTCGTAAATGGGTCTTCCAAATGGACAATGACCCCAGGCATACTTCCAAAGTTGTGGCAAAATGGCTCTAGAACAACAAAGTCAAGGTATTGGAGTGGCCATCACAAAGCCCTGACCTCAATCCTATAGAAAATCTGTGGGCAGAATTGAAAAAGCGTGTGCGAGCAAGGAGGCCTACAAACCTAACTCAGTTACACCAGCTCTGTCAGGAGGAATGGGCCAAAATTCACCCAATTTATTGTGGAAAGCTTGTAGAAGGCTACACTAAACATTTGACCCAAGTTAACCAGTTTGTGGTATCGTTGACTTTATACTGATTGAGTGTATCTAAACTTCTGACCCAGTGGGAATGTGATGAAAGAAATAAAAGCTGAACTAAATCATTCTCTCTACTATTATTCTGACATTTCACATTCTTAAAATAAAGTGGTGATCCTAACTGACCTAAGACAGGGAATTTGTATTAGGATTAAATGTCAGGAATTGTGAAAAACTGAGTTTAAACGTATTTGGCTAAGGTGTATGTAAACTTCTGACTTCAACTGTATATTCACTACTGTTCAAAAGTTTGGGGTCACTTAGAAATTTTCTTAAAAAAAAAAAAGAAAAGCATATTTCTTGTCCATTACAATAATATCAAATTGATCAGAAATACAGTGTAGACATTGTTAATGTTGTAAATGACTATTGTAGCTAGTTAAACGGCTGATAAAAAAAATATCTACATAGGCGTAGATATTCCATGAAAGGCCAGCTATGTAGATGTATGTAGATATTGAAGTCGCCTCTTCACTGATGACGTTGAGATTGGTGTTTTGAGACTGGCATTTCTGATCAATTTGATGTTATTTTAATGGACAAAAAATGTGCTTTTCTTTCAAGAACAAGGACATTTCTAAGTGACCCCAAACTTTTGAACTGTAGTGTATATACATTACCAGTCAAAAGTTTGGACACACCTACTCATTCAAAAGTTTATCTTTATTTTGACTTTTTTCTACATTGTAGAATAATAGTGAAGACATCAAAACTATTAAATAACACATATGAAATCATGTAGTAACCAAAGAAGTGTTAAACAAATCAAAATATATTACATATTTGAGATTCTTCAAAGTAGCCACCCTTTGCCTTGATGACAGCTTTGCACACTCTTGGCAATATATATATTTGTGTGTATGTATGTGTGTGTGTAAATAAGTCCAGTGGAAGAACGCGTGAGTTTAAACTTATAATCATCATCCATGTGTTCTTATCAAAGTAAACCTCCTGGAGACCATCGCTAGGGGCATAGAGAGACAGGCCCTGAGATTTCTGTCTGATCTCGATGGAACCTACAAGCAAGAAGAGGACAATCATTGTGAGTTTTTGTGAAGTGAATTGAAAAACTTCCAACACTAATTTAACGTGAAAATAGATGGTTTTGATTTCATTAGACATAAAAGAAACCTGTGGCGTGCTGGTATGGGAGGTTGTTGATGGGAACCTCCATTCCATTGACATTCACCAATTTGTCATTGTCCTTGGGGTACATGTCAGTATCACTGGAATAATTGTAATCAATTGTAAAAAGGAATACAATTCCAAATGAAGCTCAGAAAATGTACAATGCATCTCAACTGTCTGCCAAAGATGAGTCAGCGTTTGAAAATGCACTGCTATGGCTAGTATTTCGGGCAATTGTAAACAAAAAGAACACTGTATATTTGCTGTAATCACATGTCAGAGATTTTCATATGGATGTGGTTTTGTTCATGAAGGTTATCCTTCTTCAGCAGAACCATGAATTTCAACTCGGTGGTGCAATCCTGAGCCAAAACTTGGTAGCAAGAGAGGGGCATCTCGTTTTTGTACCTCCTGTTATTGAATGTGGTCAGTGTGCCTCTGACCATGCAGCATTCAGCTGGAGTCAAGAAAATGAAGAATCACAACACCATTCATTACACAGTTTGCACAGTTTTTTTGGTAACAATTATATTTGTCTCTTCTCACCTGCGCTGGCTTTGGAAAACATGTAGTAGATCTGGTCAGTGACATTCAGCTCTTTAGCGGTAGCGCCAATGGGCAGAGCAATGGGGAGAGCCATGGCCTGTTCGCACACTGTCTTCTGCAATAATTGTATATTTATATCAGAGACCGAAGAGAAAAGAATGAACTTCAGTAAAAAAAAAAAGTAGGCCTAAGACTACTGACCTTCGGTGTTTTCAGAATGACAATCAGAGTTCTCTCGGAGGCAACAGCCACAGTCAATTTGATTTTCTCAACACTGTTCTTGGCGCTTGCCTGGCTCATTCCTGCATAGAGAAGCACTAGGGAGGTACTCAACCAACCTGAAACATTTCAAATGGATTTTCATTTATTGTATTGACTTGTAATATAAATAGTTAGTTGAGCACTATTTCATACAGTTTAGTAAATACCAGCGCAAAGTAAAGCCATGAAATGTGTCTTTATAATGAAGTGAGTAACTGTATTTCTTTGTGTAGTGCTTCAGGCCATGGGTAAGTTTGTCCCATGTCAGCTTCACACGGAATGCAGGGTCTGGTCCCACAAGACCATTCTCGAATATGATTTCAGTCTCAAATTCCTTGCACTCTACACCCCAGGCAAACTTAGCCTGAGACAGAAACAAAATGATGTGTTTATTTTATTATGACCTCAAGCAGTATAGACTGAAGCAATGTGACATTACAGTACAGTGGCATTGGAGACATGGCCTTTAGTCTTACCATAACTTTGTGGTTGCTGGGAAAAACACTGTCAGCACAAATTCTCCAGTTGTCATTTGGAGCAAGGTTAGACAGGATGATTTGCAGTCTAAAAGTAGCTTTGTCCAAGTAAGCAACAATCTGGTATCCCTGCACGTCATTGTCAGCTCTTACTGCACGGATGAGGATGGTTATGGCTGGGGCAACAGCATTGCCAATGTATTTGGCCTGAAAAGACACAGTTCATTATTGTACTCACTCCCATTGTCAGCAATGGAGAGTAATTATACACAGCCCCAGTTGTGATATAGAAGTTTTACCCGTTTGTAGATTCTGCTGGAGGTTCATACTTTAGAGATTGGATGCTGCAAGCAAAATAAGTATACCAACTCAGGTTTAATATCATCAAGCATCACTAATAGCTGCACATATTGTATGTGCACTATATAAACATTACCTGGTGGATGTGATTCTTGGCAAACTTCATGTCAATTACTTCCTCCTGTAATAGGAAGAGCAGTGAAAATAGAGTAATTTAGGTTCATTGACTGCTTGAAAGTTCTGCCTCACCCTTCAGATGCGGGAGCTGGAAGAGCTGTACTTGGAGGTACAGGACATAGAGGAGCTGGGGATGAGGAGATGGATTTGGAGGGAAACGGATGGAATGACAACTGCTGGAGCGAGGGCTGCTACCATTCTTCAGATCAAGAACCAGGATTTTATTGAGCTTCACCAGGACAGTTTTTCCATCTGGAGCTTCTTTCTCTTCAGTCATGGTGTTGACTTTGATTATCTTTACTGTGGCCTTGGGTCCCAATTTGTACTTCAATCTCCACTCACTCAATGACTGGACCAGAAGCTGCCCGCAAAGAAATATAGATACAATTGCTTCTCTGAGATAATTTCAATTTTTTCTTATTGTATTGATAGTTGTGTATTGGATGTAAATCATGAATATATCTTGCCTGGTGACACATCAACAAGGACTGAGTGTTTCCCAATCCATGCATAGAGAGGACAGTTTCTGATGAAAGCAGCGCTCTGACATGCTGACCAGACCGGACACGTCGCGTGCAAGAGCGTCGCAAAATAAATTTAGAAATCCATGTTATTCAATTATTGCACCCACACTACTCGCGCGTCTGCAATGCCAAGGAACTCCTTTCTATTTCTGACGCAGATCGCGCTGAAAGTCCTGCCTCTCCCATCTCCTCATTGGTTTATAGAAGCAGGTACCCACACGACATCTCCTCATTGGTTATACCCACGTGGGTGATTGAAAGACGTAATGTTTTGCCGGTTGTCGTGGTAAAAGTGTAGATACCAATCACCATATAATTTCAAAGGTGAAAAAGGAGGAGAGATGACTAGAAATGATTCGGTTGGCCGTTTTATGTGTGGATTAATTGTCGGAGTAGAAGACCTTGTGTATTTCAGGTAAAATAACAACTCAATGTTTATATCCCAGGACAAATTAGCTAGCAACAGCAAGCTAGCTAAATAGGACAAATTAGCTAGCAAGTGCAAGCTATCTAGCTAAATTGCCATACATGTTTAATGCTTTTCGACCTGTCCCCAAATTAATGTCATTGGTTCAGAGTTTGTTTTCATATATTAACCTGCGTGTCGTGATCGCGTTTGGTGTAGGAGGACAAAATAAATGTATGCACGATAGCGCACACGCGCAGACGGTTTGGGTTCCGTGTGAGATTCAATCTCAGCACATGCCTTGATTCCAAAGAATTTGGATTTAGCACACATTCATTCTTGGGCATGAAATTGGAAGGTATATCATTGTAAGTGATTTCAGATAACCTTGACTGAAAAAGACAAAACGGGAAAGAGATTAGAGGTCATAACTACAAGAAGAAATGGCTGCTGAAAAGTAGTGTCAAAATAGAATATTCATCTTACCAAACTACCATTCATAGAAGATGCAATTTTAGATGTGAATATCTCCTTTGACAGCTGTGATACATATTTGGTGGCAGGAATCATTAGTGTGATTTTTACAAGACAATTTAAATGTATGCATTCAATAGAACCATGGAATATGTAATGCTAGTAAATCCATTTTACTACCTGTTCTAGAAAAAGCTACATGCCGTACAGATGCAATGAGATCGATGGTCTGAACAGAAATGAAATGTTCCGTATTGACTGACCTTCATGTCTTAAATTAATGATGGACTGTTGTTTCTCTTTGCTTATTTGAGCTGTTCTTGCCATAATATGGACTTGGTCTTTTACCAAATAGGGCTATCTTCATTATACCAACCGTACCTTGTCACAACACAACTGATTGGCTCAAATGCATTAAGAAGGAAAGAAATTCCACAAATGAACAAGGCACACCTGTTAATTGACATGCATTCCAGAATGAGAATGCTTTCCAGAATGCATTCCAGAATTCCAGTTCAGAGAATACAAAGAGTGTGCAAAACTGTCATCAAGGCAAAGGGTTGCTACTTTGAAGAATCTCAAATATAAAATATATTTTGATTTGTTTAACACTTTTTGGGTGATTCCATATGTGTTATTTCATAGTTTTTATGTCTTTACTATTATTCTACAGTGTAGAAAATAGTCAAAATAAAGATAAACCCTTGAATGAGTAAGTGTGCCCAAACTTTTGACTGGTATTGTATGCACCTTGGTGTAAACTTGGCCTGCAGCTGAATGTTTGTCTTTAAAAATATACATATATTTAACTAGGCAAGTCAGTTAACCTGTCTAGGATGAGGGTGCCGCTAGCGGCACACCCCCCCCACATTCCACTGAAAAGGCAGAGCGCGAAATTCAAAAAAAATATATTTTTTAAATATTTAACTTTCACACATTAAAGTCCAATACAGCTAATGAAAGACACAGGTCTTGTGAATCCAGCCAACATGTCCGATTTTTAAAATGTTTTACAGGGAAGACACAATATGTAAAGATGTAAATCTATTACCTAAAAACACATTAGCATAATCCACCATCTTTTATTTGTCCACCAACACCAGTAGCTATCACCAATTCGGCTAAACTAAGATATTTATAGCCCCTAACCAAGAAAAAAACTCATCAGATGACAGTCTGATAACATATTTATGGTATGGGATAGGTTTTGTTAGAAAAATGTGCATATTTCAGGTAGCTGGCATAGTTTACAATTGCACCCACCGTCACAAATGGACTAGAATAATTACAATGAGCAACGTGTTTACCTAACTACTAATCATCAAACATTTCGTAAAAATACACAGCATACACTAATCGAAAGACACAGATCCTGTGAATACAGACAATATTTCAGATTTTCTAAGTGTCTTACAGCGAAAACACAATAAATCGTTACAACATACATATACATAGCACATGTGCAAACATTACCCCAGCATTGATTCTAGCCAAAGTGAGCGATAACGTAAACATCGCCAAAATATATTATTTTTTTCACTAACCTTCTCAGAATTCTTCAGATGACACCCCTGTAACATCACATTACAACATACATATACAGTTTGTTCGAAAATGTGCATATTTAGCCACCAAAATCATGGTTAGACAATGAGAAATGTAGCCCAGCTGGTGAGAAAATGTCCGTGCGCCATATTAGACAGTGATCTACTCGTATACATAAATACTCATAAACGTGACTAAAAAATATAGGGTGGACAGCGATTGATAGACAATTTAATTCTTAATACAATCGCGGAATTACATTTTTTAAATTATCCTTACTTTTCAATACAGTTTGCGCCAAGCGAAGCTACGTCAAAAAACATGGCGTCCTAAGCCACTAACATTTTTCGACAGAAACACGATTTATCATAATAAAAATTTCCTACTTTGAGCTGTTCTTCCATCAGTATCTTGGGCAAAGGATCCTTTCTTGGGTCTAATCGTCTTTTGGTGGAAAGCTGTCCTCTTGCCATGTGGAAATGCCAACTGCGTTCGGGATGAACTGGAAGCGTGCCCAGAGATTCACAGCGTTTCAGAAATAAATGTCCCAAAATCGCACTAAACGGATATAAATTGCTATAAAACGCTTTAAATTAACTACCTTATGATGTTTTTAACTCCTATAATGAGTCTTAACATGACTGGAGAAAGATTACTCCCAACACTAATGCTTGGAACAGGTGCGGGTCGGTGTCCTCCACGCGCATGACGCAGCTCCAAAAGAGTTACTAGCTACAGGGTTTTTTAATTTATAGTGCCTGTGATTGCGCAATCGACCCCATTCAAATCGTCATCACGTAAAGGCATCCAGGGGAAGACGTAAGCAGTGTCCGTATACTCTTAGGAATAACATTGGCTTTAAAACTGACTCCAGAACAGTGGCCAAAATTTCTGAAATCTGACTCCATGTCAGGGAAATTGCTGTAGAATGGGTTCTGTTCCACTTAGAGACAAAATTTCAACTCCTATAGAAACTATAGACTGTTTTCTATCCAATAATAATAATAATATGCATATTGTACGATCAAGAATTTTGTAGGAAGCCGTTTCAAAAATTACACGATTACCATAAATAGTGACAACAGCGCCCCCAGCCTCAACAGGTTAAGAACAAATTCCTATTTACAAATACGGCCTACCCCGGGCCAAACGCTGGGCCAATTGTATGCCGCCCTATGGGACTCCCAATCACGGCCGGATGTGATGCAGCCTGGTCTTCATGAGCTGGGAGACATGGTGGCTTGGACTGTGAAAATGGGAAAGGAGAAATATAGCCAATGTGACTATGAAACCCAAGATGAATTAAAACAACAGCATTACCACTTCATTACATTCTTGTTGGTGAGCACATACCATTGACAGTTGCAACGGCTTCTGCAGCAGTATAGAAGCTGAGCTCCATGGGCACACCAACAGCGGTAGGGAAGATGCAACGCACCTCGGCAGCTGGCAGGGGCTTAATATAATAAAAAGCAGCTCCAGACAGCAGTGCTCTCATGGACAACTCCAGACAGCAGGTCCAGTTGCAAGCTGTAGAGAAACAAACATTGGCCATCTACCTAGCTGTGATGACATGAGACCACTGTGAAAGAGGTTTAAGAATTTTCAGCTTTCCTGATCACAAAGTAGTATAAAGGAGTATAATGCATTCATGAATTACCTGTTTGATGATGGCCTTGTCGATGTTGCCTAAGGCAGTTTCCTGTCTAAAGAACGTCACGTACACGGAGGCCAAGGGCTTAGTTGAAGGCATGGACCTCCAGTCAGACAGCTGTGGATAGATTAGTAGAGCAAAGCTGACTGATAAACGTCATCAACTTCATTTAAAAAACCTAATCATTGATTCTTTGGAGATACATTTGGGAGATTATTGAGTGATCTTTTACATCCTTAATGACACGCTTCATCTTGGTGATCCTGTCAAGACTTTTTAGGAGCCTTGGGATTTTTCATAAGAGCCTCCTGGATTCCCTCGGTTCTCACTCCAATCTGAGAAAGATCGTTAAAAGAGGGTTTTGGAACCTCTGAATTGTAATCATTTTAAATGGTTTTGAATAATAGTTTTTACCTCCAGAACATCAGCAGCTGCTCCAGCAAAGTAGGTGTGGGCTTTAGCCACAATGGCTCTTGGAAAAACGGTGGCAGCATCATTGATGTAGAAAGCACTGGGAGCAGCACCCATCATCAGGGGAGCTTAAAACTTCTTATGGCTGCAATCCCGGTAACGGGATCGATATGACAACAGCCAGTGAAAGTGCAGGGCGCCAAATTCAAACAACAGAAATCTCATAATTAAAATTCCTCAAACATACATGTGTCTTATACCATTTTAAAGGTAATCTTGTTGTTAATCCCACCAAAGTGTCCGATTTCAAATAGGATTTTCAGCGAAAGCACCACAAACGATTATGTTAGGTCACCGCCAAATCACAGACAAACACAGTCATTTTTCCAGCCAAAGATAGGAGTCACAAAAAGCACAAATAGAGATAAAATGAATCACTAACCTTTGATGATCTTCATCAGATGACACTCATAGGACTTCATGTTACACAATACATGTATGTTTTGTTTGATAAAGTTCATATTTATATAAAAAAATCTGAGTTTACATTGGCGTGTTACGTTCACTAGTTCCAAAAATATCCAGTGATTTTGCATATACACATGGAATTATAGATATACCTCTCCTAAATGCAACCGCTGTGTCAGATTTCAAAAAAACTTTACGGAAAAAGCAAACCATGCAATAATCTGAGACGGCGCTCAAAACAATAGTCAAATTAGCCGCCATGTTGGAATCAACAGAAACCAGAAATTACATGATAAATATTCCCTTACCTTTGATGACCTTCATCAGAATGCACTCCCAGGAATCCTAGTTCCACAATAAATGCTTGATTTGTTCGATAATGTCCGTTATTTATGTCCAGTTAGCTACTTTTGTTCCTCAGAGCCAAGATGGCATCACACTGAATTCTCAGTGGCAGAGTAGCAGCAGCAGCAGTTCCAAATCTGGGCAGGAGCTTCATGGTGGGCTTAAGGCTAGCAGGATGTCCAGCATTGTCAAGAACTTTCAGAAACATTGCGATTTCCTCAAAGTTACCCTTAGCGATAGCCTCAACAGAAAGATCATGGATGAGCTGTAGAGGTTCATTCTCATCCAGTAAGTAATAACTGAATGTGATTATGAAAAACATATTTTACTTTCACAAAGTCACCATGGCAGGTGGGATATGTAGCACAGTACTTGGAAATCATGGTACCATAAACAAGCATGGCGACCTCACGCATAAGTGGGTTTGCCTGAATCTTGTGGTTCAAAACCAGTGTCTGGTGGTGCAAAAAAAGATTGTTTCCAGTCATATTAACCAGGATTCAAAAAATGTAGTTTAAACCTAATCGTAAGGTGTACCTACTTCAAAAGGTTTGATGGCCTCCACATCAGCTGTAACCATGTGCACAGTGGCCACCAGAGCTGGAGCAGCTTCAGCATTAGTAATTTGACCCCCCACTAACTTCTCCTTGATGCATTTCAGAGTAACTGGAGTTCCAATTGCAGGGATAGCATCCAGGATCCAGTATATGAAAAAGTGGAAGGTTCACTTTAGTACTGTGCCTGTCTTTTTTGATGATATTTGTTTCCCAAAGATTATTTGAAAAGTACCTGAAAGCTGGCTTGGCCTTGAACTGATGCCAGATGGCCCGAATGGTTTCAAAGCTGGCCATACGCATGAGCTGCACAAGTTGAATAAACTTCAGTGGGGCATCGTCATGGACCTCAGCCACATTGTTTTCAACCAGATGGTTCAGAATCTCCATAATCTGACGAGAGAAGGAATTCATATTTTGAAAAGTTATCAGGAGCATAATTCAAGAAAACACTACTGACAATGTCCTGTAACTCAAGAGGAAGGTACTGCTTGTCACTGTACCTGATCATGTGCGTTGCTGAGCCTAAGGAGCAGAATCAGTGTCTGGAGAATCTCAGTGGCAAACGCATACTGAATGGATCCATGGTGAAGATATTCTGTTTTGAAGGGCTTACCTGGGATCTTCTCAATCTTAACAAAAGCCACGGTTTGTCTGTAAATGGGCAATTTAAGCTCATTAACAATTTTAGATGCTGTATACCTTGCATTACACCTTAAAATGTATTTTTCAAATCAGTCAACATACTTTGCTTCCATCTGGGCAGCGCCATTCATCTCATTAAAAGTGAGAACTGATGGAGCTCTGTAACAGTGGCTTCCAGGATCATAGCACCAGTGGCATAGTTGTAGATGGCAGCTCCCCTCTGGTTCTTTCCTCTCTGGGTAGATAAAACATATTGTTAGTGATATTGCCTAGGCTAGAATATCTGTTGTTTAGTGATGTCCACCAAAGCCAATAACAAGTTACATTTGCTCCTATCTCTTGGATCTCAACACACTACTCAGTGTAAGCCAGACCAAACTCTTCATGATTCTCTCCTGGCAGTGATTCAGATCTTTGGTCTTAGTCAAATGGATGCACTGTGCCTTGGCATCTTCACTGATCACATAGTGGGTCTTGCACACTCCCTGAGCTCCAGCATAGCTAATACAAAGGAGAGTGAGAAGTACTGTATGTGTGAATATGAAAATATACAAGTCTTACCTCCTGCATCTCATAGACGTTCTGTGTTTTCTTGATGCAGGATGTTCAGGATACCTCCATGGATATTCAGTACTGTTTCAGACACACCAGTGGGGGCAAATACCTCACCCACAACACCATTGGCATACACAAACGTGATTGAGCTGAGCAGCCAGGGCTGAAGTGAGCTTTGCAGCTGGGATGAAAGGATCTTTGGGCCAAATGCCACTGTACTCAAAGATCTCAGGGTTCACGAGCTACACGGATATATCAATATATTAGTCAATGTAATGGAGAATGCATTTAGATATTTTGTTTGCAAACTTGATGTGTAGCCAGAGAGAATAAAGTAGACGGCACACGTCAAACGTTTGCTTTATGACCCTATGTCCGGATGACATGTGCATGCCCATATTTGGGCATCCGGTCAGGAAATCCTGGCGGGAAGTTATCACGTGCTCTAGGGAATGCCAATATAGGGGCATCCTGTCAGGACATCCTGTTCCTGTTCTCACGCCTTAGAGTGAGTGTTAATTTATGTATATAATGCATCTATTCCTTTGAAGTTGTCGCGATGATTAATGTCTAGGGACCTCGTTGAACTGGGGGGATGTGTTTGAACATTTCAAAGAGTATGGCCCCACACCCACCCTATTTTATTGCCCTTAGGGTTGCTGTCTATGAAGCAGGTGTGTGTGTGTGTGTGTGTGTGTGTGTGTGTGTGTGTGTGTGTGTGTGTGTGTGTGTGTGTGTGTGTGTGTGTGTGTGTGTGTGTGTGTGTGTGTGTGTGTGTGTGTGTGTGTGTGTGTATATGTCTCTACAGGGGTGTTAGAAACAAGGTCCCTTCTCATTGTGTACATTTCAAGCTTTCAACAACAATAAAACAACCATCTAAATAATGTTTCTCGGCCTAACACACTGTTGAGTTTCCTATTTAGGTCTCTTTATTTGTACATGCACCGAGCTTCCAGGTGGCTCCAGCCTATGGATGTTCGGTGCATGTACACCGGGGGGATTTTGAAAGAGGTAGATTAGAACCTCTAGCGTTTGCAAAGTCTTAAAAAAACAATCACCAGCCTTAGATTCTCCACAACTTTTTTTGTGACATTAGACTTGAAAGATATGCTAACAGAATTGAGCGTGCCAGAGAAAATGGCCTCTAATGGTCTCTAATGTACCCACAGTTTTGTACTCAAAGCATCCTTTGTCTCTTTAAATTGTCATATATGGTTGTGGCCATAGAGCTCGCCAGTTTGTAGTCCTAAAAACTGTAAATGAAACCTTGTGGTACAGATAGGGGTCTACCTGTGCCTGAGCACCTTAGTATAAATATCATCTGTCCTGCCCCAGCAGCATACCATTTGATTAACACTTGATAACACTTGATTTCCATCATCATCAATTCTCGGTCTGGTTGGACTACACGCAGCAGAGACAGAGAGAGGAGCGGATGCATCTCCGACCCTCTGACCCATGTCCACTCCTTCTTCAGTCGGGAGTTGCACATGTGTGTCAGGGCATCAGCAACACAGGTAGTCTACACTCTAGCAAACCATCCTATACTAACATATCTCATAGTGAGAGAACCACATCAGACTCATCCTTTCATCTCATAGTGAGAGAACCACATCAGACTCATCCTTTCATCTCATAGTGAGAGAACCACACCAGACTCATCCTTCATCTCATAGTGAGAGGACTACATCAGACTCATCCTTTCATCTCATAGTGAGAGAACCACATCAGACTCATCCTTTCATCTCATAGTGAGAGAACCACATCAGACTCATCCTTTCATCTCATAGTGAGAGAACCACATCAGACTCATCCTTTCATCTCATAGTGAGAGAACCACACCAGACTCATTCTTTCATCTCATAGTGAGAGAACCACACCAGACTCATCCTTTCATCTCATAGTGAGAGAACCACATCAGACTCATCCTTTCATCTCATAGTGAGAGAACCACATCAGACTCATCCTTTCATCTCATAGTGAGAGAACCACATCAGACTCATCCTTTCATCTCATAGTGAGAGAACCACATCAGACTCATCCTTTCATCTCATAGTGAGAGAACCACACCAGACTCATTCTTTCATCTCATAGTGAGAGAACCACATCAGATTCATCCTTTCATCAAGCATTCATCAAGCATTTCTCAGACTTGACGTACAGGTCATGCTCCAACAGTCACCCAAGTACCTTGCGCACCAGAGACACATGCGCGCGCGTGTAGCGGAATAGACCAGAATGTCATCGATATAATCCACTACACCCGCCCGTGCAGGTCCCTGAGAATCTCGTCTACAAAAGATTGGAAGAATGCTGGAGCATTCTTCAAGCCGTACTGCATGACGAGGTACTCATAATGGCCGGATGTGGTACTAAACGCTGTCTTCCACTCATCTCCCTCCCAGATACGCACCACGTTATACACGCTCCTGAGATCCAGTTTTGTGAAAAAGCATGTCCCGTGAAATGACTCAATCGCTGTGGCAATGAGAGGTAGCGGGTAACTGTACCCCACCGTGATGGAATTTAAACCTCTATAGTCAATGCACGGATGCAAACCTCTCTCCTTCTTCACAGAAAAGAAACTGGAGGAGGCAGGTGATGTGGCGGGCCGAATGTACCCCTGCCCCAGAGATTCAGAGACATATGTCTCCATAGCCACCGTCTCCTCCTGTGACAGGGGATACACGTGACTCCTGGAAAGTGCAGCGTCTACCAGGAGATTTATTGCACAATCACCTCGTCGATGAGGTGGTAATTGGGTCGCCGCCTTTTTACAGAAGGCGATAGCCAAATTGGCATATTTCTGAGGGAATGCGCACGGTGGAGATTTGCTCTGGACTTCCCACCGTTGGCCAACCAGGGGATCCCCAGCACCACCGGAAACGCAGGAGAATCAATGAGGAAGAGACTAATTCTCTCCTCATGACCCTCCTGCGTAACCATGCCCAGTGGAGCCGTGGCCTCCCTGAATAGCTCTGACCCTAATGGTCGGCTATCTAAGGCGTGCACTGGGAAGGGTTTATCAATCTGAACAAAGGGGATCCCTAAACTATGTGCAAAACTGCGGATATTAAAATTCCCTGCTGCGCCTGAATCTACTAGCGCCTTATGCCGGGAATGAGGGGAAAATTCAGGAAAATAAATTAACACATACATGTGACCAACGGGGGGCTCTGGGTGAGCCTGGTGCCGACTCACCTGGGGTGTCCGAGCAGTGCTCGGCCTGACATCTCGACTCCCCGAAGGACCCCTCCAGCACCGGTCAGCAGTGTTCCCTCTACGACCATAGCTGGAACGGGAAAGGGCTCCTCCTCGGGTCGCCCTCGCTGCAGCACCTCCTAGCTCCATGGGCATTGGAGTGGAGGGGCTGGGGGATGAAACTGACAGGACCCGATCCGGACGTCCGCGGGTCGCTAGCAAGTTGTCCAACCGAATGGACATGTCTATCAGCTGGTCCAAGCAGAGGGTGGTGTCTCTACAGGCTAGCTTCCTACGGACGTCCTCGCGCAAACTGCACCTTTAGTGATCGATCAGGGCCATGTTGTTCCATCCCGCGCCAGTGGTCAAGGTCCGGAACTGTAGGGCAAAGTCCTGTGCTCTCCTCTTCTCCTGCCTTAGATGGAACAGCCGTTCACCCGCCGCTCGGCCCTCAGGTGGGTGGTCGAACACGGCCCGAAAGCGGCGGGTGAACTCTGGGTAGTGGTCCCTTGCCGAGTCTGGATCGTTCCATACCGCGTTGGCCCACTCCAGGGCTTTGCCTGAGAGGCAGGAGACAAGGGCGTTCACGCTCTCACCTCCCGAAGGAGCCGGGTGAACGGTTGCCAGGTATAACTCCATCTGGAGTAAGAACCCCTGCCACCCGGCCGCCGTCCCATCGTACTCCCTCGGGAGTGAGAGTCGAATACCACTGGGACCAGGCAATGAAGGAGAGGGTTGTGGTACTGGTTAGAGTGTGGCTGGTGGAGGTGTAGGAAGGCCACCTCTCCTATCTTTCCATCATCGCCATCACCTGATCCATCGCGGTACCCAGCTGGTGTAACACTGCCATGTGGTGTTGAATGCGCTCCTCCATAGATGTTGGGAGTTCAGCTCCTGTTGACTCCATCGATCTGGTGCGGGATTCTGTGACCATGTTGCGTTAGGAGGTAGGAGTCAGGAGCAGGAGAGCAGAGATGTCTGAGATGCGTACTTTTAATAGGCAAGTCCACCAAATACAGGTATGGCACAATCCAAAAGTCAAATGCCCTCTACAAGAGACACCCGTTACTCACACGGAGGAACAAACAAAGCTCCTAAATAACACTCTTATTCAATGCGTGAAACAAAAAATAGGTCACAACCTCACCGAGCTACATCACAAAATAAAACCATCCCGCACAAACCTAGGCAGGCAACAGGGTAAATATCTACACACAGAAATGAAGGCAAATGAAACCAGGTGTGAAATAACCAAAGACAAAACAAACACAAAAGGAAAAAAGGATCGGTGATGGCTAGTAGGCCGGCGACGCCGACCGCCGAGCGCCGGCCGAACAGGGAGAGGAACTACCTACGGTGGAAGTCGTGAAAGCTGCGCCACTCGGGAGCCCCTTGTTGTTGGCATTTCCTGCTTAAGTTTGCCCACTTTGCCAATGAAATAATAATTTAAATGATTGGCGACATCAAACTGTTTTGTGATGAATAAGCCATCTGATTCAATGAAAGATGGAGTTGAATTTGTCTTTCTGCCCATAATTTAATTTAAAGTACTCAAAAAGTTTTTTCCCTACATTATTTATATTATTGAACTTAGCTTCATAATACGGTTTCTGATTCTTTTTGTTGAGTTTAGTCTCATAATTTCTACATTTGCAGGAAGTCAGCCAATCAGATGTGCAGCCAGACTTATTAGCAACTCCTTTTGCCCCATCTCTTTCAACCATACAGTTTTTAAATTCCTCATCAATCCATGGAGCCTTAACCTGTCTAGGATCAGCGTGGCGCTAGCGGCACACCCCCCCCCCCCCCCCCACTGAAAAACCAGTGCCGCGAAATTCAAAAAAAATATTTTTTTTAAATATTTAACTTTCACACATTAAAGTCCAATACAGCTAATGAAAGACACAGATCTTGTGAATCCAGTCAACATTTCCGATTTTTAAAATGTTTTACAGGGAAGACACAATATGTAAAGATGTACATCTATTACCTAAAAACACATTAGCATAATCCACCATCTTTTATTTGTCCACCAACACCAGTAGCCATCACCAATTCGGCTAAACTAAGATATTTATAGCCCCTAACCAACAAAAAAACTCATTAGATGACAGTCTGATAACATATTTATGGTATGGGATAGGTTTTGTTAGAAAAAAGTGCATATTTCAGGTAGATGGCATAGTTTACAATTGCACCCACCATCACAAATGGACTAGAATAATTACAATGAGCAACGTGTTTACCTAACTACTAATCATCAAACATTTCGTAAAAATACACAGCATACACGAATCGAAAGACACAGATCCTGTGAATACAGACAATATTTCAGATTTTCTAAGTGTCTTACAGCGAAAACACAATAAATCGTTATATTAGCTTAGCACATAGCAATTAGCAGCCCAGCATTGATTCTAGCCAAAGTGAGCGATAAAAGTCAACATCGCCAAAAGATATTAATTTTTTCACTAACCTTCTCAGAATTCTTCCGATGACACTCCTGTAACATCACATTACAACATGCATATACAGTTTGATCGAAAATGTTTATATTTAGCCACCAAAATCATGGTTAGACAATGTGAAATGTAGACAAGCTGGTAAAGAAAAAGTCCTTGCGCCACTTAGACAGTGATCTACTCTTATACATAAATACTCATAAACGTGACTAAAAAATATAGGGTGGACAGGGATTGATAGACAATTTAATTCTTAATACAATTGCGTTATTACATTTTTTAATTTATCCTTACTTTTCAATACAGTTTGCGCCAAGCGAAGCTACGTCAAAAAACATGGCGTCCTAAGCCACTAAAATGTTTAGACAGAAACACGATTTATCATAATAAAAATGTCCTACCTTGAGCTGTTCTTCCATCAGTATCTTGGGCAAAGGATCCTTTCTTGGGAGAAATCGTCTTTTGGTGGAAAGCTGTCCTCTTGCCATGTGGAAATGTCAACTGCGTTCGGGATGAACTGAAAAGCGTGCCCAACTTTTCACATCGTTGCAAAAATAAATGTCCCAAAATCGCACTAAACGGATATAAATTGCTATAAAACGCTTTAAATTAACTACCTTATGATGTTTTTAACTCCTATAACGAGTGAAAAGATGACCGGAGAAATATAACAGGCTAAACTAACGCTTGGAACAGGTGCGCGCCGGTGTCCTCTAGGCTCATGACGCAGCTCCCAAAGAATGACTAGCTTCAGGGTTTTTTCATTTGTAGGGCCTGTGAACGCGCAATCGACCCCGTTGGAATCGTCATCACGTAAAGGCATCCAGGGGAAGACGTAAGAAGTGTCCGTATAGTCATAGCAACGACAGTGCCCTTTTAACTGACTTCAGAAGATTGGCCAACATTTCTCAAATCTGACTCCATGTCAGGGAAATTGCTGTAGAATGGGCTCTGTTCCACTTAGAGACAAAATTTCAACTCCTATAGAAACTATAGACTGTTTTCTATCCAATAATAATAATAATATGCATATTGTACGATAAAGGATTTTGTGGGAAGCCGTTTAAAAAATTAGCCAAATTAGCATAAATAGTCTAAACAGCGCCCCCATCCCCAACAGGTTAACAGTTCTAAAAGTCAGTTTCTTAACAGGTGCATGTTTATCAATAATTGGAAGAAGCAATGTCATAAATTCATCAAGTGTAGCATCTGTATGCCCCTTACTGTTCACATCAAACTAACAAATATTTTTAACATTATCCACATAAGAATCACAGCAAAAGATTTTGTATGATCTCTTATACACTATTTTAGGCCCAGAATGTGGAACGTTCTCTTTCCTGGATATAGCCACTATATTGTGATCACTGCATCTAAACGTCTATGGATACCGCTATAGAGCAAATATAGAACAAAGAGTGCTGTGTACAGTTGAAGTCGGAAGTTTACATACACCTTAGCCAAATACATTTAAACTCCGTTTTCACAATTCCTGACATTTAATCTGAGTAAAAATTCCCTGTTTTGGCCCATTCCTCCTGACAGAGCTGGTGTAACTGACTCAGGTTTGTTGGCCTCCTCGCTCACACACGCTTTTTCAGTTCTGCCCACAAATTTTCTAGGGGATTGAGGTCAGGGCTTTGTGATGGCCACTCCAATATCTTGACGTTGTTGTTCTTAAGCCATTTTGCCACAACTTTGGAAGTATGCTTGGGGTCATTGTCCATTTGGAAGACCCTTTTGCAACCAAACTTTATCTTCCTGACTGATGTCTTGAGATGTTGCTTCAGTATATCCACATAATATTCCTTTCCTCATGATGCCATCTATTTTGTGAGGTCAACCAGTCCCTCCTGCAGCAAAGCACCCCCACAACATGATGCTGCCACCCCCGTGCCTCACGGTTTGGATGGTGTTCTTCGGCTTGCAAGCTTCCCCCTTTTTTCTCCAAACGTAACGATGGTAGGTATGGCCAAACAGTTATATTTTTGTTTCATCAGACCAGAGAACATGTCTCCAAAAAGTACGATCTTTGTCCCATGTGCAGTTGCAAACTGTATCTAGCGTTTTTATGGCGGTTTTGGAGCAGTGGCTTCTTCCTTGCTGAGCGACCTTTCAGGTTATGTTGATATAGGACTCGTTTTCCTGTGGATATAGATACTTTTGTACCTGTTTCCTCCAGCATCTTCACAGGGTCCTTTAATGTTGTTCTGGAATTGATTTGCACTTTTCGCACCAAAGTACGTTCATCTCTAGGAGACAGAACGCGTCTCCTTCCTGAGCGGTATGACGGCTGCGTGGTCCCATGGTGTTTATACTTGCAAACTATTGTTTGTACAGATGAACGTGGGTACCTTCAGGCATTTTGAAATTGCTCCCAAGGATGAACCAGACTTGTGGAGGTCTACATTTGTTTTTCTGAGGTCTTGGCTGATTTCCTTTTGATTTTCCCATGATGTCAAGCAAAGAGGCACTGAGTAAGGTAGGACTTGAAATACATCTACAGGTACATCTCCAATTGACTCAAATTATGTCAATTAGCCTATCAGAAGCTTCTAAAGCCATGACATAATTTTCTGGATTTTTCCAAGCTGTTTAAAGGCACAGTCAACTTAGTGTATGTAAACTTCTGACCCACTGGAATTGTGATACAGTGAATTATAAGTGAACTAAACAATTGTTGGTAAAATGAGTTGTGTCATGCACAAAGTAGATGCCCTAACTGACTTGCCAAAAGTATAGTTTGTTAACAACAAATTTGTGGGGTGGTTGAACAATGAGTTTTAATGACTCCACCCTAAGTGTATGTAAACTTCCGACTTCAACTGTACGTGGTGTTGAGGGGCAATGGGGTGTTTGTGCTGGAGAATGCAACTTCATTACACTTGTATTGAGAAAGCTTACTAGACAGAGTTGATCTGTGTCATGCAGTGTTGGGCTTCATTAGGCCTCCTCTGCCATGCTGTGGCTGCGTTTACACTACACTTCCCACAGTGCTGCATTTCCACCACACATACCAACATCCGTAGGGGTGACAGCTAGGGCCCCACAGCTCCTAGTGGAGTAATGCACAATTGTGTTCTACATCACCCACTTCATATGATATGTTATATCCTTTTTTGGGTTTGTCAACAAAATGGGTCACAGGCCAGCGTTTGGTGCCATTGAAGGTCCTTTCAGATAACAAAAGGGAACACACTGGATTTGTGTGGCAAGTCTGTATTGATAATTGAGTTGTGAGCCTTGGAGACAGGCTGCTACTGTAGCTTTCAACGACTTGGTTAAGCCCTGAATCGAGGTCATTCCTCCCACTAAGTTTATATACTTGCTTTTTCAAATATATTTTACACTAATAAATTGCTTTCATTTGTGGCCCAAAATACGTTTATGTTTGTGACTGATACATCCTTTCCAATAGTAAAGTCTTACTGATTCCCCCATTTTTGTGTAAGCTTCAGCTAGTAGCCTAGCGGTAAAGAGGTGAGCCAGCAACTGGAGGGTTACCAGTTCGAATCCCGGGTCAGACGCAAAGAAGTGAGCTAGTAACCGGAGGGTTGCTGGTGTGAAATCCTAGATGCCATATGCATGCCGTTGTGCTCTTGAGCAAGGCACTTAATCCCCCACAACAGCAGCGCCCAGTGTGGCAGCCTCCTGCACCTCTCCTAAACCTGTGTATGTACACTGAGTATACCAACAATTAAGAACACCTTTCTAATATTGAGTTGCAACCCCCTTTTGCCCTCAGAACAGACTCAATTTGCTGGGGGAGGACTCTACAAGCTGTTGAAAGTGTTCCACAGGGATGCTGGCCAATGTTGACTCCAATGCAGTTGTGTCAAGTTGGCTGGATGTCCTTTGAGTGGTGGACCATCCTTGATACACACAGGAAACTGTTGAATGTGAAAAACACAGCAGCGTTGCAGTTCTTGACACAAATCGGTGCACCTGCTTGGCACCTACTACCATACCCCGTTCAAAGGCACTTAAATATTTGATCTTGCACACTCACCCTCTGAATGGCACACATACACAATCCATGTCTCAGTTGTCTCAAGGCCTAACAATCCTTCTTTAACCTGTCTCCTCCCCTTCTTTTAGACTGATTGAAGTGACATCAATAACAGATCAGAGCTTTCACCTGGTCAGTCTATGTCATGGAAATAGCAGGTGTTCTTAATGTTTTGTATACTCAGTGTTTTTATTTCGGAGGGCTTGGGTTAAAAGCGGAAGTCAAATTTAATTGGGACCTTGTGTGTAATTGACCAATAAAGTGATCTCCATCTTAATTGCTCTTGGTACTGATTCTAAATGAGCAAGTCAATCTCAAATGGATTTGGCACATTGCCTACTTTAATACATTTATCAGATATGACCCAAATATAGCTTGTGTTTTTCAGAACACTGCTGGTAATTTTGCACATGGAGCATTTCTTTAGCGGAGGCTCAATTCTATTTCCAAATTCCTGAGAACATCTGACCACAGAACCCTGCCACCAGCAGGGCCTGGGGTCTTGAATTCTCTCAGGTGAAATTACCCTACATTGACTGACTCTACAGTCTTGCTTGACAGGTCATCTTTTTCCAGAGGCAGCGCGGTGAAAAAAGCCGCTCATTCTATTACCTTCAGGTCCATGTCACAACCTTTCAAATGCTCTGGTCCCTCCACTTTATTAGGTTAGGCATCATTATTTTAATGCAGGTGTCCATTTTCTCTCAGGTGTATTAAAGTTCCCTAACCTTTGTTTCCTTCTGACCGTCTCAGTAAGCTGGAAGTTAATCAAGTCCAGTCACAATGACACGGGTAAGAAAAATATCTTCCAACCCAACAGCATTTTATACATATGGACATTGTGAATGATCAACTGCATTTCCAATGTACTTAACTGAAATTGATAATCATAGGTTCCTGTGTGTCTTATTGTGAATTAGTGGGATTTGATTATGCCTAATCAAGTTACTTCATCTCTTTCAACCGCTGCCTGAAAGAGAACCTATCTTCTATGTAAAACTACCTCATCCCCCGACAACAAATTTAGACTTGAAGAGACAATGCATTATTGCATCATAGTGTTGGAAATGAATGTCTGGCAAACCATCCTTACATTGGCCGATTGCACCAGGCACAGCTGTATTATACAGGGCACGTTTGAAAAGAGACCTAGGTCTCTGTCTCCCTGTTAAAATGAAGATTAAAAATAACATTTAAAGTCAATAAGAAGTCCACACATTTATTCAGAAGTTTAAATACTATTTATACAGTCATGTACTCAGAATATATTACACTGTCAAACAAAACAGACGAATCTCCACATCATTCTTCATGATGATCTGTAACATCTTGAAACCTGCAAGATCAGTGGATCAATGGTTTGCCAGACATTCATTTCCAACACTATGATGCAATAATGCATTTGGGCCCACTGTTGTTCATTTTGCATATCAACAACATTGGGGAACTTATTGAAACAGCGGATGTTCATTTTTATGCAGATGATACTGTTCTTTATTCAAGTGGTAGTAGTTTATCTTTAGCTTTTGAAAATGCCCAAAGAGCATTTAACATCATACAACAGAATCTGTATGATTTAAAGCTGAGTCTAAATTTGGGTATAACAAAATGCATGGTATTTTCAAATGCCAGGCATGTTACAAATCATGTCATTGCTACATTGACTGGACATACTATAGAGCAAGTTAAAGTGTACAAATATTTGGGTGTGTGGGTTGATGATAAGCTGAGCTTCACTGTGCATGTAGAGAACTTGATAAGGAAGCTCAAGCTGAAAATAGGATTTTATTACCAGCATAAGGCTTGTTTTTCTTTTGAGGCCAGGAAGGAGCTGGTACGATGTAAAAAGCTGGTACGATGTAAAAAGTGCTCTTCACTGACGAGTCGCCGTTTTGTCTCACCAGGGGTGATGGTCGGATTTGCGTTTATTGTCGAAGGAATGAGTGTTGCACCAAGGCCTGTACTCTGGAGCGGGATCGATTTGGAGGTGGAGGGTCCGTCATGGTCTGAGGCGGTGTGTCACAGCATCATCGGACTGAGCTTGTTGTCATTACAGGCAATCACAACACTGTGCACTACAGGCAAGACATCCTCCTCCCTCATGTGGTACCCTTCCTGCAGTCTCATCCTGACATGACCTTCCAGCATGTCAATGCCACCAGCCATTCTGCTCGTTCTGTGAGTGATTTCCTGCAAGAGAGGAATGTCAGTGTTCTGCCATGGCCAGCGAAGAGCCCGGATCTCAATCCCATTGAGAAAGTCTGGGACCTGTTGGATCGGAGGGTGAGGACTAGGGCCATTCCCCCCAGAAATGTCCAGGAACTATTAGGTGCCTTGGTGGAAGAGTGGGGTAACATCTCACAGCAAGAACTGTCAAATCTGGTGCAGTCCATGAGGAGGAGACGCACTGCTGTACTTAATGCAACTGGTGGCCACACCAGATACTGACTGTTACTTTTGACCCCCCCCTTTGTTCAGGTACACATTATTCCACTTCTGTTAGTCACATGTCTGTGGAACTTGTTCAGTTTGTCTCAGTTGTTGAATCTTGTTATGATCATACCAATATTTACATGTTACGTTTGCTGAAAACAAACGCAGTTGACAGTGTCACGGCTCCTCCTCTGCAGTGCAGGGGGCGGTTCCTCCTGCAGGCAGAGGAGGGTCGTTAAGTGATTGGAGCCACCTGGGCTCAGGGTATAAAACTGCTTACTAATCACCTCTTGCTCTCTCTCTCTGCTCCTCCAGGTATGCTCATGATTTGTTTGTTCCTTTTTAGTTTTGCATAGTTTTCACTCAGTCATGTTCACACACATATTCATGCACCCATGCACTTTACATACACCTTACATTATGATACATCCACACCTCATTCCTATTTCTTAGTTTAAGTTAATAGTTTGTTTAATAATAAAGAACACTTTTGAATTGGCCTATACCTGTTGTTCGTGTCCCCTCATTTTTGTCACAGGCTATGAGCCGGCTTGTGACAAGTGGGGACTCGTCCGGGATAGTAGTTAACTTGGGTTAGTTTAGTTCAGATTGACAATTTTTTTTGTTTGAGTGGATGTTTTGGTTGGGCCAATTTTGTTTAAGAGAGAGTTGAGAGCCATGTGTTCTTTTGGTTCAGTTAGCTTGGTAGCTAAGCAATTCACTCTGTGTTTTTCTGGGTTTTGTTCAGGTGGGAGTCCTCTCCTGTTCAGGCATATCAGCAAGTGTCAATAGGAGGCTTGTGGTGATTTTGTTTTAGGTGGCAGTGAACGTGGGTAGAGCATCCCTTTCCGTTTTCCCCTACATCGGCTCGGGAGCACCTCCGTGGTTATGGGAGGGCCGCCAGTTTCTGGTTGTCTTTTCCACTCCACTGGTTTTGTGTGCATAAAACCCCACCACATGTGACTGCACGAAGACCAGGGCCAGTTAGTTAGTAGTTTTTGGAGGATAGTGGGGTGTGGCTCCTGTCCTTGAACCCAGATTGACAGCAGGTGAGTTGTGTTTTTTTGAGCATTTTGTAATAGTTGTATTGGTTGAGGAAAATGTCTTCCATTTTGTGTAGTTTTGTTCAAGCTCCTTCAGAGGTAGCCTTAGAGTTGTGTACTAAGGAGCAGTTAATTGAAATTGCTGAACATTATCAGATTGAGATTGTTGATAAAAAAATTAAATAGACTGTTAAAACTAGCTTAAAGCAGGGTCTTAGGGAAATGGGTGTTTTTGGCGGTCAGTCTGCTAGTAGTGAGGGTGCAAGTTTTCAGTCTAGCCCTTCATTAACTTTTGAGCAGCAGAGGGAACTGTTGCAAATGCAATTAGAGATAGAGCAATTGAGAAAGACTACCACAGTTTGATGTTTCACAGAATCTTCGTTTGTTGCCTAAATTTGAGTCAGATCCAGACACATACTTTACTTTATTTGAGCGTATTGCGGAAGCTAGAGCTTGGTCAGATTTGGACATGACTATGTTGTTGCAATGTGTACTTACAGGTAAAGCACGTGAGGCTTTTGCAGCACTGAGTGTAGCTGACAGTAAAGTTTATGCTAAAGTTAAATCAGCAGTTCTGAAGGTCTACGAGCTTGTGCCAGAGGCATATCGTCAACGTTTTCGTTACAGGAAAAAGTTAGATTCACAAACCTATTCTGAGTTTGTTTGTGACTTGACTTCTGCATTTAATGTTGGTGTACAGCTTCTGAAGTTAGTACTTTTGAGGGTCTGTCTAATTTGATTGTGTTAGAACAGTTCAAAAATTCTGTGTCTGACCAGGTTGCTACATACATGAATGAACGTAAAGTTAAGTCTCCAAGTGATGCAGCAATCCTTGCAGATGAGTACAGGCTAACACATAAAAGCCATTTTGAGTCAAACAGTGACATGTACCATGAAAATAACTTTACTCCTAGGAATAGTAGGTCACCTTTTTTGGGGGCTTCTTTCCAAAGGCCTGGGCAGAAGTTTAAGTCTGGAGGACTTAAAGGACCGGTTAATGCTAATACCTGTCGCTACTGTTTAGTTGAAGGACATTGGAAGAAAAATTGTCCTCTGCTTAAATCAAAACAGTCAGTTCAAGTTAAACCTGCTGTGATGGCAAGTCCTGTTACAGCCTCTGACCACCAGGGTGAGCTGTTTCAGCCACTAGTTGAGTTTGATTCTCAGTTTTCCCGCTGTGATTTTTCAGCCTTTATTTCAGATGGTGTAGTGTCCCTGGGAGATGGCAACCAGAATGTTAAAATCAAGATCCTAAGAGACACTGGAGCTTTAGATTCTTTTATTCTGGAATCTGTTTTGCCGTTCTCTAAAGAGTCTGATACTGGCCGTTGTGTAATGGTATGTGGTATGGGTTTAGTTCCATTCTCTTGTCCTTTACATGAAGTTACCCTAAAATGTGGTCTGGTAGAGGGTGATGTAGATGTTGGGGTTAGACCTCAGTTGCCAGTAGAGGGAGTACACATGATTTTGGGGAATGACTTGGCAGGTAGTAAGGTGTGGGCAGATGGCAAATTAAACATCTGTAAGAAGCAACCTTCAGTGTCCCCTGCAAGGGAATCTCCGGATCAGAACTGTGTGTCTCCTGAGGTATTTCCAGTTTGTGCGGTTACCCGCGCAGCCTCTCGTAAGGAGATTGAGAGTAAGCCAGAAAGTCATGAGTTGCCAGTCAAACTCCAGACAGAACAGTTGACTAGTTCTAGAGATTCATTGATGGCTGAGCAAAAAGCCGATATTACTTTGGCTGATCTGTTTGATAAAGTGGTTCCTGATTCAGTGGTGAGGAATAGTGCTCAGTGTTATTTTCTTCTTGATGGGCTGTTGGTGAGGAAATGGGTTCCACACTATGATCAGGGTCTAGGAGAACCAGTCTTTCAAATAGTTGTACCTACTACTTTGCGAAATAAAGTGTTGCAAACTTCACATGGTGATGTGGCAGGTCATATGGGTGTTCGTAAAACTTATGATCGCATACTTCGTTATTTTTTCTGGCCACGTTTAAAGCGGGATGTATCTCAGTTTATTAAAACTTGTGATACGTGTCAGCGCACAAGCAAGCCAAATCAGGTTGTAAAGCCTGCACCGTTGTATCCAATACCAGCCGTAGGGCAACCTTTTGAGCATCTTATTATCGATTGTGTTGGGCCATTACCAAGGTCCAAGTCAGGTCATAGCTACTTATTAACTGTTATGTGTCAAGCAACCAGATATCCGGCAGCTTTTTCCTTGCGTACCATAACTTCGAAATCAGTAGTTAAAGCTTTAACTCAATTTATTTCAACATTTGGGATTCCAAAAACCATCCAGTCAGATCAGGGGTCTAACTTTACCTCATTTATTTGCTCAGGTTCTCAAACAGCTTAAAGTTAAACACAACAAGTCTACTGCGTTCCATGCCCAGAGCCAGGGAGCTTTGGAACGTTTTCATCAAACTTTAAAATCCTTGCTTCGTGCATATTGTACGGAACTGTCTGCCGACTGGGAGGAGGGGTTACCTTGGCTGTTACTAGCTGCTCGTGAAGTAGTGCAGGAAAGCACAGGGTTTAGCCCAAATGACTTAGTGTTTGGCCATAAGGTGCGTGGGCCTTTAGCAGTGTTGCAGGATGGTTGTTTGCCTGAGGAACCACCTCGGAACCTTATTGACTATGTAAATGGTTTTAGGTTGAAGTTGTATAGGGCTGGTGAACTAGCGAAAGAAAAACTAAAATGTTCTCAACGGAAAATGAAACTGAAATATGACGGATAGGCTGAGCTGCGTGAGTTTAGTCCCGGTGATCGGGTACTTGCTCTTCTGCCTCTTGTAAGTTCACCTTTTCAGGCAAAATACTGTGGTCCTTTCACTGTGTTGCGTAAAGTGTCAGATTTGAACTATCTTATTGAAACCCCTAGTCATAGGAAGTCCTCTAAATTATGCCATGTGAACCTGTTAAAATGTTATCACTCCCGTGATCTAAGCAAAGTTGAAGGCACTCCAGCAGTGAGGTCAGTGTTGACTGCTGCCCCAGTCCCTACATCTTGTGGCTTTAATTTGGTGGAGGGGGGAGAAGAGGAAGTTAGAGTTTCAGATGAGGTCTTACAAGGACGGTTGAAAAACTCCCAGACTTTGCAAAACCTTGGGGTTTTGGTAGATCATGTAGACTCTGAGAAACGTGATGAATTGGTAGCTCTTATTAGAAACTGCCCTGTTTTGTTTTCTGACACTCCATCACAAACCCACTTAATTGAACATGATATAGACATCGGAGATGCTAAGCCTATCAAACACAGATTTTATCGTGTATCTGAGGAGAAGAGACTAAAACTGGAAACAGAGATGCAGTCTGTTGGACACAGGTATTGATTTGGCAAAATGTGATTTTACCAAAGCTACAGTCACATACCTTGGCAAGGTTGTTGGTCATGGATTTGTCTGTCCCGTAGAAGCCAAGGTTCAGGCTGTGAAGCAGTTCCCACAGCCCTCTACAAAGAAAGAACTGATGCGCTTCCTGGGAATGGCGGGGTACTACCGTGCGTTTTGTAAAAACTTTTCGGTAGTAGTGTCCCCACTGACCAATCTGTTGAAGGCCAAGGCTGAATTTATCTGGTCCACCCAGTGTCAAGAGGCATTTGATGCAGTTAAGACTCTTTTGTATTTGGCACCTGTGTTGGCAGCACCAAATTTTGGGAAACCTTTCAAATTGCAGGTAGACGCCAGTCAAATCGGTGCTGGGGCTGTGTTTCTCCAGGAGAATGACGACAAGGTTGAGTGTCCAGTCAGTTTCTTCTCCCGAAAATTTAATAAGTATCAGAAAAACTATTCTGTAATTGAAAAGGAGGCTTTAGGTCTCATTTGGGCTTTACAGCACTTCGAGGTCTATGTTGGTTCTGGTTTGACCCATTTAACTGTGTTCACTGACCACAACCCACTTGTTTTTCTGAGGTCCCTGCTAAACCCAAACCAGCGCCTGATGCGTTGGGCTTTGTTCTTGCAACCTTTCAACCTTGATATTAGACACATTAGTGGTAAGGATAATATCATTGCTGATGCTCTGTCCCGTGCTCCTTTAACCTAGCTTGTATCTTTTCTCTGCTGACCCCTACGGGCTGTCTGCGCCTCTTTTCTCTTAAATTGCTCCCCAGGTACCAGGGCTGCTGAGTTTGAGGGGCGGACAGTCAGCTGGGGGACACGGGGCTACTGCTAGGAGCCGGGATTGGTATTTTTGTTTATTTGTTTTTTGGGAAATTTGAATTATTTTGAATATGTTGGAGGAAGTTGGGTTGAGGGTGGGACCCTCATTTTAAGGAGGGGGGTGTCACGGCTCCTCTGCAGTGCAGGGGGCGGTTCCTCCTGCAGGCAGAGGAGGGTCGTTAAGTGATTGGAGCCACCTGGGCTCAGGGTATAAAACTGCTTACTAATCACCTCTTGCTCTCTCTCTCTCTCTCTCTGCTCCTCCAGGTATGCTCATGATTTGTTTGTTCCTTTTTAGTTTTGCATAGTTTTCACTCAGTCATGTTCACACACACATATTCATGCACCCATGCACTTTACATACACTTTACATTATGATACATCCACACCTCATTCCTATTTCTTAGTTTAAGTTAATAGTTTGTTTAATAATAAAGAACACTTTTGAATTGGCCTATACCTGTTGTTCGTGTCCCCTCATTTTTGTCACAGGCTATGAGCCGGCTTGTGACAACAGCAAGAGGACATTTATTTTTTTGCTGAGTATATGAGACGCATAATCGACTTAATTTGATATCACCCAGCCCTAATCTCCTCACCCTTCACAATGTCCCAAGAGGTGCCATCCCTTTTACAAACCAGGTCAAACCAATTCGGTTAGAGAACCGTCTGTTCACAAAAGTTCCCCCATTTTCACATAAACGTGAAACATGCAGCTGCTACAGCAGAGAATGTGCTTACTTGCACTTTACTTTAGATATTGTACACAAACATCTCCTTAATACTTGACCTCTTCCTTGACCACACATTTTGTACATACTTACCTCTACAGAGCTCTACAGAGCCATTTATGATGTGTGTGTGAAATCCCTGTGGGAATATCACCATTGGCTGAGGGCAAGAAACCACACCACACTCCTTTACAACTAGGAGCCCTGGAGTCACCACTACACAAACAGCTCACTGTATTTGATGTAAGCCTAGATGGGAGTCAAAGGTGTTGTGTCCTGTCACTACATAGGAACCTTTTTGCAATTACTTCAAAAACATACTCGTCAAGATGAACTTCAAAATCCAGCCCGATTCATAGCAAATGGGTTTCATTTAATCTCTCCAACTTTTATGTCCTTTAAATCTGATCGGAGATGTAGGAACATTGTCAAGCAAAGGGAACCCCGTCAAATACAGCTGGCAAAAGCATTTCAAACTAGTCACTCTAGTGAGCTCCAAAAGTATTGGGACAGTGACACGTTGTTTTGGCTCCGTACCCCTGCACTTTGGATTTCAAATTAATATGACTACTAGGTTAAAATTTGAGGGTATGTTCATCCATATCGGATAAATTGGTTCGAAATTACAATACTTTTTGTACATTGTCGCCCCATTTTAGGGGACCAGAAGTATTGAGAAATTCACTAATATGGTCCCATATTCCTAGAATGCAGTGATTAAATCAAGCTTGTCACACTACAAACTTGTTTGATGCATTTGCTGTTTGTTTTGGTTGTGTTTCAGATGATGTTCTGCACAATAGAAATGAATAGTAAACAACGTAGTGTCATTTTGGAATCACTTCTGTAAATAAGAATAGAATGTTTCTAAACACGACATTACTGTTAATGCTACCATGAATATGGATAATCCTGAATATTGATGAGAAAGTTAGAGGCATAAATATCAACCCCCCCCCAAAAAAACGCAAATCTCCCATTATTATAATGGTGAGAACTTAGCATGTTTGGTGGTATGATATTTGAGTTGCAAACATTGTCATTCATCATAATTCACAATTTATTCAGGACTATCCGTAATCATGTTAGCATCCACATTAATGTAGAAGTGTTTAGTAACATTCTATTCTTATAATAAAAGTGACTCTTGATGTAATCATTGTGTGCTAGCAATATGGAAACAAATACTAAACCCTTGACTACTCTAATACAAGCGAATCGCTCTCAATACGTTTGGTCCCCTAAAATGGGGGGACTATGTACAAAAAGTTAACCCGATATGGATGAAAATACCCTCCAATAAAAGCAGTCTAGCTCCTGCTTGCAGGGATGTCATGTGTCCTCCTTATTATGAAACTTCTATTCAATCAAATAAACCTCACGTAACAAATAAGCCATTAATTTCTTTGTTGGTCAAATTCGACACTCATTGACCTCCAGACAAACTCCTTGCTTGGTGGGCAAAATTTAAAATAATAATATATATATAAATTCCACCTGCAGGAAAGGAGACCGATTTCAGGATAGTTGGGCCTCACTTTACCTCTTCCTCTCAGTCTTAGTTCAACGTGCGTTTCTCTCAGATGCAGCAGATTTTGGCACTGAAGACAGTGGAGCCCGTTTCAATCTACTCTGAGATAAGGTCTTGCGTAATTTGATCCCTTTTAGCTAGAGAATGGAAAATAATAATCTTATGAGAAATAAGTAGAAACTAATTGACCCTTTAAGCCTGGAAAAAAAGTGTTTTTATCAAAGACTATTCCCCTTTCATCTGGAGAGATGATTATTTCAACAACGCTGCTTGTGATTGCTCATTTTCCAGACTTTTGTCCTTGGAACATCAGATATCTCTGAATTTAATGGACTTTTTCCAGCTCCTGAAATGAATAGGTTTGACGCCAAAGCCCATCCATTCTGAAATAAATGAAGAGACCTTTGACAGCCTCAAGATGAAAGAACTAACGACACAGGGAGGTCACTAGTCCGTTTTATCTCTAGACAGATATATTGTCCACATGGGAAGCCACCACATATGTACGACAGGATAATTTCATCTTTTTATGACAACTTACAGCTATAACAATGTCACTAAGAGATATAGGTCTTAACATTGGCCTGCTGAATGTACACCATTGGTCCTTTGTAGCCGAGGACATTATAATGGTTAGTCATACCATATTTGATCGCAGGCCTAAATGCTACATAACACACTTGATTCTCAGATACTTAGTTGGCTAATGTTATCAACTCCTTGGGTCATGGTTTACTAATTTCAACAATCATCTTTCTAGTGATAAACACTGAGTAGACAAAACACCTGCTCTTTTCATGACAGACTGACCAGATGAAAGCTATGATTCCTTATTGATGTCACCTGTCAAAACCACTTAAAGGATTTTAGCCTTGAGACATGGATTGTGTATGTGTGCCATTCAGAAGGTGAATGGGCAAGACCAAAGATTTAAGTGTCATTGAACAGGGTATGGTAGTTGGTGACAGATGCACCGGTTTGTGTCATGAACTGCAATGCTGCACCATTGCAGGTCCACCACCTAAAGGACATCCAGCCAACCGTGAGAAGCATTGGAGTCAAAATTGGCCAGCATCTCTGTGGAATGCTTTTAACACTTTGTCGTGTCTTTGGCTATGCCAGATTAATTGCTATGACATGCTATAAAATAATTTCTCCGTAATTAATATTACCTGATTGAACTAATCATGTAAATGTAATTAACTAGAGAGGGACACCACGAAATAATATTTATAGAGCTGTTATCTTCCGAATAAATTCTTAAAGATTTTGTAATATTTTACATCCATAATCATCATTTTATTCAGTCTCATCTGAAAGTTGTAAATCTTTGGTTATCTGCAAGAATCCTGGCTAACATTCAACTATGTTTTCTTTACATAGTTGAATGTGCTGACTACAAAATCACAACAATTATCAATGGAAATCAAATTTATCAACCCATGGAGGTCTGGATTTGGAGTCACACTCAAAATTAAAGTGGAAAACCACACTACAGGCTGATCCAACTTTGATGTAATGTCCTTAAAACAAGTCAAAATGAGGCTCAGTAGTGTGTGTGGCCTCCACGTGCCTGTATGACCTCCCTACAACGCCCGGGCATGCTCCTGATGAGGGGGCGGATGGTCTCCTGAGGGATCTCCTCCCAGACCTGGACTAAAGCATCCGCCAACTCCTGGACAGTCTGTGGTGCAACGTGGCGTTGGTGTATGGAGCGAGACACGTTGTCCCAGATGTGCTCAATTGGATTCAGGTCTGGGGAACGGGCGGGCCAGTCCATAGATTCAATGCCTTCCTCTTGCAGGAACTGCTGACACACTCCAGCCACATGAGGTCTAGCATTGTCTTGCATTAGAAAGAACCCAGGGCCAACTGCACCAGCATATGGTCTCACAAGGGGTCTGAGGATCTCATCTCGGTACCTAATGGCAGTCAGGCTACCTCTGGCGAGCACATGGAGGGCTGTGCGGCCCCCCAAAGAAATGCCACCCCACACCATGACTGACCCACCTCCAAACCGGTCATGCTGGAGGATGTTGCAGGCAGCAGAACGTTCTCCACGGCGTCTCCAGACTCTGTCACGTCTGTCACATGTGCATGTGAACCTTCTTTCATCTGTGAAGAGCACAGGGCGCCAGTGGCAAATTTGCCAATCTTGGTGTTCTCTGGCAAATGCCAAACGTCCTGCACGGTGTTGGGCTGTAAGTCCCCACCTGTGGACGTCGGGCCCTCATACCACCCTCATGGAGTCTGTTCCTGACCATTTGAGCAGACACATGCACATTTGTGGCCTGCTGGAGGTCATTTTGCAGGGCTCTGGCAGTGCTCCTCCTAATCCTTCTTGCACAAAGGCGGAGGTAGCGGTCCTGCTGCTGGGTTGTTGCCCTCCTACGGCCTCCTCAGAATAAGCCAACATGATATTGTGCCGAGCTAAGAATAAAAGGTCTGTAGATACCGATGTTGACCGACTCCCTTTAGCTCGAGACATACAAGACAAACAACGAAAATAAAGGCTAACCTAGCTATCTGGATATGGGTCGGGCATGAAATATTCACAACACTGAAGGGAGGGAGGGACGCCAGTGATTGTGAAGTGAAGGGGGGAGGGCCTTTGCTCCAGTGCTCTGGGTCATTATGTCAACTCCTCTCTGTTGTCAATGAAAATGATGTCATTAAGGCCAGGAGTCAATATGATCATGCCAGTAGACAAGGCAGCCTTTAAAAGGTAATGTGACCGTGTTAGCAGAGATCGCATTCATGGTAAACGCTGCAGGTAACGAGCGTTGTTCTCTACGTACTTTTGTTTGGCTCAAATTTTAGAACGGACCGTATACGGCGTTCCATCGTTCTGTTTGAGTAGGGTGTGCAGCGGCCTTTAAATGGCGTGATTTCAGATTGACTCCGGCTGGGATTCATCACAGACAAACTGTACTCATCAAGGTCTACCTAAACCATAGGTTCTCATTTGACAGTTTCTCCATTGAATGAGAAGATCAATACAATTGATATTTTGAATGTTTGAAGATAATCTTCTCTCCTTTGAAATATACTGACACAGCACACACACTCGCTAATAAACAGCCATAGAAAGAAAGTTGGATTCGGGGATGAGGAGCGGGAGAAATTCAAACCCTTGGTAGGTCATGGGCCTGCTTTGCAGGACACATGTTTCTGCCTACACCAAATCAGACTAGCTAGCATTAGCCCTCCATGGAAATGTCAAAGAGCCAAGCAAGCAGAAGGAAAATGTCAACAGAACAGCAGGCCCTTATCCATCATAGTGTGGTCATAGAGTGACATCATGAGTGAATGCCCTTCTCAGCTCTGATTCAGAGTGTTCACTGTTGTTACGAATCCCTTTTGGCCCGACAGTCTAGGGGGGATGGTAATGGGACCCGTAACATAACTCACGCAAAGTGTAATAGTGACAAAGTAATGGTGAGAACGAAATAACCACAGACAACTAAATTCTACCGTCAAACTCAGGGTTTATTAGTAAACACACGGTAATGGGGGGGGGGGGGGGGGGGTAGGAAAAGGGGCTGAGCTGGACCCAAGGAAAGATAGAATAAGCATCCATAAACACCCCTAAGCTAGACTAGCCTATTTCAACAACAGCTAACTAACTAACCAAAAATACAGTGGGTGGTCCGCCCAGTTCTAACTAGTGTATTTAACAAAGTTTACCTACGGGTAGTGTATGCCCATGGGCGACCTGTCTGGTTACCCCCTTTTCCCACCATCAAACAAACACCCAAACGCCATAACCAAAAACAATACTCACAGGTGCGGACAAAGTGACATGTAGATGCTAAACCACACAAGAGATCTACAAACATATGGCATTTACAGAGAGATTGCTACACAAAGAGATCGAGCTCCAGAGAAAACAACTGACAGGGTTTTTAAACCAAGGGAAAGGAAATGTGATTGGGTAGGAGAAAAGGAGCAGGTGTCTTCTGATTGATGACTGATTGAGGAATGATGATTGTCACCTGTGAGTAGGGGAGGAGAGAAAAGAAACACACACAGGATACACACAGAATACTTGTATCCGTAACAACCGTTCATCTTTATACAAATATGGATGGGTTTGCATTGGACTGTTTGAAACATTACAACATCTGATGGAAACATGTGACAGGAACTACCTTGTAGAAGACCCGTGCTAGGCCTTCCTCTATCCCTTGACAGTGAAAGTGATGGGTGTGTTTACTTTTGGTGAGGCTGTCCTGTCCGTTGTTAGAATGAGAGAATCTGAATGGCACAGGGTCTACTACAGAATTAGGTTGCAGACAAGACTGCAACTCAATCTGTGATAGCGATCGACTAAACTGCAAAGGTGATACTGTTCGAGTTACTGGGGGGTGGTTTAACTTCTGGATGGCAGGCGGCAGCTTTTTCACTTTCGGAACTGCTTGCTACTCATCCCCAGAATATAAGATATGCATATTATTAGTAGATTTGGATAGAAAACACTGAAGTTTCTAAAACTGTTTGAATCATGTCTGTGAGAATAACAGAACTTATGTAGCAGGCAAAACCCTGAGGACAAACCATTCAGAATTTATTATTTTTTTGATGTCACTGTCTTTTCAATTTGTTTTTTAAGAGACACCAGATTTCTAATGGACTTGCTTGCAGTTTCTACCGCTTCCACTGGATGTCACCAGTCCTTGGAAATCGGTTGTTATTCCTTTGTGTACTGAAGAAGTAGGGCTATCGTAAATGAGGGTCACATGAAGTACATTTTTGGAGAGAATCACGTTATGAAAAAAGTTGCGTCAGTTTGGTTTCGTTTTGTATTGAACACAGATCACCCCGTCTTCAAATTGATCGATTATTAACGTTTAAAAATACACAACGATGTATGACCTTTTGATATATTTTGTAGTGACTTGGCGAAAGTTGGAAGCTGTGTTTTTCTGGATGAAACGGGCCAAATAAATTGACATTTTGGATATATATCGACGGAATTAATCGAACAAAAAGGACCATTTTGTGATGTTTATGGGACATATTGGAGTGCCAACAAAAGAATTGTCAAAGATAAGGCATGATTAATATTTTATTTCTGCGTTTTGTGTCGTGCTTGCAGTGTTGAAATATGCTACTCTGTTGTTTACTGATGTGCCATCATCACATAATAGCATCTTATGGTTTCGCCGAAAACCTTTTTTGAAATCTGACGTGTTGGCTGGATTCACAACGAGTGTAGCTTTAATTTGGTATCTTACATGTGTGATTTAATGAAAGTTAGATTTTTATATCATGTTATTTGAATATGGCTCGCTGTATTTTCCCTGGCTATTGGCCGGTGGGACGTTTGCGTAAATAATAAACAGAGACTGCTATCAGACTGTGGGATAAAAATCATAGAATTCCGTAATATTTTTAGATAAGTCCTTAAATATCCAAATTAGCATCATATGTGATATTGTTGATTTCCTGACTTGGAAATCTAAATTGTTTGAATTGGTTGACAACAATTGTCTGTGGATTCCTATAGATTCTACGTGGCCTATCATTGACCATAAGGAGCGTGAACTAGAGGCCGACCGATTAATATGAATGGCCGATTTCAAGTTTTCATAACAATCGGAAATCGGTATTTTTGGGCAGCGTTTTTTTTTTTTTTACACCTTTATTTAATCTGTATTTAACTAGGCAAGTCAGTTAAGAACACATTTTTATTTTCAATGACGGCCTAAACGACAGATTTTTAACCTTGTCAGCTCGGGGGATCCAATCTTGCAACCTTGCAGTTAACTAGTCCAATGCTCTAACACCTGATTACATTGCACTCCACGAGGAGCCTGTCTGTTACGCAAATGCAGTAAGCTAAGGTAAGTTGCTAGCTAGCATTAAAGTTATCTTATAAAAAACAATCAATGACTGTCATCGCTCCAATGTGTACTTAACCATAAACATCAATGCCTTTCTTAAAATCAATACACAAGTATATATTTTTAAACCTGCATATTAACTAAAAAACATCCAGGTTAGCAGGCAATATTAACCAGGTGAAATTGTGTCATTTCTCTTGCATTCATTGCACGCAGTCAGGGTATATGCAACAGTCTGGCTCTTTGCGAACTAATTATGACATAACATTGAAGGTTGTGCAATGTAACAGGAATATTTAGACTCATGGATGCCACCCGTTAGATAAAATACGGAACGGAATAAACATTTTGTTTTCGAGGTGATAGTTTCCAGATTAGCCAAAAGTATATGGTTTAGAGAGAAATAGTCAACGCGTTATAATTCCTGTATTAACTTGCGGCTGAACTTGAAAGGGGTTCCTTCGTTATTTTACCGTTCATGTCTTCCATAGAGAATGTCTTGATCTACTTCAAATAAGGTCTGTGTTTCGTGCAGGCTTAAACCGCCTCGGCGTTTTGATACCCGTGAAAATCTCACTAGGATAAGGTAACGTTTGTCAACATATTTTCATAAATCCACTCTACAAAAAAATGTATCTTCGCTTATATTTAGCCAGTATTGATCAGAGTTACCTTGTCCTATGGATATCTACACAGTTATAAAATTGGCAGTGTAAGCCTACACGAAACACAGACCTTATTTTAAGTGAATCTAAAAATATTCTATGGAATAAATGAAGGAACCGCTTTTCAGATTTTGCTAGGTGTCATGGGAATTATGACTCGCACTTTGGTCGTCAATTTTTACCATGCCCATTATTAAAAGAGGATTTCCTGCATATAGAAATGACAGTTTTTGTTTTCAACATTCATCACAGGTAACTTAAACTCTATTTTTATTCAAACAGTTGAGAGTATTTGTCTCCTAAGCAGACTCTTCAGTATCATTGTCACTTCAGAGCTGTGTGTGTGTTTTACAGATGGCAGAAAAAAGCAGAGCACAAGTGTGGGACCATTACATGGAATTAGCACCAGGGAAAGCAAGGTGTCTTATTTGTGATAAAGATGTAAGCATGGGGTCAGCAACGGCTAAATCAGAAAATACCACCAACTTGTGAAATCACCTTAAGAACATCCATCCAAACGCCCATAAGGAAGCAATGGTGAAAAAAGCAAACGCAAATTCTTCACAAGGGAAAAGTGATACAGACACATCGCAAGCTACAATCTTACAACTGTTTAATAAACAAGCAAAATGGCAGGACAAAGACCCAAGGGCCAAGAAGATGGATGTATCAATTATTGAGATGATTGCCACGGACAACCAGCCATTCACAGTGATGTCTGACGTTGGTTAAAGTGGCTGGTTAGTCTTGCTGAACCCCGGTACAGGATCAAAGATGAAAAATTATTTCGCACAGAAATGCTAGATAAAACATATGAAAGAGTTGTGATGAAAGTGAAGAATCTGGTGGCAGCAGGGAACGCTCCACACATGGCATTCACAACTGACTGCTGGTCAGGCACTACAGAGTCCCTGATGAGCCTTACTGGACATTTCACTGACAATGTCTGGACAAGAAAGCAGGTTGTGCTGAATGTCAAGACTATGACTGGATCACACACAGGAAACTACATCAGAGAGATGTTTTTGACCATGTTGGAATACTGGGAAATCCACACAGAACGTGTAGTGCTGGTCCTCAGGGACAGTGGCGCAAACATGGTGAATGGTATGAGACAGGCGGAGCTTCCAGACTTCAGCTGCAGTGCACACACCCTACAGCTTGTAATCAATGATGGCCTATCCAGTCAGCTGTGCTAGACATTATTGCCGCGTTGAAGAACTGTGCAACTCACTTTGACCACTCTGTACTGGCCAAACAGAGGCTGAGGGCCATTCAGGAAGAGCTTGGCCTTCCCAAACACAGCATCGTCCAAGCAGTTCAAACTCAACACTACACATGTTGCAGAGGATATTTGTACAGAGGCGTGCACTGAATGTGTATGCAGGTGAATACGGACACATCAGCAGTTTGTCTGCTGCACAGTGGGACATTGTCTCTAACCTAATTGAGACTCTGGCACCTATGGAGGTGACACTTTAGATGAGCCACTCCAACTCTACAGCAGCATGCATCATCCCCAGTGTGTCGGTGCTGAAGCTGATGCTACAGCAGGAGGGTTCTTCTACTCAGGGCATCAAAACTTTACGGAAGACCATGTTGGACAGTCTGACAAGGAGGTTCTTCAAGGCCGAGGAGACAAAGTGCCTGGTGCTGGCAACTGTCCTGGATCCACGTTACCAGAGCTATGCCTTCACCTCAGGGACAGCACTAGAGAAAGCAAAAGGAGGAGCCTGAACTACTAAGGAAACCAAATCCCAGAGCCACAGCAGATGGGACAAGTGAAGAGGAAGACACAGATACAGGTGGAAAAAAGCAAAGAGTCCAAGTAGATAGATCAGCCACCCAGTCTGGTGGACAGCCTCTACGCTAGAATCCTTGGAAGCCAAGAGGGCAGGGCTGAAGTCCAGTGCAGTTTTGAAATTGAGTTGGAGCGTTACCTCACAGAGCCTGTCATTGACAGAAAGAGCGGCTTGCCTTTGGAGTGGTGGAAGCAGAATGACGACAGACTTCAATCACTTGCTCCATTGGCAAAGAAGTTTCTGTCCCCCACCTTCCTCGGTCCCAATCGAGTGTTCAGTGAGGTGGGGATTATTTAAGATAAGCAGACTGACAGGGGACCAAGCAGACAAGCACTGCTTTCTGCACTACAACCTAAAACTTGATGGAAAACAGTGCAGATGAGAAGGATCCGCCAATCGTGAAGAAGAAACATTTCTCAGATTAGAGAAGATATGAGAAAAAGAGGACTGTGATACTGCAATTGTCAAAACAACCAAAAAGGTTGAGAAGGAAAACAGTGCAGATGAGAAGGATCCGCCAATCGTGAAGAAGAAACATTTCTCAGATTAGAGAAGATATTAGAAAAAGTGAAGAGGACTGTGATACTGCAATTGTCAAAACAACCAAAAAGGTTGAGAAGGAAAACAGTGCAGATGAGAAGGATCAGCCAATCGTGAAGAAGAAACATTTCTCAGATTAGAGAAGATATTAGAAAAAGGACTGTGATACTGCAATTGTCAAAACAACCAAAAAGGTTGAGAAGGAAAACAGTGCAGATGAGAAGGATCAGCCAATCGTGAAGAATAAACATTTCTCAGATTAGAGAAGATATGAGAAAAAGAGGACTGTGATACTGCAATTGTCAAAACAACCAAAAAGGTTGAGAAGGAAAACAGTGCAGATGAGAAGGATCCGCCAATCGTGAAGAAGAAACATTTCTCAGATTAGAGAAGATATGAGAAAAAGAGGACTGTGATACTGCAATTGTCAAAACAACCAAAGAGGTTGAGAAGGAAAACAGTGCAGATGAGAAGGATCCGCCAATCGTGAAGAAACATTTCTTCAGGAAACTGGAAGAAATGAAGAATGAAATGCTTGGAAAAATGAGAGAGTTGGAGGAGAGGATGATAAAGATGGGTTCGATCCAAGATGACGTAGATGGGACAAGTGAAGAGGAGGACACAAATCCAGGTGCAAAAAAGCAAAGAGTCCAAGTAGATGAATCAGCCACCCAGTCTGGTGGACAGCCTCTACGCTAGAATCCTTGGAAGCCAAGAGGGCAGGGCTGAAGTCCAGTGCAGTTTTGAAATTGAGTTGGAGCGTTACCTCACAGAGCCTGTCATTGACAGAAAGAGCGGCTTGCCTTTGGAGTGGTGGAAGCAGAATGACGACAGACTTCAATCACTTGCTCCATTGGCAAAGAAGTTTCTGTCCCCCACCTTCCTCGGTCCCAATCGAGTGTTCAGTGAGGTGGGGATTATTTATGATAAGCAGACTGACAGGGGACCAAGCAGACAAGCACTGCTTTCTGCACTACAACCTAAAACTTGATGGAAAACAGTGCAGATGAGAAGGATCAGCCAATCGTGAAGAAGAAACATTTCTCAGATTAGAGAAAAGAGAAAAAGAGGACTGTGATACTGCAATTGTCAAAACAACCAAAAAGGTTAACTGGAAGAAATGAAGAATGAAATATTTGGAAAAATGAGAGTTGGAGGAGAGGATGATAAAGATGTGTTCGATCCAAGATGGCGTAGCAGTGTAGACGTGTCTGTTTAGTTCTCTCGCGTACATTTGTATTTTTTCCCCGTATTTCTTGTATATATATATATATATATATATATATATATATATATATATATATATATATATATATATATTTTTTTTTTTTATTCTCTCTCTTTTCAATTCGATTATACCTTCCGGTAAACTACCTCACCCAATGTGATACGGAATCGCTATTATTTTTTAACTTTGGGACACATTCAAGAACCCCCAGTAGCTAACCAGCTAATCAGCTACAAGCTACTTAGCCATTTTTAACCGCTGCTAGCAGCTTTTACCTTCTGCACAGACACCAGCCCTGTTATTAGCCTGGATATTACTCACCGATTTACCAGCATCGGACTGTCTCTCGACAACAACGCCGGATTCCTGCCGTAATCCCTGAGCCACTACTTCTGATCCTCACAGCTAGCCTGCAGCTATCGCAGCTAGCGCCACTGCCACGAAGCTAGCATCAGTTAGCAAACACAATTCTACAATCACAACCTCTCTTTCACCATCGCCATCCGGCTTGGATTCTCTGCCATCCGCTGTGCCCTCAACCGGCCTCCGTCTGAGCAGACCCCCTCCGTCTGAGCAGACCACCCCCCCCGGGCTACTAACTTTAAACACCGCGTGCTAGCTTAGTGGCGGCTTCCCTGCTCCATCTACAGCTGGCCCCTGGACACTATGATCACTTGGCTACATAGCTGATGCCTGCCGGACTGTCCATTAATTCACGGTACTCCATTCTGTTTATTTGTGTTTTATCTGTCGGCTCTGTGTTTTAACTCAGGCTCTGTGTGTAGTTAACCCGACCCTCTCTGCCTAGTCGTCGCCATTTTTACCTGCTGTTGCTGTGTTAGCTGACTAGCTACTGTTATCTCACCTGTTGTTTTAGCTAGCTCTCCCAATCAAGACCTGCAATCACTTTATGCCTTACTGTATGTCTCTCTCAAATACCAATATGCCTTGTATACTGTTGTTCAGGCTAGTTATCATTGTTTTGGTTTGCAATGGACCCCGTAGTTCAACTCTCCGTACCTCTGATACCTCCTTTGTCATACCTCCCTCACATGCGGTGACCTCACCCATTGAGACCAGCATGTCCAGAGATACAACCTCTCTTACCACCCAGTGCCTGGGCTTGCCTCCGCTGTACCCGTGCCACACCATACCCCTGTCTGCACATTATGCCCAGAATCTATTCTACCACGGCCATAAATCTGCTCCTTTTATTCCTTGTCCTCAACGCTCTAGGCGACCAGTTTTGATAGCCTTTAGCCGCACCCTCATCCTACTACTCCTCTGTTCCTCGGGTGATGTGGAGGTAAACCCAGGCCCTGCATGTCCCCAGGCACCCTCATTTGTTGACTTCTGTGATCGAAAAAGCCTTGGCCTCATGCATGTCAACATCAGAAGCCTCCTCCCTAAGTTTATCTTACTCACCGCTTTAGCACACTCTGCCAACCCTGATGTCCTTGCCGTGTCTGAATCCTGGCTTAGGAAGGCCACCAAAAATTCTGAGATTTCCATACACAACTATAACACTTTCCGTCAAGATAGAACTGCCAAAGGGGGAGGAGTTGCAATCTACTGCAGAGATAGCCTGCAAAGTTCTGTCATACTTTCCAGGTCTATGCCCAAACAGTTCGAACTTCTAATTTTAAAAATTAATCTCTCCAGAAATAAGTCTCTCACTGTTGCCGCATGCTACCGACCCCCCTCAGCTCCCAGCTGTGCCCTGGACACCATCTGTGAATTGATCGCTCCCCATCTAGCTTCAGAGTTTGTTCTGTTAGGTGACCTAAACTGGGACATGCTTAACACCCCGGCAGTCCTACAATCTAAGCTAGATGCCCTCAATCTCACAAATCATCAAGGAACCCACCAGGTACAACCCTAAATCCGTAAACATGGGCACCCTAATATACATTATCCTGACCAACTTGCCCTCCAAATACACCTCTGTTGTCTTCAATCAAGATCTCAGCGATCACTGCCTCATTGCCTGTATCCGCTACGGGTCCGCGGTCAAACGACCACCCCTCATCACTGTCAAACGCTCCCTAAAACACTTCTGCGAGCAGGCCTTCCTAATCGACCTGGCCCGGGTACCCTGGAAGGATATTGACCTCATCCCGTCAGTTGAGGATGCCTGGTCATTCTTTAAAAGTTACTTCCTCACCATATTAGACAAGCATGCTCCGTTCAAAAAATGCAGAACTAAGAACAGATATAGCCCTTGGTTCACTCCAGAACTGACTGCCCTCGACCAGCACAAAAACATCCTGTGGCGAACTGCAATAGCATCGAAGAGCCAACGCGATATGCAACTGTTCAGGGAAGTCAGGAACCAATACACGCAGTCAGTCAGGAAAGCAAAGGCCAGCTTTTTCAAGCAGAAATTTGCATCCTGTAGCTCTAACTCCAAAAAGTTTTGGGATACTGTAAAGTCCATGGAGAACAAGAGCACCTCCTCCCAGCTGCTCACTGCACTGAGGCTAGGTAACACGGTCACCACCGATAAATCCGTGATAATCGAAGACTTCAACAAGCATTTCTCAATGGCTGGCCATGCCTTCCTCCTGGCGACTCCAACCTTGGCCAACAGCCCCCCCCCCCCCCCCCCCCCGCTACTCACCCAAGCCTTCCCAGCTTCTCCTTTACCCAAATCCAGATAGCTGATGTTCTGAAAGAGCTGGAAAACCTGGACCCATACAAATCAGCTGGGCTTGACAAACTGGACCCCCTATTTCTGAAACTGTCCTCCGCCATTGTCACACTCCCTATTACCAGCCTGTTCAACCTCTCCTTCGTATCATCTGAGATCTGAGAACAGCCTATGGATGTTCGGTGCATGTACACCGGGGGGATTTTGAAAGAGGTAGATTAGAACCTCAAAGTAATAGGGTTAAGAAAATATCATAAAGTTAATTTCAGATTCAGGTTTAGGGGGTAATAACTTTAGGGAAACCGCATTTCACACTATGTACAGACATAGAGAGCCAACACATCAAGGTGTAACAGGGATGAATGGATATTCAATGTACAACAGTAGTCTTCTGTAACAAGCAATACGTGTTAAATATGTGTCACAGTCAATCATGACAGCCTCTTTTTGAAAGGCCTTTACTTATCACTTAAACAGATTCATTTTCTACCCATTTTCTACCCTTATTAATTAATGCTGTGGGATAAATCATGTGTTTTTTGGTGGGTTTAAAAAAATCTACTGTGAAACCAAAGTGTACACTTTACACAAATGTTTATTGACTTTAAAAAAAGACCACAGTAACATGACCGATATAGTAGAGATGCTACAAAAATCTGTTAGTTCGTATGTATTTTCCAAAGCCTGTCTGGATGTGAACTACTTTATGCCTGGAAAACTTACGGAGCTGGGGCTTGGGTGGAATTGGAAACGGACGGGTGTCAAAACCTATAACCAGGCCCTTTATCTGTAAGAAAGGAATAGTAAATGTTTTAAATTATAACATGTTTTAAAAGGTCTGTACTAAAGATTTAGAATTAAATAAATGGTTTTAAAATTGTATCTCACCCTTTAACGAACGGGAATCTCTCGTTTTCTCTCTCGCCCCGGTCTGTCGCGGAGAAAGGCTTTTCTGGGAAAATGGGCATGTGCGTTTCAAAACAATGTTTTATTTTATACGAATACAGTCTTTCCTACAACAGATAGTTATAAATATTTAAAGGTTATTAAAAGTGTAGTGCTGTATCTGGTAATGATGTATAACTGTTGTACAACAATATTTATACATAAAAAACATTGCATGTTTCAATATTGGGCAGTAAAATTGGTTAATTAATTATAGCGTGTTTTAAAAGGTCTGTACTAAATATTTTGAATTAAATAAATGGTTTTAAAGAGGTATCTCACCTTTAACGAAGGGGCTCTGTGTCACTCCCTGACCTTAGATCCTTTTTATGTCTCTATTTTGGTTGGTCAGGGCGTGAGTTGGGGTGGGCATTCTATGTCTGGTGTTCTATGTTGTCTATGTTTTGTATTTCTGTGTTTGGCCTGGTATGGTTCCCAATCAGAGGCAGCTGTCAATCGTTATCTCTGATTGAGAACCATACTTAGGTAGCCTGTTCCCACCTGTGGGTGTGGGTAGTTATTTTCTGTTTAGTGTGTGTCGTCACCTTACAGAACTGTTCGTTTGTCGTCTTTTGTTGTTTGGTTCAGTGTTCAAAAATAATATCTGAAAAGATGTGTGTGCGTGTGCCGGGCCAGGAGGTGTGTGTGTTTCAAAAACAAAGGGGGTGGGGGTGTGTGTCTCTGCATGGTTCGTTTGAAACCAAGGTTTGCACTATCATGCAAACTGTATGTACAGATATCTGCCTACACCCCATCAAAAGTGTGTCGGCGTCTCTTCAATTGCTCTTGGCACCTTCGCTAAATTAACACACAAGCCTTTAAAATCCGAATGTATTATCCCCAGACGGTGTGTGGGCTAAAAAGTCAAAACCCACAGCCGGAATATAACATGTTTAGACCGACCCCTGGGGTTAAAGCATTGTTATTTCTAAATCAGCTCATATACTAACGGTCCCCCCACCCCGGTCTATAAATTTACATTGGACACCCCCCCCCAAGCTGCTACCCCTGAGGTGCTATGAAGCATAAATGCAATACCGGCAGACAGAATATGTCTCGACACCCACATGTTGCCTTAAACCACTGCCTTTGTAATCTAAACCAAATATACAGGGTGTTGCATACAGGATATCGCCCGAAAAAAAACTGAGAATCAAAATTGTCAACGGGACAACAGTAACAACAATAACCAAGTGTCAAAATAACCATACAATAACAATAAACATACAGTAGAGGACATGTGCAAGTTGATTGGTCTGTCAGACACTGTCCCTCAACTTATGGCAGGCAGCAATGTAGTGCGCTGCCAACCCACAGCTCTCTGCGTCCTCCCCTAACAGAACGGGTAGCCTATCCTCATCAGAGAGGTCTTTGGATAAGAGTTTCAAATTTGGGGAAATGACACTCTCTAATTGTTTTATATTTTTGACATTTTGTTAGGAAATGCAGCTCTGTCTAAGGTTCTGCTATTGTGCAGTGGTTGCACAGCCTTTCCTCTACAGGGAGCCAGGTTTTCCTGTGTCTACCCTTTTCAATGGCAAGGCTGTGCTCACTGAGCCTGTACTTTGTCAAGGTTTTTCTAAGGTTTTGATCAGTAACCATGGTCAAATATTTAGCCACGGTGTACTGTCGATTTAGGGACAGATATTACTGCATTTTGCTTTGTGTTTGTGCTTATGTTTCCGAATAAGCAATGTAGTTTTGTTTTGACTGTGTTGTAATTTGGTTTATCCTGATTGATTGGATGTTCTGGTCCTGAGGCTTCAGTGTGTTAGTAGAACAGGTTTGTGAACTCAGCCCCAGGACCAGCTGGATGAGGGGACTCTTCTTTGCTCAGCTCTTGGCATTGCAGGGCTTGGTAGTGATATGAGAGGGGGTCACTGTATTTTACAAAACTTAATTGTTATTTTTTTTGTTTTTATTATTAGTGGATATTTGCCTAATTCTGCCCTGCATGCATTGTTTGTAGTTTTCCTCTGGACATGTAGGGGAATCTTACAGAACTCTGCATGCAGGGTTTCAATGGGGTGTTTGTCCCATTTGGTGAAATCTTGTTTTGCAAGTGGACCCCACACCTCGCTGCCATAAAGTGCAATTGGTTCAATGACATATTCAATTAGTTTTAGCCAAATTTCATTTTGAATTAGCTTTTAAATGGCGTAGACTGCCCTGCGTGCTTTCTCTCTCAGTTCATTCACTGCCTCATTAAGGTGTCCAGTTGAGCTTATTTTTAAACCTAAGTAATTGTAGTGTGTGCAGTACTCTATATACACTGCTCAAAAAAATAAAGGGAACACTTAAACAACACAATGTAACTCCAAGTCAATCACACTTCTGTGAAATCAAAGTGTCCACTTAGGAAGCAGCACTGACTGACAATACATTTCACATGCTGTTGTGCAAATGGAATAGACAAAAGGTGGAAATTATAGGCAATTAGTAAGACACCCCTAAAAAAGGAATGGTTCTGCAGGTGGTGACCACAGACCACTTCTCAGTTCCTAATTAGAACCCCAAAGATCCTAAAGGTAATTTCATATTTCGGTTTAGGGGGTTAATAACTTTATGGAAACCACTATTCACACTATGTGGATTATAAACATGTACAGAAATAGAGAGCCATCACATCAAGATGTAACAGGGATGAATGGCTATTCAATGTACAACTGTAGTCTTCTGTAACATGCAATACGTGTTAAATATGTTTTACATTACATCCATGACTAAATGGTTTCACAAACTCCTGTTAAAGGTTTTGTAAGCAAGTTGTAACAGGCCTCATTCAACAGTCTAGAGATTAACCTAGAGACACCAAAACATCAACGTTTAGAGAAGCTTGGTGATTATGCCATATGTAAGGGGCAAAGAGCTGATTTACCTAACTCTGTACAGACCAAAGGAATTTCCAGAGTTAGCAAACCCTGCCACTGGGTATGATAACTCTGACTCGTACGTCTAATGATTATTGTAGATGTTAACAACCGAGGGAGTTTACAGTAGGTCAAAGAGATGTTTCAAGGCAAAGAGAGCACCAAATTGACCTACATGACCTCAAAGCAAAGAGTCACTGACGTTTTTATATACAGTACTACACATATCCAGAAGACAGGTACATACTGTAGTACTACACTATTACAGTGTACATTTATTTTCAAACATTCGGTCTTGTACTTATAATAAGTACAAATTCCTAATGTAGCATAACTTACCAAAGTTAAAATGTTGACACGCTATACGATGGAAAGATAAAGAAAGACATTATTCAGTTTGCATTGACTACATACTATTTCAAATGAATCAGAATGGCAAAATTACATTTCTTTCAAAATTATATGATCTAAAAAGCAATGTACTCCCACACAAGGGCTAGAGTCAGTGCAAGGACAACCACTCTCATGGCCGGTGGAATATTAGGAACAACAGTCCGACACTTTTAAAACCAAACTTTTGCTAACCATGCCTGTTTCATAAGTATATCATTAACAAAAATGGACAGCATGACCAAGTTGATTTGTTGTTATTTGGCTCGGATTGTAGAAATTTGATTAGATGTCAATCTGCCTTTCAGATGTCACCCTGCCTTTCGTATTGCAAAGATCAATGTCCAACCTACAAAACATGTGTCGTTCACCTTTCCATTTCCATTCTATCTTGATAAATTGTTGACCATAACTATTTTTATGTCCTCACTTATTTTCTTTTAATTGTTAGTTACAATACTAACATAGGAGCCATTTTCAGCATATTTGCATGAATCTAAAATACTTATAATTCTATCATTGTCATAATGCTTACTCTTAACAGCATTACCCACATCTAAATGTATAACCTTACAAATGTGTATTCTTTATTCCTAATGCTGTTATTTCAGGAACAATTCTCAAGCAAAACTACAGTGTTTTCTGAAAGTATTCACACGCCTTGAGTTTTTCTATGTTACAGCCTGAATTTAAAATTGATTCAATTGTGATTTTTTGGGGGGGGTCATTGGTCTACACCCAATACCCCATAATATCGAAGTGTAATAATATATTTTTTGAAATGTACACAAATGAATAAAAAATGAAAAGCTTAAATGTCTTGAGTCAATAAGTGTTCAACCCCTTTGTTATGGCAAGCCTAAATAATTTCATGAGTAAAAATATGCTTAACAGGTTGCATGGACTCACTAATTTGTGTGTTAAACATAATTTTTGAATGACTACCTCATCTCTGTACCCCACATATACAATTATCTGTAAGGTCCCTCAGTTGAGCGGTGAATTTCAGAAACAGATTCAACCACAAAGACTAGGGAGGTTTTTCAATGCCTCGCTAAGAAGGGCACTTTTTGGAAGATGGTTAAAAATATATATATAGCAGACATTGAATATCCCTTTGAGCACGGTGAAGTTATTCATTTCACTTTGGATGGTGTGTCAATATACTAAGTCACTACAAAGATACAGGTGTCCTTCCTAATTCAGTTGCCGGAGAGGAAGGAAACCACACGGGGATTTCACCATGATGCCAATTGTGACTTTAAAACAGTTACAGAGTTTAATGGCTGTGATAGGAGAAAACTGAGAATGGATCAACAACATTGTAGTTATTCCACAATACTAACCTAATTGATAGAGGAAGCCTGTTGTCACGCCCTGACCATAGTTTGCGTTGTATGTTTCTATGTTTTGTTTGGTCAGGGTGTGATATGAGTGGGCATTCTATGTTGTATGTCTAGTTTGTCTGTTTCTATGTGTTTGGCCTGATATGGTTCTCAATCAGAGGCAGGTGTTAGTCGTTGTCTCTGGTTGGGAGACATATTTAGGTAGCCTGTTTTTCTTTGTGGGTTGTGGGTGATTGTTCCTGTTCCTGTGTTTATGTTCACGTTACAGGACTGTTTCGTCGTAATTCGTTTGTTGGTTTATTGTTTTTGTTCTTTATTGTAACTATTCTTATTAAAAGGAATACTCACCACGCTGCATCTTGGTCCTCCTCTCTTTCGCCCGACAAAGAACATTACAGAATCACCCACCACCAAAGGACCAAGCAGCGTGGTAAGGAGCAGCGCTATCTGGAGGAGGTGACAACATGGGACGAGATAGAAAGGTGGTCGGTCGACCCAGGTAGAGTGCCGGAGCCCGCCTGGGATTCTTTGGAGCAGTGCGAGGAGGGATACCGGCGAATGGAGTTGGCACGGTGTTCAAGGAAATCCAAGAGGCAGCCCCAAAAATGTATTGAGGGGGGAGGCACACGGGGAGTGTGGCTAAGTCAGGTAGGAGACCTGAGCCAACTCCCCGTGCTTACCGTGGAGAGAGAGGGTCCGGGCAGGCACCGTGTTATGCAGAGATGCGCATGGTGTCTCCAGTACGTGTGCATAGCCCGGTGCGGTACATAGCAGCGCCTTGTATTGGCTGGGCTAGAGTGGGCATCGAGCCAGGTGCCATGAAGCCGGCTCTATGCATCTGGTCTCCAGTGGGTCTCCTCATGGCACCAGCCCTACGCATGGTGTCCCCGGTTCGCCAGCACAGCCCAGTGTGGCCTATTCCACCTCGCCACACTGGCATGGCTACGGGGAGCATTCAGCCAGGTAGGGTTGGGCAGGCTCGGTGCTCGAGACCTGTAGTGCGCCTCCACGGTTCGGTCTATCCGGTGCCTTCTCCACGCACCAGCCCTCCGGTGGCGGCACCACGTACCAGGCCTACAGTGCGCCTCCAGGGTACAGTATGCCCTGTTCCTCCTCCCCGCACTCGCCCTGAGGTGCGTGTCCCCAGCCCGGTACCACCAGTTCCGGCACCATGCACCAGGCCTACAGTGCGCCTCGGCAGGCCTGAGCCGCCCCCCTGTCTAGCGCCGCCTGAGCCGCCCTCCTGTCCAAATCAAATTTTATTTGTCACATACACATGGTTAGCAGATGTTAATGCGAGTGTAGCAAAATGCTTGTGCTTCTAGTTCCGACAAGGCAGTAATAACCAACAAGTAATCTAACCTAACAATTCCACAACTACTACCTTATACACACAAGTGTAAAGGGATAAAGAATATGTACATAAAGATGTATGAATGAGTGATGGTACAGAACGGCATAGGCAAGATGCAGTAGATAGTATAGTGTACAGTCTATACATATGAGATGAGTAATGTAGGGTATGTAAACATTATATTAAGTGGCATTGTTTAAAGTGGCTAGTGATACATTTTTACATTTTTACATAATTTCCATCAATTCCCATTATTAAAGTGGCTGGAGTTGAGTCAGTATGTTGTCAGCGGCCACTAAATGTTAGTGGTGGCTGTTTAACAGTCTGATGGCCTTGAGATAGAAGCTGTTTTTCAGTCTCTCGGTCCCTGCTTTGATGCACCTGTACTGACCTCGCCTTCTGGATGATAGCGGAGTGAATAGGCAGTGGCTCGGGTGGTTGTTGTCCTTGATGATCTTTATGGCCTTCCAGTGACATCGGGTGGTGTAGGTGTCCTGGAGGGCAGGTAGTTTGCCCCCGGTGATGCATTGTGCAGACCACACTACCCTCTGGAGAGCCTTACGGTTGTGGGCGGAGCAGTTGCCGTACCAGGCGGTGATACAGCCCGACAGGCCGAATTTCTTCAGCCTCCTGAGGTTGAAGAGGCGCTGCTGCGCCTTCTTCACAACGCTGTCTGTGTGGGTGGACCAATTCAGTTTGTCCGTGATGTGTACACCGAGGAACTTAAAACTTTCCACCTTCTCCACTACTGACCCGTCGATGTGGATAGGGGGGTGCTCCCTCTGCTGTTTCCTGAAGTCCACAATCATCTCTTTTGTTTTGTTGACGTTGAGTGTGAGGTTATTTTCCTGACACCACACTCCGAGGGCCCTCACCTCCTCCCTGTAGGCCGTCTCGTCGTGGTTGGTAATCAAGCCTACCACTGTAGTGTCGTCCGCAAACTTGATGATTGAGTTGGAAGCGTGCATGGCCATGCAGTCGTGGGTGAACAGGGAGTACAGGAGAGGGCTCAGAACGCACCCTTGTGGGGCCCAAGTGTTGAGATGTTGTTACCTACCCTCACCACCTGGGGGCGGCCCGTCAGGAAGTCCAAGACCTAGTTGCACAGGGCGGGGTCGAGACCCAGGGTCTCGAGCTTAATGACAAGTTTGGAGGGTACTATGGTGTTAAATGCTGAGCTGTAGTCAATGAACAGCATTCTCACATAGGTATTCCTCTTGTCCAGATGGGTTAGGGCAGTATGCAGTGTGGTTGCGTCGTCTGTGGACCTATTGGGTCGGTAAGCAAATTGGAGTGGGTCTAGGGTGGGTCTAGGGTCAGGTAGGGTGGAGGTGATATGGTCCTTGACTAGTCTCTCAAAGCACTTCATGATGACGGAAGTGAGTGCTACGGGGCGGTAGTCGTTTAGCTCAGTTACCTTAGCTTTCTTGGGAACAGGAACAATGGTGGCCCTCTTGAAGCATGTGGGAACAGCAGACTGGGATAAGGATTGATTGAATATGTTCTTAAACACACCAGCCAGCTGGTCTGCGCATGCTCTGAGGACGCGGCTGGGAATGCCGTCTGGGCCTGCAGCCTTGCGAGGGTTAACACGTTTAAATGTTTTACTCACCTCGGCTGCAGTGAAGGAGAGCCCGCAGGTTTTGGTAGCGGACCATGTCAGTGGCACTGTATTGTCCTCAAAGCGAGCAAAAAAGTTATTTAGTCTGTCTGGGAGCAAGACATCCTGGTCCGCGACGGGGCTGGTTTTCTTTTTGTAATCCGTGATTGACTGTAGACCCTGCCACATACCTCTTGTGTCTGAGCTGTTGAATTACGACTCTACTTTGTCTCTATACTGGGACTTAGCTTGTTTGATTGCCTTGCGGAGGGAATAGCTACACTGTTTGTATTCGGTTATGTTTCCGGTCACCTTGCCCTGGTTAAAAGCAGTGGTTCGTGCTTTCAGTTTCACGCGAATGCTGCCATCAATCCACATTTTCTGGTTTGGGAATGTTTTAATCGTTGCTGTGGGTACGACATCGTCAATGCACTTTCTAATGAACTCGCTCACCGAATCAGCATATTTGTCAATGTTGTTGTTGGACGCAATGTGGAACATATCCCAATCCACGTGATCGAAGCAGTCTTGAAGCGTGGAATCAGATTGGTCGGACCAGCGTTGAACAGACCTGAGCGCGGGAGCTTGCTGTTTTAGTTTCTGTTTGTAGGCTGGAAGCAACAAAATGGAGTCGTGGTCAGCTTTTCCGAAAGGAGGGCGGGGGAGGGCCTTATATGTGTCGCGGAAGTTAGTGTAACAATGATCCAAGGTTTTACCAGCCCTGGTAGCACAATCGATATGCTGATAGAATTTATCCAGCGCCACCTGAGCCGCCCGTCTGTCCTGAGCCGCCCCTCAGTCCAGAGGCGCCTGAGCCGCCCCTCAGTCCGGAGGCGCCTGAGCCGCCCCTCAGTCCGGAGGCGCCTGAGCCGCCCCTCAGTCCGGAGGCGCCTGAGCCGCCCCTCAGTCCGGAGGCGCCTGAGCCGCCCCTCAGTCCGGAGGCGCCTGAGCCGCCCCTCAGTCCGGAGGCGCCTGAGCCGCCCCTCAGTCCGGAGGCGCCTGAGCCGCCCCTCAGTCCGGAGGCGCCTGAGCCGCCCCTCAGTCCGGAGGCGCCTGAGCCGCCCCTCAGTCCGGAGGCGCCTGAGCCGCCCCTCAGTCCGGAGGCGCCTGAGCCGCCCCTCAGTCCGGAGGCGCCTGAGCCGCCCCTCAGTCCGGAGGCGCCTGGGCCGCCCCTCAGTCCGGAGGCGCCTGGGCCGTCCCTCAGTCCGGAGGCGCCTGGGCCGTCCCTCAGTCCGGAGGCGCCTGGGCCGTCCCTCAGTCCGGAGGCGCCTGGGCCGCCCTTCAGTCCGGAGGCGCCTGGGCCGCCCTTCAGTCCGGAGGCGCCTGGGCCGCCCTTCAGTCCGGAGGCGCCTGGGCCGCCCTTCAGTCCGGAGGCGCCTGGGCCGCCCTTCAGTCCGGAGGCGCCTGGGCCGCCCTTCAGTCCGGAGGCGCCTGGGCCGCCCTTCAGTCCGGAGGCGCCTGGGCCGCCCTTCAGTCCGGAGGCGCCTGGGCCGCCCTTCAGTCCGGAGGCGGCTGGGCCGCCCTTCAGTCCGGAGGCGCCTGGGCCGCCCTTCAGTCCGGAGGCGCCTGGGCCGCCCTTCAGTCCGGAGGCGCCTGGGCCGCCCTTCAGTCCGGAGGCGCCTGGGCCGCCCTTCAGTCCGGAGGCGCCTGGGCCGCCCTTCAGTCCGGAGGCGCCTGGGCCGCCCTTCAGTCCGGAGGCGCCTGGGCCGCCCTTCAGTCCGGAGGCGCCTGGGCCGCCCTTCAGTCCGGAGCCGCCCTTCGGTCCGGAGCCGCCCTTCGGTCCGGAGCCGCCCTTCGGTCCGGAGCCGCCCTTCGGTCCGGAGCCGCCCTTCGGTCCGGAGCCGCCCTTCGGTCCGGAGCCGCCCTTCGGTCCGGAGCCGCCCCTCGGTCCGGAGGCGCCCCTCGGTCCGGAGGCGCCCCTCGGTCCGGAGGCGCCCCTCGGTCCGGAGGCGCCCCTCGGTCCGGAGGCGCCCCTCGGTCCGGAGGCGCCCCTCGGTCCGGAGGCGCCCCTCGGTCCGGAGGCGCCCCTCGGTCCGGAGGCGCCCCTCGGTCCGGAGGCGCCCCTCGGTCCGGAGGCGCCCCTCGGTCCGGAGGCGCCCCTCGGTCCGGAGCCGCCCCTCGGTCCGGAGCCGCCCCTCGGTCCGGAGCCGCCCTTCGGTCCGGAGCCGCCCTTCAGTCCGGAGCCGCCCCTCAGTCCGGAGCCGCCCCTCAGTCCAGAGGCGCCTGAGCCGCCCCTCAGTCCAGAGGCGCCTGAGCCGCGTTTCAGTCCGGAGGCGCCTGAGCCGCGTTTCAGTCCGGAGGCGCCTGAGCCGCGTTTCAGTCCGGAGGCGCCTGAGCCGCGTTTCAGTCCGGAGGCGCCTGAGCCGCGTTTCAGTCCGGAGGCGCCTGAGCCGCGTTTCAGTCCGGAGGCGCCTGGGCCGCGTTTCAGTCCGGAGGCGCCTGGGCCGCCCTTCAGTCCGGAGGCGCCTGGGCCGCCCTTCAGTCCGGAGGCGCCTGGGCCGCCCTTCAGTCCGGAGGCGCCTGGGCCGCCCTTCAGTCCGGAGGCGCCTGGGCCGCCCTTCAGTCCGGAGGCGCCTGGGCCGCCCTTCAGTCCGGAGGCGCCTGGGCCGCCCTTCAGTCCGGAGGCGCCTGGGCCGCCCTTCAGTCCGGAGGCGCCTGGGCCGCCCTTCAGTCCGGAGGCGCCTGGGCCGCCCTTCAGTCCGGAGGCGCCTGGGCCGCCCTTCAGTCCGGAGGCGCCTGGGCCGCCCTTCAGTCCGGAGGCGACCCTCAGTCCGGAGGCGCCCCTCAGTCCGGAGGCGCCCCTCAGTCCGGAGGCGCCCCTCAGTCCGGAGGCGCCCCTCAGTCCGGAGGCGCCCCTCAGTCCGGAGGCGCCCCTCAGTCCGGAGGCGCCCCTCAGTCCGGAGGCGCCCCTCAGTCCGGAGGCGCCCCTCAGTCCGGAGGCGCCTGGGCCGCCCTTCAGTCCGGAGGCGCCTGGGCCGCCCTTCAGTCCGGAGGCGCCTGGGCCGCCCTTCAGTCCGGAGGCGACCCTCAGTCCGGAGGCGACCCTCAGTCCGGAGGCGCCCCTCAGTCCGGAGGCGCCCCTCAGTCCGGAGGCGCCCCTCAGTCCGGAGGCGCCCCTCAGTCCGGAGGCGCCCCTCAGTCCGGAGGCGCCCCTCAGTCCGGAGGCGCCCCTCAGTCCGGAGGCGCCCCTCAGTCCGGAGGCCGCTCCTCAGTCCAGTGGGGTCCTTTATTAGGGTTCCCAGTCCAAGGTCGGCGGCGAGGGTCGCCGCTCTAAAGAGGCCACTGAAGCGGGCAATGACTATGGTGGAGTGGGGTCCACGTCCCGCGCCAGAGCCGCCACTGCGGACAGATGCCCACCCAGACCCTCCCCTATAGGTTTAGGTTTTGCGGCCGGAGTCCGCACCTTGGTACTGTCATGCCCTGACCATAGTTTGCGTTGTATGTTTCTATGTTTGTTCTGTCAGGGTGTGATATGAGTGGGCATTCTATATTGTATGTTTAGTTTGTCTGTTTCTATGTGTTTGGCCTGATATGGTTCTCAATCAGAGGCAGGTGTTAGTCGTTGTCTCTGATTGGGAGCCATATTTAGGTAGCCTGTTTTTCTTTGTGGGTTGTGGGTGATTGTTCCTGTTCCTGTGTTTATGTTCACTTTACGGGACTGTTTCGTCGTAGTTCGTTTGTTGGTTTATTGTTTTTGTTCTTTATTGTAAGTATTCTTATTAAAATGAATACTCACCACGCTGCATCTTGGTCCTCCTCTCTTTCGCCCGACGAAGAACGTTACACCTGTAAAGATTTTTTTTTTGTTGAAAACATCCACCCAGTTTACAATACACTAAAATAATACTGCAAAAACTGTTGCAAAGTGTTATGTTCGGGGCAAATCCAATACAACACGTGTCATGTTATGGGTATACTTGTAATTGGACTTGGGAGTTTTTCAGGATAATAAAAAGTAATGAAATGGAGCTAAGCACAGGTAAAATCCTAGAGGAAAACCTTGTTGCTAGATGCTGGGGGAATAATTCACCAATCAGCAGGACAATAACCTAAAACAGAAGGACAAATCTACACTGGAGTTGTTACCAAGAAGACAGTGAATGTTCCTGAGTTTCACATACAAACAACATTTTGTATGATTACTTTATAATACAGACTATCGTTGAAGTATGTTTTCTTCATATTTCAACTTCAAATTGCAACATTTTGAGTAAACACCCACGCTGTCTCCTCTCATGTGAATAAACAGGATGTCTCAACCTGTCACTAATATGTCACTTTGTTCTGACCTGACCACACATTTTTGTCAACTCGCCCTTGTAATTTAAATGTATCCAAGGTTTTCAATGGTCAGATTGACTGCTCATTCTTGTAAAGTTCACATGAGGGACCAGTGTGGTTTGTTCTGTATTTTAATTGTGAATGTACAATTCCAATGGATTATATTATGTAAATTAGTTTGCTTCACATGTTCAATCACATGAATGGATTTCATCCAAAGTGGACAATATCATGCAAAATTATAAGAAACTCTAAAATAGCAATAATAGTTTGTATTAACGGTGAATACTCTTTGTATTGTAATAATAACCTAAATTAGGATACTTTGTAAGTGTACTTTGTATATGGATCCATCATATAACAATACTATTAACATGTTATTTATAAACAACATCACATTTTGGCAAAACAGTCACACATGTTAGGGATATTTCAAGATAAATAAATAGTCAAAATATAGCTTTAACAGAAAACTTTAATGGAAATCCGTAAACCCATACCAGATACAACTGAACCAAACTCAAGCAGTACATTGGTCAGCTGGCCAGAAACACTCAGTATGAGCTGATCACAGATTCCACCAAGTCCGGTATTTTCCCAGGGAAATGGACATGTTGTTCTCTTCTGACTGGACTCCCTGCAAAACACAACCAAAACCATTTTGACTGAACCACTGGTCCATACTAGTGTCTCCAGTAGGGAGAGGCATAACCCTAACTTAAGCTACAGGTGTGAGAGACTGCCATGAGTTACTGAAATGCAAGGGAAGCTTCCTAGGTTTTTTAATATCAATTCAATGCCAATTCAATGCTAAGAGTGAAGAAGCAGCAACTACAGTAGTATAGATGCCCTTCTCCAATGGACGTCCAACTGAAGATAGGACAATCACCCTCGGCAGTGAGGGGGCGTAGAACTCAATCAGGCTTTCAACTTACTCATGAAAGTTGTAATAGTAGAATGCAAAATGTCCAATTTCGAAGTTTGGTAGTGCATCATCAGTTTTTCTCTTGTCATGTCAGTCATTGCAGACCTTAGATCTCTTTAGAACTTGTCAGAAATGTCCATCAACTAGCCCATGACAGCTAACATTTTTTGTTTTGTTGTAATGCTTGAGTAACTCAGATTTATCACGTGAACACACATAAGACATGGTAAAATAACAGGAAATTAGCAAAAAATATTCACTCCAGCTCTAATGGGCCCACCAGAAAAATAGCATAGGCCTATAATCATACTTACAATCATACTTATGTAACAGTATAACTTTAGACCCCTCATTCATTTTTGCAAATGTATTAAAAAGAAAAAACATAAATCCCTTATTTACATAGGTATTCAGACCCAAAATTGAGCTCAGGTGCATCTTTTTTCCATTAATCATCCGCGAGATGTTTCAACAACTTGATTGGAGTCCACCTGTGGTAAATTCAATTGATTGGACAAGATTTTGAAAGGTACACACCTGTCCATATAAGGTCAGAGCAAAAACCAAACCATGAAGTCGAAGGAATTGTCCGTAGAGCTCCGAAACAGGATTGTGTCGAGGCACAGATCTGGGGAAGGTTACAAAAACATTTATGCAGCATTTAAGGGCCCCAAAAACAGTGGCCTCCATCATTCTTAAATGGAAGAAGTTTGGAACCACCAAGACTCTTCCTAGAGCTGGCCGCCCGGCCAAACTGAGCAAAAGGAGGACAAGGGCCTTGGTCAGAGAGGTGACCAAGAACCCAATGGTCACTCTGACAGAGCTCTAGAGTTATTCTGTGTTGATGGGAGAATCTTTTAGAAGGTCAACCATCTCTGCAGCACTCCACCAATCAGGCCATTATGGTAGACTGGCCAGACAGAAGCCACTCCTCAGTTAAAGGCACTTGTCTGCTTGGAGTTTGCCAAAAGGCACCTAAAGACTCTCAGACCATGAGAAACAAGATTCCCTGGTCTGATGAAACCAAGATTGAACTCTTTGGCCTGAATGCCAAGCGTTACATCTGGAGGAAACCTGGCACCATCCCTACGGTGAAGCATGGTGGTGGCAGCATCATGGTGGTGGCAGCATCATGCTGTGTGCTTATGTAAATGTGATATTTCAGTTTTAAATACTTAATTTTTTGCAAAAATAAAAGTAAACAGGTTTTGCTTTGTCATTATGAGCTATTGTGTGTAGATTGATGAGGGGGGGAACAATTTAATACATTTAAAAATAAGGCTGTAACGTAAAAGAATGTGGAAAAAGTCAAGGTGTTTGAATACTTTCCGAATGCAACATATCTATTCATGTTGCCATACCAGAACTTATTGATTATGTTAGATGTATAAGGAATGTATATGTTGGGGTCAATGGAGGGTGGATAGAACTACATGTGTGGAAAAATACTGAGTGAAAGTGCAGAAAGTTAACATTCTGTCAAAACATGTTATTGTTAAATATCATGGATCCTAAGGAGGGAGGCAAAGGGCAAGAGTTTGGTTTTCAGTCACTGATATGGTAGGATAGTCGCTGATTTGTGAGGAGCGAGGAATTTGGTCCGAGGTCAGGTCAGATGAAGAGAGAAGAAACCGTCCTATTTTACACACATATACTTCCAAGCACACACAGGTTCTAGCGTCAGGCAGGGCCATGACTACACCAGTGAGAGGAATCAATTAAGTTCCTGACTAGCAACAGAGCTGTATTGGCTGTCTAGATGTGCAAGGAGTTGACTCCGCCTAGTAGGAGGATATAAATATATGTGCTTGTGTAGTCATGCGTTGTCTTTGCAGCTGTATGACCCAGTGGGTGAATAAACTTGCTTTGAGCTTTTTCTAGTTGTCTGTGAGGTTTTACTCTGTGTGTTCAGAACCTAACACCTGTTTCAGCATAGCAATACCCCCTTGCACAAAGCGAGGTCCATACAGAAATGGTTTGTCGAGATCGGTGTGGAAGAACTTGACTGGCCTGCACAGAGCCCTGACCTCAACCCCATCAAACACCTTTGAGATGAATTGGAACGCTGACTGCGAGCCAGAACTAATCGCCCACAATCAGTGCCCAACCTCACTAATGCTCTTGAGGCTAAATGGAAGCAAGTCCCCGCAGCAATGTTCCAACATCTAGTGGAAAGCCTTCCCAGAAGAGTGGGGGCTGTTATAGCACCAAAGGGGACCAACTCCATATTAATGCCCGTGATTTTGGAATGAGATGTTCGACTAGCAGTTGTGCACATACTTTTGGTCATCAAATCAAATCCAATTTATTTATAAAGCCCTTCTTACATCAGCTGATGTATAAAAAACCCAAACAGCAAACAATGCAGGTGTAGAAGCACGGTGGCTAGGAAAAACTCCCTAGAAAGTCCAAAACCTAAGAAGAAACCTAGAGAGGAACTAGGCTATGAGGGGTGGCCAGTCCTCTTCTGGCTGTGCCGGGTGGAGATTATAACAGAATATGGCCAAGATGTTCAAATGTTCATAGATGACCAGCATGGTCAAATAATAATAACCACGGTGGTTGTCGAGGGTGCAACAGGTCAGCACCTCAGGAGTAAATGTCAGTTGGCTTTTCATAGCCGATCATTCAGAGTACCTCTACCGCTCCTGCTGTCTTTAGAGAGTTGAAAACAGCAGGTCTGGGACAGGTAGCACATCCGGTGAACAGGTCAGGGTTCCATAGCCGCAGGCAGAACAGTTGAAACTGGAGCAGCAGCACGGCCAGGTGCACGGTGGACAGCAAGGAGTCATCCGGCCATGTAGTCCTGAGGCATGGTCCTAGGGCTCAGGTCCTCAGAGAGAGAGAGAGAGAGAGAGAGAGAGAGAAAGAGAAAGAAAGAGAGAAAGAGAGAAAAAGTGAGAGAGAATTAGAGAGCATACTTAAATTCAGACAGAACACCGTATAAGACAGGAGAAATACTCCAGATATAACAGACTGACCCTAGCCCCCCGACACATAAACTACTGCAGCATAAATACTGGAGACTGAGACAGGAGAGGTCGGGAGACACTATGGCCCCATCCGACGTTACCCCCGGACAGGGCCGAACAGGCAGGATATAACCAGGATATATCATGTAGTGTATCTGGATGAGACGTTGATCAATAAGATTTCAACCTATATTCACCGACTCAAAAAGACAGACAAAAGTTAGCTGAATTTCCAATGTGTATCACTATGCTTTCAACCATCTATGCTTTCAACCATCTAAAGCACAACACAATCCCAATGAAAAAACAATGTCAGATTATTGGTTTAGTTGTCAACCAAATGTCTATCACTGCATTTTCAGCCATTTAAAAGCACAGTAAAGTTCAAATGGGAATACAATGTAAGATATTTTGTTTATTTATAAAACAGATCCATGTGTTACTTATCCCTGTCCTTCATCTAATAGTAGAACCAAATGACCTGGATTGCAGTTCAAAGTGCATGTTGTAAGTGATCAATGCCCTTCGAGATTCTGCGCAGATTATCACAGCAATTGGGAAGATCCCAACAGACCTGCGACTACCTACGCATGCTATCTTGAACATGCACGTTTTATGTGATTACATAAGAAGACCTTTATAGTTTCAGTGACCTCAATGTGGCCATAGATCCGTTACTCATTTTATGGATCAATATTACATTAGTTTGTTAGATTTAGAACTTTAGGCTATTTACTGCACTACAAAAGAAACATTGAATTGTGTTTGGATGACAACGCAACTAAATATGAATATTTAAAGGAGATGTATCTACTTCTTGAATAGTTCCATCTGAGCCACTGGCTTAATTACATTCTTTAACTGTTATTTTTGGTTGAATTGGAAATGTGAATCCAACATTCAATTTAATAGGCTATTTATTTCATTTCAAAAGTGATACTGAATTGTATTTGGTTGCATCCAAATATCAACATTTGAAGGAGATTAATCTAATGCTTGGATACTTCCACCTGTGCCTCTGTCTGGATTTACTTCCAGTTTGTCTACAAATGAATAATTGTTATTTTGAATTCATGTCTCCATCTCAACCAAAAATGTAGTTATGACTAAATCAAATCAAATTGAAATGAATTGAAACAATAGCTGTTGATGACTGCCTATACTACATAGCCCTAAATAGCATTAATGATATATGAATGAAAGAGAGTATGGTCACATTTTCTGTGCTCTGTTAAACCTACCCTTTGGAATGACTTTGATAGCAACACTAAATCTATTTCGTTTTAAGTGGCTATAACTCAACAGTCATTCTTACGATAGCTTATTGATAATAATCAAGCTGTGCTTGTCTGGTAGGATTTCCTTATCCAAGCTAAACAATATATATAAGGTATATCAACACCCCGGGCACAAAAGAAAATGTCATTCATAGTGCACGTTAAAGCGGTTTTATCATAATTATTTTTCAATCACTGACTTGAGCAATTGTTGTTTCCAGGACAACTATCCACCAGTTCTGTAAAGGGCTATGCCAACCACGAAGTGGAGATAAGCTTCCTGCTCTGTTTTGACTCACAACGTCTGAGACCACACAGTCATTTTACTTTAGGGAATGAACCATTCAATTCTACTTTATTTCTCAGATAAATTATGTTGTTAAACAGGCTGCATATACCGTGTATTGCATGGGACATATCAAATTTACCAAACAAAATCAAACTAACCACACAATGACTTGAGAGATAGCATATGAACAACAACAACAAAAGCAATCATCTGATGTGTCACAACATGCTGTTTACACGGGTTTTCCATTTGGTAGCAAAGGAATACAATATCCAGGGGAGGGGGAGGGCTTACCAGGCTAATTGCCAGCCAGACAGGTGTCCAGGGGATTTGCCCTTCTATAACGGTGGTCAGTCTCCTTTGACAAATTACAAGTGTGAGCAATGTTTTATGACCTCTACCTACATCTAACTTCAAAGACAGGAGCTGTTTTATGTTAACCCTTTGACGCGTACGAACACATGGGTGTGATCAATCTACAGTAGTCCCTGCAGTTTAGGCTGAAACCAGTGTGATTAAAACACTTCCACAAGGCAGCTCTCTAGGCCCTCTACTCATTTCTATTTTTACCAATGACCTGCCACTGGCATTAAACAAAGCATGTGTGTCCATGTATGCTGATGATTCAACCATAAACGCATCAGCAACCACAGCTAAGGAAGTCACTGAAACCCTTAACAAAAAGTTGCAGTCTGTTGTTTTGGAATGGGTGGCCCGTAATAAACTGGTCCTGAACATTGTATTTGGTACAAATCATTCCTGAAGTTCTAGACGTAAGCTGAATCTGGTAATGAATGGTGTGGCTGTTGAACAAGTTGAGGAGACTAAATTACTTGGTGTTACCTTAGATTGTAAACTGTCATAGTCAAAACATAGATTCAATGGTTGTAAAGATGGGGAGAGGTCTGTCCATAATAAAGAGATGCTCTGCTTTTTTGACATCTCACTCCAAAAAGCAAGTCCTGCAGGCTCTAGTTCTGTCTTATCTTATTGATTATTGTCCAGTCGTGTGGTCGAGTGCTGCAAAGAAAGAGCTGCAGCTGGCCCAGAACAGAGTGGCACGTCTTGCTCTTCATCGTAATCAGAGGGCTGATAAAAATACTATGCATGCTAGTATTATATAGAGCCATTATTGCATGTTGTATTGATATGTAGGCTAAGTGTGCCTTTAAAAAGAAAGATGTAGTCCTGTCTTTGAGCTGTTCTTGTCTATTAATGTTCTGTATTATGTCATGTTTCATGTTTTGTGTGGACCTCAGGAAGAGTAGCTGCTGCTTTTTGCAACAGCTAATGGGGATCCTATTAAAGTACCAAAATACCAAATTAGAATGTCTAATTATGATTGACGCAACAGTCAGCGTTTGAGCTGGCCACACTTTTTTTCACATCATTTTTTTTCTCATAAAACATAATCTTCACAACGTTATGTCCTCAATCTGAGCAGTTCATTTTTGGATGCAAAGTTCAGACATTCACAGAATTAGCAACAGCATAACACAATTCTCATCCAAATCCTAGCACTAGGTGAGGAAAGAGTGAGCTAACACAAGCGGTCATATTTAGCTAATCCTCAGCTGATAGAAACCATAATATGATTTAGCTAATAGCAATTACTATTTTCAATTAATCACATCACGGTTGAGCTCACCAGTGATCAAAGTAATTGAGTAAAACACTTTCTAAAAGTTGAAAGTAACATGGGGGGGGGGGGGGGGGGGGGGGTAGAGTTTTGACGTCGATAAAATGCAATTATGTTCATTGTCCGTAGCTTACCCTGCCCATACCATAACCCAACCGCCACAATGGGGCACTCTGCTCACAACGTTGACATCAGCAAACTGCTCTCCAACACAACGCCAAACACGTGGTCTGCAGTTGTGAGGCTGGAGGGACGTACTGCCAAATTCTGTAAAATGATGTTGGAGACAGCTTATGGTCGCGAAATCAACATGACATTTTCTGTTAACAGCTCTGGTTGGACAATCTTGCAGTCAGCATGCCAATTGCACGCTCCCTCAAAACTTGAGACATCTGTGGCATTGTGTTGTGTTGACAAAACTGCACATTTTAGAGTGGCCTTTTATTGTTCCCAGCACAAGGTGCACCTGTGTAATGATCATGCAGTTTAATCAGATTTTTATATGCCACACCTGTCAGGTTGATGTATTATCTTGGCAAAGGAGAAATGCTGACTAACAGGGATGTAAACAAATTTGTGCACAACATTTGAGAAAAATACATTTTTTTTGTGCTAATGGAACATTCCTGGGATATTTTCTTTCAGCTCATGAAACATGGGACAAACACTTTACATATTGCATTTTGCTCAGTGTATAATATATTATACTTATAAATATTATTTACATGAAATCTGACCATAGGACAATATTCAGAAAGCATTTCAAAACCCAAACAAGGTAGGCTATTTGATTGACAATGATTCTTACTTCTGTAACAATATAAAAATGCAAACAACTATTCAGAGACAAATAAAAAATGTAGATAACCTCTCTCAATAAGATTTAGTACAGACCAGGCCCGAGAAAAAATATACAGTTGAAGTCGGAAGTTTACGAACTCCGTTTTTCACAATTCCTGACATTTAATCTTAGTAATAATTCTGTGTCTAAGATCAGTTTGGATCACCACTTTATTTTAAGAATGTGAAATGTCAGAATAATAGGAGAATTATTTATTTCAGCTTTTATTTCTTACATCACATTCCCAGAGTGTCAGAAGTTCACATACACTCAATTAGTATTTGGTAGCATTGACCTTTAAATTGTTTAACTTGGGTCAAATGTTTCAGGTAGCCTTCCACAAGCTTCCCACAATAAGTTGGGTGAATTTTGGCCCATTCCTCCTGACAGAGCTGATGTAACTGAGTTAGGTTTGTAGGTCTCCTTGCTCGCACCCGCTTTTTCAGTTCTGCCCACAAATTTTCTATAGGATTGAGGTCAGGGCTTTGTGATGGCCACTCCAATACCTTGACTTCGTTGTCCTTAAGCCATTTTGCCACAACTTTGGAAGTATACTTGGGGTCATTGTCCATTTGGAAGACCCATTTGCGACCAAGCTTCAACTTCCTGACTGATGTCTTGAGATGTTGTTTCAATATATCCACATAATTTTTCTACCTCATAAAAAATTAGGCTATCTATTTTGTGAATTGCACCAGACCCTCCTGCAGCAATGCACCCCTACAACATGATGCTGCCACCCCCGTGCTTCAAGATTGGGATGGTGTTCTTCGGGTTGCAAGTCTCCCCCTTTTTCCTCCAAACATAACGATGGTCATTATGGCCAAATAGTTCTATTTTTGTTTCATCAGACCAGAGGACATTTCTCAAAATTACGATCTTTGTCCCCATGTGCAGTTGCAAACTGTAGTCTGGCTTTTATATTGCAGTTTCAGAGCAGTGCCTTCTTCCTTGCTGAGCGGCCTTTCAGGTTATGTCGATTTACGACTCGTTTTATTGTGGATATAGATACTTTTGTACCTGTTTCCTCCAGAACCTTCACAAGGTCCTTTGCTGCTGTTCTGGGATTGATTTACACTTTTCGCACCAAAGTACATTGAGCGCATCTCCTTCCTGAGCGGTATGACGGCTGCGTGGTCCAATGGTGTTTATACTTGCATACTATTGTTTGTACAGATGAACGTGGTACCTTCATGTGTTTGGAAATTGCTCCCAAAGATGATCCAGACTTGTGGAGGTCTACAATATTTTTTCTGAGGTCTTGGCTGATTTCTATTGGTTTTCCCATGATGTCAAGCAAAGAGCCACTGAGTTTGAAGGTAGGCCTTGAAATACATCCACAGGTACACCTCCAATTGACTCAGATTATGTCAATTAGCCTATCAAAAGCTTCTAAAGCCATGACATCATATTCTGGAATTTTCAATGCTGTTTAACGGCACAGTCAACTTAGTGTATGTAAACTTCTGACCCACTGGAATTGTGATACAGTGAATTATAAGTGAAATAATCTGTCTGTCAACAATTGTTGGAAAAATGACTTGTGTCATGCACAAAGTAGATGTACTAACCAACTTGCCAAAACTATAGTTTGATAACAAGAAATGTGTGGAGTGGTTGAAAAACAAGTTTTAATGACTCCAACCTAAGTGTATGTAAACTTCCGACTTCAACTGTAGAATGTAGCCTACTTTGGCAACAATTCAGTCAATGCAACACGTATTAGATATAGACTGATAGAGAAGATACAGAACAACTGCTGAAAGATTATTTTTAAAAGTACACCATTTCCCTAAAAGATTTGTAGGACAAATTCATATTTCACTCTGTCACTTTAGTATTTGCATTTGGCCTACAACATGTCATGGAACTTCTGGAAGCACAGCCCCATCCTGCAAAGTGGCACAGAACACATAGAACACCCAAAGGAGGTTCCTACACATATCTTACTCCTTGCCCTGTGTTCACTCCAGATGCACACCACACACCCTCTCTTGTGCCTTTCAAACTTCACCTGCTTTCAAATTATGAGTTACAACTTGGTCCACTTTTCATGCCACTACAGCCATATCACAAAGTGAATGGACAAGCTGCAATTTGAATGACTTCAGGGTCCAGCGCGTGCAGGGTCCCGTACGCATTTGTAGTAGAGTTAAAATGGTTATTCCATCAAACTTCAAATTATTAGAATAGTACACGATGCAGAACAGAACAACCAGGTTGAGGGTCAGTGGCCAAAGCCCGCGAACAGGAATATGAAACTGGAAACACTTTTCTCCCTCACTAGCTTTAAGCACCAGCTGTCAGAGCAGCTCATAGATTACTGCACCTGTACATAGCCCATCTATAATTTAGCCCAAACAACTACCTCTTTACCTACTGTATTTATTTATTTTGCTCCTTTGCACCCCATTATTTCTATCTCTACTTTGCACCTTCTTCCACTGCAAACCAACCATTCCAGTGTTATTTTTTTTTTTACTTGCTATATTGTATTTACTTCGCCACCATGGCCTTTTTATATATATTTTTTTATTTTATTTATATATATATTTTGTTTGCCTTTACCTCCCTTATCTCACCTCACTTGCTCATATTGTATATAGACTTATTTTCACTGTATTATTGACTGTATGTTTGTTTTACTCCATGTGTAACTATGTGTTGTTGTATGTATCGAACTGCCTTGCTTTATCTTGGCCAGGTCGCAATTGTAAATGAGAACGTGTTCTCAATTTGCCTACCTGGTTAAATAAAGGTGAAATAAATAAATAAATAAATTCCAAGTTCAGACAGAAGGGGGGAGTCAGATCGCTATGATCGCCAGGAACTTTACTTTTGTCTATTTTTAATTGTTGCGCTACTGGTGCTGCCTGTTGATGTTAGGTAGGCAGCTACAGTAGCTAAATTGTTAACATTTTCGGGTTTTGTTTCATAAAATGTATTTTATTTCATCTGGGTGCTTCTGTCACCTACTAACACCCTGGTACTACCCGTAGCTCCCGTTCTCCTCAGCCCGAGAAAACACTGAGAGAAAGGTATGTGTTGCAGATTACTCCTTTGTAGAAGTCCATAACGTGAAATAAATAAAACATCCCAAGGTTAATGCTGTAGATATTGTTATAGGGGAGTGTGAGACTATTGAAACATGTAACTCTCAGTTTTATTGTTGTTATTAATATAGTTTACAGAGTGCTAAAAGTGCTGCTGCTGCTAACTAGCATGCCTTTCTGTGATGCAGACGGTTAGCTGAGCTGACGACTGGTGCTGGCGTTGCATTATGGGAGATGTAGTTTGGGCCTCTACTGTATGAATGGAATAGAGGCGATTTCACGTTGTAACTTGTTTATGTTTGTCACGACTTCCGCCGAATTCGGCAGGGATGCCACCATTACCTTTGACCAACTGGTGGATTTGTCCATCCGGTTGGATAACCTGCTGGTTACCCGCGGAAGTCCAGAGGGGGATCTGTTGGTTCCATCATCCAGCAACCCCGCTCCGGTGCCCATGGAGTTAGGAGGTGCGGCGCATAGGGAGACAGGAGAAGGAGCCATCACGTGCGCCATCTGTGGCCGCAGAGGACACACTGCCGGTCGGTGCCGTGTTGGTTCCTCTGGGAGTCGGTGCAACAGGCAGGGCACTCTGGCATCACCCCAGGTGAGTTTGCACCACACTCATCCAGAGTCCTCTGTTGATCAACTGTTTGTGCCTGTTTGTTTCCCTGAGTTTTCCTCATATTCCCTGCATAAGGCGCTTGACGATTCAGGCGCAGCTGGGAATTTTATCGACAGAGCATTCGAGCATTAGCCATTCGGTTAGGATGTCCATTTTTCCTATAGTTAGACCCGTCCCGGTACACGCTCTAGATAGTCGACCATTAGGGTCCGGGCTAATCTTGGAGGCCACCATCTCCTTGGCCATGGTTATGCAGGGGAATCATGAGGAGAGAATCAGTCTCTTTCTCATTGACTCACCTGCATTTCCTGTGGTACTAGGCCTTCTCTGGTTAGCACTGCATAACCCCACTATTTCCTGGCAACAGAGGGCTCTCACAGGGTGGTTGCGAGAGTGCTCAGGGAGGTGTGTAGGGGTTTCTGTTGGTGCTACTATGGTGGAAAGTCCAGATCAGGTCTCCACCGTGCACATCCCCCCCAGAATATGCCGATTTGGCTCTCGCCTTCTGTAAAAAGAAGGCGACTCAATTACCACCTCATCGACGCTGCGCTTCACAGGAGTCACGTGTATCCCCTGTCGCAAGCAGAGACGGTGGCTATGGATACATATGTCTCTGAATCCCTGCATCAGGGGTACATTCGGCCCTCTACTTCACCTGCCTCCTCGAGTTTCTTTTTTGTGAAGAAGGATGGAGGTTTACGGCCGTGCATTGACTATCGAGGTCTCAATAAAATCCCGGTGGGGTACAGTTACCTGCTACCTCTTAAAGCTACGGCGATTGAGTCAATGCATGGGGCGTGCTTCTTCACGAAACTGGATCTCAGGAGTGCGTATAACCTGGTGCGTATCCGGGAAGGAGACGAGTGGAAGACAGCGTTCAGTACCACCACAGGGCATTATGAGTACCTTGTCATACCGTACGGGTTGAAGAATGCTCCATCAGTTTTCCAATCCTTTGTAGACGAGATTTTCCGGGACCTGCACGGGCAGGGTGTATTTGTGTATATTGATGACATTCTGATTTACTCCGCTACACGCGCCAAGCATGTGTCCTTGGTGCGCAAGGTACTTGGACGACAGTTGTAGCATGACCTGTATGTCAAGGCTGAGAAATGCCTGTTCTTTCAGCAGGCCGTCTCCTTCCTAGGGTATCGCATTTCCACATTGTGGTTAGATAAATAGAGAAAAATAACTCATGTAGTATTTGAAGAAAAATGAAGGTCGTAGTTGTTGTTGGATAAGTTGTTGGATAAAACAACACGTGATTCTCCAGATAGTTTTCATTAAAAAACTGACTTAGATGGACATTGATCTGTAAAGGGCAAAATGGCAGTGGGGCAGGTTAACCTAACCTATGGGTGTATGTGGCCACCTCAGAACTTGTGATAACCCACTTAACAGGCTTTATTATGAGCACATACTGATCTCAGCTTATGTAACGTTAGTTAATTATATATTTTATTACGATTGTTTTGTCGACAGAACATTTCTTTAAAAGGCGGTCTGGGACTGTTGTTCCTCACATCACACTGGCCATGAGAGCAGTAGTACTTGCACTGACTCTAGCCCTTGTGGGTAAGTACTGTTTTTCTGTCTTATTCTAGTGCAGATATTATAACTAACTTCATGTAAATATAACTAAGTTATGTAAATATTGAAATGTACAATTCTGTATCTATGACATCTTTTGAAAAACATTCAGTAACATATTGTGACAATCATTTTTGTTTTATCTTGTAGCGAGTCAATCTGTTAACTTTGGTGAGTACATATTATTTTTATGGATTTTTACTTGTGTTTATTTGGTAGTTTCACTTCTGCATTTTTTTTCTAGTTGAATAAATTAAGTAAAACCAGTTCTCAGATCACAAGATCATCAAATATGTTTTGATTGTTATTACAGCCCCTGATTTTGCTGCCAGTAAGACCTATGTGTACAAGTATGAGGCACTGCTCCTGGGTGGTCTGCCTGAGGAGGGTCTGGCTAGAGCTGGAGTAAAAGTAGTCAGCAAAGTTCTTATCAGTGCAGTTGCAGAGAATACCTACTTGCTGAAGGTATTTGTTATACATGAAGTTCACACACAAACAATATCTTAATGTGATGTCCATTACATTGACTAATACATCAATTGATATCTCCTTGTAGCTTGTGAACCCTGAGATCTTTGAGTACAGTGGTGTGTGGCCCAAAGATCCTTTCGTCCCAGCTGCAAAACTCACTTCAGTCCTGGCTGCTCAGTTCTCGATTCCCATCAAGTTTGAGTATGCCAAGGGTGTTGTGGGTAAGGTATTTGCCCCCACTGCTGTCTCTGAAACAGTGCTGAATGTCCATAGAGGTATCCTGAACATTCTTCAGCTCAACATCAAGAAGACACAAAACGTCTATGAGTTGCAGGAGGTACAACTTGTATATGTTCATATGTAGATGCAAAACATGTTTCAGTAAGCAATGTTTGAGTTCCTCACTCATGCTCTCTTTTGTGTTAGTCTGGAGTTCAGGGAGTGTGCAAGACCCACTATGTGATCAGTGAAGATGCCAAGGCACAGCGCATCCATTTGACCAAGAGCAAGGATCTCAATAACTGCCAGGAGAGAATCAGGAAGGACTTTGGTCTGGCTTACACAGAGAAGTGTGTAGAGTGCCAGCAGGTATGAGCATAAGTATCTATTTTGGGGGTTGGAAAAACATAACCAGAAACACTTCACATGACAATACAACTCTGTGTTTTGTCTAAACAGAGAGGGGAGGCCCTGATGGGAGCTGCCACTTACAACTACATCATGAAGCCCGCTGCCAGTGGTGCTCTGATCTTGGAGGCCACTGTTACTGAGCTCCATCAGTTCACACCATTCAATGAGATGTCAGGGGCTGCCCAAATGGAAGCAAAGTATGTTGACTGATTTGTGGTACAAAAGGAAAACATTTTCATTTTATTAAGCTTATAGGTTTAAAAGTTTCCCATGAACTACCTTTCACAGACAAATGTTGACCTTCGTTGAGATCAAGAAGGATCCAATTATTCTCCCCGGTGGTAATTATGTTCACCGTGGATTCATCCGGTATGAGATGGCCACTGAGATTCTCCAGATGCCTATTCAGCTCCTTAAGATCAGCAACGTACGTGCTCAGGTACAGTGACTCAATGACTCTATCTATTATTTGATACATAAGCCTGACAATATGTAAAGCCAAAGATGACAAAGGTTTAATACAAACACTTAATTTGAATTGTTTAGGCTGTGAAGATCCTGAATCATCTGGTCACATACAACACGGCAGAGCTCCATGAAGATGCTCCTCTTAAGTTTGTGCAGTTTATTCAGCTCCTGCGCATGGCAAAGTCTGAGACTATTGATGCCATCTGGGCTGAGTTCAAGGACAAACCAGCTTACAGGTAATTTTTCAAAATATTTTTTTTTCTGGGACAATTGCTCAAACAAAGACACAATGACAGAAATACTTTTTTTTTTCAGACACTGGATCCTGGATGCTGTCCCCTACATCGGAAGTTCAGTGTCTGTGAGATTCATCAAGGAGAAGTTTTTGGCTGGTGACATCACTATTTTTGAGGCTGTTCAGGCTGTGGTTGCCGCTGTGCATATGGTGGCTGCTGATCTGGACACTGTCAAGCTTTTTGAAGTAAGTAAACCTTTAAATGATGTTTATGCATTCTTATAGATTTCCTCATTAAGATGACTACAAATGGTGGCATGAGGTGGTCTAGTGGTTAACACCACTACCTTCAACACATATGTGACCCACTGCCTCGATTCAGTCTTATGTAGCAACATTTGGTGTTTAAATAAAAGAAGTTGATACTCAGATCTACAAAACGGTATATCATACACCACAGTTGAGGAACAATGGGAAAGTAATTCTGCTTTGAAAGTTGTAACCCCACTTATGAGAAAATGTCTCTTGAATCTTTTCCTACACCTACTGGAGAGCTTCTGCGTTTAAACCTATTCAGCATTGTCCACACCTTCTTAAGCCTTAGCCCCACCCATCTCTTTAAGGATTCACATGTGAGACCATGAGCTAAACAGAGTGAGTATGGTAGTGTAGTAAACAACCAAAGATTTCAAGACTAAAAGTGGTGAAAGTAGTAGCCTAAAATAGGGAAAAACTCCAGGTAAAAATACAGTTGATCTAGTCCTTGGCCTATATCCTAATCTGACTTTGAAAGTGTCTGGATAAAAATATTTTATAAATATTTTATAATTATACATTATGCTTAACTAGACACTTGTCCAAAACTGATGGGTCATGTGAAATAAATTCTATAACCACCCCCAGCCACATGTAGCTAAGTGGATTTATTTATTTATTTACCGTTATTTTACCAGGTAAGTTGACTGAGAACACGTTCTCATTTGCAGCAACGACCTGGGGAATAGTTACAGGGGAGAGGAGGGGGATGAATGAGCCAATTGTAAACTGGGGATTATTAGGTGACCATGATGGTTTGAGGGCCAGATTTGGAATTTAGCCAGGACACCGGGGTTAACACCCCTACTCTTACGATAAGTGCCATGGGATCTTTAATGACCTCAGAGAGTCAGGACACCCGTTTAACGTCCCATCCGAAAGACGGCACCCTACACAGGGCAGTGTCCCCAATCACTGCCCTGGGGCATTGGGATATTTTTTAGACCAGAGGAAAGAGTGCCTCCTACTGGCCCTCCAACACCACTTCCAGCAGCATCTGGTCTCCCATCCAGGGACTGACCAGGACCAACCCTGCTTAGCTTCAGAAGCAAGCCAGTAGTGGTACGCAGGGTGGTATGCTGCTGGATGGTTGCTGCTGGATGGTTACTATTGTCTGGATATGTACACATGTTCATGTTCATGTTCATGTTCATGTTCATGAAATACAATCGATGGCCGTAATCAGCAATTGCAAGTTGCTTTCTGAGATGCAAATAATATTACTACAGAGATCATACACGTGCTGTTAGCTAGCAAGCCAGCAAGCTAACATTTGCTAGCTAGCTAACAGTACGCTTTAACTTGCAATGAATATGACTTTGACAAAATTTGAAACGTATAATATCTGAGAATGTAGCTACACTATTACCAGTATACATGGATGAATACTTCATGGCAGCGTGTCTTTTCTGTTTGGTTTGTAGCAAGCTACAGCTTGTTTGGCCTGTTGTTGTGCAGAAAGTAGTCCATCACAACTTTTCCCCACTAATATTTGTCAATAGCACCTAATAATTTCTGGGCAACAATGTTGTTGAGCGCAGTAGCAACACATTTGCAGCTCTCCATGGCTAGCATTATATCTTTCAAAAAAGCCACTGTAGCAAGGATTATTGACACATACCGAGCAGCTCATGTTATAGACAGAAGTGTGCTACATATCAGACCAACACAAACTCATTATTCATTATCTCAGCCAATCATGGCTAGCGGGAAGATATTTTTCCATGGCTAAACCAACTAGGCTCCTAATTTAACAATTGTATTCATATTTACAGATGGCATACACGTTTGTTATGAAGGCACATGACAGTTCACATGTTCCAGGAGGCATTTCTGAAAGAAGAAAATGCAAATGCCTCTCCTGTGAAGTAGTGACGTGCGACATACGCCTAGCTTTTTGAAGCTGGTCACATATGTGCTTGTGACCGTCTGGTTGCAAATCCTGGACCCACTTTACTCCTTCTACACTGTCCTATCTCTTCAATATTTTGTAAGAAATGATATAAAGATGACTCAAAACAATATCTTTTTCACCACCAGAGCCTAGCTTTAAACCACAAGATTCAGACACACCCAGTTCTACGTGAGATCACCATGCTTGGTTATGGTACCATGGTTTCCAAATACTGTGTTGAATATCCCAACTGCCATGCTGAACTTGTGAAGGTAAAACTGGATGTATTTTCCTATAATCATTTACATTTGAGTCACTTAGCAGATGCTCTTACGATAGCTAGGTGAGATAACAACATATCACAATCGTATCAAGTACATTTTCCCTCAAAAAAAGATTTATCAGCAAAGTCAGTGCTAGTGGGATACTCTTCAAAGAGGTAGGGTTTCAGACATTTTCGAAAGATGTCATCTCACGTATATGATGATCTACTGATTGAGGTTATTCAAACATATCTACTGTACATGTCTTCCCACAGCCCATCCACGAACTTGCTGTTGAGGCTGTTGCTAATAGGAAATTTGAGGAACTCTCCATGCTTCTTAAAGTTCTGGGTAATGCTGGCCATCCTGCTAGCATTAAACCAATCACAAAGCTCCTGCCTGTGTTTGGAACTGCCGCTGCTGCTCTGCCCCTGAGAGTCCAGGCTGATGCAGTCTTGGCCCTGAGGAACATTGCTAAGAGGGAGCCTAGAATGGTGAGTACAGTCCCTCCATTAAATTGCAAATGACAACATCATCATTCGCCTTGGCGAAGTCCATTCAAATCTCTGCATTATTGTTGTGAATTAGGTCCAGGAAGTTGCTGTGCAGTTGTTCATGGACAAGGCTCTCCACCCAGAGCTCCGCATGCTTGCCTGCATTGTTCTGTTTGAGCACAAGCCCCCAATGGGCCTGGTGATTACTTTAGCTAACATTCTGAAAACAGAGGAAAATCTGCAGGTGGCTAGCTTCACCTACTCTTACATGAAGTCCCTGACCAGGAGCACTGTCCCTGACTTTGCCTCAGTGTAAGAGCACTCTTTAACCTTTACATGTCATTATATCGCTCTCAATTTCTATGAATAACATAGGTACTATTCCTTCATTTTAGTGCTGCTGCCTGCAATGTTGCTGTCAAGATGCTCAGCAACAAATTTAGAAGATTGAGCTGCCACTTCAGTAAAGCCCTCCACATGGATGCCTATAGCAGTAAGTAACTATCCACAAGCAAGCCCCTAGGCTCCATATATCTTCCTTGGCTTGCAATGACTGACTCATAGCATCATTCACTAAATATCAACAAAGTCAATCATTAACAGTCATTTTCCCCATCTTAAAGGTCCCCAGAGGATTGGTGCTGCTGCCAGTGCTTTCTACATCAACGATGCTGCCACCATTTTCCCCAGAACCGTTATGGGCAAAGCTCGCGCCTACTTTGCTGGAGCAGCTGCTGATGTTCTTGAGGTAAAGGCGTTTTTTCAAAGTTCGTTGAAATGATAATGATTGAGTACATTTAAAACACTTTTTAACTGTTTAAGCTTAATGTCTGCCCCTTAGGTTGGAGTGCGAACTGAGGGAATCCAGGAGGCTCTTCTGAAAGTCCCCACAGATCCTGAAAATGTTGACAGGATCACCAAGATGAAGCGTGTCATTAAGGCTGTAAGTATCAACGATCACTACGTTACACATTTATCTTAAATTGCTTCAATCCCTGTAGATTTTAAAATTAAATTGATCAATCAGGTTTGTTTTACTCGTCTATCCACAGCTGTCTGACTGGAGGTCCCTAACCACAAGCAAGCCCCTAGCCTCCATATATGTAAAGTTCTTTGGACAGGAAATTGCCTTTGCCAACATCGACAAGTCCTTCATCGATCAGGCACTACAGGTACAACAAATTATATAACTTAATAGTCTCCAAAAGTATTCATAAAACATTCACAGTTGAGGGACAAAACAGCTAAACCTAATATTATCCCACAGCTTGCCAACAGTCCTTCTGCACACGCTTTGGGAAAAAAGGCCTTGAAGGCACTGTTGGCTGGAGCAACTTTCCAGTATGCTAAGCCCCTGCTGGCTGCAGAGGTGCGTCGCATCTTCCCCACCGCTCTTGGTTTGCCCATGGAGCTAAGTTTCTACACTGCTGCTGTTGCTAAAGCAGACCTCAATGGTAACTATATCATAATAGTTCTTGCTAAGTAATTAGTAGTTCTTCCCTGGATCTCTGATCTCCCATATGAATGTGCTTTTATCTTTATGTTCATAGTCCGTGCCACTCTGAAACCTGCTCTGCCTGAAACCTTCCATGTTGCCCAGCTATTGAAAACAAACATTCAGCTACATGCCGAAGTTAGACCAAGGTAAGTATAAGACCAATATTTTCTGATGACATCATTAGTACCACAAATCTTGGTAAATTTAACAAATGTCTCCTCTTCCTGTAGCATTGTCATGAATACATTTGCTGTGATGGGAGTGAACACTGCATTCATCCAGGCTGCTATTATTGCAAGAGCTAAGGTCCACACAATTATCCCTGCAAAATTGTCAGCAGAGCTTGACATCGCTCATGGCAACTTCAAGATTGAAGCTTTACCTGTTTCCGCTCCTGAGTATATTGTTGCCACACAGTAAGGGCAATCTTTTTCTTGGTCAGAAAAGAGGATGTAATAGCTGTTTACATTAAGTTCATATTTTTTATACACGGCTGCCGCACTACAGTTTTCTTGAGATCTATGTTCCTTCAAACAGCATTGAGACCTTTGCTGTGGCAAGAAATGTGGAGGATGTCCCAGCTGAGAGAATAACTCCCATGATTCCTGCCCAAGGAGTAGCAAGAAGCGCACAGCAGTCCAGGGAGAAGTTGACATCTATGATTGCAGCCTCTGCTGCCTCTTTTGCTGGAAGTTTGGTGAGTTTATATGAAATACTTGTTCAAAACTAAATTCACACAAGAATTGCCAATCAGAAATTATTAACCACAGACATTTGATACATTTTGTGAATTTATATAATTTTTTCAGTCAAAATCATCCGAGATCATCTATTCTGATTCGCCATCCAAGTTCAAGCCCATCACACGGATTGAGGAGACAATCTGTGTCGAAAGGCTTGGAGTCAATGCATGCTTTGAATTTGCCTCTGAGAATGCTGCCTTCATCAGAAACACTCTTTTCTACAAAATGATTGGAAAGCATTCAGTCCTTATTTCTGCGAAACCATGTAAGCATTAATTTGGTAATAAGCAAAATTCAGCATATACTTGCAACAATTTGTTTAGCTATTTCTAATGCATTCCATTTTTAGCAGCATCTGAACCCGCCATCGAGAGGCTGGAGTTTGAAGTGCAAGTTGGACCCAAGGCTGCAGAAAAGATTATCAAAGTCATCACCATGAACGAAGAGGACGAAGCTCCAGAGGGAAAAACTGTACTGTTGAAGCTCAAGAAAATTCTGGTGCCTGATCTGAAGAATTCCTCCAGTTCCAGCAGCTCTCGTTCCAGCAGCTCTCGCTCTAGTAGTTCCCGCTCTAGCAGCAGCTCTTCCAGCTCCTCCAGCGCTCGCCTCTCCAAGGTAAGGCTACTGTTTCTCACAACACTCTTTGAGTCAGATATTTATGGAGGTGACAAACAAGGCGCACACTTGTTGCAAACATACATAGATGTTAAAAATGTGAAGAGAATTTATTGAATGTAATGGTATTTTTACCCAAATAGCCTTACGGCCCCAACGACGACAACCCCAACGACCGCAAATTCAACAGGTATCACAAGGTACAATATTGAGGAATTTTCATCTACGGTATGGTTTACAAAAATACATTTTTGTAGAAAAGTATTTCCGTAAATACCCTGATGATTTGTTTTGCTGTTTGTTTGCAGGACTCTCAAGCCACCTCCAATATAATCTCCAGAAGCAAGAGCAGTGCCTCTAGCTTCCATGCCATCTACAAGCAGGTGACACTTCACCATCATAACTTGAGTCAAGATAATCATCTCTTTCATTGTGTGCCATTGGGAGTGAGCGCAGAGATGAATTAAGCTTTAAAATGTGTTTCTCTTCTCAGGCCAAATTCCTTGGCAATACTCTCGCCCCTAAGGTGACCATCCTCTTCCGTTTAGTGAGAGCTGACAATAAGAATGAGGGATACCAGGTTACTGCTTACTTGAACAAAGCTACTTCCAGACTGCAGATCATTCTGGCTGCCCTTGATGAGAACGACAACTGGAAACTGTGTGCTGATGGTGTTGTGCTCAGCAAACACAAAGTCACTGTAAGATCAAATATCTTGTAAATAGTGCTACAATATAAGTTTTCTGATCTTTTTTTTTTATTGTTTAGGCTGTACTGTGGGTAGCAATAACCACTATTGTATACTAAAAAAAAAGTACACTTTATTTTGTTCTCCTAATTAGGCCAAGATTGCTTGGGGTGCAGAGTGCAAGGAATATAACACCTTTATCACTGCTGAGACTGGTCTTGTTGGTCCAAGCCCTGCAGTTCGTCTGAGGTTGTCTTGGGACAGACTCCCCAAGGTTCCCAAGGCTGTTTGGCACTGTGTTAGGATGTACGGTTACTCATTTGTAATTTACTAGTGATAGCTGAATAATGTTACAGAACAAATCAAGAACATCTTCTGATTTGTGTAACCTTTTCTCTTCTAGCGTGTCTGAATACATCCCTGCGTACATCCCATCTTACCTGGCTGAATTGGTTCCAATGCAAAAAAACAAAAATAGTGAGAAACAGATTCAATTGACTATGATTGCAACATCTAAAACGACCCTGGATGTCATTCTGAAAGCACCCAAGGTGAGGAACATTGTTTTTCCCACAATAGCATTTTCTGCTGTTTTATTTCCCTAGACTTCTCTTCTTGGTTGA